>NC_081360.1:88047279-88652229 GCF_030684315.1 Stegostoma tigrinum
GCAGTTAAAAGTCAATCACATTGCTGTGGAGCTAGAATCACATGTAAGCCAGGCCAGGGAAAGATAATAGGCCTAATGCTCTAAAGGGCCTTAGCAAACCAGCTGTGTTTTTATAACAACTAACAGTAGCTAAGTGGTCAATATTGCACCAACTTTTCAATTCCATCTACATGGTGGGAATTGAACCCATGTCCGTAGAGTACTGGGATTCTTGGATTACTAGTCCACTGATATTACCATTACGCTACTGCCTCCTCTAGTATTTTCTCAGGATCATCAGCTTCTGCTATGAGTTTTCATGGGCCTGAACACTGAATCATGACTCAGATCTTTGGGCATGAGACAGGATATTTTATGAGATGGTGGGATTCCGAGTGCAGCTCTGCCTCATCATTATGGTATTCCTTTGGATGTTTAAATGCCTATTGAAGACCTTTGGGTTCCCTTAATTTACAAGTTGCTAATTTATTCTCATACTTTCTCCCTTTGTCCCTTTGTTTCCTGATTCTCATTATTATTATTAACAAATTGACAGCTGCCATATGTTCATCTGCTTCATGCTCCTCCTTAAATCCTGAATCAACCGCATGGTTTGGATTTTTCCCTTGGTGTAAATGTACTGAAACTATACATAAACCATCTCCTTTTTAAGATGTCAGCATTGCGTTCCATTTGGCCTGCAAGAATTAACTCATACTTAACCATCTCAAGTTCCTCTTCAGTTCACTAAAATGAGCTCTTTTCCATTGAAGCATTTTTATCCTCAATTGCTTTACATCCTTCTCAGTAACGAACCAAAACTTAATGTTATTATGATTATCATTCCCTAAGATGCTTCCCAGTTTGACAGTCTCCACGCAATTAATTTCATTCTTGTCTTTCCTGAACAGTTTGTACCCAGGAATATTAAAAATGGAGTCCTCCCCATTTTTGATCCAGGTTTGGATTGCTGCCATTATATCATGATTGATTATTTTTTCTTCTGTTTGAACATTGAGGCTCTTAAAGGTGATGTTATTGCCACTTATACAATCTCTGGGCCTCCTCATCTTATCCTGTTATCCAGCTTGAACCAGACTGGTCATAATGTTGAACAAGATGGATTACTGGGCAATATTTCACTAATGTTCAATAAATATTTGCCAGGACACTAGGGAGTAGTCTTATGCTCTTCTTTGAACCAGGTCATGGTAACTTTTAGATCTATCTAATGTTGATATAATTGAAGATTGTAACTAACTTAATGGGTCTAATGTCCATCTTCTGCTATGACATCTTATTGGCTTGGACATAAGCCCAAGTTGCATTTACCTTCTAATGTGAAAGAGGACAGCTCAAGGAGCACAGTACCCCCTCCATATTCCATGCTATTTTTACCTTGGTAATGCATAAAAGCCCCAGGATGGGTCTTAAACCCACAACCTACCACAGATCCATGCCTGATATTTGCCTTGATGGACTTTTTCTGTAGATATGAGAAACAGAGTTCACATTTCAGATGGAAATTTAAGTCATCTTGAGGCTTTTAAAGGCTTTCCAACTTTATGTTCACCATACATATTTCCCTTGTACAGCCTGCATTTCCTCTTATCTGAGAATGCCTACTTTATTCTGGCTCTCTGTCTCGTGAAGCAAATTTCTTACTCATGCTCTGAGTTGCCACCAATTCTATGGAGCTCGCAATCTCTTGTGTGCATGTTTACCATGTCTCTTTTGAAAGAAGCATTGAACAACTAGCAAGCCACTTGAAGCAGTTTCAGTATGTAATTAGGCCATGGCTTATTTGCATCTCTGTGTTTATCCACCCTTGACACATAGAGTAGGCCCACTTAAATTTGAGTTTTCACTGAGTTCAAGTGGTGGTGAAATGGTAATGTTACAAGTTAGTACTTTAGAACTTTAGGCTAACCTACTTCAGAGCTGGAGAAGGGTCTCTAGACTTGAAGTGTTAAATCTCCTTTCCCTTCACAGGTGCTGCTAGACTTACAGAGACTGTCCAGCGAGTTCTCCTTTTGCTTCAGAATTCCGCAATTCTTTTTATTTTAATGATCTGGGAATATGGGCTTGAACCCCACCACGATAGATGGTGAAATTCAATGACCAGTGAGGACCTGTTCTGAGGAAGGGTCACTGGACCTTAATCATTTACTGATCTCTCTCCACAGATGCTGCCAGACCTGCTGAGTTTTTCCAGAAATTTCTAAACTAAGTGGAAGTTCTGAATTAGCACTGTGCTGATAGTACCATTGCGGTATTGTATTCTATTCCATGATAGAATTTTCTGAAGCAAAAATCTAGCATTACGATAAAATGTTACTTATCTAAATTCTCTCCGATTAGATCAACCTTGATGGTCTAAGCTGTGTGAGTTTGTGTGCTAAGAAGCTGATCTCATATGACTTCTGTCCTCTATGGCACGCTGCAAGTAGATACAGTATAGCTGTATCATTGCCTCTTGCTTTTCCAGCTTCTTCTCTTCCACCAGCTCCATACCAGGTGGAGGTTCATGGTATCTGAGCAAGTTCCAAGATTAGAGGATGCAGGGAAGGGTGGGTTATATACTGACATCATCCACTGTTTGTAAACCAGGAGGGATTATGGAATGAAAGGTAGCACAATGTGATCCTGAGGATTAAGTTTTGGGAGACTGCATCACCTTCATTGTCTTCAAAAGTCTATGGTCGCTCCTTCAATGGTGAGCTCTGTCTTCCCTGTGCAGTCACGTCAGTTGCCCATTGTGCTGCTCACTGTGCTGCTAGACTATGCCAGTGACAAGAACACAATCTGTTTTGGTAATATGAATGTCATGGTTGAATAGCCGGCGGGTTCTGCAACAGTGCCAAATGTGTGAGGGTGTGGTGAAGTTTATGAATGATACATGAGTTATAATTGATAGAGGTTGTTAGTAGGGAATGTGAAGATATGCCTCTTATAGTGCATTGAGCAATGACTGAGGCTGTTGGGGCAGTTGGTGAAGAGTTCACTTCAGCCATCATGCAAAAAAAATATACAGATAAGAGCTATAGAACTCCAGAGAAACTGCATGCAATTCTTCAACAGCAAAACAGGAAAATCACAGAAAACTTACAGGTGAAGCACAAATAGAGTTCCCTGCTCTTCAGCAGGGAAATCTGTGCTGACTTGTATCTGTTAGCAAAGTAGAGGAACTGATAAGCTTGAAAAAACATCAAGGAGATCTGTCTAAAAACTTCAGGGCTGAATCTTAACAGTTGGCCAATGGGCAGCTGAAGCTGAGGACAATGCACCATACGTGTACATACCTAAAAAAAGGCCAGTGTGCCTCTCAACACTTAGATACTTGCCCAATCTATCAAGCTGCAATGCAGATGATACACGGTACTGAGAGGAAGCAGGCCTGAGATCCTTTAAGAAAATCAAAGAGATATTAACATCACCTTATATTATCACTCAGTGAGACCCAGAACTACCCTAGTAGCAACATTGCACGTACATTAAGACAGTGATACGTCACAGGATATTACACAATCTCATTCTTAGACTATACCATGAGCAGAGAGGCCATTTGATTTTCTCATTTATGATGAGACACTGGTCTTTCTTGACAGTCAATATACAATAGTAATTGTGCTAAGGCATTGTAACTGTTGACCCAGAGCAAGACAATCTCTTTAGCAACTGCAGAGTGATATGTTTGAAGAACGATTGCATTGCTGAATGTGATATTTGCAACACATGGAATGTGTTATGATATAGGAGCACTGGAGCAAGTGCCCACCTTTGGGAACATATCTATCCAGGTATTCTTTGAGAACTCAAGTCTGTTGTTTAAGACATCACGCAGAGATTATTGGGTTTTCTTTGTGACAGAATCAGAATTGGTTTAATGCTCATGACACCCATTCCTGTGATCAACTTAGGCAGGCATAAGTAGCGAAATCACCCACATACCTGGTGAACGATGGCAATGTACGACCAATAGGAGACTGAAGTCCACTACTGGTGGGTGAAGAAGGCCCGTGTGATTCAGGCTTATGTTGTCCAGCATTGCATGCCCCATTTCTTCCAGATTACCATGGTGATCTATGGATCCACTCACCTGTAAAAAAATCTTCTCTGATCTAGGGATGGTGTTGGCACTTGCAGAATAATGATCATTGTATTATAGAATAGCTACAGTTTGGAAGCAGGCCATTCACCCCATCGAGTCCACACAGACCCTCCAAAGACCATCCTACACAGACCCAACTCCTTACCCTATCCCTGTAACACTGCATTTCCCATGAATAATCTATTTAGCCTGCTTGCCCCTGGACACTAGGGGAATTTAGCATGGCCAGTCCACCTAGCATGCACATCCTTAGGCTGTGGGGGGAAACTGGAGCTGCCAGAGGAAACCTACACAGACAAGGGGAGAACATACAAACTCCACAAAGACAGTCACCTGAGGGTGGAATCAAACCCAGGTCCCTGGTACTGTGAGGCAGCGGTGCTAACCACTGAGCTACCATGCCACCCTAAGGGTGGTACCATCCCCCTGCATTGAAAGGAGAACTTTCAATTCCTACTGAACTGGGAGTCAGTTGCATCAGAGGATACCCTCCAGTCATCCCAGAACACCCTGTGGAGGATTCACTCAGTGATCCACTGTTAATAAACATACATCGTCCATCCAATAGATGAAAGCTGATGAGCCAGGCAGCATATTTGTTCTGGTTCAACCTCAGTCTCTAGACCAGGAAGACATTCCCAGGGATTTAAAGTATGCAATTGTCATGACTGTCGACAAGTGGGGGGATCGGATTGTGCTAACTATACAGAAATTTCCATCCTGCCCACCTTGGGTAAGATCTAGCCTATATTCTCCTGAACCACCTTCACCCTGTTGTGAAGGATTTCCTCCTGGCAATCCAGAGTGGCTTCTGACCATCCTAGGGTTCTGTCGTTTTTGTGCCCAGGCAGATACAGAGCAAAAGTCAGGAGACAGTTTTGCAATTGCTCCTCACCCTCATTGAATCATAGAGCTACACAGCAAGGAAACAGAGCCTTCGGTCCAACTCGTCGATGTTGACCAGATATCCTAAATGGTGGCTCAGTGGCTAGCACCACAGCCTCACAGCGCCAGGGACCCGGGTTTGATTCCAGCCTGGGGCAATTGTCTGTGTGGAGTTTGCACATTCTCCCCATGTCTGCATGGGTTTCCCTCGGGTGGTCCGGCTTCCTCCCACAGTCCAAAGATGTGCAGGCTAGGTGGATTGGTCATGCTAAATTGCCCGTAGTGTTCAGGGGTGTGTGGGTTATAGGGGGATGGGTCTGGGTGGGATGCTTCAAGGGGCAGTGTGGACTTGCTGGGCCAAAGGGCCTGTTCCCACACTGTAGGGAATCTAATCTAATCAGAACTAATCTAGTTCCATTTGTAGCATTTAGCCCATATTTCTCTAAATCCTTCCCATTCATATAATCATCCAGATGCCATTTAAATATTGTACTTGTACCCACCTTTACCACTTCCTCTGGCAGTTCATTCTATATACACATCACCCTCTGCGTGAAAAAGTTGCCCCTTAGATCCCTTTTAAATATTTTCTCCTTCACCTTAAACCTATGCCCTCTGGTTCTGGACTCTCCCACCCCGGAGAAAATATCTTGGTTATTCACCCTGCCCATGCCTCTCTTGATTTTATAAGCCTCAATTAGGCCACCTCTCAGCCCATGGAGCTCCAGTGAAACTAGAACCGTCCTATCCAGCCTCTCCCTTTCGCTCATGCCCTCCAAACCTGGCAACATCCTTGTAAATCTTTTCTGAACCCTTTCAAATTTCACAACATTGTTGCTATAGCAGGGAGACAAAAATTGCATACAGTATTCCAAAAGTGGCCTACCAATGCCCTGTACAGTCACAACATGACCTCCCAATTCCTATATTCAATGCACTGATGAATAAAGGCAAGCATATCAAAAATCTTATTCAAAATCATGTCTACCTGTGACTCTACTTTGCAGGAACTATGAACCTACACTCAAAAAGGTCTTTCTGTTGAGCAACACTCCTTAGGGCCTTACTCTTAAGTGTATAACCTGTCCTGATTTGCCTTTCTGAAATGTAGCACCTCACATTTTTCTAAATTAATCTCCATCTGCCTCCCCTCAGCCCATTGGCCAATCTGATCAAGGTCCCAATGTACTCTGAAGTAACCTCCTTCGCTGTCCAGTACACCAACAATTCTGGTGTCATCTGCAAACTTACTAACTGTACCTCAAATGTTCACATCCAAGTCATTTATATAAATGATGAAAAGCAGTGGACCCAGCACCGATCCTTGTTGCACACCGCTGGTCACAGGCCCCCAGTCTGAAAAGCAATCCTCCACCACCCTCTGTCTCCTACCTTCAAGCCAGTTCTGTATCCAAATAGCTAGTTCTCCCTGCATTCCGTGTGTTCTAACCTTGCTAACTAGTCTGCCATGAGGAACCCTGTTTTATGTCTTACTAAAGTCCATGTAAATCATGTCCACTGATCTGCCCTCATCAATAATTTTCATTACTTCCTCAAAAAAACTCAATGAAGTTAGTGAGATGATTTCCCATGCACAATTCCATGTTGACTATCCCTAATCAGTTCTTGTCTTTCCAAATACATTTAAATTCTGTCCCTCAGGATTCCCTCCTGTAACTTGGCCGCCAAGATGCAAATATCTCAGCAAGGGGCCCAGCAATCACTTCACTCACTTCCCACAGAACCAATCAGGCCCTGGGAATTTATCCACCTCTACGCATTTTAGGACGTCCAGCACCTTCTACTCTGTAATATGGGCATTTTTCAAGTTGTTGCTATTTATTTCCTCACATTCTCTATCTTTCATATCCTTCATATCTTTCATATCAAATTCATTGTCCTGACTAAGGCATCTGATTCCTTAAATCGTGAAGCCCTGTGGATCATCCTTCGGTGGTTTGTTTCCCATTGAGGTTTGTCATCATCCTGGCACTCCTGCGTGCCATGTTGCTGCCCTGAGCGAAGGATTTGAATCTGGCACCTTTTGCATCCAGATCAGGGCCAAACAAAGTTGTGTGATTGTCCCCACCTTGTTCATCATCTTCCTGAAAGTCAACATCCATTTCATCTGAGATAATCTGTAACACGACTGTCAACAGCCAACATCGTCCGGACGGAAATCTCCCCAAACTTTGGGCTAAAACAAAACTCAGCACCACAGGCTTCCACAATCTTCAACCTGTAAAGGCTGCTCACCCTGCGCAGGACATGGAAACCATGCCAGACCTTTTCAGCAACTTTTGCTATGATTCATAGAATCCCTGCAGTGTGGAAACAGGCAGACCCACTCAGACCCATTTCCCTACAACCCACCTAATCTACACATCCCTGAATACTACGGGCAATTTAACATGGCCAATCCACCTAGCCTGCACATCTTTGGGCTAAAGTAAATTTGTTAAGGATGCAGGCAAAATCAAAATATTGCAGATCTTAGAACTCTGCGATAAAAGCAGAGAAACTCAGCAGGCCTGGCAGCATTGATGGAGGGAGAAACAGAATAAATATTACGAATCTTGTGTGATTGATCTTCAGAACAGAAATGTTAAAATCTATTTCTCTCTCCTCTGATGTTGCCAGACCTGCTGAGTGTCTGCATTTTTTTTCTGATCTTATAATTGTTAAGGATTCATTGAACTTTTTGGCATATATTCTATTTAAGATCAGGAGGAATTTTGCCTCCCTGTGGAATTCCTTACTTCAGATGGCTGCAGAGTCTGGGTCATTAAGCATTTAAAAAACTGAGAGAATTTAATCAGTAAGGAAATCAAGGATTGTAAGGAAGAGGTAGGAAAGTGGAGTTGAGGATTATCAGATCATCCATGATCACATTGAATGAAAGAACAGACTTAATGAGCTGAATGGTCTACTTCTCATCCTATGGCTTATGGTCTTACTTTCAAGATTTCAAAGCCAAAAAATCTTCCACGTATCATAGAACATAGAACATAGAACAATACAGTGCAGAACAGGCCCTTCGGCCCTCGATGTTGCTCCGACGTGTGAACTAATCTAAGCCCCTCGCCCTACACTATCCCATCATCATCCATCTGCTTATCCAAGGACTGTTTAAATTCCCCTAATGTGGCTGAGTTAACTAAATCAGGCTATAAAATGATAGGTGGTGTTTACGCCATTGGCTTTCCACCTGATAAATTTGTAATAGCAAACAAGGATATACAGGTCAGAGGATGCTTAGACAGAGCGATGCATACAAAGTTACTGCTGCATAGGAGGTGCACCAAGCAAGATCAACATTAGCAGGATCAAGTCTGTCAAGTTCCCTAAGAATCTTGTATGTTTCACTGAGGTCACCTCTTCTTCTAAATCCAATGAGTGCTGGCATCGCCGACTCAAATTCTCCTCATGTGGCAGTCCTTCCATTTCTGATATCAGCCTTGTGAACCTTCACTGGACTGCCACCAATGCCAGTATATCTTTCCATCGGTAAGAGGCCTAAAACTATCTGACTGGTGTTTTGTGACAAGGCGAAGAGCTGAATGAACACAGCAGGCTAAGCAGCTTCAGGGGAGCAGGAAGGCTGACGTTTTGGGTCTAGACCCTTTTTTTCTGAAGAAGGGTCTAGGCCCAAAACGTCAGCTTTCCTGCTCCTCTAATGCTGCTTGACCTGCTGTGTTCATTTAGCTTTACACCTTGATATCTCAGATACTCCAGCACCTGCAGTTCCTGGTAACGTTGACTGGTGTGTTGTACAGTTTCAGCAAAGCCTTCCCTACCTTTAAACCTCATTCCCTTTGAAATAAATGACATTTGCCTTCCCTATCAGAGATAATGGGGACTGCAGATGCTGGAGAATTCCAAGATAATAAAATGTGAGGCTGGATGAACACAGCAGGCCAAGCAGCATCTCAGGAGCACAAAAGCTGACGTTTCGGGCCTAGACCCTTCATCAGAGATGCCTTCCCTATTACTGACTGAATTTGTGTACTATATTTGTATGCTATATAACCAAAGCTCTCAGCCAGTTATGGTACAGAGGTGTTCCTGCCCTCAAGGAATGATTCATTTTTAACTTTCAAATGTTAAGCTACTTTTCTTGCCTCAAAGTGTAGGTTAATTTGTTCTCTTTGCACAAATGACCTCCTTTTGGGTTTGCTGCCTGCACCATAATGAAGGAGTTATGAAGGATGGGGTCTACACTTGTGTGAATTAACTCCTTGTTTGCGATGGGTATCCATGTATCATAGTGGTGTAGGCCAGCTACATTATGCTGATTGACAGCTGAAATCCCTACACTTAATTTAAGTTCCCACCTTACAAAACGTTATGTTCCTCCCAGAGACATGGGCGAATATATCCTCGGTACTTTTTTGCACTGCGGCATATGTTGGTGTTTAGGGTGATCATCACCTCCCAAGGCAGTTTCGAAGGGAAGCCAATTTAGTGGGAAGGTTTAATAGGTTGAAGGAAACCATAGGATTTTTGTGTATGATTTGGTATTTATGTCAAGGACAATTTTATTCAGCAGGTTGACCTAAAGTCCATACTGCTACATCTTGATTCTCCCTTGGCAGCTGCAGCTGAGCTTGAAGATACCTACTGACTGCTTGGCAGCTTAGCCTCAGATGTCATTGGCGCACTTTGTCTAGTGGCCCAGAACTGAGAGGGCTCCAGCCTAATGGAGTGTGCTTGGCGATGGGAAGATGGTGCAGAAAACCACCTCTGGAATGTTCTGAGGTAGCAATCCACAGGTACCAGGCTGTCAGTCCTGTTGCCTGTCGGTGCACAGTGGTCCCTCTCTGACCCAATGGAGGAATGAAGCACCTGGAGAAAGATCATGGTCATGGCCCTCTCTTGTCCAGCATGTGAAAGAATGCCTCCATGGCTTGAGCGATGGAGTGAAGGTTCCTGTATGTTAGTTGCAGATACTGATTGCTCTACAACGCATGGCTGACCACAGCAGAGTCTACACCATCCCTGGGGGCAGCCATGCACTTGTATTCATGAGACTCTTCATCAGACAGAGATTTGGCCACCCCCTCTGCCCTATGCTCCAGTCAGTGCCATAGTCTCTGGCACTAATATCTCCGGTCAGCTGATTACTGGATGAATGCAGAGGCTCAACATGCGTACTAGGTTTAGTAGAAGCCTATTGTCCAGCAGTCCTCTGAGTGTCAGATAATTTGACTGTTTCTTCTGTCTCTAGCTGTGGGGCCCATGTCAGTGCTGACCCTATAGATTATCTATGAGATGGATCTCCTGCACTTTTGGAGAACAGGGAGCAAGGCTTCGATGGTCCATTCCCTGATACTTCTCAGGTGTGTGCTGTGACATGTTGGTCCAGATTGACCTTAGGCACATTTCTGTCGGTTGTTCATGTACTTATGCTGCAGAAAGAAAGAAGCATTAAGAAACATTAGCATGGATACGTGTACACCTTGTCTGCACAGGTAGAGATTTCAGTACCTGGAAATGTGATCTGTGTGCACTGCTAGTTAGCAGAAGGTAATACATAGGAACATAGGAGGTAAAGGGCTCTAATTAACGTGTTTCAGTGTTGTCAAAGAGCAGCAGTCAATCAATAAAACTTCATATGTTGTGTGTGTCTGAGATACTTTTGCAGTCAACATTCCAAAGCCATATTTTGTCGTTGCGTTCTTCTTCCATGAAAACCTTTAATATGGTAGGATGTTATGGTGGCTCAGTGGCTAGCATTGCTGCCTCACAGTGCTAGTTATGTGGATTCGATTCCAACCTTAGGCAACAGTGAAGGAACAACAATATATTTCAAGTCAAGATAGTGAGTGGCTTCGAGGGGAACATGAGGTGGTATGGTTCCCATGTATCTGCTGCCCTTGTCCTTCTAGATGGAAATGGTTGTGGGTTTGGAAGGTGCTGTCTGAGCATCCTGGGCGAATTTCTGCTGTGCATCGTGTAGATAGTACACACTGCTGCTACTGAGCATCGGTGGCAGAGGGAGTGGATGCTTGTGGATGTGGTGCCAATCAAATAGGCTGCTTTGTCCTGGATGGTGTCAAGCTTCTTGAGTTGTTGGGGCTGCGCCCATCCAGGCAAGTGGGGACTATTCCATCACACTCCTGACTTGTATCTTGTAGATGTTGGACATGCTGTCCAGAGTTAGGAGGTGAGTTATTCACCACAGTATTCCAAGCCTCTGACCTATAGCCACTGTGTTTGTGTGGTGAGTCCAGTTTAACTTCTGATCAATGATAGCTCCCAGGATGTTGATAGTGGGAGATTCGCTGATGGTACCTCTGATGGAATGTCAAGGGGCAGAGGTTACATTGTCTCTTATTGGTGATAGTCATTGGCACTTGTCAGCCCAAACTTGAATATTGTTGCATTTGGACAGGGACTGCTTCAATGTATGAGGAGTCGTGAATGGTGCTGAACATTGTGTAATCATTGGCAAACATTCCCACTCCTGACCTTATGATGGAGGGAAGGTCATTAATGAAGCAGCTAAAGATGGTTGGGCCAAGGACACTACCCTGAGGAACTCCTGCAGAGATATCCTGGAGCTAGGATGACTGACCTCCAACAACCACAACCATCTTCTGATGTGTCAGGTATGACTCTAATCACCGGAGAGCTTTCCCCTGATGCACATTGATTTCAGTTTTGCTAGGGTTCCTTGATGCCACACTGGATCGAATGCAGCCTTGTTATCAATGGCTGTCACTCTCACCTCACCTCTGGAATTCAGCTCTTTTGTCCATGTTTGAACTAAGGCTGGAATGAGGTCAGGAGCTGAGTGGCCCTGGCAGAACCCAAACTGGGCATCACTGAGCAGGGTATTGCTGAGCAGGTGCTGCTTGATAGCACTGTTAATGACACCTTCTATCACTTTACTGATGATTGAGAGTAGACTGATGGGGCATAATTGGCTGGGTTGGATTTGTCCTGCCTTTTATGTACAGGGCATACTTAGGCAATTTTCCAAATTGTCGGATAGATGCTAGTGCTGTAACTGTATTGGAACAGCTTGGTGAGGGGAGTAGCAAGTTCTGGAGCACAAGTCTTCAGTACTATTGCTGGAATGTTGTCAGGGTCTGTAGCCTTTGCAGTATCCACTGTCTCCAATCTTTTTTTGATACCACATGGAGTGAATTGAAATGGCTGATGACTGGTAACTGTAAATGCTGGGGTCCACGGGAAGAGCCATCTGCTCAACACTTCTGGCAGAAGATTGGTGTGAAACCTTAGATCTTATTTTTTGCACTGATGTGCTGGGCTCATCCTTCATTGAGGATGAGGATATTTGTGGAACCTCCTCCTACAGTGAGTTGTTCAATCATTAACCACCTTTCACGACTGGATGTGACACGCTGCAGAGCTTAGATCTGATCTGTTGGTTGTGGGATCACTTAGCTCTGTCTATCACTTGCTGCTTTTGCTGTTTGACATGTCAGTAGGCCTGTTTAGTGGCTTCATCTTCAGGTATGCCTGGTGCGGCTCCTGGCGTGCCCTTCTGTACTCTTCATTGAATCAGGGTTGATCTCCTGGCTTGATGGTAATAGTTGAGTGGGGGATATGTGGGCCATGAAGTTCAGATTGTGCTGAAGTACAATTCTCCTGCAGTTGATGGCCCATAGTGCCTCATGGAGCTGCAAAATTTGTTCAAAGTCTGTCACATTTAGCACAATGATAACGCCACACAACACAATGGAGGTATTTTTCAATCTGAAGGTGGGACTTCATCTCCATAAGGACTATATAGCAGTTGCTATTACTGATACTGTCATGGACAGATGCAACTGTAGCTGGCAGATTGGTAAGGTTGAGGTCAAGTATGTTTTGCCCTCTTGTTGGTTCCCTCACCACTTCTGCAGACCCGGTCTACCAGCTATGTCCTTAAGGACATGACCAGCTTGATCTGTAGTACCTCTGCTGAGCCACTCTTGGCGCTGGACATTGAAATCCCCCACCTAGCATACATCTTGTGCCCTTGCTATCCTCAGTGCCTCCTCTAAGTATTGTTTAACATCAAGGAGTACTGATTCACCAGTATTGAGGACGGTACGTGGCAATCAGCAGGAGGTTTCCTTGCCCATGTTTAACCTGAAGCCATGAGGCTTCATGGGGTCCGGAGTCAATGTTGAGGACTCCCAGGGCAACACCCTGTTGACAGTAAACCACTGTTCTGCCCCCTCTGCTGGGTCTGTCCTGCCGGTGAGACAGGGCATATCCAGGATGGTGATGGTGGTGTCTGGGACATGATTCTGTGAGTATGATTATGTCAGGCTGTTGCTTAACTAGTCTGGGAGACAGCTCTCCCAGTTTTGGCACCAGCCCCCAGTTTATGTCTGATAATTGTGAACAGAGAAGAATGAATAAAAGGAAATTGACCTTAATTCTTAATAGCTGCCCTTGACATTCGCGTTGTACCATGCCCTTCCCAATGCTCCTCCAGGGCACTGATGCAAAACACACTCCACCAATTGATTTTAATGAGTTTATCAATATTGTTTCACTGGCACAAAATGGGGTTTGTGGCACTAGACAAGTAACAGAAACAAGGCCTCAGGGCACAGGGCATTAGCATGCAAAGCCAGCGCAGGCATTCAAATAGATTCTTTTCCACTTGGTAGGAAACATCAAGGGCAAAGTGCCATTTAAAGAAGGGAGTTCATCTCAGGTCAAAATCTGTTTGCAGTCAGCTGACTTTTTTGTTTCAATGGCAGGTGCAGATTTTTTGAAGGTGTCATTCCATTTCCACACTGAAATTAGATCCTTGTGGAGCGGGCAGCTAATCTACATCCTAGCCTTCCCAGATGTAAATACTTCTCACACACTTTTAAGTTTCACCGGTTGATCAAATTCTTTGATGCGTTCCTTTCTGCCTTTCTCCTTCTTCATGGGTTGATTCTCTTTCTCTCTTGCTCGCATTGTATTCAGAGTCAGAGGGCCGGCTGCGCTGGTCTTTGCTTCTATGTTAGCTAGATTGTGGGCGGTCAGGTATTTTTTTCCTTTATTCATTCACACGATGAGGGCACCACTGACCAGGCCTGCATTTATTGCCCAGAAGATAGTTCAGAGTCAACCACATTACTGTGGGTCTGGAGTCACATGTAGGCCAGACCAGGTAAGGATGGCAGTTCCCTTCCCTAAAAGGCATTAGTAAAACAGATGGGTTTCTTTCCGACAATTGACAATGGATTCATGGTCATCATTAGATTCTTAATCCCAGATATTTATTTAATTTAAATTCCTCCATGTGCCATGGCGAGATTCGAATTCAGGTCCCCAGTACATTACCTGGGTCTCTGCATTAACAGTCCAGCAATAATACCACTATGACATTGCCTCCCCGGTTGAGCCCTACCAGGGCCTGATTCTTATAAAAACTGAAAGAACTGTAGATGCCTTAAATTAGGAACAAAAGCAAAGTTGCTGGAAAAGCTCAACAGGTCAGGTAGCATCTATGAAGGAAAAAACAGAGTTAACATTTCAGGTCTGGTGACCATTCCTCAGAGACGGAGCCAAAATTTCAACTCTATTTTCCTTCACAGATGCTGCCAGACCTGCTGAGCTTTTCCAGCAACTTTGCTTTTGTTCCAGTTTCTTATGCATTTCTGACAATCTTCTTGAATATTCCAAGAACTTGACCAATCAGGAGCATTGAGTTAATTGGTTTTATCACCTTGAAATGTCTTTCACAGTTTCCAATGGATTTCTAACAGCAAACCCTTTGAATGGGTTTTGGGGCCTGTGTGTCTGTTTTTGGCCCAGATATACATGTGGTCTTTTGTTTTACTGAGGCATGTCTGTCCATATATCTAGTTGTGATTTGTTTGTTTGGAAATGTTGAACTGCCCATTTACACTTCATAATGTTATCTGTTGCATCTCTGATTTTTAATTGTCTAAGCTGGAATCTGACAAGGGCCTGTCTCCACACAGAATTGTCTCTGTATATTTGTATGTCTTTCCTTGAGAGGTAGTAAGAACTGCCGATGCTGGAGTCAGAGATAACACAGTGTGGAGTTGGAGGAGCACAGCAGGCCAGGCAGCATCAGAGGAGCAGGAAAGTTGATGTTTTGGGTTGGGACTCTTCCCGACATTCCTTGCTTATTTAGACACTTTCTGTGCCCAGTTTTTATTTCACATTCTGTTGTGCTTGTATTTCTGGATTTTTGTTTGTTGTAGTTTGGTTCCTTTTTCATGGTTCTATTTTACCCAAGCAGTTGCAGGCTGCTATAACCTCTTTCCAATTGCCTCTTATTTTCTTGTCATTTCTTGGAAGCTTCTTTCTTCTTCTGTGAAAAAAATTGTTTAATTGTTATTCCATGTCCCAGTTCAAATGAAATCTTGAACTTGTTTCTACCACTAATTTTGTTTTCAAATCCTTATCACTTGTTACATAAATAGGTGTCTCCTATTGTCAACTCTGATTCTTTTGCCAATCAGCTGTGCCCATTGGTTATCGATGTATCTCTTCTCAGAGTGATGTGGAAGTGCCAGCGTTTGACCGGGGTGGACAATGTCAGAAATCATACCACACCAGATTATAGTCATAGAGTCATAGAAGGAGTAGCGTTCCAAAAGCTTGTGATTTCAAAGGAACCTGTTGGGATCTAACCCGGAGTCATGTGACTTCTGACCTTCTTCTTAGAATGAGGAGGATGCTCGTCATGGAGCTCCAGGTTGGGGAGAGGAGTGAAAGAGAGACAGTCAGACAGGCAGAGAGAGAGAGATTGAGTGAGAGCATGTTTGATGACAGTTTAACAGAGGAGTAAGGAATAAATGTTGGGCCCTGGCAAAACAATTACCTGAAAAATGTGGTGAATGCACTTTCATCTTTAGTCGATAAAAAAAGCCAGTGAGTCAGACAGGAGGTGTACAGGCTCTCACACAACTTGTATTATTACAAGTTGTAACACATTACTAAAGTACGGTGACCTAATATTTTTTGATTTTGATTTTATTGTCACATGTGAAAAATTTTTTATACGAGCAGTACAAGCAGATCACAGCAAGCAAAGGATGTACAGATCAAAAAGACTTAGAGCCTTACAGGCTACATTGCTGATTAGATTATTTGAGACTAGAGTCTATTCAACAGCAAACTTCAACAGTTTATAAAGGCAATGTCAGAGAGTCCATAGTTACACCTCACTGAAGTTGAGAAGGTTTAAGAATGATGGAATGAATTGTGGGATCAGACCATGTATAGGTATGGCAAAGAAATGGGTGTCTTGCTCTGTGACATAATAAATGGGAGCATCAAAATAAAGCACATTTTAGCTCAGTAATTGGATTAATCAATTTGCCTAGTTGAAAGTTAAGCTTTTAAACCTCTTCCCAACCCTTTCCCCCAGCAAAAGCTGCCAGCAGAGAGCTCTTGTGGTGCAATGGCAGTGTCCCTACCTCTGGACCAGAAGACCAGGATTCAAGGCCTACCTTCTCCAAATATGTGCCATAATATGTTTCAACAGGATACTGATCAGCTGAATACTTTTAGTGAAGGAATTTATGAAGTGAGAATCTACTGGACACAAACGTTTAAACAGAATGATATAAAAATTAGAACATAAATTGAAAACTGTTGAAATCGAAAGCTGACCTTCTCCTTTTTGAAAAAAGAAAAGTTAATAACCAGGTTGTGATTTTCTCACTGGGCACAATTTTGATATGAATGTAAAATTAAATTTTAATGTGTGGGTTCCCAATTTTTGTCAAGGTAGAAACCTCTCCATTGCTTGCAGAATGTGATGATTTGACTTTGTGATCCCGAATCTCCTCTCCTGAGGGTGATCTCCCTTGTTAAGCCATGATAACTATTCCATTCTTCATGTGTGAGGTTAGATTATGAGTGATCAATGAACTATTTGACTAGAATAGATGTCTTAGCTGAGCCTACTTTTCAGCTGTTGGACAAGAAACAAATCAACAGTCCCATGCTTTTCTACAGGTATGATGTGGACGTGGCGGTGTTGGAATGGGGTAGACAAAGTCAGAAGTCACACGACACAAAGTTATCGTCCAATGAGTTAATTTAAAATCACAACCTTATGGAGCATTGCTCCTTTGTCAGGTGAATTCAACTGGAGTCAGGACTTCACCTGATGAAGGAGCAGTGCTCCAAAAGCTTGCGATTTCAAATAAACCTGTTGGACTATAACCTGGTGTAGTGTGACTTCTGACTTTCCACAGGTATGATTAGAAGTTCTTTCACATCTACCTAAGCAGGTAGGTAAGGTTTCAATCCAATATCGCAGTTGAAAGACAGCATCTGCCAAAATGATACACTCCCTGGATGCTGTATTGAAATATCAACTTAGATTATACGCCCAGGTCTCTAGGGTGGAATTTGAAGATGTCGTCCTTTACCACCAAAGGCAAAATTGCTGATTGAGCACAAACAATATGGGCAGACTCTTATAGGGGTCTGAGAGTGGGCAATGCCAGGACAAGTGGCAAAATTGAATGAGAAGTCCTGTGAGTCCCATCTCAACTTCAGGGCATTCTGCTCCATCTTTTTTATGCATTTAGTGAGTGACATGGCGATTTTTTTGCGAGACAGTGGTGAGTGACAATTCATGAGCTTGTTTAGTGCCTTATTCATTCCGCAACTGACTTCATTAATATTCTGCATCGCATCTTGGTAAATGCGACAGACAACCTAAAATGTCAACAAATGGAAGTCACAGCAGGTATCTGGTGAATACAGCCTCTGTTGCTCAGTGTGAGACAGTGTCTGATCCACAAGTACCAGTCACTTGCATCTCTTGTCCAGAGACAATGGTGTCTGTTACTTGCCGAACCTGAACAAACATCATGGCCCCTTTCCAGGAACTTCTCCAGTCTACTTAGCAAGCACAGACTTGCCTTGCAGGGGACACAGGTCGACTTGCATTGAAAGGCTGCTGCAAGGATGCTCTGTGTGCATGGGGAGGCACCCAGTTTGTGGATTGGACTAGGCTGCATGTCAGGATCACTCATTTGCTTTGATAATGCTCAGCCATATCCCTGCCATGTCTTCTGTAGCCGTGGAGCCTAACAGCTTGCCTTGCTGACAACAGTCTTCATTGAAGGGGCAGCCATCTTGCTGCACAACAGTGTGCTATATTTCAATTTCACACTTGCAACATGTGCCAGCAGCTTATGTGGCAAACATTGTATATGCTGAAAGCAAGTAGCCATGTTCCAATGTCCCAGGGGAGTAGTCCTCAACAAAATTCCATGGAGGGACCTGATAGTGAGGGGTGTCCCAGCACAGTAAGTCAAGGACACCCTCTCAATCCTTTACCATTCCTTTGAAATTGGCCACAATCAGATGCCTATTTTGGGTGATCTCCATCAGGGGGTCCATGTCCTTTCAGTTCATGTCACTGTAGTCCCAGAGTGAATAGGCCAGAGGGTAGGCCTAACAAATCAGGGAAATGTATGGGCATGAGTCAGGAGTTTGGGCAATTCTCATCCAGGGTTTCTCAGGCAGGTTGTTCAAGGGGGTGGGCCACAGTCGGTTCATTGGTTCCTCAACAGAACCTAAGGAGAAAGATGAAAGGGGATGGTTTGGTGGCACGTGTGTGGCTGCTGCCGTGGGAAGGAGGCTAGGGAAACTATTCCTCAAGATTAGGGGTTGCAGCCTGAGGGGGTGGTGACAATACTTGTAAGTGGGGAGTGAAAATATGGTAAAGTATAGATGAGGAGGCAAGGACTTCGTTCATGGTCATGGTGTTTGCAATCACAACTGGTTGTGAATTGCCAAAACATCGGAGAAATTTGGACATTGCGGTAAAATAGAGAGCCTTAGAAATAAAAACAGAAATTGTTGGAAAATCTCAGCGGGTCTAGCAGCATCTGTGGAGAGAAATCAGAATTAACGTTTAAGGTTGAGTGAGCTTTCCTCAGAACAGCCTTAGAATTCTGATTTCTTCACATTTTGTTGATGACGCAGCATGCTCAAAACTGAATTAGTTGTTTTCAAACCAAACGCATTAAGTGGCTTATCACCACTCTACCAACGGTGTACGTTGACTCTCAGTTAAACCACATCTCATTTTTAAAACTATCATCTTTGTTTTCAAATCTCTCGATGACGTAAATCTTCTCCGGTCTACATATTCTGCTGCAGCCCAACAAAATTCTAATGTTCCTATTCTCCTTTCTTCCAGCCTGATGAGCATCTCTGTTATTAATTGCTCCACAGTTGGTAGTTACAGAATCTACTGCAAATGTATTAAGATGTGAAATTTCCTTGATGAACCTCTCAGCCTGTTTACCCCTCTTTCTTCCTTTAAGGTGCTCATTAAAACCTTCCCCTTGGGATGATCTGCCCTAATATTTCCAATTGTAGTTTGTTATCATACATTACTGCTACGGATAATATTGGAATGTTTACACAAAAACGTATCAATTAAGACGAGAAGTAGGCCATTTGGCCCCTCAATCTTGCCCCACCATTCAATAAGATCATGGCTGGCTTATTGTGATGTCACATCCACAATCCCACCTACCCCTGATAACATGTCACCCTCTTTGCTTAACAAGGAAAATCTATCTCTGCATTAAAAAATATTCAAGGACTTTGCTTCCAATACCGTTTCAGGAAGAGAGCTCCAAAGATTTATAGCATTTTTAGAGAAAACCTTCATCATCTCCATTTCAAAAGGACAGCCTTTGATTTGTTTATTTATCAATGACCCATTGCTCTAGATTCTCCCCAAATGAGGAAACATCCTCTTCACATCTAACCTGTCAAGACTCTTCAGGATCTATTATATTTTAATAAAGTTTCCTCTACTTCTTCTAAACCCCAGAAGATTCAAAAACAGAAGTTGCTGGAAAAACTCTGCCAATCTGGCAGCGTCTGTGAGGAGAAATCAGAGCAAACATTCTGGCTCCAAAGATCCAGCAGCATCTATTTTTGTTTCTAATTTATAGCATCCACAGTTCTTTCAGTTTTTATCCAGCAAGTAAAACCCTAGCTTGTCCAATCTTTCCTCATAAGATAAACCCCTATCCCAGACCTAAGTCTGGCAAACCTTCTGTGAACTGACTCCATTGCATTTACATCTCTGCTTATAGAAGATAACCAATAGTGCACAGTACTCCAGATGTGGTCACATCAACGACTTGTATAAATGAAGCATTAACTCCCTACTTTTGGATTCAATTCCCTTCAAGATAAATTATAACATTCTATTAACTTCTTTAATGAATTGATGTACCTGCATACTAACCTTTTACAATTCATGCACAATGGCACCTAGATAGCTCTGCATCTTGGAGTTCTGCAATCTCTCACTACTTACGAAATGTATTTCTTTTAATTCTATCTGAAAAGTGAACAATTTCACATTTCCCACGTTACACTCCACTTGATCTTTTTATCTTTTTACAGACTCCATATGTCCTCTTCCCAAATTACTTCCTGGCCTATCTTTGTGACAGGAGCATATTTGGCAACCATACCTTCCACCCATTTATGAACATTGTAAACAGCTGAGGGCCCAGTACCAATCTCTGTGACACTCTACTCATTTCATGTTGCCAACCTGAGAAACACACATTTATACCTACTCTCTTTTTGCTATTAGCTGGGCAATCTTTTATCCATGCTTATGTGCATTCCTGAACACCGGGAGCTTTTACTTTCCACAATAATCTTTGATGTGCTGTACATTCACTAGTTCTCCTGTATCCACAACACATGCTATCTCTTCTAGGCCAAAGTTGACTTCCTGTTCACAAACCATGTTGAATCTGCTCAATTACCTTAGTTAGCCAACTGCCCTAATATAACTCTTTAATAATAGCTTCTAACATTTTGCCTAAGACTTTTAAATTTGCCCCACTTTTGGTTTCCCTCCCTTTTTAAATATTTATTGTCTTCCAATCCAATGACACCATTTCTGAATCAAGAGGATTTGGAAAACTAAGATTAATGCCCCGACTATCCTATGATCCACTTCTTTTAAAAGCCCACAATGAAGTTCTTCAGGACCTGTGAACTTGATCCCATAGCTTCAAAATTTAATTTAATAGCACTCCTCTGAGAGTGTGATTTTCCTTAGTCCCTTCCTCTCGTCCACCATTTCCTGATTTATTGTTGTGTGGGATGTTGCTTACATCTTGTACAGGGAAGATTGCTGCAAAATACCTGTTCAACTCATCAGCCATTCCTTTAGCTTCCATTATTAATTCTCATGCTCACTTTCTATGAGGTTAACTTGCACTTTGTTAACTCTGCTTCAGCAAGTACTTCTAGGAGCTCAATTTCTTTATATTTCTAGCTAACATTCCATAATGTTAAAGGTGCTGTGTGAGAAAAAATGGCATTAAAATAAATATTTTGTAGCATGGTAGACACAGGCACCATGTGAACTTTCCATGCAATAACATGGGACTGGTCAGCTTGATCTCTGGTGGTTGATCTCTGATACAGTGATGGCAACAGAATGGGTTGTATTCGTACCAGCTAAGGTTACCACAAAGGTCCTGCCTTCTTAACCTCACCTGAGGAGTATCAAACTTCTGGATAAACCATCAATTCTCTCTCTCTCTCTCTCTCTCTAAGGCATGCACTAATCTACGGTGGTTTTACACTTACATAAAATCCAGTAATTCATTGAATTAGTCATAATGCAAATATCTGATTACTCTGGACAGATTCCCCAGTGCATTCCGATTCGGAACATTGTTTTAGTTCTGAGGTAACCTTCGGTTTCAACCTCAAAAATGCCGATCCACGTGACGCTCAGCTGTTATCAAATGGGATGCAACAGATTTACAAAGTACAGTTTCTCTGCAGCATGCTTTCCACATTGTATAATCTTGTAGTCCAACAGCAAAACTGTACTACAATAAAGAAGGGTCTCTGGTTCAGAGCTGAAACGTCAGTTTTCCTGCTCCTCTGATGCTGCTTGTCCTGCTGTGTTCATCCAGGTCTATCTTTTTATCTCAGATTCTCCAGCATCGGCACTTCCTACTATCCCTGCCATAAAGAAAGTTCTTTTGCTTTAAAATTCACGAGTTAACACGACGCTCCTCATTTTCGTTCTGTTCAGATTTTAATGCCGAACAGTTGATCAAACTGTTTGCCTGCGTCAGTACAAGATTTCAGTGTTGCCGTATTTTGAGGATCGGCTGAGTTTTTGAGTTAAAGAGGTTATGTGTGCCCATGTTTCCTTTCTCTGCAGTGCCCTCTAAAGTTAGATGTTCCACTTTTAAAAGGGGCAGCAAGAATTGTCGCTCCTTCGTGGCAAACCTGAGTCCCAACAGATAACAAAGTGTGAAGCTGGATGAACACAGCAGACCAAGCAGCATCTCAGGAGCTCAAAAGCTGACGTTTCGGGCCTAGACCCTTCATCAGACCCTTCATCTCTGATGAAGGGTCTAGGCCCGAAACGTCAGCTTTTGTGCTCCTGAGATGCTGCTTGGCCTGCTGTGTTCATCCAGCTTCACACTTTGTTATCTTGGATTCTCCAGCATCTGCAGTTCCCATTATCTCTCCCAACAGATAAACTGACTGCGCTGTGGTCCAATTACATAGATCAGCTGAGATGTCACTGAGGTAATGATGAAAGACAGGTGCATGCCTCTCAGCAGTTTCATTCAAACAACCTCCCATCAACTAAAAATGGCCTGGGAAAACCCAGAGCTGCACAAAATACCAGCAACCCCCACAGTCAGCTGATTTTCTGGTTCTTCAGCAAAAACTTCCCTTCCAAACTACTGATGTTTAAGTAATGTGGTAGTGTTAAAGAACAATCCATCACTTTTTTTTGTATTCTGCAGATTCTGTCTCTATGGTTCTAAATACTCAAATCATGAGCCAAAGGCTATTATGAACCTTATTAACTTCCATCCACCTGAGCAACGAGTAAAATTATGACAATGTTATTATCGCAGGTATAAATTATTCCCACAAGGTTTAATGATTTAACTAACAGAGTGGAAATTATTATTCAGCTTTGAAACGTAACTAATCTTTGAGTTAATTATTGTTCAAATACTTGGGAAAAAGCACTCTACCCCTTGAGGAAAGCCCACTTACTTAAATGGAAATTCATTTCCGGTTTTCTTCGCTCTTTTTTAACATAACAGTTAGACAACAGTGTTATTAAGCTGTGACATGGGCGTTAGATTGGTCTAGCTTTGCTGAAACTCTAACTCCCAAAAGAAAATCCTGCAATGTGACAGAAAAGAAAATAGCCTGGCAGTTTCAAGTTAAGTGTTCCATATTTTCCTTTGATTTTGACTCCAGTGCCCATGAACTAAATGCAGCATGTCCCGCTTCGATCCCATCCCACTCAAAGAACTTTGTTGAATATTACAGCACAGAAGGTGGCCATTTGGCCCAAAGGACTTTCAATGAAATGCCCAATCCCATTCCTTGTAATTGTCCTGCCATCAATATTCCTTTTGGAAAGTTACTATTGAATGTCATTTAATAACATTGAAGCATTTAAGAAAAAGACATGATTAATAAGGGGAGAAGCACTAGAAGGCTATGCTGACACAGTTAGATTAAACAGGGTGGGAGAAGGCACCTGTGAACATTTATACCAGCATGCACCATTTGGAGTGAATGGCCTCTTTCCGTTCTCCCCATTCATGCAGTTCTATGTAGAAAAGGGACTGTGGGTAACGATGACAATTTTTTTCTAGTTAGACAGTGGGAGCATTTTTTTTCTATTTCTTAATACAATGCATAGACCATCAACAGGTTAGGAGTTTTCAATTTTCCTATAGTGAAACTTTTCCCAGCTGTTATAATCCAGCTAATGTTATTACTCGACAAGACAGCTCCAAGAAGACTGAAACCCAGCTTGAAAGATCATATTTTGTTTTTTTTGGTTTTTAACAAAGCAGTGTCTCAAAGAAACATAAGCATGCAATGCTACAGATTTTGCTTTAGAGCAGGCAGAGCTGATTAAAACAAAGAATACTGTGTACTAGATAGTGCAAAGGCTATGGGCCCTGACAACATTCTGACAATTGTATTGAAGACTTGCGCTCCAGAATTTGCCAATCCCCTAGCCAATCTTTTCCAGTACCATTACAACACTAGCATCTACCTGACAATGTGGAACATTGCCCACATATGTGCTGTACACAATCAAATCTAACCCAGACAATTATCACGCCATCACTTCACTCTCAATCATCAGTGAAGTGATGGAAGATATCATCGATAGTGCAATCACGCAGCACCTGCTCAGCAATAACCTGCTCAGTGATGCCCAGTTTGTGTTCTGCCAGGGCCATTCAGCTCCTGACCCCATTACAACCTTTGTTCAAACATGGATTCCAGAGGTAAGGTGAAAGAGACACCCCTTGACATCAAGGTTGCATTTGACTGAGTGTGGCATCAAGGAACCTTAGCAAAACTAAATTCAAAGCATATCCGGGACAAACTCTCCAATGATTGGAGTCATACCTAGAACATACATTGCGGTTGTTGGAGGTCAGTCATCTCACCTCCAGGCCATCTCTACGGGAGTTCCTCAGGGTAATCTTCAAAATCCAAATACCTTCAGCACCTTCATCAATGGCCATCCTCCACAAATTCAGTACCATTTACAACTCCTCAGATACTGTATCTGGCCAGGATAAAATGCAACAACATGTGGACAAATCCAGGCTTGAGCTAGCGTGTGGCAAATAAAATTCATGCCATACAAATGCCAGGCCATGACCAATTAGAGACAATCTAACCACCAGCCCTTGGCATTAAATGGTGCTACCATCACTGAATCCCCCACTGCAAACTGACCACAAACTCATCTGTACTCACCACATAAATGCAATGGCGACAAGAGCATGTCACAGTCTTAGAATACTGAGTAACTCACCTCCTGACTTCCCAAAGCCTATCCACCAGCTACCAGTCACAAGTGAGGAATTTGATGGAATTATCCCCACTTTACTGGGTGGCTGTAGGTCCAACACACTCAAGAAGTTTAGCACTAATCGAGAAAAGCAGCCTGTTTTACTGGCACCAGATCCACAAACATCCACTTTTTCCAACATCAATGCTCAGTAGGAGCAGTATGTAATGTCTACAAGATGCACAGCAGAAATTCACCAAAGATCCTTAGACTGCAGCTTCCAAACCCATGACCACCTCCATCCGGAAAGGTAACAGCAGCAGATGCACGGGAACACCACCGCCTCTAAGTTCCCCTCCAAGCCATTCACATTCCTGACTTGGGAATATATCGGCATTCCTTCACAGTCACCGGGACAGACTCATGTTATTCTCTTGGGCAATCGAAAAGACAGAAACAAAACAGCTCTATCGACTCTGCAAAGTCCTTCTTTCTAACATTTGGGGGCTCGTGCCATAATTGGGAGATGAGTCTTATAGACTCATCAAGTAACAGCCTAACAAAACAGCTCTATCGACTCTGCAAAGTCCTTCTTTCTAACATTTGGGGGCTCGTGCCATAATTGGGAGATGAGTCTTATCGACTCATCAAGTAACAGCCTAACAAAACAGCTCTATCGACTCTGCAAAGTCCTTCTTTCTAACATTTGGGGGCTCGTGCCATAATTGGGAGATGAGTCTTATAGACTCATCAAGTAACAGCCTAACAAAACAGCTCTATCGACTCTGCAAAGTCCTTCTTTCTAACATTTGGGGGCTCGTGCCATAATTGGAGGATGAGTCTTATCGACTCATCAAGTAACAGCCTAACAAAGCAGCTCTATCGACTCTGCAAAGTCCTTCTTTCTAACATTTGGGGGCTCGTGCCATAATTGGGAGATGAGTCTTATCGACTCATCAAGTAACAGCCTAACAAAACAGCTCTATCGACTCTGCAAAGTCCTTCTTTCTAACATTTGGGGGCTCGTGCCATAATTGGGAGATGAGTCTTATCGACTCATCAAGTAACAGCCTAACAAGACAGCTCTATCGACTCTGCAAAGTCCTTCTTTCTAACTTCTTCATCCAAAGTGTTGTGAATCTGTGGAATTTCCTGCCCAGTGAAGCAGTTGAAGCTACCTCACTGAATGTTTTTAAGGCAAGGCTAGATAAATTTTTGAACAGTAAAAGAATTAAGGGTCATGGTGTGCAGGCGGGTAAGTGGAGCTGAATCTCAAAAAGATCAGCCATGATTTTATTGAATGGTGGGGCAGGCTCGAGGGGCCGGATGGCCTACTCCCGCTCCTTGTCCTTATATTCTAATGGTCTAGGTGGACTTCAGCAGTTCAAGAAGGCAGCTCGCCACTACCTTCTCAGGGGCAACTAGGGATGGGCAAGGAAAGCTTGCCAGCCAGTGGTGCCAACATCCTATAAATGAATAAAAAATAGGCAAACTGGAGAATGAGAAGGAGATGAGAGGTGGTGTTAGAAAACATAAAGGAAATGTATCCCAACTCAGGCAGGTGAAAGAAACTGAACAAGAAATCCTAGAACCTTGTACTGCTGGAATCAAGGCTATCAATTAAACTTGTCTATCTGTCAATTTAGTATATTTGTAGTTTGCAATATGTTGTTGTCTGCAGTGTGGAGCCAAGTTGAGACTGGGTGCCAGCTTTCTGGAACAATTCGTTATGTGATGATTCCACCACAGCTCATCATGGTGTCATTGTGGATTAGTTGCCTCCATCCCCTTTCCTGATGGGGACGGACAGAGCCTGGATGGTCTCATGATGGAGGAAAGACATTTGATAATTTAGCAACAACAGGCATCTGTTGTAAAAAGATGTAGTTTATAGCATGATCGCAACTAGTTTCAAGTTACATTGGTAGTAGAAATATTATTATTGAGGCCACAAGAGTAACTTTGATGTTAAGCCTATGTGATAATGGGAACTGCAAATGCTGGAGAATCCAAGATAATAAAGTGTGAAGCTGGATGAACACAGCAGGCCAAGCAGCATCTCAGGAGCACAAAAGCTGACGTTTCGGGCCTAGACCCTCCATCAGAGAGGGGGATGGGGTGAGGGTTCTGGAATAAATAGGGAGAGAGAGGGAGGCGGACCGAAGATGGAGAGAAAAGAAGATAGGTGGAGAGGAGAGTATAGGTGGGGAGGTAGGGAGAGGATAGGTCAGCCCAGGGAAGACGGACAGGTCAAGGAGGTGGGATGAGGTTAGTAGGTAGGAAAAGGAGGTGCGGCTTGAGGTGGGAGGAAGGGATGGGCGAGAGGAAGAACAGGTTAGGGAGGCAGAGACAAGCTGGACTGGTTTTGGG
Organism: Stegostoma tigrinum; assembly: GCF_030684315.1. Classification (NCBI taxonomy): domain Eukaryota; kingdom Metazoa; phylum Chordata; class Chondrichthyes; order Orectolobiformes; family Stegostomatidae; genus Stegostoma; species Stegostoma tigrinum. The sequence goes on from NC_081360.1 coordinate 88,074,447, forward strand.
ATGCAGTGGGGGGAGGGGAAGAGCTGGGCTGGTTGTGTGGTGCAGTGGGGGGAGGGGACGAACTGGGCTGGTTTTGGGATGCGGTGGGGGAAGGGGAGATTTTGAAGCTGGTGAAGTCCACATTGATAGCATTGGCTGCAGGGTTCCCAAGCGGAATATGAGTTGCTGTTCCTGCAACCTTCGGGTGGCATCATTGTGGCATTGCAGGAGGCCCATGATGGACATGTCATCTAAAGAATGGGAGGGGGAGTGGAAATGGTTCACGACTGGGAGGTGCAGTTGTTTATTGCGAATTGAGCGGAGGTGTTCTGCAAAGCGGTCCCCAAGCCTCCGCTTGGTTTCCCCAACGTAGAGGAAGCCACACCGGGTACAATGGATACAGTATACCACATTGGCAGATGTGCAGGTGAACCTCTGCTTAATATGGAAAGTCATCTTGGGGCCTGGGATAGGGGTGAGGGAGGAGGTGTGGGGCCAAGTGCGGCATTTCCTGCGGTTGCAGGGGAAGGTGCCGGATGTGGTGGGGTTGGAGGGCAGTGTGGAGCGAACAAGGGAATCACGGAGAGAGTGGTCTCTCCGGAAAGCAGACTAGGGTGGGGATAGAAAAATGTCTTGGGTGGTGGGGTCGGATTGTAGATGGCGGAAGTGTCAGAGGGTGATGTGTTGTATCCAGAGGTTGGTGGGGTGGTGTGTGAGAACGAGGGGGATCCTCTTTGGGCGGTTGTGGCGGGGGCGGGGTGTGAGGGATGTGTTGCGGGAAATGCGGGAGACGCGGTCAAGGGCGTTCTCGACCACTGTGGGGGGAAAGTTGCGGTCCTTGAAGAACTTGGACATCTGGGATATGCGGGAGTGAAATGCCTCATCATGGGTGCAGATGCGGCGGAGGCGGAGGAATTAGGAATAGGGGATGGAATTTTTGCAGGAGGGTGGGTGGGAGGAGGTGTATTCTAGGTAGCTGTGGGAGTCGGTGGGCTTGAAATGGACATCAGTTACAAGCTGGTTGCCTGAGATGGAGACTCAACTGGAGGTCCAGGAAGTTGAGGGATGTGTTGGAGATGGCCCAGGTGAACTGCCAGGTTGGGGTGGAAGGTGTTGGTGAAGTGGATGAAATGTTTGAGCTCCTCTGGGGAGCAGGAGGTGGCGCCGATACAGTCATCAATGTACGGGAGGAAGAGGTGGGGTTTGGGGCCTGTGTAGGTGCGGAAGAGGGACTGTTCCACGTAACCCACAAAGAGGCAGGCATAGCTGGGGCACATGCTGGTGCCCATGGCCACCCCCTTTGTCTGTAGGAAGTGGGAGGAATCGAAAGAGAAGTTGTTGAGGGTGAGGACGAGTGATGTTAAGCCTTATTGTTTTGAGATCCAAAGCTGTTCCCTTGCTGACTCCTTAAAAGTGGGAATAGGGGATCTGTACGTGGGTGACTGTTCTGCATTGTTTGGGCGCTCCTAGTTACAGAAATTAAAGTTAAATTGGGGCATGTTTGCTTGGCTGACAGCCTCAAAAAAGATTTTGGGCAGGTATAAAGATGTCTTCAAGGGAACACTGAGGGAAAAGAAAGGAGTAGAAGTTAAACTTCAGGTGAATGGGAACCTCATCCAAGGAGTCTGAGGTGCTTCCCATACTGTACACCATCCAGTTTACAGCAGAGGCAGAACACGAATGACTGGAGAACCTGAGAGTGTTGGAAACAGTAACCATGTGTAATGTGACGCTCCAATCGCTCCTGTCTTAAAAACAGATGGCATGTTGAGGATTTGTGGTGACGTTAAGGTGCCAGCCAACTCAGCCCGATGTGTGGATCAATATTCTCTTCATTGAGAACCTGGTCAGTGGACTAGCTGGGGAAAAGAATTTGTCAAAAATGGATCTGTTGCAGGCCAACTTACAGACAGGGACCACAAAGGAGTCTCAGCTGCTGCTGATGATAGTGACACTACAAGCAATTTCCTCTTGGCATCGCGTCAGTGCCAGCTCAGTTTCAGAGGGCCATGGATCAAATATTAGACCAGGAGTCTAATGTTATCTGGATGATATTTTGGTCATTGGATCCTCCGAAGAGGAGTATTTGAAAAACCAAGTAGAAACTCTAAAAAGGTTGCAGGAACATGGTCTAAAGGTAAAAAGGGAGAAATGTGAGTTTTTAAAAGATTCCATTGAGTACCTGGTGATCAATGGCAAGGGACTGCACTAGGCCCACAAGAAGATGAAGGTCATCATGCAGGCCCCTAGATCAGAGAATGTATCTTAACTGAGATCAATTTTGGGACTTGTAAATTACAATGGAAAGCTCATGTCTGATCCAGCGACAATGTTAAAACCCTTGCATCAGTTGTTGGGAAAAGGGCAATTATGGAAAAGGGAGAATTGAACATCATGTTCAGTGTTGAGAAGTTTACTTAGTTTATTTACGGAAGGGACTTTGAACTGCTGACAGACTACAGGCAAGTAACCTCAATTTTTGGCCCGTATATCGGCTACTATCATTGCATCAGCATGCATGCGGAGATAGGCATGTCTCTACCAGCCTTTTCATAGGAGGTCAAATATAGACAGGTGGAGAAGCATGGCAATGTAGATGTTTTATTTGGGAATAATTAATAATTAGAAGTAGGTATTTGGTTTATTAGTTGTTCAGTTAATTTGTTCACTGCTAGAGTTAGATAAATAAATTGTTACTTGTTGATTGTAAAGTGAGTGTCAGGGATTTGATTTATTTAGCCACTAAAAGTTACTGAAAGGCAGTTTCCACTGTTATTCATACTCCTTCTATGGATTATGGGGCGAGGTGCTCCTCTTTAGGTATATTGGTTTAAATTCTCGGGGGGTGGGGCTCAACCTCCAGGTTATAATCATAGAAGCTTCCCAGAATTATGCCGTTACCTGTCCAGGAGGGGAGAGTTGTCTGTTTGTAATGGGTGTATAATGAGGGGAGTGAGAGTTATGATCCCTCCATCATTACGAGGAAAGTTGCTAGAACAAATGCACCATGGGCACCCTGGCATGGTGCAAAAGAAATAGTTGGTGAGGAGCTACTTTTGATGGCCAATTGAGGGGAAAGAGGAATCGTGCAAATTCTGTACATTAGAAAGGAAGGCACTGCTGCTATCACCCCTTCACCCATAGGAATGACCTCAATCACCATGGCATTGGAGTCACATCGATTTCACAGGACCAGTGGAAGGAAGGTGTTACTAGTGGTTGTAGATACCTGCTCCAAGGTGGGGGCCATGAAATTGGTATTTGCCAACACAATGTTACACTGACTGGATGAATTATTTGTCAGGTTCAGGAACCCCGAACAAGCCATGGGTGACAAATGTCCACAGTGTGTGACACAAGAATTTGTGGAGTGTCTGGAAAATCATAGGGTCAGACATCTGAAATAGGTAATTGTAATATTTGAAGGATTTATTTGAAGGATCTTTATTCTCATGAATTTCCTTTATGAAGGACAACCCTGGGTTTATCTTCACAGAATCTCCATTATGTGTTGTTCATATAGAATTTTCTTTTTGTTCCTATTTCAGAGTTCTAACACTTTCTGCAGTATCTTTCATTAATTAAACTGATTTTGTTTTGGTTGGTTAAGGGTGGGCTGATATTTCCTTATTTGCCAACATCATCCGGTTTCTTCGGCCTATTGCATCTTGCAGGTATAAACTAAATTCGGATAGAGTTATTTAAACCGCACAATCCGGTATCTCCAGTCTGTAATACTTTTGTGATGTTATCACTTGCTACACCTGCATGTCTGATGAGCCTGGTTGGAACTGGTCCATTCCAGTTGTGTGTGAATTCTGAGAAATATTCTGCTCCTAGTCTAGATTCACAAAACATTTAAGGTGAAATTATTATCCTATAGAGGCAGTAATTTTCAGGGTATCTAGTTATTATTTTGCCAAAGGGATCACAAAATCAACATATCTACTCCTGGAAAAAATATATAAAACAGTCCACATGTAAAAAGAAGACTAGAAACATGAAGATAAGTTTTGTCAGATGTCTGAGCTTGTGACTTGTTCATTGGCGTTAAATATGAAATGCTTACTGCAAACTGAATTCTCCAGATTATTGGACTGCTGCATGCTGTTCTGGTCTTCCTGCTTTAGGAAAAATGTTGTGACACTTGAAAAGGTTCAAGAAAATTTTACAAGGATGTTGCCAGTTTTGGAGGATGACAGCTATAGGAGTAGGGTGGGCTAATTTCCATGGAAGGTTGAAGGCTGAGCAGTGATCTTATAGAAGTTTATAAAATCATGAGGGGCATAGATAGAATGTATAGCCAAGGTCTTTTTCCCAGGGTAGGGGAGTTCAAAAGTAGAGGTCATTGGTTTAATGTGAGAGGGGAACAATGTAAAAAGGATCTGAAGGGCAACCTTTTCATGCAGAAGGTGGTGTGTGTATGGAATGAGCTACCAGAGGAAGTGGTGGAGATTGATACATTTAAGAGGGGTCTGGATGGGTAAAGAATAGAAAGTTAGCGGGTTATGGGCCAAATGCTGGCAAATGGGGCTAGATTAATTTCGGATATCTGGTCAGCATTGGCAGGTTGGACCGAAGGGTCTGTGTCTGTGCTGTACATTTCTATGATGCTATGACACAATTTGAAAAGTAATGTTACTTCTGATGGATTCAATATTAGTTGAGCCATAAACACCCGATTCCCTCGGGATTTTCTGGTTATAATTCCAGCATCTATCATTGAAGAAAACAGTTTTGCTATCCACAGTGGGCATACCAAGTCTGTCCCTGATTGTCTAATTGTTGGAAATTAAGTGGTGTATCTTGAAAGTATATATAGAAGCATTTTTGTTTCAGTGTGCTATGCTCAATATTGCATTAACCCCAGTAAATTTAATTGATTTAGAGATAATGCACTGCTGTACACCAATTATATCCCTAATTAAGAGGTGTTATTATTCGATATTATACTGCAGTATTAAGTATCTCATGACAAGCCTTACATTCCACTGTTTCACCATCCTTATCATGAGTGTTGACATCATGTGCTCCAGTCCTCCAGGTGCCTAACATGGCTTTGCACATATTCCACCCTTCCTAGACCATCTCCATCACATTCCGCCCATCTCCCCAACACTATCCCTGACTAACTCTTGACATCCCCATCCCACTCATTGATCTCATTCAATTCCTCATGGAAACAGTGTCTCCAGCCAGAGTGTGCCAAAACTAAAGCTGACCATCAAAGAAAATCTCATACAAACTTAGGCTTCAACATCACCCAGAAATGGACCAGGAATTTTCTATTGAAATGAATAGTGAACGCCTGTAGATATTTGTCTTTCTAAATTTGGACTAAGTCCAGAGAATCTGATGAAAGATGAGTAGTTCTAGGTCTCTGACTGTGTGAGTGGTTGAAATAACTTAAGATGGTGTAACACTCAAATGCAATGTTGAAACATTTTGGTTTGTGTAGACTCCAGGATGCCACTGTGTTCAATTAGCTGAGTGATAATACACTCCCAGATAACAAGTATATTCTTATCTGTAGAACAGAAAAGTATTTAGTATTTCATATATCTTCTGCTGTTTTTATTGAGTTGCTGCATAACTGTTGACAGTCAGAAATGTACAGAATACTGAGATGCCCGGATACAGGCGATGTGAAGATGTTTTGATGAGTAGGAGAGACTAGGACCCAAGGGCCTAGCCTCAGTGTGAAGAGATGACCCTTTAGGACTGAACTGAGGAGCAATTTCTTCAGCAAGAGGATAGTCAATCTCATTACTGCAGAAGGCCATAGAGGCTGTCATTGAATGTATTGACGACAGAGTTAGATATGTTCTTGATTAGTGAGGATATAAAGGATTATGCAGATGAAGGCAGGAAAATTGGGTTGAGAAATATACCAGCCATAATCAAATGGCGGAAAAGATGGGCTGAATGAACAAGGAACAAATTGAACAAAGATCAATAGATACAGCAATAGGCTCTTTGGCCCACCAAGGCTGTGCCAATTCCCAGTCCTTGCTTAGACCTATTACCAATTGCCAGTACAGTTTCTATCCCTCTGTTTGCCTCATGTTCATGTGTCTTTCAAGATAAGCCTTAAACGTTGCTAACATGCCTGTTCCTACCACTTCCACTGGCAATGCATTCCAGGCACCTATACCATTTTCTCTGCACTTCTCCCCTAAACATTCCCCCTCTCACCTTGAACCTGTGCCCTCTTGTTGACATTTCCATCCTGGGAAAAAGCCTTTGATTATCCACCCTATCTATGCCCCTCATAATTTTGTAGACTTCTTTCAAGTCACCTCTCAGCCTCTGCTTTCCAGTGAGAACAATCTGAGTTTACACAACCTCTTCTCATAAGTAAAACCCTCCAGACCAGGAAGCATCCTGGTAAACCTTCTGTGCACTCTTTCCAAAGCATCCACATTTTTCTGAAAGTGTGACACCCAGAACTATATGCAATATTCCACATGTTTCGTACAGCTGTAATATAACGTGCTAACTTTTGTATTTGATGCTCTAGCCAATGAAGGCAAGCTTGCTGTATGCCTTCTTGACTGCCTTATCTGCCTGTGTCACCACTTTCAGGGGTTTGCAGACCTGTATGCCTAAACCTGTCTATATGTCAATGCTCCTAAGTACTTATTGTATAAATTGCACCTGAATCTGATCTTCCAGAATGCATCACCTTGCATTTGTCTAGATAAAGCTGCATCCTTCTCTGCCCAAATCTGCTATCTATCTATATCCCACTGTGTCCTTTGACAATCTTCCTCACTATCTGCAACGCCATCAATTTTGATAACATCCACATGAATGGCTTAATTCTACTTTTATATCTAATGGCCTTATGGATGTGCATCATGTGCCCCCATCCTCCAGATTTGCGCCAGGCTGAACCCACCAAATTAGCTTATCAAAGGCTGGTGATCAGGAGCCTGGGTCAGAAACTATCTGCAGTGGGGGGCATGATTTCTATTCCTTCCCCTGCTCACAGATAAATATAAAATGTCCTGTGTCATTATTTTGAGAAAGAGCAAGCTCTTACTGGTGACACCAAAACATATTATCTGATCAGTTTTGTATTTCTCACTGTGGGGCCCTGCTCTACACAATTGGATATAGTGAAAGGCACTACACAAATGTAAGTCGCTCTTACCTTTAGTTTTCTCATGTGTTGTTTTCAGTAGGAATCCTTTGTGAACAATTGGCAACAAGAACTCTGCCTTTCCTCCCTTAAAGTGAATGAACCATGAGAGCCTGATTTACTTTAATAGTATAGTGTTCTAAAACATGCAATACAGGCAGAGAGCTATCACAACAATTTGCCAGGGAACTCTTATTACTTCCATTGTATAGTTTAAGCAGAAATTAATATTATCAGTTTTGATTTTCATAAATCAAAGACTACTAAAGAAAGGGGTCCAGCTCAAAAATGACTTTAAAACATTTTATTAAGAAGTAACAGTTTAAATATAAAGCTTAACTGAAATAGACAGGAAGGAAAGATGGCCAATGACTGGTGAATTATATCAGAGATAATAGGAACTGCAGATGCTGGAGAATCTGAGATAACAAGGTGTAGAGCTGGATGAACACAGCAGGCCAAGCAGCATCTTAGGAGCAGGAAAGCTGACTGAAGGGTCTAGGCCCGAAACGTCAGCTTTCCTGCTCCTAAGATGCTGCTTGGCCTGCTGTGTTCATCCTGCTCTACACCTTGTTATCAATGACTCGTGAAAGTAGTTTTACTGCTCTTGGAGGATTAAAGGTCACAAAGGGTGAGCAGGGCTCTCAACAGCTAATGGGTAGAAACTGAGGACCTTCTTTAAAGCTGAAGCGTCAGGAACTTCTTTAGCGTTCCTCAGTCTGAAAAGATCTGCACCCCATGGATTTGAAAAAAAGTATTTTATTTTCCCTCCCAAAATTATATCTTTTAAACTTTTCCCAGATTATGTGTGAACCGGGAGAACCAAATTTGTGAGGAATGCTTCCTATTGATTTGCTGCAATTGTACAGGGCCTTGGTGAGACCATTAACCCTAACTCTAAACCTAACTTGGAATATTGTGTATCGTTCTGGACTCCTTATCTGAGAAGGATATTTTGGCCATGGAAGCAGTACAACAATGATTTTTCAGGTTGATTCCTAGGATTTCAGGACTGAAGTATGAAAATGTTCATTGGGGTTTAGAAGAATGAGGGACAAAAGCACATAGAAACCTATAAAATTCCAACAGGACCAGATCAGGTAAACGCAGGAAGGATGTTCCAGATGATGAGGAGGTGTTAAGAACTTGGGCTACAGCCTAGGCATACAGAATAGGCCATTTAGGACTGAGATGGGGAGAAATATCTTCACCTAAAAAGTATTGAGCCTGCGGAATTCTCTGCCGCAAAAAACAGTTGCAGCCAAAACTTTGAATGGTTTCAAGAAGGAGTCACATAACGTTCTTAGAGCTAAAGAGGTCAAAGTGCAGAGCGAGAGAAAAAGAACATTGTACTGAGTTGGATGTTCAGCCCCATGAAGATATTGCATGGTGGAGCAGGCTAGAAGGGCTAGATTAGTCTACTGTTTCATTTTCAATGTGTCTGTGCTTTCCCTATTAGAGATAACAGCGGACCCTGTAATTTTCAACAAGGAGATTGCTATGGAAGCTTTCGTCATATTATACATCGAATTTTTCAAAAATTGTAAGGTTATTACACAATGAATTCCACCATGACAACATACACGTGCAAATCTTTAAATATTTTTATGATGTTGAGGCATATTTTAACTTGCATGTCACCTTCACATTCTTCACTCTGTGGTTTTATGTCTCGCATAAATTACTTTTCATAAATGCCATGTGATTGGAATTGTCAAATGAGAAAAACCCATGGTAAGAACATTCTGCACATTATAGAAAATTCAATCTGTCAAAAATATATTTTTGATGAGAAACAATTCTGTTTTATCGATCACATTTTTAACACATTAAAATCTCTTAAATATAACAGAATTTGTGGAAATACCGAGTAATCAGCACATTACTACCATTTGACAACACATTGGATCTTTAATTAAAGATTATTCCCACTGGGTTAAGTAACTTTCTTAGGCACGCACTGGTCATGTGGACTAATGAAAAGGAAATTCTCAATGTGATATCACACAAGTTTAATACTTCTGTAAATCCATTCGGAGACAGTATCAAAGTGAAAATTACTCAATGGGATGTAGATTTAAGGAGTTGTGAATTTCTTGACAATTTCTCTGATGGACTTCGTAAGTTATTGTAATTTCTAGCACCCTCAGCTGAGCGTTTCCCCACATTGCATGCAACTTTCTCATTCATTTTTCACACACATTTCTGCTGGTCGTTGAGTGTTTAGTATCTCACAGCCAGCCGACAGAGTACTCTGAAGGCGCAGGGTGAGCAACCAGAGGCCGTGGTTCATACTAGTACTAACAGAATAGGCAGAAAGAGAGATGGGGTCCTGCAAAGGGAATTTAGGGACTCAGGTGGGAAGTTGAAAAGCAGAACCTCTAGGGTTGTAATCATGGGGTTTATTCCCTGTGCCATGTGCTTATGAGGTCAGAAATAGGAAGACAATGCATGGGTAAAGAGCTGCGAGGGATTCAGAAATCTGGGTCATTGTGATCTCTTCCAGGGTAAGAGGGATCTGCACAAGATGGACAGCTTGCGCCTAACCTGGAGGGGCACCAATATCTTGCAGGGAGTTTGCTGGTGCCATTTGGAAGGGTCTAAACTAGTGTGGCTACCAGAGCAGTAGGTTAGCAGGTGGTGTGTTTGAAGAGAAGATAGAGGCTAAATAAAATAAGTTTTTATTAGAAAGAACAGGCAGGGCCTGGTTAATAAACACAGTGGGACAAGCAATGTGGATTGTACTTATTTTAAAGTGAGGGGTATAACAGTTAACACAGATGAGCTTAAACTCAGGAAGAGCACATGGGACTGCAATCTCTTACCTTTTACAGAAACTTCTTTGAGAGACTTGTTTGAGACTGATTGCTCAATGTTACAAGGTTGACATGTTTCAGATGTCTTGAAGAGGGATGTAAAGACAGATGGAAAGGTTGCATTACTGATTGAGGAGAATGTCATAGCTGCACTAAGCGAGGACATCTTGAAGGGTTCATCCAGAGAGGACATTTGGGATCACTCAGAATAAGAATACTGAAATCACTATGATGGGGTTACACTATAGACCTTCCAATGGGCAGTGGGCAGATCATAGAAGATGTAAAAACAACAGGGTTGTAGCAATAGAGATAATGGGAACTGCAGATGCTGGAGAATCCAAGATAATAAACTGTGAGGCTGGATGAACACAGCAGGCCAAGCAGCATCTCAGGAGCACAAAAGCTGACATTTCGGGTTTAGACCCTTCATCAGAGAGGGGGATGGGGTGAGGGTTCTGGAATAAATAGGGAGAGAGGGGGAGGCGGACCGAAGATGGAGAGAAAAGAAGATAGGTGGAGAGAGTATAGGTGTAGAGGTAGGGAGGAGATAGGCAATAGGTGACTTTAATCTCCCCAGTATTCGCTGTGAGTCGCTTAGTGCCAGGGGCTTAGATGGCACAAAATTTGTTATGTTCATTCAGGAGGAATTCTTGAAACAATATGTAGATAGCCCAACTCAGGAAGAGGCTATACTAGACCTTAAATTGGGGAATGAGCCTGATCACATGATCGAAGTTTCAGAAGGGGAGCATTTAGGGAATGATGATCATAATTCTGTAAGTTTTAAGGTAGATAGGGAAAAGGATAAAACTGATTCTCAGATGAAAGTGCTAAATTGTTGAAGGCTAATCATAACAGTATTAGGCAGAAACTGGAGAGATTAAACTGGGGGCAACTGGTTGAAGGTGAATCCACATCTAGCATGTGGGGCTCTTTCAAGTGCCAGTTCAGAACTCAGGACTAGCATGTTCCTGTGAAGATGAATGCTAAGGATGCAGGATTTGGGAACCCTGGATGAAAAGAGATGTTGTAAATTTTGTTAAGAAGAAAATGGAAGCACATGTAAGGTTAAGGAAATAGAAATCAAACAACACCCTTGAGGAATTTAAAGGAAGCAGAAAAGAAGTTGAAACAAAATTAGATTGTCTAGGAGAGATCTTCAATATCCTTGGCATGTAGAATTGAGGAGAATGTCAGGGTATCTTAGAATTAGAATTAGCTTTATTGTCATGTGCACTTGGAGGGTACTATCTTATGTACAAAGTATCTATGTACAGATGCTTAAGTATTTGGTACAGAGTTGAAAGAGTAATAAATAAAGTCCAGCATAAGAATAAAAGGGAAAACAAAGCACTCAAATCACAGTCCTCTTCAACTGAGTCCGTGTCAGCATCTAGCCTCCAGTCCACAAGGGCCTCCCATCCTGTGCAGGACTCATCTCCCCGCACCAGCCTCTAGTCTGGGACTCACCTCCCCATGCTGGCCTCCAGTCTGGAACTCACCTCCCCGCGCTGGCCTCTAGTCTGGGACTCACCTCCCCGCGCTAGCCTCCAGTCTGGGACTCACCTCCCCGCACTGGCCTCTAGTCTGGGACTCACCTCCCCGCGCTAGCCTCCAGTCTGGGACTCACCTCCCCGCACTGGCCTCCAGTCTGGGACTCACCTCCCCATGCTGGCCTCCAGTCCGAGACATGCCTCCCTGTGCCAGCCTCCAGTCCGGGACTCAGTTCCCTGCATTGTCCTCCAGACTGGGACTTGCCTCCCTGTACTGGCTTCATACATTTTTTAGGAGTAGGTCTACTCAATGACAAAGGAGAGAGGTTATGTGTGCAGCCAGAGCAAGTGGGTGAGGTACTTAATGTGTATTTTGCAATTGGCATTCATCAAGGAGAAAGACATAGAGTCACAGTCAGACAGCATAGAAACAGATGATGGTAAGTTTCGAGAGGGGTTTATTGATGTTCAAAGACATGTTGATGTTAGGAAGTAGGAGGTGTCGAGGTCGAGAGCCTTGAAAAATATTAAGGTAGATAAGTAGGGCCTGATGGGTCCTATCCTAGGGTACTGATGTGTTTGAGAAAGGCAACAGGGATAATCCAGGAAATTATAGCCAGTGAGTCTCACATTTGTGGTAGGGAAATTATTGGAGAAGGTTCTTAGGGACAAGATTCACTACCATTTGGAGAAGAATGGATTTACTAAGGATAGTCTGCATGGCTTAATGCAGGAGAGGTTTTGTCTCAAAACATGATTGCCTTTTTTGAGAAAGTGACAAAAATGATTGATGAGGGTAAGGCAGTAAATGTTGTCTACTTGGGCTTTACTAAAGCATTTGACAAGGTTCCTCATGGTAGCCCAGTGCAGAAGATCAAGTCACATGGAATCCATGGTGAGTTGGCAAATTGGATACAAAATTGGTTAGATTATAATAAAATTGTTTGTAGTTTGTATAAATGATTTGGGTGGAAATGTCAGTAATCTGATTAGTAAATTTTCAGATGATATGAAAATTGGTGGAGTTGCAAATAATGAGGAAGGATATCAAAGCATAAAACAGGATAAAGATCAGTTGGAAAGTTGAGTGGAGAAATGGCAAATGGAATTTAATCTGGACAAGTGTGAAATGATGCATTTTGGGAGGTCAACTGCCAGAGGAAAGTATACTGTAAATGGCTCGATGCTTTGGAACATTGATAAACAGAGGGACCTTCAGGCCCAAGTCCATAATTCCCTGAAAGTGGCAATGCAAGTAGACAAGGTGGTAAAGAAGGCATACCACATGCTTGCCTTCCTCAGTCAGGACATTGAGTAGAAAAGCTTGAAGCGGATGCAAAAAAGGTTTACCAGGCTGTGGCCTGGATTGGAGTGTATTAGCTATAAGGAGGGGTTGGACAAATTTAGATTGTTTTCACTCAAGTGTAGAAGGCTGAGGGGAAAATTGATAGAAATATCTGAAATTGAGAGGAATGGTCGAGTGGATAGTCAGAGTCTCTTTCCCAGGATGGAAATATCAAATACAAGGGGATATAGGTTTAAGGTGAGAGGGGGAAAGTTTAAAGCAGGTACGCGAGTTTTAACACAGATGGTTGGAATGGCCTGGAATGCACTGCCATATGTTCATGTTAGTGTAAAAGGCAAGGCTGGTAGGTGTAGAAAATGTTGAATGACCAGGGACATTGAGGCTCTTGTCAAGAAAAAGAAGGAGGTAGATGTCAGGTATAGACAGCTGGGATCAAGTGAATCCCTAGAAGAGTATGTGGGCAGAAGGAGTATTCTTAAGAGGGAGATCAGGAGGGCAAAACAGGGACATGAGATAAATTTGGCAAATAGAGTTAAGGAGAATCCAAAGAGATTCAATAAATACATTAAGGGCAAGAGAATAGCTAGGGAGAGAATAAGGCCTCTTTAAGATTAACATGACCATCAATGTGTGGAAACACAGGAGATGGGTTAAATACTAAACAAATATTTCACGTCAGTATTTACTGTGGAGAAGGCCATGGAAGCTAGCAAACTTGGGGAAATAAATAGTGATATTTTGAAAAGAGTTCATGTTATAGAAGAGGACGTGCTGGCAGTCTTAAAAAAAATTAAGGTAGATAAATCCCCCAGGAACTGATCAGGCAGTTCCCAGAACTTTGTGGGTAGCTAGGGAAAAGATTATTGAGTGCCTTGCTGAAATATTTGTAACATTGAAAACCAGGAGCCAGAAGACTGAAGGTTGGCTAACGTGGTGTCATTATTTAAGAAAGGCTAAAAGGAAAAGCCAGGAAACTACAGAGTAGTGAACCTTACATCAGGTGGATAAGTTTTTGCAAGAGATTCTGGGGGACAAGATTTACTTGCATTTGGAAAGATGAGGACTGATTAGAATTAGTCAGCATGGCTTTGTGTGTGGGAGATCATATCTTACTAACTTGACTGAATATTTCGAAGAGGTGACCAAGAAGATTGCTGAATGCAGAGTGGTAGATGTCGTCTATCCGGACTTCAGCGAAGCTTTTAACAAGGTTCTGCATGGTAGATTGATAAGGCCAGATCACATAGGATCCAGAGGGAGGTAGCCAACTGGTAACAAAATTGGCTTGAAGGTAGGAGATCGAGGATGGTGGAGGAGGGATGTTTTCTAGACTGGAAGCCTGTGACCAGTGGTGTGTCACAAGTGTCAGTGCTGGGTCCACTGTTCATTGCCATTTACAGAAATGTTAGGAATGTGAATATAGGAGGTATGGTTAGTAAGTAAGCAGATGACAACAAAATAGGTATGCAGTGGTTAGTGAAGAGGATTATGTCAAAGCACGATTGTTACCTTGATCAGATGGCCCAATGGGATAAGGAGTGGCAGATGGAGTTTAATTTAGATCTTGCATTTTGGTAATGCAAAACAGGGCAGGACTTATAAAGCTTATGGCACTGCCCTGAAGAGTGTTGCTACGCAAAGAGACCTAGGGGCGCAGATGCATAGTTCCTTGAAAGTGGAGTTGCAGGTAGACTAGATAGTGAAGAAGCTGCTTGGCATACTTGTCTGCATTGGCCATAACATTGAGTATAGGAGTTGGGTTGTCACGATGCAGCTGTTCAGGACCTTGGTGAGGCCACCTTTGGAATACTGTGTTCAATTCTAGTCACCTTTCTACAGAAAAGATATTGTTAAACTTGGAAGGGTGCAGAAAAAATTTACGAGGATGTTGCCAAGACTGGAAGGTATGAGCTATGAGGAGGGGCTGAATAGGCTGTGACTATTTTCTGTGGAGTGCTGGAGGCGGAGGGATGACTGTATAGAGGTTTGTAAAATCATGAGAGACATGGATAGGGTTAATAGTCAAACTAGAGGGCATAGGCTTAAGGTGAGAGGCGAAAGATTTAAGAGTGATCTAAGGGGCAACTTGTTCACATGGAATGAACTGTCTGAGGAAGTGAACAGTTTTGAGGAAGGGTCACTGAACCCGAAACGTTAACTCTGTTTTTTCCTTCACAGATGCTGCCAGGCCTGCTGAGCTCTTCCAGCAACTTTGTTTTGGTTCCTCATTTACAGCATGTGTAGTTCTTTCAGTTTTTGTCTGAAGAAGTGGTAGATGCTGGTACAATTAAAACATTTAAAAGGTATCTGGATGGGTGTATGAATAGGCAGGGTTTAGAGGAATATGGCCAAATGCTAGCAAATGTGACTAGATTTACTTGGGATATCCAGGGAAAATAGCTCCAGTCTACTCAGCCTCTCCCTATAGCTGAAACTGTCCAATTCTGGCAACAATCTTGTAAATCTTATCTGCACCCTTTCTAGTTTCACAGCATCCTTTCTGTAGCAGGGCAACCACAATTGCATGTAGTTTTCCAATCATGGCCTAACCAATATTGTGACTTTGGGATGTCTAATGCAGGAAGAAAGTATATAGTAAATGGTAAGGCCCTTACAAGCATTGACATACAGAGGGTTCTAGGTGTACAGCACTTCTTGGTGCCCACAGTTTGCTGAAAGTGGCAGCACACGATAATGTGGTTAAGAAGGCATTTGACAAGTTTGCCTTCACAGGGTGGAGCATAAAATAGGAAAAAGCAAGTTGTATTGTAGCTATACAAAACTTCAGCTGAGCCACATTTGGAACATTGTGTACAGTTCTGGCCCCCAAACTACCAGAAGGATGTGGAGGCTTTGGAAGGGGAAGGAAAACACTTCACTAGGATGTTGCCTGGTTTGGAGAGTATTCGTATCAGGAGAGATTGGGCAAACTTGATTTGATTCAACTTGAACGTCAGAGGTTAAGGGGTGACATGATAGAAGCTCACAAAATCACAACACAATAAATTACAAATAAGAGGCTTGGATAGTTGGACTTTTTTTCTTCATTCATTCATGGGATGAGAGCATTACTGCCCAGGCAGCATTTATTGCCCAGATGACCATTCACAGTCAGCCACGTTGCTGTGGGTCTGGAGTCACATGTTGGCCAGACCAGGTAAGGATGGCAGATTCCTTCCCTAAAAGACATTAAGTGAACCAGATGGGGTTTTCTGACAATTGACCATGGGCACATGGCCATCATTAGACTTTTAATTGCAGATATTTGATGGAATTTAAATTCCACCATTTACCATGGCAGGATTTGAACCTGGACTCCTGGAAATTTATCTGGCTTTCTGGATTAATATCTCCATGATAACACCACTTGGCCATTAACTTCCCAAGGTAGAAATGTCAATTACTTTGGGACATAGACTTAAGTTAAAAGGGGGACAGTTTAAGTAGATATGAGAGACAAGTGTTTTACAGAGGGTGGTAAATGCCTGGAATATGCTGTCAGAAGAGATGTTAGAAGCAGATACAATAGCAACTTTTAAGAGGAATCTTGAGAGATACATGAATTGGCAGGGAATGGCAAGATACAGACCATGTAGAGATGAAGTTTTGGTCATTTTTGTAGTTTAGAAAGGCATCATGTGTTGGCGCAGGCTTCATGGGCCAAAGGACTTGTTCCTGTGTTCTTTGTTCTGTTAACGGAAATTTCGGTTTGTGGTATTTTGCTGCTTCATGGGCTACTCTATTTTCAGGCTTTGCTGCTGGACACTGCACTGAAATTAATGTTCTCCAATGACCCTGGCCTACAATTTTGAGTTTAACATAGGCATTGTAGATGATCCCTCTGACCGTATTAATTTAATTCCAGAAATGTAGAATTATGTTTCTTCATAACACATTTAATGCAGTGGAGTTGAATTTTACCAGAAGTTGGCCAAGTGTTGATTTTGGGAGTTTCATGGAGGGTTTCTCTCTATAAGTCATCTCATGTAATCCTCCACTGCTCACCTCATTAGCTGTTCCCCATACTTCAATTGTACTTTTTCTTTTACACCACCTGTGCATTCCACTTCTTGATCATACCCTGTTCACACCATCTGCGTATTCCACATCTCGATCATACCCTGTTCACACCATCTGCGTATTCCACATCTCGATCATACCCTGTTCACACCATCTGCGTATTCCACATCTCGATCATACCCTGTTCACACCATCTGCGTATTCCACATCTCGATCATACCCTGTTCACACCATCTGCGTATTCCACATCTCGATCATACCCTGTTCACACCATCTGTGTATTCCACATCTCGATCATACCCTGTTCACACCATCTGCGTATTCCACATCTCGATCATACCCTGTTCACACCATCTGCGTATTCCACATCTCGATCATACCCTGTTCACACCATCTGCGTATTCCACATCTCGATGGTGCCTTGTTGTACCATTGGTAAATTCTCCAACAGTGGGAGTACTCACCACTACCAAGACCTCCAGGGATTCCTGGCTTTGGCACCAGTTTTAACATGCACTGTGCACCAGGTCAAATCAAAGTGGCAGTGGCCCCTCCCAAAATCTTCATGTACCTTTCGTCCTTGTAAACCTGATCAACCCACCAGTTTTGGTTCTCCTCAGATTCCCAACCAAGCTGTTTATTTAGCTGTTCATCTCCCCACCTTGTCTTCAGTGTCATCATACCAAAATAGTCATACACTGATCGCCCCATCAAAGATATGAAGGTGATAACAACCAATAGCACCCCTGTCCCACAATATCACTTGCTCTATGATCCCTCCCCTTTTGTTTTGACTTGCCTCCGCTTCACAATTATTACCCACTCTGCACCCCAACATGGACCGTCCAACACAAAATAAAAATCAAAAGAACTGCGGATGCTGTAAATCAGGAACAAAAACAAAGTTGTTGGGAAAGGCCTGGCAGCATCTGTGGAGGGGAAAACAGAGTTAACGTTTGGGGTCCTGGTGACCCTTCCTCAGAACTGATGGTGGCTGGGAAAATGTCAGTTCATATGGAGAAAATAGGGAGGTGGGTGGGGTAGGGAGTAAACGATAGGATAGAGCCCAAAGAGAGAGAAAGACAGTTGGACAGACAAAGGAGTTGCTCACGATCAGGCTGGGAGGGTGAATAGTTGTTAATGGGGACTGTTAGTGGCTAACAGCAAGGGGATGTGTAGTGGCAGGCTACGTGGTTACAAAGCCTTGTGTGTGGGGCGGGGGAGCTGGGACATGGGAGAGTTTAGGCCCTAAAATTATTGAACTCAACGTTGAGTCCAGAGGGCTGTAGGGTCCCCAAGCAGGCTCACTAGTGAGATTCTCAAGCTGCTATTCTAAACTTGGTTACAAAATTGGTCATTTGCTTCTTGAAGTCAAGAATCTCATTTTTCCAAAATCATCATGTTTTTCCAATGAACTCGCCATTGCCCCTGTTGTTCAGGGACTGTGAAGAGTTGATTGTAAAAAATATCACTTCTAAAAAACTTTCTTCTGTTTTCCTATTCAAGTTTCTCCCTTAATGCATTTTTCTTCACTGTCTGTGTAATGCTTTAAATGCAGTAGATGTTTCCTGGTCTTTGCTTCCTGGTTTGCCATCTCTGAAGATTCCTCATGTGATTGGTTGAATTGCTTCC
Source organism: Stegostoma tigrinum (assembly GCF_030684315.1). Lineage (NCBI taxonomy): Eukaryota > Metazoa > Chordata > Chondrichthyes > Orectolobiformes > Stegostomatidae > Stegostoma > Stegostoma tigrinum. The sequence continues at coordinate 88,092,840 of NC_081360.1, forward strand.
TTGCTCCTTGCCCACAGATGGGGAGGGTCAGATTAGAAAGCTTATCTGACAATGTCACTAGTTTCAGAATAAAGGGGTGTCAATTTAAAACAGATGAAGAGGAATTGCTTCGCTCAGAGGGTCGTGATCCTTTAGAAAACTTTGCCATAGAGAGCCGTGGGGGCATAGCAATTGAGCACATTTAAGGCTGAGATAGATGGACTCTTGATGTGGGGGAATCATGAGTTAAAGGGAAGGGGCAGGGAAGTGGATGTGAGGAATGTCGGATCTGCCCTGGCCCTATTGGATGGAGGAGCAGGCTTGAGGGGCTCAACAGCATACTTCTGTTCCTGTATTTTGAGGTCTTATGGACTTATTAACATCCTAAAGTGAATGATAAAAAGCCGTAAAGTTTGCACAGAACAAACATAACAAAAGGTCTAAAACTGTAATTATGTTACTTTTAGACTGTTTAATTTTATCTTCATGAGATGTTTTTGAAGTGATGCCAAATTCATGTTTACTTTTGAGTTGGAAAGCACTTTAAAATAAAAGTAATTTATCTCCACCTAGTGGCGCAGACTTGAAATGTCAGCACATTTTTCGGCCTATACACTCAAATGGGAGTGAGCCATGGATTAACATTAGCACTGCTGTCTCTCACAACATTTAAATTCCAGCAAGACTCCACAGGGAAAATACAGAAAGGATGTGGGATGAGGGAGTCCAGAACCAGGGGTTACAATCTAAAGATACAAGTTGTGCCATTTAGCACTGAGATGAGGAGTAATGTCTTCACTCAGAGAGTGGAAAGCCTGTGGAATCCTCTGTCACAGGAAGTGGTTGAAGCCAAAACATTGAAAATTTTCAAGGATATAGTTTCAGGTCTTAACAGGATACTGAGCTGCATGATCAGCCAAGCTCATTTTGAATGGTGGAGCAGGCTTGAAGTGCTTAGAGATAATGGGAACTGCAGATGCTGGAGAATCCAAGATAATAAAATGTGAGGCTGGATGAACACAGCAGGCCAAGCAGCATCTCAGGAGCACAAAAGCTGACGTTTCGGGCCTAGACCCTTCATCAGACCCTCTGATGAAGGGTCTAGGCCCGAAACGTCAGCTTTTGTGTTCCTGAGATGCTGCTTGGCCTGCTGTGTTCATCCAGCCTCACATTGAAGTGCTTACTCCTGTCCTAGTAGAATCATACAGCATAAAAACAGGCCATTTGGCCCACCGTATCTATGCTGACCAACAAACACCAAACTTCACTATTTCTATTTAACTGCACTTGGTCCATAGCCTGCAATGCCTTGGCATTTTAAGTGCTCATCCAGATGTTTCTTAAATGTTGTGAGAGTACCTGCCTGCACCACCTTTTCAGGCAGCATGTTCCATATTTCTACCTGCCTTTGGGTGAAAGCACTTTTCCTCAAACTTCTTCTAAACCACTCATTCTACCGTGTTTCTATAACAATATGTTGTTGTAATTAATAGAGGTTTGAGAAGGTGTGTGCCATCAAAGTTTTAGAGTCAGAGTAGAGACCAGGAAGGATGAGGAAATACTGCAGCCAAAATTATACAGGAGCATGCGCTTAACTGAAGTCTGACTTTCATGTCAGCAATTGTTACCATTTAGCTTCTATCCAATGCGTGGGAGAAAAGAAGCCTGCGCATTAAAGAGGTGAGATACAAGGAGACCCCTCACAGCTCATTAGTGAGATTCTCAAGCTGCCATTCTAAACTTGGTTACAAAATTTGTCGTTGTATGTTACCTTGCCAAAGACAGTCTTGGTATAGGCTTACACACTAAACATTGCCACTGGGCATTTCATGAAAATGTACAGTAGGAGCAGTAATATGCAAACCTACTGACTATTCTTCTCCAGTTCTCTGCTCTAAGGCAGGCCCAGTGCCAAAATCTCCTGGGAGAAGAGACAGGGCGACAATCCACACCAGGAGGAACAGGAATCAAACGCTATGCTGTTGGCACCTATCTGATCTACACTGGCCCTTCTGCCAGCTCACTGGTTAATTTATGTTGCACTGATTATTCACACAAACCCAACACCTTAGTTCTTAACTTCCCTTTGTTCTTATACACTTGTTGGACTTGTACACTAGAGCTCATTGAGCACACTACAGAGATATGGTTACTGTTGATTAGGCTACTTTTAAGTACCGTTTTAATAGTTATTAGTTGTACTATTTCAATACACCTCTGAAGAAAATGGGACTTGAACCTAAGCCTTCTGGCTTAGAGGTAGGGACATACCACTATGCTACGAGAGATAGCAAGAACTGCAGATGTTGGAGTCAGAGATAACATAGCTGGAGGAACACAGAAGGCCAGGCAGCATCAGAGGAGCAGAAAAGTCGACATTTCGGAAAAGTTGACCTGCTGTGTTCCTCTAGCTCCATACTGTGTTAACTATGCCACTGGCGTTCTTTTAGCAAAATAATGGAATGATAATCAACCTTTTGATCAGAAAAGTAGCAGGCTAAATTATTTCATATATATTTGCTTGTATTAAATTCATTTCAGAAATGTAAAATAAATGTACATTTAAAATATTTGCTTTTCCTCCAGGTTTTTTTCTCATTTCCTTGAACCATTCTTTCTTTCCCTCTCTTTATTTCTCCCACTACACCTAATTTGCCTATAACCCATTCTCCTGGTCTGCTATTTGTCCATTTATTTCTCACACTTTGACTCTAATTCGTTAGAAGATGAAAGGTGCAATCTTCCCATGCCTAGGTGAGAAATTTGGGAGAATTGTGCGAGAATTTGAGTGAAGCCTTTCTCGATGTTGAATCACATTCTCCAAGTAATTTCTTGATGTTGAGATGAGGTGCTCACTAGTGAGTAGCCTGAGGTCTATTAACAGTAATCATTCCTCATTATCATCTTCATTATAACCAAATCCTATCCCATATACGTTCCTATGCTACGACCCATTGGGTAGAAGCTAGATGCCATGAGTTCCCAACATGCAAGTCAGCGTGGTACCTGGGGATTCTAGCTCCTCCCCAGGACTTACGTCTTGGATTCCTGGCACCAAAGTTTCAGAGCGCCTCCACGGACAGTGACGGCACATACCCCACATCCAGCACAGTAATTAGAGGGCAACCTCAAATAGTGTGCCTTTCTGATATCTCCTGAATTGTGCAATTTCTTCAGGATTGTTGTAATCCGGTTCTCTAACTATGGTGTTGTTCTCTAACTAGCCACCGAGAGACACGACCGATTCTCACTGGGCTCAATACACATGGACAGAGAAGGACATGAACTTGACTGGGACAACATATCTATAACAGAACATGCCAAACAGAGACACGCCAGGGAATTCCTAGAGACCTGGCATTCCATCCCGAATTCCATCAACAAACACATTGAACTGGACCCAATATACAAACTGCTGAAAAACAGAACCAGAAGTGATCCCAACCACCCCAGCAAACCAAGGCTTATAAATAGCAAGCAGAACTGAACACCAATGTTTCACCGGAGGCACACTGATGGTGTTACCGAGCAGGGTGACAAAACGTCTGCAATCAAACACTCCAGCTCAGTGAGCAGTTCTACAACCTCATCCAGGTGGTGGTGTTCCCATATGTCTGATGCCCTTGTCTTTCTAGATGGAAGTGGTTGTGGGTTTGGAAGGTGCTGTCTGAGGATCTTTAGTGAATTTCTGCTGTGCATCTTGTAGATAGTACACACTGCTGCTACTGAACATTGGTGGTGGAGGGAGTGAATGCTTGTGGATGTGGTGCCAATCAAGCAGCTGCTTTGTCCTGGATGGTGTCAAGCTTCTTGAGTGTTGTTGGAGCTGCACTCATCTAGGCAAGTGGGGAGTATTCCATCACACTCCTGACTCATGCCTTGTAGATGATGGACAGGCTTTGAGGAGTCAGGAGGTGAGCTACTCTTCACAGTATTCCCAGCTTCTGGCCTGCTCTTGTGACCACTGTGTTTAAGTGGTGAGTCCAGTTGAGTTTCTGGTCAATGATAACCCCCAGGATGTTGATAGTAGGGGATTCAGTGATGATAACACCATTGAATATCAAGGGACAGTGGTTAGATTGTCTCTTATTGGTGATGGTTATAGCCTGGCATTTGTGTGGTGCAAATATCACTTGTCACTTGTCAGCCCAAGCCTGGGTATTGTCCAGATCTTGTTGCATGTGAACATGGACTGCTTCAGTATCTGAGGAGCTTCAAATGGTGCTGAACATTGTGCAATCATGGGTGAACATCCACACTTCTCACCTTATGATGGAGGGGAGGTCACTGATGAAGCAGCTGAAGATGGTTGGGCCCGGGACACTACATGAGGATCTTCAGCAGAGATGTCCTGGAGCTGAGATGTTTGACCTCCCACAACACAACCATCTTCCTACATGTCAGGTATGACTCCAACCACTGGAGTGTTTGCCCCCGATACGTATTAATTCCAGTTTTGCTAGGGCTCCTTGATGCCAAACTTGATTGAATGCAGCCTTGTTATCAAGGGCTGTCACTCTCACCTCACCTCTGGAATTTAGCTCTTTTGTCCATGTTTGAACTAAGGCTGGAATGAGGTCAGGAGCTGAGTGTCCCTGGCAGAACCCAGTCTGGGTGCCACTGAGCAGGTTATTGCTGAGCAGGTGCTGCTTGATAGCACTGTTAATGACACATTCCATCACTTTACTGATGATCGAGAGTAGACTGATGGGATGGTAAATGGCCGGGTTAGATTTGTCCTACATTTTATGCACAGGACATACTTGGGCAACTTTCCACATTGTCGGGTAGATACCAGTGTTGTAACTATACTGGAACATCTTGGCTAAGGGAGCAGTAAGTTCTAGAGCACAATTTTTCAGTACTTTTGCTGTAACATTGTCATGGCTGGTAGCCTTTGCAGTATCCAGTGTCTCCGACTGTTTCTTGATATCACGTGAAGTGAAACAAATTGGCTGAAGACTGGTATCAGTAATGCTGGGGACCACTGGAGGAGCCTGAGATGGATCATCCACTCAGTGCTTCTGGCTGAAGATTGCTGCGAATACTTCAGCCTTATCTTTTGCATTGATGTGTTGGGTTCGTACATCATTGATGATGGGGATATTTAGGGATCCTCCTCCTCCAGTGAGTTGTTTAATTACCCACCACCATTCAGGGCTGAATGTGGCAGGACTGCAGAGCTTGGATCTGATCCGTTGGTTGTGGGACCACTTGGCTCTGTCTATCACTTGCTGCTTTCGCTGTTTAGCATGCAAGTGGCCCTGTTTGGTGGCTTCACCAGGTTGATACCTCATCTCCAAGTATGCCTGATGCTGTTCCTGACATGCCCTCCTATGCACTTCATTGAACCAGGGTTGACCCCCTGGCTTCATGGTAATGGTTGAGTGGACGATATACTGAGCCATGAGGTCACAGATTGAGCTGGAGTACAATTTTGCTGCTGTTGATGGCCCGCAGCGCCTCTAAGGATGCCCAGTCTTGAGTTGCTAGATCTGTGTGAAACCTGTCCCATTTAGCATGGTGATAGTGCCACATAACACGATAGACGTTGTTCTCAATGTAAAGGTGGGACTTCCTCTCCACAAGGACTGTGCAATGGTCACTCTTACCGATACTGTCATGGACAGATGCAATTGCAGCTGGCAGATTGGGAAGGATGAGGTCAAGTATGTTTTTCCCTCTAGTTGGTTCTCTCACCATCTGCTGCAGACCCAGTGTAGCAGCTATGCCCTGTAGCCAGTTCAATCAGTAGTACTGCTGCCAAGTGACTCTTGGTGGTGGATACTGAAATGCCCCAACCAGCCTTTTTGTGCCCTTGCCATCCTCATTGCTGCCTTCAGGTGTTGTTCAACATTGAGGAGTACTGATTCAACAGCTAACGGAGGACCTTAAATGCATGCCCCCTAGTATTAGACATTTCAACTCTTGGAAAAAGATTCTGACTGTCAACCTTATCTATGCATCTCGCAATTATATCGACTTCTATCAAGTCTTCCCTCAGCCTGTGCTGCCCAAGAGGAAACAACCCAAGTTTTTCTAGCATCTTCTTATAGCTCATATTCTCTAATCCAGGCAGCATCCTGGTAAACCTCTTCTGCACCCTCTTCATAGCCTCCACATCCTTCCTATAATGTGGCGATCAGAATTGAACACAATACTCTAAGTGTGGCCTAACCAAAGTCTTATAAAGCTGCAACATGACATCTTGAGTCTTGTACTCAATTCCCCTACCAATAAAGGCAAGCATACCATATGCCTTCTTTACCACCCTATCTACTTGTGTGGCCACTTTCAGGGAGCTACAGACTTGAACTCCAAGATGCCTCCGTACATCAATAATGTTCAGAGTCCTGCCATTAACTGTATACATTTCTTCAACATTTGATCTGCCAAAGTCAAGCACCTCACAATTGCCTGGATTAAACTCTATCTGCCATTTCTCCGTCAATATCTGTAACTGATTTACATCCTGCTATAACCTTTAACAACTTTCTACACTATCCACAACACCACAAATCTTATATTATCTGCAAACATATTAACTCACCCATCTACATTTTCATCTAAGTCATTTATAAATATCACAAACAGCAGAGGTCCCAGTATGGATCCCTCTGGAACACCACTAGTCACAGAAGCTCCAGTCTGAAAAACACCCTTCCACCACCACACCCTTCCACCACCACCCTCTGACTTCTATGGACAAGCCAATTCTGAATCCATGTGGCCCAGTCACTGTGGATCGCATGCATCTTAATCCTCTGGATGAGCCTACCATGAGAGACCTTGTCGAAAGCTATACTAAAATCCAAGTAAGCAACATCCACTGCTCTACCCTCATCCACCACCTTCATGAACTCCTCAAAAAGTTCAAGCAAGTTAGTAAGACATGATCTGCCTTGCACAAAGCTATGTTGACTGTCCCTAATTAGGCCATGCTTTTCCAAACATGTGCAAATCCTATCCCTAAGAATTCTCTCCAAATCTTCCCAACCACCGATGTGAGACTCATCAGTCTGTAGTCACCTGGATTAATCCTATTTCCCTTCTTGAACGGGGGAACAACATTAGCTTCATGCTAGTCCTCAGGAAGATACAATGGGTAGTGCTGGTAGACGTAGAGGAAAGTGGCGAGGTGGCCCAAGTGAGTAAGTGTGCAAAGGGCCGACAGGATTTCTCATATGGAGGACTGGGTGGGTGGCAGTGAATGAGGAAGACATTGAAGGCAATGGTGAGAGTGGTTCAGCATGAGTCTTGGTGGGAGGTTGATTAAGTAGAACAGATGATATGTGAAATAGCAGAGAGAAGACAGAGGCACTTAACTTGGCGCAACAGAGAAAGTAACTGACCTTCTTTCTACATTGCTGGGCTTTTTTTCCAGACCGTGGTGATCACACTGACCCAGGAGACAGCCTTGAACCAGACTGGAAGGGTCTGGTATCATGGCCTTCTCTGTCAATCAGTTTGGGAAGAGGACTTCACTGCACCACTCCAACCACGAAGACTTCCAGGTCCCTGTCCAAAGAGTGGAATGTTAATTTCTCCTTTTCTACTTTATCTGGGGTAAATGTCACAAACCACACAAGACATTTCCAGACTGTCAGAGCTTCTCCAGCCTTTTAAAGATGGTGCCGGTGTCAGGATTCCTGGGATATCCAGGCGCTGGTGAGTATTTCTGGCTATAGCTAATAGAAAATGGGGCTAGTGTTGGACAAGAGAGTTGGACAAGGTTGGTAATTAATAAAGGCGAGTTGTGCCGGAAAACATGCTAGGTCTCACAAGGAAGAAACCTTCCATGAAACTCAGTGAAAATGACATTTTACCAAAAGATTCAGCTCATTAAGTTAGTTTTCACTAAAGTTCCAGATGCCCCATTTGCCCTTGTTATGCCTTTGGGCAATTCCTATTTCCAACAAGTTATGAGCTCAATGGGCTGAGTGTCCCCCTTCTGTACTATCACAATTCCATGGATTAAAGTGTCCCAAAAGAGAGGTATGTCCTAATGTTAGGGCTTGGTTTCAGACACTTGGCATGGTCGGGCAGGAAGCTGGACTTCCCTGCATTATTGCCAGGATGCAATCATTCTTTCATCAGATGTGGGAATTGTTGGCTATGCTAACAATGCTAATCCTTTGTTGCCTGTCCCTAATTGCCCTTGATGTGATTGGTTTGCCACACAATTTCAGAGGCAGTAAACAGTCAACTAAATTGCTGTACATCTGGAGTCACATGTAGGCCAGACCAGGTAAGGATGGCAGATTTCCTTCCTTCAAAGGTATTAGTGAGTCAGATGAGGGTTTTATAGCAGTTAAGAATTGTTTCATGGTTACCATTACTGAGACAAGCTTTCAATTCCAGATTTAACTAATTGAAGTTAAATGGATCCTTACTGCTCTGTTGGGATTGAGTCCATGTTATCAAATCTGGGGTGCTGTATTGCTAATCCAGTAACATTACCACTAGGCCACAGGCTTCCCAGTTTATCAGGGGCAGAATGGAGACTTACACACTGCTGGTCCAATCATGGAAAAAGTCTATGAAAAATTCCACCCATAAGGAATTTTGGTGGAAATTGCTATGAGTTGTTCTAGCCCAAAGTCTTTTCTTCTCAACTTTTAAAGCATTTTTATATTCATAACAAAACAAATTGTGTAGAACATGCTGAATGTACATCTTACAGTTTGAGGGAAACACAAATAAGAATATAGTGGTCAGACATGTTACTTGTCGAACTGGCTCTTATATTCACCAGCATTCGTCTGAATCTTACTTTTTTTTGCCTTAGTCCAAGATGCATTGAACTCTTCGAAAAGAGTTCTGGTGAGTGGTCTAACATGCTTTTTCCCATGTCTTACCAAACTCTCCACATTAACAACCTACCTTGACTGTGTGGTGTCTGTCATATACAATTTCAGTCACATCTTTCCATGTGACATTCCCAGATCACAGCAAATATCCCAAAATTTACCAATTTCCCTTTTGCCAAATTTAATAGTCTGTTGTGCAACTGGACAAGAAATGCATGGTTGGTCCAGACATGCCAGACAGGGGGAAATTGACATCTTGTTCTCTAAGAAGGAACCTGGATCTTCTGCTGGATGGGGAGGTCTTTCTCTTCCCTTCGGACCAGCAGTGACAGCAGATCTTGACACAGACTGGTCTGAACTTGCTACCCACATTGAAACAATCTGAGCCACCCGAGGAATACACTGCAAAGGAGGAAAAGAAATTAATGACTTTCTCTACTCGCCAGCATAACTGCCATCATCATCTCTCCAATACCTCTCTCTGCTAATGCACCCACTTCTCATCAAGGCTCATGCTCAACCACTTTCTCCAAAGGCTGCAATGTCTTTCCTCATCCTTTATATGGAGAGCTTCTTGCCTCTGATCCCCTGAGTAGCTGACTGTTTCCAAACCTCTAGAATGGTGTCAGAAGCTGCTCTTTTCTTACCATGTCGAGTCACCTGAGTAAAGACTTCTTTTTTCACTTGACTGAAGCATCATGGCAATCAGGACTAGGTTGCTTCTCTTCTTCTTCACTGGACCTGAAACATTATCTCTGCTTTCTCTCCACAGATGCTGCCAAACCTGTTGAGTTTTTTGTAGCAATTTCTGTTTTTGTTTCTGAATTCTAGCATCAGCAGTTCTTTCAGTTTTTTTTTAGTTTAAACTTTCTTCTTTTGTGGCTGCCCAAAACAAGCTAGATTTAGAATGAGCCAGGTGTCTCAGGTGGACCAGGCAAAGTGCATAAAGGCAATGTAAGGCAGGGATGCTGTGGGCACCCAGCTATGCTCAGGGTGAATGATTACTGAGAGAACAAATGAAGAACCTGGAGCTCAGGGATAGTAGAAACTGCCGATGCTGGAGTCAAAGATAACCAAGTGTAGAGCTGGATGAACACAGCAGGCCAAACAGCATCAGAGGAGCAAAAAACTGACATTTTGGGTCTGGGACCTCGTCAGAAAGGGCCCAGACCCGAAACATCAGCTTTCCTGCTTCTTTGATGCTGCCTGGCCTGCTGTGTTCATTCAGTTCTACACCTTGTTATCTAAGAACCTGGAGCTGCAGCCTAAACCAACCAATGAAATGGATGATGAAATGTGAGGCTGGATGAACACAGCAGGCCAAGCAGCATCTCAGGAGCACAAAAGCTGACGTTTTGGGCCTAGACCATTCATCAGAGAGGGGGATGGGGTGAGGGTTCTGGAATAAATAGGGAGTGGGGGGAGGCGGACCAAAGATGGAGAGAAAAGAAGATAGGTGGAGAGGAGAGTATAGGTGGGGAGGTAGGGAGGGGATAGGTCAGTCCAGGGAAGATGAACAGGTCAAGGAGTTGGAATGAGGTTAGTAGGTAGGAGATGGAGTTGCAGCTTGGGGTGGGAGGAAGGGATGGGTGAGAGGAAGAACAGGTTAGGGAGGCAGAGACAGGTTGGACTGGTTTTGGGATGCAGTGGGTGGAGGGGAAGAGCTGGGCTGGTTGTGTGCTGCAGTGGGGGAGGGGACGAACTGTGCTGGTTTTGGGATGCAGTGGGGGAAGGGGAGATTTTGAAGCTGGTGAAGTCCACATTGATAGCATTGGGCTGCATGGTTCCCAAGTGGAATATGAGTTGCTGTTCCTGCAACCTTCGGGTGGCATCATTGTGGCACTGCAGGAGGCTCATGATGGACATGTCATCTAAAGAATGGGAGGGGGAGTGGAAATGGTTTGCGACTGGGAGGTGCAGTTGTTTATTGCAAACCGAGTGGACGTGTTCTGCAAAGCGGTCACCAAGCCTCCGCTTGGTTTCCCCAATGTAGAGGAAGCCACACCGGGTACAGTGGATGCAGTATACCACATTGGCAGATGTGCAGGTGAACCTCTGCTTAATGTGGAATGTCATCTTGGGGCCTGGGATAGGGGTGAGGGAGGAGGTGTGGGGACAAGTGTAGCATTTCCTGCAATTGCAGGGGAAGGTGCTGGGTGTGGTGGGGTTGGAGGGCAGTGTGGAGCGAACAAGGGAGTCACGGAGAGAGTGGTCTCTCCGGAAAGCAGACAGGGGTGGGGATGGAAAAATGTCTTGGGTGGTGGGGTCGGATTGTAGTTGGCGGAAGTGTGGGAGGATGATGCGTTGTATCCGGAGGTTGGTAGGGTGGTGTGTGAGAACGAGGGGGATCCTCTTTGGGCGGTTGTGCCGGGGGCGGGGTGTGAGGGATGTGTTGCGAGAAATGCGGGAGACGTGGTCAAGGGTGTTCTCGACCACTGTGGGGGGAAAGTTGCGGTCCTTGAAGAACTTGGACATCTGGGATGTGCGGGGGTGGAATGCCTCATTTTGGGAGCAGATGTGGCGGAGGCAGAGGAATTGGCAATATCGGATGGAATTTTTGCAGGAGGGTGGGTGGGAGGAGGTGTATTCTAGGTAGCTGTGGGAGTCAGTGGGCTTGAAATGGACATCACTTACAAGCTGGTTGCCTGAGATGGAGACTGAGAGGTCCAGGAAGGTGAGGGATGTGCTGGAGATGGCCCAGGTGAACTGAAGGTTGGGGTGGAAGGTGTTGGTGAAGTGGATGAACTGTTCGAGCTCCTCTGGGGAGCAAGAGGCAGCGCCGATACAGTCATCAATGTAACGGAGGAACAGATGGGGTTTGAGGCCTGTGTAGGTGCGGAAGAGGGACTGTTCCACGTAACCTACAAAGAGGCAGGCATAGCTGGGGCCCATGCAGGTGCCCATGGCCACCCCCTTAGTCTGTAGGAAGTGGGAGGAATCGAAAGAGAAGTTGTTGAGGGTGAGGACGAGTTCGGCTAGGCAGATGAGGGTGTCGGTTGAGGGGGACTGGTCAGGCCTGCTGGACAGGAAGAAGCAGAGGGCCTTGAGGCCATCTGCATGTGGAATGCAGGTGTATAGGGACTGGACGTCCATGGTGAAAATGAGGTGTTGGGGGCCAGGGAATTGGAAGTCCTGGAGGAGGTGGAGGGCGTGGGTGGTGTCACGGATGTAGGTAGGGAGTTCCTGGACCAAAGGGGAGAAAGTGGAGTCCAGATAGGTGGAGATGAGTTTGGTGGGGCAGGAGCAGGCTGAGACGATGGGTCAACCAAGGCAGGCAGGTTTGTGGATTTTGGGAAGGAGATAGAAACAGGCCGTGCGGGGTTGGGGAACAATGAGGTTGGAGGCTGTGGGGGGAGGTCCCCTGAGGTGATGAGGTCATGAATGGTGTTGGAGATGATGGTTTGGTGCTCGGGTGTGTGGTCATGATCGAGGGAGCGGTAGGAGGTGGTGTCGGAGAGTTGGCGTTTGGCCTCGGCGATGTAGAGGTCAGTGCGCCATACTACCACTGCGCCACCCTTGTCTGCGGGTTTGATGGTGAGGTTGGGGTTGGAGTGGAGGGAGCGGAGGGCTGCCCGTTCTGCGGGGGAGATGTTGGAGTGGGTGAGAGGGGTGGAGAAGTTGAGGCGGTTAATGTCTCGACAGCAGTTAGAGATGAAGAGGTCGAGGGAAGGTAGGAGGCCTGGGGGTGGTGTCCAGGAGGAAGACTTGTGTTGGAAGTGGGTGAAGGGGTCAGTGGAGGGAGGGTTAGGCTCCTGGTTGAAGAAGTAGACGTGGAGGCGAAGGCGGCGGAAAAACTGTTCTATGTCCAACCGTGACTGGTATTCGTTGATGTGTGGTTGTAGGGGGACAAAGGTGATCCCCTTACTAAGGACTGACCGTTTGTCCTCAGTTAGTGGCAGGTCTGTGGGGATGGTGAAGATGCGGCAGGGTTCAGTATGGCTGTATGAAATGGATGTGTATTTTTCAACGCACGGTACCCTGGCTGTGGTATTACAATGAAAGTTGCCAGTCCAGCACTGAAATGCAGATGCATTGCACAAGTGACCTAAACCAATGTCCTGTACAACCACAACATGACACCCCAAATCCTGTACTCAATACACTGACGAACAAAGACAAGCATAGCAACCACCTTCTTCACTATCCTGTGCAATGCCTCAAATTCATCTGAATGAAACTCAGAAGCATAGAATGAGAGTTCGTAGTGGCTGTTGGAAGCCGATGTTTGTGGAGGTGGTAGGAAGGCGTGTGGCTGGTGCCCTGACATGCTGTTACCTGGTGACCAACATGGATGTCCTCGTTTCTGTGTTGAGTTTTCCTGACATCTGACTTGTTTGGTGAGTTTTGTAACTATTGATAATGTGGGGAGGGTAGTTCTGGCATTATTAAGGCGTCTATCAAGCAATAATCCCCTTCAATTGACAACTCACTGGTGCTTTGTGAGAAAATTGCCACAGTGCTTGTGAAAAGCATAAAATTTGTGTGAGATGCTCCTGACTTCAAGTTGGCCCTGCTAGATTTCTTTAATTCTGCCATGAATCTCACTATAGCCATTGTTACTTGGATCCCTATAATATTTTGCCAATCAAACCCAATATTCTATATAAAACTCATTTACCCCAACACCACTCCATATCATTTTAGAAAATGTTAACATTTCAAATGTAATGAAGGAATTTGATAGTAATTTACTGAAAGAAGGCATGTGCGATCTATTGATGACTCAGAACAGGTAACAATGAAGTCTCATTGAAGGGAATTGTGTTAAGACTGCCAGAAGTTACAGTCCAAAATTAAAAGAAAGTTTCTGGTGGATCGCTGGGGCATAGAGAATATAGAACTCAATGGCTGAAGTCAAAGTGATGAACTGCAGCTGAAAAGTGCTGCATTGCTGCATTTCAACATTGATACATTAACAGATAAATCTGGCTCTATTTGGCTTTCTTCAGTTGTGGATGGCCTCACCACTATGCATTTGCAAAATTTCGATGGCTGTCTTATTGCAATAAGTAATCCAAATTAAACACCCATTTGGAAATTCCCTTCTATATGGGATTTATGAATGTGGATTGGCACCATCATGGGGACACTATTAACTCTATACGCTGTGCCTAGCCTAGGGAATAGACATGACTGAGGTATTGGTGGCAAAGAGAAGAAAATAATGGGTTCCTACTTCTGATCATTCTTTTGTCACTTCCTGGAAGAGTATTTGAACAGAGATTTTCAGTAAATGCAACATGCCAATGACAGCCACGGTTTGAAATTCACTAAATGCAAGAGGGATGGCATAACGCTGCTCCAGATGAAAATCACAGACCCAGTTGTGTTTTTCTCTCCACGGATTTTGCTTGACCTGCTGCGTGCATCACAAATTATCTGTCTTTATTTCTGGGTCATAATGTTGCAGCTGTTACACTGTCTCATATTTGCTGTTAATGAGGCTCCACCTTGGTAACAGTGCATGTGAAGTGAGATTAGGAAATCGAGGAGGTACTAGAAAGCTCGGAAACCATGTTCAATGACCACACCCGTTTGAGGAAGGGAGAGAATTGGAAAAGATAAATGTAAATATGTAGCACAGGATACATATAAACGAACAAAGTGTTTTGTCTCTGTGTCACCAGTTTCCACATACCTCCTTTCATTTTTGCAATTGTGCAATTGACTGGGAAAATGCTATGATCTTTGTTGCTATGGATACAAAATTATAGAGATGTTTCAGTAAAGTCGAAGAAAATGGATCTGCCAATTTGTGATGCTTGACCTAGTTGTCATGTGGATGAGATGTCTTAATTTTGTCTGAAATTATTGAAACATTCTTGTTTCTGACAATTCGAGGGCAATTAGCCGAAATAAAGGTGCATATGTAACTATGATGCCCAGTGATCTAGTATGGACAGCATTTACTTTATGTTCCTCACCACTATGTGATAGACTCTACCTGAGTGGTTGGGTGAATTTCCTGGTAGCTGGAAGGTCACTGTAAAGTAAACCTTGACATCAGTGTTAACGCTTACAATAATAACAAAAGCACTGGGTGTACACAGCAGAGGGAGGCGATGGCCTAGTGGTATTATCACTAGATTGTTAATCTAGAGACTCAGATAACATCCTGGGGATCTGGGTTTGAATCCTGCCACTGCAGATGGTGGAATTTGAATTCAATTAAAATATCTGGAATTAACAATCTAATGATGACTATGAATAGATTGTGGATTGTCGGGAAAAACCCACCTGGTTCAGTAATGTCCTTTAGAGAAGGAAACTGCCATCCTTACCTGGTCTGGCCTACATGTGACTCTAGACCTACAGCAATGTTGTTGACTCTCGGCTGCCCTCTGGGCAATTAGGGATGGGCAATAAATGCTCCCTAGCCAGCAACGCCCCATCCTATTAGTGAATAAAGGGGGAGAAAAAAAGGGCCT
Source organism: Stegostoma tigrinum (assembly GCF_030684315.1). Taxonomy (NCBI): domain Eukaryota; kingdom Metazoa; phylum Chordata; class Chondrichthyes; order Orectolobiformes; family Stegostomatidae; genus Stegostoma; species Stegostoma tigrinum. The sequence continues at coordinate 88,108,057 of NC_081360.1, forward strand.
GGCAGCACCTGTGGAGAGAGAAACAGATTTAAAGTTTTGAATCCAATGCATCAGTTCTTTGGAACTGAAGAGTGATGTATAATTGTTGGTGTAGTGATTGTAACTAGGTCAGTCAGGTGGACTTAATCAAATATGAGTTCCCTGATTGGGGCCATTAATCTGGCCCATTCAAGGAGCCCTGGCTGACAGACATAAATACGAGGGTCAGAGTTCTGTTCACCCTGAGAACTGGCTCTGAGGGAGCTGGAATTTGTCAAGGACTCTCCATGTGTAAATAAAGGGTGACTTGGTATAGGAATACAACCTCCGTGGAGTTATTTTGGCTGGGTTTTATACTGTAGAAAAAAGTGGGGAGGGACAGGTGGACTAAAAAGAAAGTTCAGAGAAATGTTAGGAGTTAGAAAGTTTAGCAGACCAGACTGATCCTTGGGATAGCAGTCTTGGTCATCTGAAGAGAAGTTAAATCAATTCGACCAATATTAATTAGCGTTTAGAAGAATGAGAGAGAATCTCATTGAAATTCATAACAGGTCTGGATGGACTGGATGCAGGGATGATTATTCCCCTCAGTTGGAGGGATGGTGCAGAACTAGGGGTCACAATCTCAGGATTTGCAGTAGGCTATTTCAGTCTGAGATGAGCAGAAATCGCTTCACTTGGTGGGGGTGATAAACATTGTGGAATTCTTTACCACATAAGGTCGTGCAAACTGAGTCACTGTTTAAGAAAGGCAAAGATGGATTTCCAGAGGCTAAAGATGGCAATGAGTAAGAGGAGACAGCAGGAGTGGAGAGCATAATGGATCCGCCTTGAGCATGTTGAATGGCAGAATGGGCTCAATGGAATAAATGGCTTTTATCTGCTGCTATTTTCTATGTTTCTCTGTTAAAGGGAAAAAGAGATCAGGGATCAAGGATGTCATACAGCATAAGTCAAAGCAAATAGTCATGATAAGGATTGTAAAGAAAAGGTTTTGGAGTAGATCTGTAACTCGGGTTGTGGGTGTTAAGGTTGGTTGGCTTGCCGAGCTGGTTTGTTGTTCCGCAGATGTTCTGTTACCATGCTGGGTAACATCATCGGTGCAGCCTCCGATGAAGTGTTGGCATGTTTTCCTGCCTGGATTTTAAACTCCGGGGTCTGTTGAGTTGGATTGCCTCACTTCTGGGTTTCCTTCATAGTGGAAAGTATATGGGTATATTGTGTTCTATATGTTTATTGATGGTTTTCTTCCCTAGGCACGGGAATTCCTAGAAGCCTGGTACTCCATGAAGAAAACCATCAGTAAACACATAGAACTCGACCCCATATTCACTCCACTACGAAGGAAAACCAGAAGTGAGGTAATCCAGCTCAACGGACCCCAGAGTTTAAAAACTAGACAGGAAAACACACCGACGCTTCATCGGAGGATGCACTAAGGGTGTTACCCAGCAGGGTAATGAAACATCTGTGTAACAATGAACCAGTTCGGTGAGCCAACCAACGTCAACATTGTAAAGAAAGGTGAAGAATTAGTCTGGAGCAGGGTCCTTATAGCAGAATAAAAATTAGCTTTGACTGAAAGCAAAAACATGAAAGTACAGACTTTGCGGGAGGGGAGAAATTAAAATGGAGAGCAGAGTTCATGGTCTGTAGCAGCTGAGCTCCATATTGAACCTTGAGGCTATGAAGTGCATGAGCAGGAAAATTTGGCTCTGTTTCTCGTGCTTGTGTTGGGCATCACTGAAACACTATAGCAGGCTCAGGACGGAAATGGTAGCATGAGGGTAGGATAGTTTTTTAAAACTGGCAAGTAACTGAAAGGTTGAGGTGCTGCTTGTAAACTGAGTGAACGTGTTCTCCAAAACAGTCACCTAATCTGCAATCAGAGATAGTGGGAACTGCAGATGCTGGAGAATCCGAGATAGCAAAGTGTGGAGCTGGATGAACACAGCAGGCCAAGCAGCATCTTAGGAGCACAAAAGCTGACGTTTCGGGCCTAGACCCTTCTGTGTTCATCCAGCTCCACACTTTGTCACCTAATCTGCGACTGGTCGCTTCAGTGTGACCTTTGCAACTTTAGTTAGTCCAAACCAGGTGATTTCTACAGTGTTACTCAGATCAGAAACATTCCAGATGAATGTCACCCCTCCTGTTATTGCAATGTTTTGCTTTTCCTTTCCTTTGACCATGATTGACATGATAGAACTCATGCCTCTAAGTCAGAAAATTGCAAATATAGTAATAGATCATGATAAATTATCATTTATGTTTATAATACCCGTACTGCACAATTTATCTGAATGCTTCAAACATTCACCACAGTTCTTAGCTTTAGGAGTTGCACATTTTTGAAGTGCTGTTCAGTCGCAGAGCAGAAAATTATCACTAGCTCTGTGACCAATATTGAAACTGTCTCATCAAGGAGGATGTAAAAGTGCCTGTTGTTTAAACTAAGTCCCTGCCTGAGGGGATTTGCAGAAAGAATGCACAACAGAAAATGGATCTGGTCACAGTCTGATATAGTGGATATTTTTTAACTGCGTGGAGGCAGCGCAATGAATGCTGCCCATGTACTAGCAGAGAATACTTTCATGTTTAAGTAACATTGAAATGCTGTTTTGTGCATGTGGTATTTCCTGTCAATAATCTTCAAGCCCATTATCTGACTTTGAAAGATCAAAGTAATCATGAGAGTGGATTTTTAATCCCTAAGCCAATTCACAATGGGGACAAATCTACTTAAATATGTTAATAATACATGCAGTTATGAGTACACAAATCAGTGGTCACATTTAGCAACAAGACATAAAACATGAACTGAGAAACTCCAGAACTCCTGCTTGACTTAAACTGTGCCAACACTTATGTTGCACAAACAGCATTTTATCTGTAGCTTTCCTCTTGTTTTGAAGAATTTTCTAAATATTCACATTAATTGCCCATTAAACTCACCGCAGAATATTGAGCCTTATGGTTAACATTTTCAGCATCCTTTAAATGATAAACCTTCATAAATTAAGAAAAATAAGCGCAATCATGCTTAAGTTTGGGTATGGAGATAGTAGGAACTGCTAGTGCTGGAGTCAGAGATAATGCAGTGTGGAGCTGGAGGGACACAGCAGGCCAGGCAGCATCAGGGGAACAGGAAAGTTTACGTTTCAGGTCGAGACTCTTCCCAACATTCCTTGCTTATTTAGACACTTTCTGTGCCCAGTTTTTATTTCACATTCTGTTGTGCTTGTATTTCTGGCTTTTTGTTTGTTGTAGCTTGGTTCCTTTTTCATGGTTCTATTTTACCCAAGCAGTTGCAGGCTGCTACAACTTCTTTCCAATTGCCTCTTATTTTCTTGTCATTTCTCGGAAGCTTCTTTCTCCTTCTGTGAAAAATTTCCATGAAGAATTTCTGAAGAAGGGTCCTGACCCAAAACGTCAACTTTCCTGCACCTCTGATGATGCCTGGCCCACTGTGCTCCTCCAGTTCCACTGTGTTGTCTCTGACTCCAGCATCGGCAGTTCTTACTATCTCTGCAAAAAGTAGTTGCATTACTTTAAGGATTTTTAAAAATAAATTAGAAGTAAGGCAGCATTAAAGGATTGACATTACAGTCAGGTAAAAATTTTCAAATAAACATTACATTGTAAGACCTCCGCACGTGGTCTGATTGCCCATGCCAGACCCTACTCTAGCAGCCATCCTCTCTCCGCTCCAAGCCTCCACTCTGCTCTGAACTGGCACTGTTCTGCATGATTCTATGAAGTTGTATATAATTACCTGAAGTGAATGCATTGGGCTTCTCTGGAACTTTTCAGTACTGCTGAAGAGAACAAAAGTTGCACAACTAGGAAATATTTTGGCGAGTAAAACCATTTGTGTTTCTCCTGTAGAGAGCCAGTACAAACTCAAAAGGAAAGAATGACAGCTCTCAATGCTGCAACCAGTCTATGAATCCATAATGCAATGCCAAATGAGAGTTTTCTCATCCAGAGTGTTGAATCAAGTACAGAAAGAGAAATAAGAAGAAGGGAGAATTTGCTTAAGTGGAAAAAAGAAATAGTGTGGGCAAAGTTTGAAATAAAAATTTTGTCCTTTATTTGCAAAAGCCAGGGTTGGTGCAGACTTTCTAGTTAAAGAGGAAGAATATGAAATAAGGAGCAAAATAACCTTGATGGGAAGGTAAGTGCTGGAGGGGCAGCTATCCTTGAAAGTGACTGAATCACAATAGCCAATTAATTGTAACTGATGCTGCTAAAGTCAGCCAGTGGGGAAATAATAAATGGTCTGAAGCTCATTTTCAAACCCTCACTAGATTGTAAGTGTTGTACCAGAGAGTTAGAGGTCTGCAAACAATTATTCAACAAGGGAGTGAGGGATAGGCCAAATAATTACAGGTCAATATTGAGAGATGAGATTAAATGTTACTTAGGAGAGGCATGGACTAATCAGAGATAGTCGACATGGATTTTTGAAGACTGTCTTCCTAACATGATTGAAATTTTTGAGGGAGTAACAAGGAGAATTGATACATATAGCACAGCTGATGTTGTCCATATAAATTTCAGTAAGGCATTTAATAAGGTCCCACAGTCACACTGGTCAGAAAAATTGAAACCAGGGAATTACAGTGAGTTGGATTCAAAATTGGCAAAGGATAATGGGCAAATAGTGTTTTTGAAAATGGAAAGTGCTTTCCACTGGTGCTCCACAGGAAGTCACTCAGTGGAAGTCACTACCCAGTTTGGTAGCTGAGGCAGAAAGCTTTAACCCATCTAAAAGGAACCTGGATCTGCCCCTGAAACACTGTAAACTGGAAGTCAACGGACCAGGTTCTGCAAAATGGGGTAAGAATGGACAGCTAGTGCAGACACAATGGGCACTTTCTGTGTTGTGATCTCTCTATGGTTCAATGGATAAATAAGAAAAAAGACTTTAAATTTAAGTTTATAATTTATAATATCTCCAAGAACAATTCAAGTGAATTAGACTATATGCGTATAATTGTTTATTTAATGTGCAGGCGAGGCAGTCATTAACAATTATACAATCATAAAATGATGTTTATGTTGCCAATTACAAGACTTGAATTTCAGTGTTGAGGTTAATAAGCAATTAATGTGTAAATATAGCAATAAAAATCACAGGGAGCTTCAAAGTAAAACATGCCACTTTTACAAGGTTTACTGATTAGGCAGCACCAATCAACTAGTAACATGCAATGAACACTCCCGTACTCTGAAGAAAAGTTGGACCAATCTCGAAATGTTAACTCTGTTTCTTTCTCCACAGTTGCTGCCAGGCCTGCTGAGATTCTCCAGCATTCTCTGTGTTTGTTCATACTTTCAGCATAGAATCCCTATACTGTGGAAACAGGCCATTCGGCCCAAAAGTCCACAGCGCCCATCCAAAGAGCATCCCACCCAGAATCATTCCTCTACCCCTGTATTCCCCACGTCTAACTCACCTAACCTAAACATCCCTGGATACTATGGGCAATTTAACATGGCCAATCTACCTAGCCTGCACATCTTTAAACTATGGCAGAAAACTGGAGCACCCACAGGAAACCCACACAGACATGGGAAGAATGTGCAAACTCCAAACAGACAGTTGACCGAGGATGGAATCGAACTGGTTCCCTGGCACAGTGTTAGTAAAGTGTGAAGCTGGATGAACACAGCAGGCCAAGCAGCAAGTCAGGAGCACAAAAGCTGACGTTTCGGGCCTAGACCCTTCATCAGAGAGGGGGATGGGGTGAGGGTTCTGGAATAAATAGGGAGAGAGGGGGAGGTGGACCGAAGATGGAGAGAAAAGAAGATAGGTGGAGAGGAGAGTATAGGTGGGGAGGTAGGGAGGGGATAGGTCAGTCCAGGGAAGACGGACAGGTCAAGGAGGTGGGATGAGGTTAGTAGGTAGGAAATGGAGGTGTGGCTTGGGGTGAGAGGAAGGGATGGGTGAGAGGAAGACAGGTTAGGGAGGCAGAGACAGGCTGGGCTGGTTTTGGGACGCAGTGGGGGGAGGGGAAGAGCTGGGCTGGTTGTGTGGTGCAGTGGGGGGAGGGGACGAACTGGGCTGGTTTTGGGATGCGGTGGGGGTGGGGAGATTTTGAAGCTGCGAGGCAGGTTGCCTTTATTTCAGCAACTTGTGATGATTTGCAATTCATGGGATGTAAAAATTTAAGGAATAGGAGCTGGAGTCAGTTGTTCCTGCCTCAAACATGATCAGCTACTCTATAAGATCATGTCTGATCTACTCTAACTCCAACTCCACCTTATTCTCACATTCTCAGTACTCAAAAATTGACTTATCTCTGCCTCATTTGGGATCCAGTCTACCAAACTGTTGTTGCACTGCCTTCACTGTAAGTGTTTATCTTTCAGGGTAGGGGAGTCCAAAAGTAGAAGGCATAGGTTTAAGGCAAGAAAGACAAGATTTAAAAGGGACCCGAGGGGCAACTTTTTCAGGCAGAGAATCGTTTGTGTATGGAACGAGCTGCCAGAGGAAGTGGTGGAGGTGGATGCAATTACAATGTTTAAAAGTCATCTTTTAGTCTGTGCTAACTTATTTTTGATTTGAGTAGAACCAGTTTCTCTGTATGTACTCTATCTAGACCCTTCTTGATTTTGAAAACTTCTATCAAATCTTCTTTTAGCCTTCTACTCTCTAACGAAAACAATCCAATCTATTCTCATAACTGAGGTTTCTCATCCCTGGAAGCATTCTTGTAAAACTCTTCTGCACTCTTTCCAATGTGTTCACATCCTTCCTATAGTGTGGTGCCCAGAACTGTATACCATACTCCAGATAATGTCTAAAAAAAAGCCTTGCACAATTCTTAACTTCCTGTTTTTGTTCTCTGAGGCCCTATTAATAAAGTTTAGAATACTGAAAATCTTAGTAACTGTTCTTCCTATACGTCCTTTCAACTTTAAGGACTTATGCGTGTACACACTCAGGTCTGTCTGTTCTTTCGGTACTCTTTAATTTAATGCTGTCTTTTCATATAACACCCAAGAATGTTTTCTCCCCCTTGTTATTTTTCAGCCGATACAGAGCCCACATTGTCAGAGTTAATAACCTTTCTTATAATTGTGTTCATTTCCTCTTTAACCCACTATGCCACTCCACTACTTTTTCCTTTTTGCCTGTCCTTCCTAAATACTGAATAGCCTGGGACATTCTGTTCCAATCCCTGGTCACCCTGCAGCCATATCTCTCTAATCCCAATTATATTGTACTCGTTCACATCTGCACGATTAGTTCATCAACTTTATTGCAGATACTCTGTGCATTAAGGCACAAAGCCTTTCAGTTTGTCCTTCTCACAATGTTTGTCTTGCAGTTATTTTTCTCAATAGCCCTGCTTGAATTTTATCCTTGGTTTCTCTCTAAGATTTTTGAGTAGATTTGTAGCTAAGGTTGTGGATGTTGTGGTTGGTTGGCTCGCCGAGCTGAATCGTTGTTCCGCAGATATTTCATTACCTTGCTGGGTAACATCATCAGTGCAGCCTCCGATGAAGCGCTGCTGTGTTTTCCCGCCTGGTATTTAAACCCTGGTGTCCGTTGAGCTGGATCACCTCACTTCCGGTTTTCCTCTGCAGCGGAGTGTATATAGAGTCTAACTCTATGTGTTTGTTGGTGGCCTTCTTAGTGGAGAACCATGCTTCTGGGAATCCCTGTAATTCTGTCTGCTTCGCCTGTCCCAGGGTCCTGGTGTCATCCCAATCGAACTGGTGGTTTTCCTTATCCATGTGGATGGAGTTGAGTGAGTATTGGCCGTGCCTTTTTGTTGCTAGTTGATATTCATGTACTCTTGTGGCTAATTTTCTTCCTGGCTGTCCAATATAATGTTTATCATAGGTCATGAGGGCATAGCCTCAAGATTAGAGGGAGCAGATTTAGGACTGAATTGAGAAGGAAGTTCTTCATTCAGAGGGTTGTTAATCTATAGAATTCCTTGCCCAGTGAAGTAGTTGATGCTACCTCAGTAAACGTTTTTAAAGCTAAGGTAGATTTTTTTTTGAACAATATGGGAATTATTGAGAACGCAGGTAAGTGGATCTGAGTCCACAAAAAGATCAACCATGATCTTTTTGAATGGCAAAGCAGGCTCGAAGGGCTGAATGGCCTACTGCAGCTCCTAGTTCTTATGTTCTTGTCTCAGTTTTTGCAAGAAATCTTGTGTATGACATTGGTTCTGTCCATAGTGGGCAGTGGGTCTTTGGTTTAGGTTACCAGTTGGTGTAGGGTTGACGTGGGTTTGTGTGCTACTCTGATGCCCAGTGCTCGTAGGAGCCTTGTGGCCAGTTCAGATATGCTCCTGATGTAAGGGAGCATGATGAGTGTGTTAGGGTGTGCAGTACCTTACTGGTGTTGTTTGTGTAATAGGCATCGTCTGATCCAGTTGTTTGAGTATCTGTTGTCTATGAATACTTGGAAGAGGTACTCTTCTTCGTTTTGGCCTAGTTCCGGGTTGCTGCAGTGTGGTGTTGCCCATTTAAATAGTGTTTTTACATAACTTCGTTTGTAGATGTTACGGTGGTTGTTGTTGAAATTCAGTATTTGGTTTCTCTGCCTATCACTTTTCTTATTTCCTTTTCTACCTTTTGGTTTTCTCTTTGCTCCCTCTTTCTCTGGCTCTTTGCATAGATTCTCATCCCCTGGCATATTAATTTAAAGCCTCCCCAACCGATCTTGCAATCACTCACACTAGGAAATCAGTCCCAGTTCTGCCCAGGTGTAACCCTGTCCAATTTCTACAGGTCCTGCCTCTCCCAAAACCGGTCCCTATGCCCCACAGATCTGAATACGTCCCCCAGTGGCATCTTTTCAGCCACGCATTCATTCGATATATCCTCTCCTTCCTCCTCTGACTATCACTCAGCACCAGTAGTAATCCTGAGATCACTACCTTCACTACCTCCAATTTCTTAACGTTCTTCCTAGCTTCCTGTATTCTGCCCATAGGATCTCATTCCTTTTTATTTTACCTATGTCATTTGTGTACCACAACCACAGGCTGTTCATCCTCTCCCTCCAGAATGTTCTATACCTATCCTTGATCCTGGCACCAGGGAGGCAACTCGCCAACTTGGAGTCTCATCTGCGGCCACAGAAACACCTATCTATTTGCCTTACAATTGACTCCCCTGTTACTATTGCCCTGGCATACTTGCACTTCATCAACCACCTAACTGCTCACTCCAACAAATTATCAAAGTCACTTTGAAATTCTATATTGTCCTCCTCACAATTCACAATGCTTCCAAATTTTGTATGATCTGTAAACTTTGAAATTGTCCCCTGTAGGTTGTCCCCTAAGGTCTAAGCAATACCAATTCCTGGGGATAAGCCTACACTACAAATCTTCCTGGAAGTTGCACACTGGAATTGAAAGGCTTACCAACCACTTAAGGTCAGTTTGGAAATGAGACTAGACTCCCCAAACACACTGAACTATATTTCAAAAGCTGCTTTTGAGTTACAAAGAAAATGGATTTGTAAGCAAGAACCGGAAGACTTCTCTCCTTCTCTGTCACTTCAAAGCCAGTGCCTGATGATAAAGCAAATTGCAACTAATTACAAAGAACTCAGGAACTAAAAACTTTGCAGAACAGAAGTCAACAATTAAACAACTGAGCCTAGGTTTAAAATTTAACACCTCAAGGACCCTCAGAAATTTAAACTGCAGTGTTTTTACTTCCCTGTTTGTACGAATAGCTCCCTCTCCCTTCTTTTTAAGTGTATCACTTGTGTTTATGCGTGTGTTTCTTTGGGCTGGTAGGTAATAAACTTCCTCTTTGTTTCACTCAAAAAAACTCTGTTAATTTGGCACCTTTATTTTAATCTCGTTCATTATGTTGTAATTAAAGTGTGATAGCTGCATGCTAACAATTAAATAAAAATATTTCCAGTGTTTGAGCATGGAGCGTTTAAAAAGAGGCAAATCAATTATCCTTCCTCACCTGATTGTAACATGGTTCAAAAAGAATCCTCAGGTTTTCAGGAATGTTGCTTTTATGTTTTTATTCTTTGCAAATTAATTTGAAACTGTTCTATGTAACAGCTGCAATAGCCATTGGAGAATTGGGAGCATCATTCCTGTATCTTGGCTGGACTGGAATTCCCACACCCTTAGCAAATATTGTTCCAACACATTACACCACCCGATTCCCCCATTTCATTTGCACTCTAATTGCACCTTTTTTTTGCCTTCCTCTAATTGAATTGTACCATCATATTCTAAATAAAAGGCCTTCCTGCTGGCCTTAGCTTTATTGGACACCTGGCTGTTTTAAATGGGGGTTTATTGCTGAAACAGCTGTACAATATTTTCAACTAACCTGTTATGTGGCTTCCATTTTACACGAAGGATAAGAAAGAAACACAGCTGTGTTACAGACTTTAAAAAAAACTCAGGAGATTTTTTTTCCAGCACATTTCAAGTTCTGGTTCAAGCTACCCATTGAAGCCTCCACTGAAAGCTGTCCTGGCAGCACCATTGTCAACTGAGTGCTAAGTGGTTTGGGTAAAGGAATGATTTGATTAATGAAGCAGAACCGGAGAGGCTGTCTGCTAACACCAACCCCAGGTTCCCCAAAGGGGTCTGCCAGGACTCTGAATGTAATTGGTAGCCAGCAGTCAGAGACTGGAGCATATGTCTGGACATCTGGGTTAGCAGTTACAACTTTCTCTCCCTGTAGATAGCTGAATGGTACCTTATACTTAAAGGGGCAGTATCCTTTTTGCAAGACTAATTAAATAGATTGTTTCAAATTACTTTGAAGTGGATAATGTGATACTGATGCTATTCACTGAATATGAAGTGTTACTTCTCAGTAATTCACAGTTATAACACTTAATTCATTTTCCAAAATCTCGTAAGTTGATTTATTGCTTCATCAGCTGTACAGCGGTCAGACTTGTATATTTTTGATTTTCAATTTTAGTGTATACATCAGCAAAGCAATGTTGATTTTTTGTTTAACTGTTAAGCTGCTGTCACATTCAAGGTAATGGGCAGGCACAATGTGATACTGAAACTCAAATTGTTTGGTATACTCAAACATTTTCAGTCCCAAAACTTACAGCTTCGTTGCTGCATTATTAAATCTACACTACAGAAATTGCAAATTGAAATAATTTTCGTTAAAAAGTAGATTAAGTCTGAGTGGAGGGAATGGGCTTTTTCCAGTCTTCAGTGCCTCCAGGCTGATCCCTTTCCTGTAGAAGAGGACAGCACAGTGACTCAGTGGTTAGCACTGCTGTCTCACAGTGCCAGGGTCTTGGATTGGATTCCAGACTTGGGTGACTGTCTGTGTGGAGTTTGCACATCCTTCCTGTGTTCAGGTGAGTTTCCTCCCACAGTCAAACGATGTGCAGATTAGATGGATTGGCTATGCTAAATTGTCCACAGTATCCAGAGATGTGTAGACCAGTTGGATTAGCCATGGGATATGTAAGGTTGCGGGAATTGGGTCTGGGTGGGATGCTCTTCGATGTGTATTCGATGGGCTAAATGGCTTGCTTCTACATTGTTGGGATTCTATGAAGATCTCAAAATCAGAGCTTTGATCTGATCTTCAGGGATGTCTGATCTTTCATAGTACCTTTTACCTCAAACCCGCAAGACTGTTTTGCTCCTGAACTTGTGAGCGTTATTTTGCACTTTGCTTGTGAGGGATATGGGGATAAAGGGGAGAGATATTGCAGATGTCGATGAATGGCCACAATCTGTTTGTATGATATAACAGGTCTGGCAGGCTGAATGGCCTACTCCTGCCCCTACTTCCAATATTTCTATGGTCCTGATTGTAGGAACGTTGCTGCCACGTGCACACAGGATGAGCCCTCATCCAGGATGAAAGTCTAGGGTTGGAACTGATACAAGGAACTGTGCAGAAGCCCCTATAGCAACTCAACCTGGTCTTTGCAGAATGAAAATCTCGCCACCTGTTGCTGTACCAGGTGTTCTGTGGCATGGAGAATAATCCAGGTAATTTTGGATCAAAATAACAGCAATTCCTCATAAAATATATCTCCCTGTTTGCTTAGAAACATTTGTTTTGGAATTGTTTCAAAGTGGAGGGTGAGAAAAGCAGAAATTGCTGAAAATACTCAGCAAGTCATGTGGGAATTGTGTAGAGAGAGCCGAAATAACCCTTCCTCACGATGGGCATGGTTAGGGACACCACTGGGAACGGAAGAAATGGATAAATGGGAAAGTCTATGATAAGGTGGAAGGCAGAAGAGAATGATCAGCGAAACGTGACGGTACAAAAATCAAAATGCTCAAGTAAAAGAGAAAAAAAATGTTTCTGCTGCAGATGTGAATGGGAAAAGGTAGCAAAATTTGTTAACAAAATGGATTGAAGAAAAAGCTGCCAAGTATTTGAGATCTGGATTAGAATCCAGCCTAGTCTAAAATAGGTCTCCTGCTTAAGGGGTTCCTTTTCTTGATTTCTTCCTTGACTGCTGATCATTTCACAAGCAGGCAGATCTAGAAGAATAAAAAATGTGCAGCAGAGGAAGAGGGGGCATTTGGGGTGGGGGAGGGGGTTAAATGATGGAAAGTTGCGACTCAAATCTCAGCTGCAGGGTGGCAGGGTTGGGTCTGCAATTTTTTACGCCAGTTGTGGCTATCTGCTTTGTACAGACATCCCGTGGAAATTGGTGTTGGATTATTGGCAAAATATTTGAAGGATCCTTGCGAGAGGCCATGAAGCTTCCCAGAATATAAGTTGTAGCTTTCATGTTTTAAACTCCACTAGACATTTTAGAGCCTTAAACTCTTCCGATTGATGTTGGAATGTAGCAACTGAAATATTCTAAAATTGCCAAATATGTAGCTGCAGGCTCATATGTCCTACATTTCACTTGAGCTAATATAATTTGCTCTGGAACTGAAAACTGCACTTAACACAGAAACCATACAACATTGTGGTTGTGAAACTTAATCATTTACATTGGCCACTTAATCATTCCAAAGTTGTTATTTGCCAAGACAATGCTTAAAATGTTTTATGAACTCCAGTTATTCTGAAGAAAGTTAGGTCTTAAAATAGTTTCAATTCAGCCTCATTAAGTTGCAACAGCCTTAATTTATTAATTCGTTGTATTTACTGATTTAAAAGCTTGACTTATTTCAGGCAAACCCCAATCTTCAAAGCATCTGCTCATTCATATCTTTGCATCAAATGAAGATTTGATTGGAACATTGTGTTCTTTTATGTGGTGTCCCTACCTCTGAGTCAGGAGGGCCTAGGTTCAATTTGACATATTATCATAGTAAGTGGTGCACGAGGCATCCGTCAGTATTTCAGATCCATATATAACCCAACTGAGAGATCTTCTTATCTCTGTTTTCTCAGAGTGATTTCCCCTCCCTGATATCAGGTAGATGCCCATGGATTTTTCAGCATTTTCCCAGAAACAGTAACCGCAGTAGAAAACATCAAAGTCCCAAGCCATAAGTATACAAAATAAATGCTAGCGGCTCATTACTTAGGAATTCAGGGCACAATGTAAGATCTTTCTATAAAGTTGCACACCCAATTGTGTTAATGGAAATCCAATCAAAGATTCAGGCACACCTAAGGCAATGAGCTGAAATGTTGAGACAGTGCATGGAACACAGCCATAGATTGAAATCTAATTAAGCTTTTAGGTTTTTCCACTGTTTATATCCTACACTTTAACTGTATCTGTACAGAAGAACCTGCCAGACTTGGGTTAATTAAAGCCGTTGGGTTATTTATGCTTAAATGGACCATCACAAAGCTGGATGTCCAAAGATGATGGATTCCTAATTTATATCCCCTGTCAGGGTCATTTCGCTTTAAGTGTGATTTTAAGGTTGGTCAAAGTGGGTGTAAGGTAAAGAACAGCATGAGTAAGAACAGAAAACTGCAGAAGTAAGATAATACTTGAAATTTTCTCTGTGAAGGCAAGGAGACTTACAAGTGTCTTCATGCTCTGGTCATTAGCTAAGTTTTCTTGGTCTTGTGAACAAACATTTACTTTTTAACCAAGGTTGTTAAAAGAGATGAACTGATCATTTCTCTTAGCTGTGATTCATGAGACCTTATATCGTGCTCAAATTGGTCAATCTGATCATCCAAATATTAATTAGGTCTGCACTTTCAAGGTGACTCATTGGTCTTGGGAAAAAGATTGCATAGTTCCAATTGTTTCTTTATTTTGGGAGCCAAGCATTTGCCCCATTAACGAACAGTCCTCCATCATCAATAATCAGTTCACACAGAGCCCACAAAATTTCCAGTTCTTTGATATGCTTTCTCATGTGGACATCATGATGGAGCCACAGCCATTCAACACTAATATTCACCTGATGAAGGGGCTATGCTCCAAAAGTTTGTGATTTCAAATAAACCTTTTGGGCTATAACCTGGTGTCGTGTGACTTCTGACTTTGTCCACCCCAGTCCAACACTAGCACCTCCACATCAACACTCATATGTTCTTGCCGACCCGTAGCAGTTCAAAATCAGGTTGAACATGATGTTTCTGTACAACCATCTAATTTTATGAATCCATGAAAGGTAGACAGTAGCAGGCCATGTTAGTGGAAAATGGCCCACTACGCTTCCTCTCTCTGGTGGCTTGTTGTCATTTTAAGCAAACAGCCAATTTGTTTTATATTATAATTAGCATGTATTTCTGCTGAAAATTAGTTCGGTAAAGGTCAAAATTCCCCAGCAACCAGTCAAACACTGTTAAATATTGTTTTAGTGAATGATTAATATATATTTTCTAAACCTGCCTGGGACTACAGGAAGAGGGCAGAGGGCAGGTGAATAAAAGAAACTGGCTTCATTGTGGATTGATTGGCCCATAAATCACTGCACATTTTCGATAAATCATGGCAGATGGCAGAAGCAAACACAAGCTCAAGGGAAGTGACATGCTATGTGCATGATGGGAGCAGTGCACTGGAACAGACGGGGGCAAGAATAAAAGGTCACACTTTGGTGGACCACATCCACCAGAGATCTGACACAGCGGCTCCACTCTCTAACCATCTTCTGGCAGCTATTCTCTGATAAAAGGGAGATGTGTAGGCTGTTAAAAAGCAGGAACATATCCCCTCACCTCTGACTGCTTTGCGCTGTGGATTGTCTCACAAAGCCTCTTTCAACCTGACATCAATCATTTTGATTTTAGGGATTTTAGATGATTGGTGTTATCAGCTGCAGCCAGGTTTGTCACTTTATAGCTACTTTTAGACTACTGCAGGTTCAGGGAAACCCTATCACTTTTTTTACAGACACACACTAAAGTCAGAATAAGTTACTCAGCCATCATGAGTAGCCCTAGCACTGTGATTTTAGCATTTAAGAATTGACTTCAGTGCAATGCACTGTTTAAATATCTCTCACTCTTTTACAGACACACATTAGTGTATGCAGTCCGTCAAGCATCAAGCAGTGTGATATTAACACTAAGCACTAACTTTAACATAATTTTACACAAAATAGCCTTTAAATGCTCATCTTGTTTTAGCTTGCCTTTGCCCTTCAAACAAAATTTTGAGGATTTTCATTTTAATTGAACTTCTTCAATTCTACTCTTTCTAAACTGTTCTGTAATTTGTAACTAGCCTTGCTCAATAAAGCTGGTTCTTTGGCCGAGTATCACATTGCTGTTTGTAGGAGTTTACTATGAGCAAATTGGGAACCTTATTTCTTAAAATTTCCTATGTTAGAAAAATCACTATGCAGAAAAGAAAGTACTTAATTGACTGTAAAACATTTTGGAAGAAGTTGGTGTCATAAAAGGCACAACTAATGCAAGTCTTTTTCCATTAACTCCTCACTTTCATACTCTGAAGTGAGAGGAAGTGTTTTATTTTTCCCAACTAAGTGCTCATTTGCTGGACACTGCTGGAAAGCAATATGCTAGTTAATTAAAAGTCCAGATTCTCAGAAATAGACCTTTTCTGTCATGGATGTGACTGGATCAATTTTTTTGACATGGAACAACACACTCAGACCTGGAGTGGCAGCTGGTGACCAGTGTTTCTTGGTGCAATACAGCAGCTCATGTTCAGTAAATTTGTTCCCATAAGCTCAGCGCTCCTTACAATCAGTGCATGTTAATTGACAGGCAGCCTATTTCACACAGCACTTTTTCACATGCCAGTAATATCAACAAGCATTTGCTGTGCTCCACTTTCTTCCATCACTGTAATGAAATTTTGATGTATTTGCTTTTGAGTGATTTTTGCATTTTTTTTAGTAGAGGTTACAGGATCATCCAGTTCAGAAGGAGGCCGTTCACCCCATTATGTTTGTGCTAGCTCTGATTAGTTAAACTCGATAGTCCAGGTGTTAACATGGTTATGATGGATGGGCAGGACTTGGTGCGGGTTACAGCACTGGAATAGAGTTTTAGATCATCTCAAGTGCCCAGAAAGCCTGTCGGAGGCAATAATAATCAATGAACTGTGGATCCTGAAGATCTGAAATGAAAACCGAACTGTTCTAAAGTTCTGAAGAAGGGCCTGTGGACCTGAAACATTAGCTCTGCTTTCTCTCCACAGACTCTGGCAGGCCTGCTGAGTTTCTTCAGCAATTTCTGTTTTTGAAACCGCCACAAGGAATAGGTCAGAATAAATAATGTACAAAGAAAATACTTTTTGCCAATTAATTTTATAGTCTCAGTAGTTTTAAACCTTCGGTTTATAGTATTAAAAATTGTTTATTTTCCGATGTCTTTTCTTTGAGAATATAGTGCTCTTTTAAAAACAGAAATAAATTGGCATCATTAGACATATGAGGATTCTCAATGTTTTCAGTTGAAAGCTGGAGCTTAGTAAAAGACGTCAGAACAAAAACATGCAACTGAAGGGGATCAAGCCAGTAAAAGTAATTGAGATTTTAGTAATCATATTTAAATTCCATCTTTTCAATTAGTGTAGAAATACCAAGAGACTATAAATATGTATTTGGCAGGAAATGTGCTCATGAGTTTGCCTCAATGGCCTTTTTGGTTTCTTAGATAATTGAAGTCACGGGAGTCCGTTTTTTTCATTCAAGGGCAAACTGCAAACCTACTTATATGTAAAGTGCTGCTTAATTTGACAGGTTCTTGTAGCTTGAGCGAGTGAGGACAGAACAATGTCCATGATGATAAAACAGTGAATAAAGAGAAGCAGATATATCATTCACTGGATTGACCATGATGCAACTCAAAACATCATACTTGTTTGATGACACAGTGCATTCAGTCAATTTATAGACTGATAATAGGGGTTCTGATTCTGTGACACCTGAAGTTGATTTTTGATACCTACACACTACTGGCTTTCTCTCATTGCTCAGATTGAATCAGTTCCAAGAGTTGATTATCCTGATAGAGAGTACAGTAAGCAGTGGATCATGAAAGAAGTCAGAAATAGCAACAATTGTTTCTTACCAATTACCTTAGATTAGGATAGACTGCACGAAATTGAAAGTCAAAACAACTGCAAGGTGACTTAATGAGTTCACATTTTTGAGAACAAAATTTGCACCACATACAGAAATAGAGCGACGTGGTAACTGGATAACCTTTACTAGTGACATCGGTTCAGGTATAAATATTGGCTAGACCTTTCTGTTCTTTGAAACTGTGTGTGAGAAATTTATTTCCACTTGAAAGGGCAGAAGGCTTCTCTGATAGTATGACACTCCCTCAGTACTGCACTAGAATCTCACCCTGGTTTTGGTACCAAATGTCTCTAAAGTGGATCTGATACTCTGACTCAGAGGTTAATGTGCTAATATCTGAGTCCATCACCTGTCAGCTAACTTGCTAAAGTTTCGAAAGGTGTCTTTGATGCGATGAGATTATGTTTGACCTGCACTCTGGGGCAATGTTATGTTTGTTAACTTTGTAATAGATAGCTATGCAAAGTTAATGCTTTCAACCTTTATCCCACTGCAGACATTAAAAATACAATTAATTTGTTTTGGAGGAGGCATTGATAAATTATCCTAAAAAAAACAAGCAGTCATAGAGTCATAGAGTCATACAGCATGGAAACAAAACCCTTCCATCCAACCCTCCACATCAAACATAATCCCAAACCAACCTCTTCCCACCTGCCTGCTCCTGGCCCACATCCCTCCAGTCCTTTCCTATTCATGTACTTAACCAAATGCCTTTCTAAATGTTGTAATTGTACTCACATCCAGGAAGTAAACTACCCTCTGTGTAAAATATTTGATCCTCATACCTTTTTTAGCACGTGAACCCCTAGGTCCCTCTGTTCTACAGCACTATCCAAGGCCTTACCATTGATTCTACAAGCCCCACCTTCATTTGTTGTACAAAATGCAATACGTCACACTTGTCCAGATTGAACTTCATCTGCCATTTCTCAGCCCATTGACCCATTTCATCAAGATCTCTTTGTAATCTTAGAAAACCGTCTTCACTGTCTACTGTGCCACCAATTTTGGTCTCGTCCACAAACTTACTAGCCATGCCTTCTATATTCTTATTCAAATCATTCATATAAATGAGAAACAAAAGTGGACTCAGAGCCAATCCCAGTGGAGCACCATTGGTCACAGCCTTCCAGTCCAAAAGACATTCATCCACCACCACTCTCTGTCTCCTGCTGTTAAGCCAGTTATGCACTGCCAATTGCTTCTGTTGAGCACAAAACTCTCCCAGAGCCAACATCTTTGCGTTATAACTATTTAGGTCTCTGGATGCAAATCTGTAGGAAATTCTGGGCCAATATTTTGTTTTTAATTTGCTCGAAACCTAAAAAGGCAGTACCCCAGTTGAGGATTTTTACATGAACATTTGAACATTTAGCTGGTTTACTGGCACATCCGTTATGACCAGACCTCCAGCAAGGTTCCCTAAGTTCTTACAGTTTTAGATGGAATGCTCAAATTGTCAGGCTGCTGGATTAGGAGGAATGAACAGACTCCATTTCTTTATTCGCCTGCCCCTCAGTTGGCCACAGCAAGATTAATTTCCAAAGAACTGAGCTCATCCCAGGCCAAATGAATTTATGTTTTCAAAGGAGCCAATTTAGCTGAGGTTTCTTGAGTTTGCAAAAGATTGTGCTTTGTAGGTACTAAATGAGAGAAGAAATAATAATGCAACATCCTTGCACACAGAATAGAAATGAAAAGCAAGAGATAAGAAACCAGTCTCTACGAGTCTTTCACAAAGAGCAGGTAATGGGACACTAACAGTTGAACAATCTCTTTTAGGATTCTTGACCTTGTTTGTTTGCATTGATAGTTGAAACTCTTGGGTTCTGTTTCTTTTTCAATGGCTTGCTAACAAACTGACATTCAGCGCTCAGAGTAGGGAATCCTTTACCTGCTAAGCAGGAGTGATAACTGGACTTTTCTTCAATTGGGAACTTTGCAGCACACGACCTTTCAAACCCAGGCTAGTGCACATGAGTAACTCAACCTATTATCACACGAGTATCTCAACCTGCTGGAACACCCTTCTTGCACCAGCACACAGAGACTAAGGTTGAATACACTTTTAACTCCAGTTCTTGTGTATTCCTGAAAGCGAAGACTCAAAATATATCTCTTGCACAGATTTTTGTGTTTGCTCCCAAAATATTGATGGCCGGTGATAACTCCCAGGAGATTGTAGCTCAGTTTGTCATGAAGTCCTCCCTTTTAAGACCATTTATTTAAAACATCCTTGACACTTTGGCAAATGAAGCTAGACATTCTAGAATCCCTTTCTCCAGACAGACAGGGAATTTACGTCCGCAGTCAGCTTTTGCATGTCCTTTAAAAAAGACACAATGCAATTAAGATTTTTATCTTTATTTATTCATTCGGGGGAGGAGGGCTAGGCAGCATTTATTGCCCACCCCTAATTGCCCAGAGGGCAGTTATGAGTCAACCACATTGCTGTGGGTCTGGAATCACATGCAGGCCAGACCAGGTAAGGATGGCAGTTTCCTTCCCTAAAGGACATTAGTGAACCAGACCTGTGGTTACAATTTGTGGTCATGACACATCCCACTCCTGGGCTATTTTTACAGAAGCAGAAAGGAGAGTAGACAATAAAGAAACTTTAAAGGGCAACGGAGGCTGACTGTGAGAAACTGCCTGGAAGTTTCCTGTTGGCCCCCAAGAATCCCAAATCAGAATTCAGTTGCTTAGGGGAGATTGGTCACAGGGCACAGCCACAAGTCACCACCCGTCGTTGGAACTCCTCCACATTGGTGGCTCAGTTGTAGAAGGCGCATTAAAATTTAAATCAGTTGAGAATTTGGAGAAAGGGAATGCCAAAATGGAGATACTCTCTATCTATCTCACTGTGATTCTGTCCATCTTCAAAGCTGGGTGATCTGCTTTGACTCTTCAGCTTCGACAACCTGCCGGTTATCCTTAACTGGATGGGAAGCCTGTCCTCTGGGTCTCCCAACTGCCCAATTTGAGAGAATCCCTGGCAATGACTCTTCTCCTCACATTGCGGGTCTGCGACCCCCATTTGACTCCAATGTTAAGGCCCTGGCCCAAGCGGAAAAAAAATTGTGCCCCGGTAATTGGAAATGCAAAACACAAAATTCTCAACATCAATAAGGCGAAGATGTTTGGAAAATGCGTAGTCGTTGTGCTGAGGGGAATCCATTTCTATGGATCAATAGCATGATTTTGGGAATAATAAAACGGTTAGTTTGAGGTTTATAGTGAAAAAGATATTGAAATCTATTGCAACAGTGCTAATTCAAGAGGACCAATCAAAACTAAAGGCATTAAATGGAAATTTGTAGAGGTCAGATTGCCCCTCATAAATCTGCCTTTAACCTCTTGCTTTTCCTATTGATTTCCATCCTTATCTCTCTTCTCCCGAAGCCAGGCTGTTACATCAGACCCACTACCGGCTATGAGTTTTACCAGCTCAGGCAAATAGCCGTTGCTCACAGGTTTGTGAGCAGGGAATGATAATAGACTATGTGACTGTGGGGATCAACATAGCTGAATGCAATATTGTAAAATAGAATTGTATCAGCCCATTGTGACACACCTTGCTGGAGGGGGTTTGAGAACAGTTGAGGCATTTACATTTTAATCACACATGCACACTGCCAAGTTGGGTTGCTCGTGGTTTTGAATTTCAGTTGTAGTGTCAACTTTAGCCAGAATTGGGACTGATTAGATTGGAGCAATCACAGTATAGTCAAATTTAAAATACAGATGGAGCGTGAGAAGGTTAAATCCACTACCTATATCCTGTGCTTAAACAAAGGACACTATGAAGGAATGAGGGAGGAGTCAGCTAAGGTAGAATGGGAGCAAAATCTTTATGGTGGGTCAATTGAGGAACAGTGGAGGACTTTCAAAGCAATTTTTCACAGTGCTTAGCAGAATTATATTCCAGTGATAAGGGAGAGTTGTAGGAAAAGAGAGAGCCTGCCATGGATGTCTAAGGGAATAAAGGAAAGTATCAGATTGACAAAAAATACAAAAAAGCAAAGAGTAGTGGGAAACTAGTCGACTCGGAAATCTTTAAAGGCCAACAGAAAGCCACAAAAAACATTAGAAAGAAAAGTAGGCAAGATTATAAGAGTAAACTAGCTCAAAATATAAAAACAGGCAGCAAAAGTTCCCATAAATATGTAAATCATAAAAGAGTGGCAAAGGTAAACATTGGTCTTTTAGAGGATGAGAAGGCTGATTTAATAACTGGGAATGTGGAAATAGTTGAGACTTTAAACAGTTATTTTGGGTCGGTCTTCATAGTGGCAGACACAAATAACATGCTGAAAACTAATGGCAAGAAGATTACAGCAGGAGAGGACCTAGAAACTATCATTATTTCTAAGGAGGCAGTGCTGGGCAAGCTAATGGGGCTAAAGGTAGACAAGTCTCCTGGCCCTGATGAAATGCATCCCAGGGTACTAAAATAGGTGATGGGGGAAACAGCAAATGCAAAAGAAATCATGTACCAAAATTCACTGGACTCTGGGGTGGTTCCTGTAGATTGGAAAACAACCAACGTGACGTCACTGTTTAAAAAAGGAAGCAAACAAAAATAAAGTAACTATAAGCCAGTTAGCTTAACTTCGGTTGTGGGGAAAATGTTTGAAACTATTATTAATGAAGAAATAACAAGACATCTGGATTTAAATTATCCCATTGGGAACACCCAGCATGGGTTCATGAAGGATAGGTCATGTTTAACTAATTTGGTGGAATTCTTTGAGGACATTACTTGTATAGTGGATAATGGGGAACCTGTGGATGTAGTGTATCTGGATTTCCAGAAGGCATTTGACAAGGCGCCATGACAAAGGCAGCTATATTAGATAAAGTTGCGCGGCATTACAGGTAATGTATTGGCATGGATAGAGGATTGGTTGACCGGTAGAAAGCAAAGAGTAGGGGTAAATGGGTGTTTTTCTTGTTGGCGGTCGGTGGCTAGTGGTGTGCCTCAGGGATCAGTGTTGGGACTGCAATTGTTTACAATTTACGTAGATGATTTGGAGTTGGGGACTAAGTGTGGTGTGTCAAAATTTGCAGATGACACTAAGGTGAGTGGTAGAGCAAGGTGTGCAGAAGACACTGAAAGTCTGCAGAGGGATACAGATAGTCCAAGTGAGTGGTCAAAAGGTCTGGCAGATGGAGTGCAATTTTGATAAGTGTGAGGTCATCCATTTTGGTAGGAATAACAGTAAAATGGACTATGTTTTAAATAGTGAAAAATTGTAGCACACTGCTGTGCAGAGGGACTTGGGTGTCCTTGTGCATGAATCGCTAAAAGTAGGATTGCAGGTACAGCAGATGATTAAAAAGGCAAATGGAATTTTGTCTGTCATTGCTAGTGGGATGGAGTTTAAAAACAGGGAGGCTATGCTGCATCTGTATAGGGCCCTGGTGAGGCCACATCTGGAGTACTATTTATGCAGGTTTGGTCTCCTTATTTGAGAAAAGATATACTAGCACTGGAGGGGATGCAGAGGAGATTCACTTGATTGATTCCAGAATTGAGAGGGTTGGATCATGAGGAAAGGCTGACTAGACTGGGATTGTACTCATTGGAATTCAGAAGAATGAGGGGAGATCTTATAGAAACATATCAGATTATGAAGGGAATAGAAAGGTGGAGGCAGGGCGGTTGTTTCCGCTAGCAGGTAAAACTAGGACTAGAGGGCATCGTCTCAAAATAAAGGGAAGCAGATGTAGGACTGAAGTCAGGAGGAACTTCCTCACCCAAAAGGTTGTGAATCTGTAGAATTCCCTGTCCAGTGAAATTGTTGAAGCTACATCACTGAATGTTTTTAAGGCAAAGCTACATAAATTTTTGAACAGTAAAGGAATTAAGGGTTATGGTGTGCAGGCAGGTAAGTGGAGCTGAGTCTCAAAAAGACCAGCCATGATCTTATTAAATGGTGGGGCAGGCTCGAGGGGCCAGATGGCCTACTCCTGCTCCTAGTTCTTATGTTCTTATGTTCGTAACTGATTTTATGACAGTAGTAACACTCAATGACTCCATTCATGTCGATAATGTGGCAGCAATGGGCAGAACTAACTAAGCACAACATACATGGATAGTGTGCACAACTATTCCAACATTATTTTGTGATTAATGACATTGGGTCAGATTCCTGAAATATTATGAGTATGTTCGGCCTTAATTCCAAAATTTGTGCATTTAAATCAAGATGTGATGTCGATAAAAAATAATTGCAGTGTAAATTCAGTAGCGGCCTGGTAAAGATTCTATTTGGGACTGATGGGATGTAAGAGTTTCAAATGAGTAGCTTGATTTCAAATAGAATCATAAAATCTCTACAGTGTGGGAACAGGCCCTTCAGCCCAACAAGTTCCACTGAGTAGATAGTTAAGATTAGATCGCAAAAGGATGTGGCAGCATTGCACAGCTATTTAACTTATGTTGCTCAAAGTGGGGCAGAAAGGGACTAAGTGCACAAACTTTATAAGAAGCAGCACTTATAGTCAAAGGGGTGGGGGTGGGAATGAGGCAAAATTAATGATTCTTTATGTAAATGTTTATTCTATTTGAGGCAAAATAAATGAATTAATGGCATCAGTAGTGATTAATGGATATAACCTTAAAGCCATTAAGGAGCCATGGTTACAACAAAATCAAAGCTCGGAATTAAATTCTCAAAAATATGTGATTCTTTGAAAGGATAGAGAGGAGAGAAGGTGCAGCGGGGTAGCTTTGTTTGTATGGGACAGACTAAGTGGAATAGAAAGAAATGATCTAGAATTTGATGGAGTGGGGTTGGTCTGGGTGGAGGTATGAAATAACAAGGGAAGTATAGTGGGAGTAGTCATTAGAACCCCAAATAACAGGTCTGCTGTAGGAGAGAGAATAAAATAGGAGATAATCAGTGCTTTGAAAAATGGCAGTAAATTAATCACGGGTCACTTTAATCTATGGGTTAAATGGGAAAACCAGAATGATAGAACTACATATGAGCATGAGTTGATAGAGTGTATTTGGGACAGTTTCCTAATAAATATGCTTTGGGTTTAACCAGAGATCAGGCTATTTTAGACCTCGGAGTTAAAAATCCCCCTTGGAAACAGTGATCACAACATTTTAGAATTTAACATTCAGTTTGGGAGTGAGAAACTTGGTCAGAAACAACTGTGCTAAACTTCAGTCAGGGAAATTACAAAGGAATAAGGGCACAATTGGTAGAATAGGATTAGGTAGATAGAATAGGGAAAAAAGTTCAGAAGAAAAGATGGTTGATGAACAAAGGGAGATGTTTAAGAAAATAGCTAATGACTCACAATAGCTAAAGGCATATACCAGTGAGCAAGTCAGATTGTAGGAAGGCAATAAACCAGCCATGGTTAACCTAAGAAGTTACGGAATGTATCAAATTATTAAAAAATCATGCAATGAAGACAATGTTCACTGTGATAATGGGAACTTCAGATGCTGGAGAATCCAAGATAATAAAATGCGAGGCTGGATGAACACAGCAGGCCCAGCAGCATCTCAGGAGCACAAAAGCTGACGTTTCGGGCCTAGACCCTTCATCAGGTCTAGGTCCGAAACGTCAGCTTTTGCGCTCCTGAAATTCTGCTGGGCCTGCTGTGTTCATCCAGCCTCACATTTTATTACAATGTTCACTGTGTACCTTTTTATTTATATTTGTAGTCATCTTTAGTTCGCTTTTGACACTTCCCTAATCTCCTAATTTAGCACTAATCTTTGCTCCATTGTATGCTTTTTTAATAATTTGATACATTCCATAACTTCTTGGGTTAACCATGGCTGGTTTATTGCCTTCCTACAATCTGACTTGCTCACTGGTATATGTCTTTAACTATTGTGAGTCATTAGCTATTTTCTTAAACATCTCCCTTTGCTCATCAACCAACTTTTCTTCTGAACTTTTTTCCCTATTCTATCTACCTAATCCTATTCTACCAATTCTGCCCTTATTCCTTTGTAATTTCCCTGACTGAAGTTTAGCACAGTAAGTAACATCAAAATGCTTCTTTAAATTTATAAAATGGAAGAGAGAGGCAAAAGTGGTCATAGGTCACTTTCAGAATGAGGCTGGGAAAATAAATATGCAATGGCAGCAGAGTTGGATAAATACTTTGCTTCAGTCTTCATAGTCAAAGCCATTGATAGTATTCCATGGTTATTAGACAAAGAAACAAAGTATGGGGAAAAAATAAATTCAACATTGCCAAAGAAAATGTACCAGGGAATTAATGGGGCTAAAAGCTCATTAGTCCCCTTGACCTGATGGCTTATATCCTAGGGTTTTAAACAAAGTAGCCGCAGAAATAGTGTATGAATTGGTAGTAGTCTTCCAAGAATCCTTAGATCCTAGATATGCCCTAGAAAAATGGGAGTGGCTAATGTAACACACTTATTCCAGAAGGGAAGGAAACAATAATCAGATAACAGTAAACCAGTTAGCTTTATATCTGATATTTGAAAAATATTGACATCTATTATACAGGATACAACAGGAGAACATTTAGAAATAGATAACATAATCAAGCAGAATCAGCAGGGCTCTGTGAATGGAAACTTGTGCTTAACAAATATATTAGAATTCTTTGAGAAGGTATTAAACAGGTTAGATAAAGGGAAACTAGTAGATATAGCAGATTTAGATTTTCAAAAGATATTGAATAATGTACCGCATATAAGGATACTTAATGAGATAAGCTCATGGTGGTTTAGCTTGGATAGAGGATTGGCTAAATAATAGGAAATGGAGATTTGGTATGAAGACATAATTTTCAGGACAGTAACCTGTAATTAGTAGAATGCCACAGGGAATGAGCTGGGCTACAATTATTTACAATATAATTTAATGACTTGGATGAATAGAGTGAATGTTCTTTAGCTAAGGTTGTGGGTGACTCAAAAATAGGTGGGAAGGTAAATGGAGAGAATGACATGAAGGGCTTATGGATGTAGAAAGGTTAAGTGAGTGGGCAAAAACTTTGCAGATGGAGAATCATGTGGAGATATGTGAGGTTATGCGCTTTAACAGGAAGAGTAGAGGAGGTGAACATTATCTAAATCTGGAAAGATTTCAGAAAGCTGCATCACAGATGGATTTGGGAGTTCTTGTGCATTAACCAGAAGAAGTTCTTCTTAGCTCAGTGTATAACAGGAAGGGAAACTTCATTGTAGCCTTTATGTCAAAGGGATAAGAATACAAATCTAGGCAAAGTTTGCTAAAACTATACAAGTACTTTTTAGATTTGGAGGAGGGAATGACCACCCAGTATTATCACTACTCTATTAGCCTATAAACTCAGCTAATCTTCTGGGGACCGGGGTTTGAATCCCGCCACAGCAGATGGTGAAATTTGAATTCAATTAAAAAAATCTGGAATTAAAACTCAACTGATGAACATGAAGCCCTTGTTGTTTGTTGAGGAAAAAACCCATCAGGTTCACTAATGTTCTTCAGGGAAGGAAATCTGCCATCCTCATTTGGTCTGGCCTACATATGACTCCAGACACACAGCAATGTTTTTGACTCTGAACTTTTCCCTGAAATGGCCAAGCAAGCCACTCAGTGGTCTGTACTGCTGTGAAATCTGAAGAAAGAAATGAAACTGAATGGATTATCTGGCATCAACCTAGGCACTGGAAAAAACAACTGCATAAACAGCCCTATCGAGTCTGGAAGGTCCTCCTTGCCAACATCTGGAGGTTTGTGCCAAAATTTGAAGAACTGTCTGACAAGTTAGTCACGCAATAACATGATATAGTCATACTCATGGAATCATACATTATAGGGAATGTCCCAGACACCACCATCGCCATCCCTGGAAATGTCCTGTCCCACTGGCAGGACAGACCCAGCAGATGCGGTGGCACAGTGGTATCCAGTCCTGAAGGAATTACCATGGGTGTCCTTAAGATTGACTCTGGACCCCATGAAATCTCATGAGTTCAGGTTAAACTTGGACAAGGAAACCTTGTGACTACCACGTACCATCCTCCCTTGGCTGGCAAATCAGCACTCCTCCATGTTGAGCAAAGCTTGGAGGAAGCACTTAGGGTGGCAAGGGCACAAAATGTACTCTGAATGAGGGTGTTTCAATATCCATCACTGAATGGTTCGGCAGCAGCACTACTGATCAAACTGGCTGGGTCCAAAAGGGCATGAGTTGTAAATTTTCTCCACAGCAGGTGGTGAGGGAAAACATACTCAGCCTCTGAAATGACTCCACAGAGGCCGGTATCCCATCACCAAGTCACCCTTTATTTTGACATGCAAACTCCTTGACTCTAGCACTGCCTCTTCAGAGTCAGTTCTCAGAGCATCAGTATCTCTGACAGTTTACTTTTTATCCATCAATCTGATTGGACTAGATTAACTTCTCCAATTGGAGAACTCATTTTCTATGATGACCACCTGGCTGAACTGGCTACAATCACTACATCCTGCCCCCAAGGACATAGACCAGTTCTTTTTCTGTGAGAGTCTCTTGGGGCGTTTTAGCACCGGGTCGGGTTTCTGTGATTTGGTGCTGGATACAGGTGGGGTGTACAGGAGCTTGTCTCTTGTGCCAGGAGTGCCTCAGCAGACTTTCATTCTCTCCTTCTGATGGCAAAGGCGTCTGGGTGGCTATGTCTGACATGTCCAATTCTGAGTCAGAGGACTTATCAATGCTTGACAGAGATGGTGAACCCTTGGGTTCTGGCAGCCTTTCCAACTATTTTGAGGGGCAGGGCATGTTTTGCCCTTGCACTATCTTAACATGTGACTTTCATGTGGTCTGCGCGGTTGTTTAGGACCGTTGCACATTCCTGAACTTGACATGTCACTGGTCCTGACCTTGCATCGAAAATGCCTTTTACCCATGGGGGATCATTTCCATAGTTCTTACGCCAAACTTTGTCTCCTGTATCAAACTGTCTCTCTCACTTGGCAGAGTTTTGTGTGCAGTGTTGGTGTTCCTGATGCCTGTAGCGATTGTAATGAGGTCAGCCGTGTGCACCTATAGAATATGTGTTCCCTAATCTGGGGCTGTTAGTCTGTTCTAATCAGGAACCTCTGGCCAACAGATAAGAACAGGAATGTCAGATATTTTGTTCACTCTGAGAGCTGGTTCTAAGGGAGCTGCATCAGTGTCCAGGGTTCTCCATGTATAAATAAATGGCAACTTGGTGGTGGGATATCGGCCTCTGTGGAATGTTTTTCTGTCAATGAAACAGCTGAAGATAGTTGCTGTTGGAGGTCAGTCATCTCAACTCCAGTTTTTCTCTGTAGGAGTTACTTAGGGTAGTTTCCTAGGCCCAACCATCTTCAAATGCCTCATCAATGACCTTCCTTCCACGACAAGGTTAGAGGTGGGGATGTTTGCCAATGATAGCACAATGCTCAGAACCATTTGCAATTCTTCAGACACTGAAATTGTCCATGTTCAAATGCAACAAAATCTGGACAACATCGAGGCTTGGACTGACAAGTGGTATGTAAGATTTGCACCACGCTAATGCCAGGCAATGACCATCTCCAATAAGAGACAATCTTATTACCTTCCCTTGACATTCAATGCTGCTCCCATCACTTAATCCTCCCTTATCAACGTCCTGGGGCTTATCATTGACTGGAAATCAGTTGGACTTACCACATAAGCACAATGGCCACAAGAGCAGCTCAGAGGCTAGGAATATTCTGATGAGTAGCTCACCTGCTGACTCCCAAAACCTGTCCATCATTTACAAGGTACAAGCCAGGAGTGTCTTGGAATGTATCCCGCTTGCCTGGATGGCTACAGCTACATCAGCACTCAAGAAGCTTGATACCATCCAGGACGAAGCAGCCTGCTCAATTGGTACTGCACCTCGAGAATCCATTCCCTCCATCACCATCGCTTAGTAGCAGCAGTGTGTACTATCTATAAGATGCCCAGACAGCACCTTTCAAACCCACAACCTCTTCCATCTAAAAGGGTGAAGGCAGTAGATACACGGAAATACCACTACCTGCAAATTCCCCTCCAAGACAATACATGGATTGATGGAGTTATGGATTGTGAGGAGGATTGTCAGAGGATACGGCAGGATATAGTTCATAAGACCATAAGACATAGGAGTGGAAGTAAGACCTTTTGGCCCATTGAGTCCACTCCGCCATTTAAATCATGGCTGATGGGAATTTCAACTCCACTTCCCTGCACTCTCCCCATAGCCCCTGATTCCTTGTGAGATCAAGAATTTATTGCTCTCTGCCTTGAAGGCATCTAATATCCCAGCCTCCACTGCACTCCGTGGCAATGAATTCCACAAGCCCACCACTCTCTGGCTAAAGAAATGTCTTCTCATTTCCGTTTTAAAATTTACCTCCTCTAATTCTAAGGCTGTGCCCACGGGTCCTAGTTCAGTTGGAGGCATGGGCAGAAAAATGGCAGATGGAGTTTCATCCGGATAAAAGTGAGGTGATGCATTATGGAAGGTTAACTACAGTTGGAAATTATACAGAGAATGGCAGAACCCTTACGAGTGTTGATATGCAGTGAGATCTGGATGGGTAGATCTAAAGATCACTGAAGATTGTAGCATACGTAGATAAGGTAGTGATAAAGGCTAATGGCATGCTTGCTTTCATTGGAAGGAGCATTGAGTATAAGGATAGACAAGTTATGCTGCAGCTTTATAGAACCTTAGTTAGGCCATGCTTGGAATGTTATGTATAGTTCTGGTCACCCCACTACCAGAAAGGTGTGGATGCTTTGGGGAAGGTACAGAAAAGGTTTACTAGGATGTTGCCTGGTTTGGGGATTTTAGCTTGGACGAAAGACTGGATAGACTGGGTTTGATTTCGCTGGAATATAAGAGGTTGAGGGGCAACCTGAGATAAGTTTATAAGATTGTGAATGGCATGGATAGAGTGGAAAGTATGAGTCTTTTCCCAGGGTGGAGGGGTCAATTACTAGGAGATGCAGGCTCAGGTGTGAGGGGGGAATGTCTTAAAGAGATGTGTGAGGCAGGTTTTTCATACAAAGGGTGATGAGTGCCTGGAATGCGTTGCCAGAGGAGGTGGTGGAAGTGGACACAGTTGCAACATTCAAGAAGCACCTGGATGATTACATGAATAGGAAGGGAATACAGGGATGCTACAAGTGAAAACAACTTTAGTGTGGAAGGGCGAATGTGTCAGCGAAGGTTTGGAGAGCCAAAGGGCCTGTTCCTGTGCTGCATTGTTCTTTATTCAAGATCCTTACCATTCTGACTTGGAAATATATGGCTGTTCCTTTACTGACACTTGGGTCAAAATCCTAGAATTCTCTCCTGAGGGCTTTGTGGATCAACCCACAATACGTGAATGCAGATATTCAAGGAAGCAGCTCTCTATGACCTTCTCAAGGGCAACGAGGGCGGGTAATAAATGCTGGCCAGTTTTTCAAAGCCCATATGCCTCTTGCCATGAATGAATAAATAAAAAATCATTTTTCCCAGAATACTGATAACAGTTTAGTCCCTTTATCTAAGGAAAGATGTGCTGACGTTGTATGTAGCCCAGATAAGGTTCCCTAGGTTGCTCCCAGACATGGAGATGTTTTCTTATGAGGAGACATTGGGTCTGTCCTGATTGGAGTTGAGAAGAATGCGATTTGGCCTTATTGATGTATATAGCTTCTCAGGTGCCTGACCGGCTAAATATAGAACGATTGTTTCCCCTTCTGGGAAAGCCTAGGGCCAAAGGCAGAATCTTAGAGTGAACGGTCAGCAGTTTATAGACAATAGACAATAGGTGCTGGAGTAGGCCATTCGGCCTTTCGAGCCAGTTTAAGACAGAGATGAGGAGGAATTCCTTCTCTCCGAGGTTGATGGATCTGCAGAATTCTTTACCATGGAGAGCTGCAAGTCTGGGTTGTTAAGTAAGTTTGAGGCTGAGATCAATAAATATTTAATCAGCAAGGGAATCAAGCATGCTGGAAAAAGCTACGAAAGTGGAATTGAGGATTATTCAATTAGCCATGATGTTGTTGAATGGTAAAGCAGTCATGATGGGCTGAGTAGGCTACTTCTGCTCCCGTGTCTTATAGTAATAACGCCTGAAGGTGGCAAGGGAACTTCAAACAGATTGACTTTGATTACTTGTGATCACAAAGATTGTGAGGGGCCAATAACCTTCTGCATAACAAGAAGAGACTGCTGAGGACTATGTCCCAAACTTCAGGCACATTTTGTGGTTTTCCTTTTAAGAGTTTGCAAGGAGTTAAACAGCCAGTTTAAATGCTACTGAGTATGCTGGTAATTCACATTCACGTGTGTACTAACCTGGGTTCAAGTGTTAACATGTTGTGAAAGTCACAGTTAAAGAACTACCCTCTGTGTTCCCAGTCACCGCTTGATGCAGGTAAAGAACTTCTCTCGCTCTGAGTGCTAGACATTAGCTAACTAGCAGCCAGGCAAAAGAGAAACAAGATAATGAAAGGACTCTCTCTCACCCTGAATGCTGGATTTCAATTATTATCAAAAAGAATCAGAACTACAGGATCTCAATTACCTGTAAACCAAGTATCGTGAAATTGTCTATCTGCCAGCAAAAGTGCCACTGGTAATTTCCAAAACAATGGCTGCAATGTTCAACTAATCACTCTTTGTGAACAGTTCGGGGACACGTCCCTATATTTTTCTTTAATCCTTTTGGACTTCTTATCATTTTACTTCAAATCTGTGGATTTAGTTTGTGCTGGTAATTTTTCTTGCATTTAGTCATTCACTCCTTGCAAGTTCAAGAATTTATGGTTAAATTGCATCCTTTATAAACATGGGTTCATTTGGTTGAGGAGAAATGTACGTACAAAGGAACGTATCCACGTTTATATCAACAGGGTTGTGACCAAATGAGGGAGCAGCTGAATGAAGATGGGATTCAGGTCATCCCTTCTCACCCTTGGAGCTTAATGATGTGAGTTTGCTCGCTGAGCTGGAAGGTTAGTTTTCAGACGTTTCATCACCATTCTAGGTAACATCATCAGAGAGCCTTCAACGAAGCGCTGGTGTTATGTCCTGCTTTCTATTTATGTGGTTAGGTCTCCTTGGGTTGGTGATGTCATTTCCTGTGTTGGTGATGTCATTTCCTGTTCTTTTTCTCAGGGGATGGTAGATTGGCTCCAAATCAATGTGTTTGTTGATGGAATTCCAGTTGGAATGCCATGCTTCTAGGAATTCTCGTGCATGTCTCTGTTTGGCTTGTCCTAGGATGGATGTGTTGTCCCAGTCAAAGTGGTGTCCTTCCTCATCTGTATGTCAGGATACGAGTGATAGTGGGTCATGCCGTTTTGTGGCTAGTTGATGTTCATGTATCCTGGTGGCTGGCTTTCTGCCTGTTTGTCCAATGTAGTGTTTGTCACAGTTCTTGCAAGGTATTTTGTAAATGAAGTTCGTTTTGTTTGTTGTCTGTATAGGGTCTTTTAAGTTCATTAGCTGCTGTTTTAGTGTGTTGATGGGTTTGTGGGCTACCCTGATGCCAAGGGGTCCGAGTAGTCTGGCAGTCATATCAGAAATGTCTTTGATGTAGGGGAGAGTGATTATGGTTTCTGAGCCCGTTTTGTCTGTCTGTTTGGGTTTATTGCTGAGGAATCGGCGGACTGTGTTCATAGGGTACCCGTTCTTTTTGAATATGCTGTATAGGTGATTTTCCTCTGCTCTGCGTAGTTCCTCTGTGCTGCAGTGTGTGGTGGCTCGTTGGAATATTGTTCTAATGCAGCTTCGTTTGTGGGTGTTGGGATGGTTGCTCCTGTAGTTCAGTATTTGGTCCGTATGTGTTGTTTTCCTGTAGACGCTGGTTTGAAGTTCCCCATTGGCTGTTCGCTCTACTGCGACATCTAGGAATGGCAGTTTATTGTTGTTTTCCTCCTCTTTTGTGAATGTTATGCCAGTAAAGGGTATTATTGATGGTCTTGAAGGTTTCCTCTAATTTGTTTTGTTTAGTGATGGCAAAGGTGTCATCCACATAGCGGACCCAAAGTTTGGGTTGGATGATTGGCAGAGCTGTTTGTTCGAGTCTCTGCATTACTGCCTCTGCTAAGAACCCTGATATCGGAGATCCCATGGGTGTACCGTTGGTTTGTCTGTAGGTTTTGTTATTGAAAGTGAAGTGGGTGGTGAGGCATAGGTCCACTAGCTTCATGATGTTGTCCTTGCTGATGAGGCTGGTGGTGTCTGGTGTATGTGTCTTCGGTTCTTCTAACCTGAGCTACAAATCTTCTCAAAACTCGCTAGCTTAATGATTTCGGGTATCCTGACCGAAATCATAACAAATTGGAGAAACTCACTTGGGGTTTAGGCATGACACTGCTTTCTATCATATTGCCATAATTTTGGTGTCAACCTGCTGCAGGGTTGTGTGTCAGAAGTCAGTGGCAGAATAAATTGTCAACTCTATTTAGGAAAACGGGACACATCACCAGTTGAAGAAGATAGCAAAGTGTGGAGCTGGATGAACACAGCAGGTCAAGCAGCATCTCAGAAGCACAAATGCTGACGTTTCGGGCCTAGACCCTTCATCAGAGAGGGGGATGGGGAGAGGGAACTGGAATAAACAGGGAGAGAGGGGTAGGCGGCCCGAAGATGGATAGAGGAGAAGATAGGTGGAGAGGAGAGTATAGGTGGGGAGGTAGGGAGGGTATAGGTCAGTCCAGGGAGGATGGACAGGTCAAGGAGGCAGGATGAGGTTAGTAGGTAGGAAATGGAGGTGCAGCTTGAGGTGGGAGGAAGGGATGGGTGAGAGGAAGAACAGGTTAGGGAGGCAGGGACGAGCTGGGCTGGTTTTGGGATGCAGTGGGGGAGGGGGAGATTTTGAAGCTTGTGAAGTCCACATTGATACCATTGGGCCGCAGGGTTCCCAAGCGGAATATGAGTTGCGGAATATGTGAGGATGAGGGGGATTCTTTTAGGGCAGCTATTGCGGGGGCAGGGTGTGAGGGATGTGTTGCGGTAAATGCGGGAGACACGGTCGAGGGCATTCTTGACCACCGTGGGGGGGATGTTGCGGTCCTTGAAGAACGCATTTTTGACTTGGCAGTATAGTTCAGCATTCTGTTTGTTTTATTGATTCCATACCTTGAGCACAGTGAAACATGGAGCCTAACATCTCCAAATCTCCTGTAGCCTGTCCCCTGACCAATTCAAACCATTCATTGAACAAGTGTGTCCCTCATTCTTTCTTTGAATCTGTAATAGAATTGCCTTTACGTGTATCAATTTTCACTCTTGTTCTTCCCCTTTTGCCTAGCACAGTGTTCAGAATACAACACTTTAATACTCACTGATATCAGTAGCTCGCACCTAACTTACCTATTTAGCAAAATAATTCAGCATTCAGCAATCATATTAAAGAGCTGACATGCAAAGCACAGAACCAACCACCTACCTGGATGACACACGCACATACATGTCTATGTTGCTCCAGGGCCTGCTTTGTAACTGTCAGTGGAATATACTTCAATGTCTGGAAGTTGAGGAGCACCAAGATTGCTACAAACCTGTGGCACCTAACTTGAACACGGATCAGGCGCTCGCACCATGATGACATTGGGGTTAACCTGCATCTCCCTGCTGTCCTTTCTTTTTTGGCACAAATAGGATTGGCTGGTGCTTGAACCTAATAAAAAAATGTCACTTGGTAAAACAGAACTTTAGTGTTGCAACCTCTGCCATTTAACAGCAAAAATGCCTGCCAAACGTATCGTAGTGATTTTAATGACAACAAGCAAGTGCCCTTCTTCAGTAGCGCTGGAACTGATCATCTTCCACCCTGTGCCATCTCATGACTTGTGGACAAGTTTAAGAAGTAACAGCGGGCACACTAGGTCTGACAAAAATACTTTATAGGCCCTCATTTTGTTGCACTATCTAGGCTGTCTCCAGTCTCTGGACATGTAAATCAAGGCCCATTCAAGAATCATAAGAGACAAGTTGCTGTGATTTTTTTAGTATTGTTGCTGAAAAAAGAGATATGCTGTGGAATTTTTTTGCCTCATACTAACTGACAATAGAATCACGACAATACCAAACCTCATGTGGAATAACAAGTTTTTGCTACGTTCATCTGAATGAGAAAGTTGGCAAGTGGAATCTGATTGGTAGCGATGTTGCTGTGGAGAATATACCAATTAACTGTTCGCTGGTGCATTCTCCATGTTTACGCTTTACCAATTAGAGACCATTTTTCCAACCTATCAACACCCTCTTCTAATGCAGTCTACTTTCTGTAATGAAATGAGGGCCCATAATGCATTTATGACCAAATGCCCTTTCTTTAGGATTCAATGTGACCACTCTTATTCCCTAAATCCACTAACGAATGTAGATTTAGATGTACAGTTATAATGCCAAGACATGCAAGTCTATGGGCCAAGTACTGGAAAGTGGAATTAGAATAGTTAGCTTGTTGCTTTTGACCAGCGTAGGCTCGATGGGCCAAAGGACCTACTTCAGTGTTGTGAACATCTCATGAGGTGACACAAGGTGGAAGGTGATCTGTTCCAGTGCTACTGTTGTCATTAAAATCACGATGAACTGGCATGCATTTTGATGTTAAATTGGTTGATATTGAATGTGTGTTTACTTAGAAGAACTAACCAACTATAAATGGGAAAGGGATGCAAGGCAGAAACACTAATCAGTTCCAAAACTGAAATGTTTCTGCTATTCCATCCTCGTCAGGTAAAGAGGAAAATGAGAAACAACACAGCAGTGCCTGTTATGGTTAAAGTTACAATAGCTATTATCTTCAGCGTTTCTTTGAGATAGTATCAGGAAGCATTGGAAACTTTGTTTGAACTGCACTCCATATGGATATTAAACGGGTGACTGATGTTACTGTAAGTTCATGGTGTTTCTTGTGGATAACTGAATTCATAAGTTAGATCTCTAGGGTTCATGTTCATTGTGGGATTCAGCCAAGTCCTAGTTCAGCCTCGAATTATCATGTGGCCTGCAAACAAGGTGATTCTGTCCATGAATGGTGAGGGCTTCCATTCCCTTGATGTGTGGTTAGTCTATGAATGGTGCAGCTATGGCACAGCAAGCAGTTATCTGAATTTCGTCAGGACAACTGCCATAGTGCAATTATATTCTACCTCAGTTCCATCTGCCATATCTGACCACACACTGAAACAAGTGAAACGTGCAACAAAACTGTGGTCAACTGCAATCAGTGCATTCATTTCCAGCTGACTTTTCGGGCCTAGACCCTTCATCAGACAGGGGGATGGGGAGAGGGAACTGGGATAATTAGGGAGAGAGGGGGAGGCGGACAGAAGATGGAGAGAAAACAAGATAGGTGGAGAGGAGAGTATAGGTGAGGAGGTAGGGAGGGGATAGGTCAGTCCAGGGAAGACGAACAGGTCAAGGAGGCGGGATGAGGTAGTAGGTAGGAAATGGAGGTGCGGCTTGAGGTGGGAGGGAGGGATGGGTGAGAGGAAGAACAGGTTAGGTAAGCGGAGACAGGCTGGGCTGGTTTTGGGATGCAGTGGAGGGAGGGGACAAGTTGGGCTGGTTTTGGGGTGCAGTGGGGGAAGGGGAGATTTTGAAGCTTGTGAAGTCCACATTGATACCATTGGGCTGTAGGGTTCCCAAGCGGAATATGAGTTGCTGTCCTTGCAACCTTCGGGTGGCATCATTGTGGCATTGCAGGAGGCCCATGATGGACATGTCGTCTCAGGAATGGGAGGGGGAGTTGAAATGGTGAGCGACTGGAAAGTGCAGTTGTTTATTGCGAACCGAGTGGAGGTGTTCTGCAAAGCGGTCACCAAGCCTCCGCTTGGTTTCCCCAATGTAGAGGAAGCCACACTGGGTACAATGGATACAATATACCACATTGGCAGATGTGCAGGTGAACATCTGCTTGATATGGAAAATCATCTTCGGGCCTGGGATGGGGGTGAGGGAGGAGGTGTGGGGGCAAGTGCAACACTTCCTGTGGTTGCAGGGGAAGGTGTCGGGTGTGGTGGGGTTGGAGGGGAGTGTGGAGCGGACAAGGGAGTCGCTGAGAGAGTGGTCTCTCTGGAAGGCAGACAAGGGTGGGGATGGAAAAATGTCTTGGGTGGTGGGGTCGGATTGTAGATGGTGAAAGTGTCGGAGGATGATGCGTTGTGTCCGGAGGTTGGTGGGGTGGTATGTGAGAATGAAGGGGATCCTCTGGGGGCGGTTGTGGTGGAGGCGGGGTGTGAGGGATGTGTTGCGGGAAACGCGGGAGATGCGGCCCAGGGCGTTCTCGACCACTGCAGGGGGAAAGATGCAGTCCTTGAAGAACGTGGACATCTGGGAAGTGCGGGGGTGTAATACCTCATCCTGGGAGCAGATGCGGCGGAGGCGGAGGAATTGGAAATAGGGGAACCAAACTCATCTCCACCTATCTGGACTCCATATTCTCCCCTTTGGCCCAGGAACTCCCTACCTATGTCTGTGACACCACCCACGCCCTCCACCTCCTCCAGGACTTCCAATTCCCTGGCCCCCAACACCTCATATTCACCATGGACGTCCAGTCCCTATACACCTGTATTCCTCATGCAGATGGCCTCAAGGCCCTCCGCTTCTTCCTGTCGCGCAGGCCCGACCAGTCTCCCTCCACCGACACCCTCATCCGCCTAGCCAAACACGTCCTCACCCTCAACAACTTCTCTTTCGATTCCTCCCACTTCATACAGACAAAGGGGGTGGCCATGGGTACCCGCATGGGCCCAAGCTATGCCTGCCGCTTTGTAGGTTACGTGGAACAGTCCCTCTTCCGCACCTACACAGGCCCCAAACCCCACCTCTTCCTCCGTTACATTGATGACTGTATCGGTGCCGCCTCTTGCTTCCCAGAGGAGCTCGAACAGTTCATCCTCTTCACCAACACCTTCCACCTTAACCTCAAGTTCACCTGGACCATCTCCAACACATCCCTCACCTTCCTGGACCTCTCAGTCTCCAGCTCAGGTAATCAGCTAGAAACTGATGTCCATTTCAAGCACACCGACTCCTACAGCTACGTAGAATACACCTCCTCCCACCCACCCTCCTGCAAAAATTCCATCCGCTATTCCCAATTCCTCTGCCTCCACCGCATCTTCTCCCAGGATGAGGCATTCCACTCCCGCACATCCCAGATGTCCACGTTCTTCCAGGACCGCAGCTTTCTCCCCCGCAGTGATCAAGAACGCCCTTGACCGTGTCTCCCGCATTTCCCGCAACACATCCCTCACACCCCGCCCCCACCACAACCTCCCCCAGAGGATCCCCCTCGTTCTCACATACCACCCCACCAACCTCCAGATACAACGCATCATCCTCCGACACTTCCGCCATCTACAATCCGATCCCACTACCAAGACATTTTTCCATCCCCACCCTTGTCTGCCTTCCGGAGAGACCACTCTCTCTGCGACTCCCTTGTCCGCTCCACACTCCCCTCCAACCCCACCACACCCGACACCTTCCCCTGCAACCGCAGGAAGTGCTACACTTGCCCCCACACCTCCTCCCTCACCCCTATCCAAGGCCCCAAGATGATTTTCCATATCAAGCAGATGTTCACCTGCACATCTGCCAATGTGGTATATTGTATCCATTGTACCCAGTGTGGCTTCCTCTACATTGGGGAAACCAAGTGGAGGCTTGGGGACCTCTTTGCAGAACACCTCAGCTCGGTTCGCAACAACAGCTGCACCTCCCAGTCGCTCACCATTTCAACTCCCCCTCCCATTCCTGAGACGACATGTCCATCATGGGCCTCCTGCAGTGCCACAATGATGCCACCCGAAGGTTGCAAGAACAGCAACTCATATTCCGCTTGGGAACCCTGCAGCCCAATGGTATCAATGTGGACTTCACAAGCTTCAAAATCTCCCCTTCCCCTACTGCATCCCAAAACCAGCCCAGTTCTTCCCCTCCCCCTACTGCATCACAAAACCAGCCCAGCTCTTTCCCTCCCCCCATTGCATCCCAAAACCAGCCCAGCCTGTCTCTGCTTCCCTAACCTATTCTTCCTCTCACCCATCCTTCCCTCCCACCTCAAGCCGCACCTCCATTTCCTACCTACCACCTCATTCCACCTCCTTGACCTGTCCGTCTTCCCTGGACTGACCTATCCCCTCCCTACATCCCCACCTATACTCTCCTCTCCACCTATCTTCTTTTCTCTCCATCTTCTGTCCGCCTCCCCCCTCTCTCCCTATTTATTCCAGTTCCCTCTCCCCATCCCCCTCTCTGATGCAGGGTGTAGGCCCGAAACGTCAGCTTTTGTGCTCCTGAGATGCTGCTTGGCCTGCTGTGCTCATCCAGCTTCACACTTTGATATCTTGGATTCTACAGCATCTGCAGTTCCCATTATCTCTCATTCATTTCCAGCTATTGTTTTATGATTTTCCCTCTTATGGACCAAAACGAGGCTCTGCATATGTGTTTAATGGCCGCAGTAAAGTACACACCCCCTCTGCCCAAAATACAGTACAACCAAATCATTGAACCATAGGAAACTGACAGCACAAAAAGAGGCCGCTTGGCCTATTTTGTCTGTGATAGCTGGCTAATGAGACATGCAGCTTCAGCTCACATTCCAGTCTTGGTCTGCAGGTTACGGCACTTGACCTGCAGATCCTGACATCTTTTGAGTGAGGACTTATTACCTCCTCAGGCAATGAACTCCAGACCCCTAACACCCTTTGGCCAAAAACGTCTTCCTCATCTCCCCTCCTACCCTTCCACCAATCAGTTTAAATTTGCAACCTTAAATCACTTAGTTGACCTGTCTCATGCCCTTGTCATCCACCCTCTCCAGGTCCCTCACAATTTTGGGCAACTCAGACAAATCAACATTCAGCCTGCTGTGTTCCAAGGAGAACAAACACTGCCCATCCAATAATTCCTTAAAGCAACATTTCGGCACAATCTTCATAAATCTTCACTGTGTCTTCTCTACTGCAAATATATCTATTCTGCATTGAATTGAACAGATCTACACACAGCACTCAAGTTGCGATCTAATGATTTATATCATCCCAGCATACCTTCCCTGTTCTTAAATTCTGTACTGTGGCTAATATAGAAAAGGGATGCATGTATCTTCTTAAATGACACATAGATCTATCCTGCTACCTTCAGGGATCTGTGGACATTCAATCCAAGGTTCATTTTTCCCCTACAGTTGTCTGCATTGTCTTATTACTTGTATATTTCTTTGTCTTGCATGAGCTCCCTAAATACATCAGCTCTTACATCATTCATACAAGGCTCTGGGGTGAGCAGCCCTTTGAATGAATTAGAGTACTCGAACAACAGATCTGTTGTCTGAACAGTCTTATTGCATTCACTTGACCAGGATTATGGGTGAAGTCAGCAATGGGGTAGGAGGCAGGTTTGTGCGGGAAGTCAGCAATGAGGAATGGTGCAGGATTATGGGGACTGTCAGCAATGAGAGGGGTGGTAGATTTGTAGGGGAGGTCAGCAATGGGCAAGCAGGATTTTGGGGGAGGGCAACAATGTCAAGGGGGAAAAGGATGTTGGGGGAGATAACAGGACAGCAGCAGGGGTCAATGGGATGGTGGGGGGGCAGGACAGTGGGGCTGGATCAGGATGGTGGGGAGGCAGGAAGATGTGTGGGAGCATGACAATGGGGGTTGCAGGACATTGAGGTGGAGGGGCGCAACAGGATGGTTGGGGCAGCAAGACTAGCAAATGTAAGGGTGAAGGAAGAAGAGAGCAGCCAATAGAATGACAAGGGAGAAGCAGAGAATTGGGTGCTCTTAGTCTGGCTCCAACTCTGCCTCCAGTTCCAGCTCCAGCTCTGGTTCCAGATCATGTTTCACTTCTCATTCTGGTTTTGATAACATTTCCATTTCTGGTTCTGGTTCCTGTTTCAGTGCAGTGTGGGAGCACATTGATGGCACCAGTGGAATGATTTCCTGTTCCAGTGTTCCAAACAAAGGTCCTGGTGTTGGGCTAGAGTAGACAAAGTCAGAAGTCACACCACACCAGGTTGTAGTCCAATAGATTTATTAGAAATCACAAGCTTTTGGAGCACTCTTCCTTCATCAGGTGAAAGCCTTATCACCTGAAGAAGGAACAGCGCTCCGAAAGCTTGTGATTTTAAATGAACCTGGTGTCGCAACTTCCAATAATGTTGGTAAAAAATAAACTGTCTAAACAAGGCGAAAATATACCACAGAGAGAGCAAATCAATTCCGTCCTCCTCAACATGGAGGAGTATTCAGATTCATCTGCTGAGCAGGGGCACAGCAAGTGATAAGTCAGATTTCCTTTCCTACGTTGGACCTGGTGCCTTGAGGCCCAGAATCAATGTTGAGGAATCCAAGGGCAGCTCTTTTAATTGAATATCACTAATCTGCCCTCCCTGCTGGTTGAGATAGGACATACTCAGAGGTAGTTGTAGCTGTATCTGGAACATTGTAAGTTTGTTTATGTCAGGCTGTAGTAATTGAATTTATATAGCCCCTGGCTGCTGCAGTAGGGTTTGAACCCCAGTCCTCAGAGCTTGAACTTGGACCTCTGGATTACTAGGCTATTGACATAATTGCAATGCCAACGTTTCCCTGTACCGTGAATGGTTTGTATCTGTTTGCAAGAATAGGCTTTGTGTATTAGACATAAACAGATGCAATTCCTTCTGGCTGCTGTTAATTAATTCCTTATGAGGAGGGCAGGCCTCACCTCAAGAGCCAGATTTTATATGGTAGTGAGGATAGATCAGGTCACAGCTGTCTACTATGCTCAGCAGCAGTACAATTGTATGCCTATTTTTTTGTTCCTCCCACTCATTCACTGAATCATTCAGTGACACACAAATCTCTTGTGATATAGGTCTGCCAGAAGAGGTCTCTCACAGCCTGCCTTATAAAGTGTTTTGCTATTTGCTTCCCAAAGGCCTGCTGCATCTGTTGTACTTTACAGCATGTTGCATTGCTCACCCCACATGAGTTCCAGTCCGAGTATGCTGGCTTTTTAAAAATTCAGGCATTCACATGGTGTGCACATCATGACAAGGCCAGCAATGGTTACCCATTCCTAGATGCACTTGAGGAAGTAGTAATGAACCATCATGTTGAATGACTGTGATTCTACTTGGATATAATCATTTCATAGAATCCCTACAGTGAGGAAATTGACCCTTCAGCCCAACAACTCCACACCAAACATGGATACAGCATCTCATCCAGACCCAACCCCCTGCCCTTTCCCTGTAGCCCTGCATTTCCCATGGCTAACACACCTAATTTACTCATCCCTGAACACTGATAAATTTAGTATGGTTGATCCTCCTAGCCTGCACATCTTTGCACTGTGGGAAGTAACCGGAGCGCCCAGAGGAAAGCCACGCAGACACGGGGAGAACTTGCAAACACCACATAGACAGTCACCTGTGGGTGGAATCGGATCCGGGTCCCTGGCACTGTGAGGCAGCAGTGAGCACTACTGAGCCACCGTGCCGCCCCATGCCAAAAGTGCTCCAGCAACACTGTTAAGCAGGAAATTCCAGGATCTTACCCACTGACAATGCATAAATATGACAAAATATTTCCAATTTCCACTCCTGCTT
The DNA here is from genome assembly GCF_030684315.1 of Stegostoma tigrinum. Classification (NCBI taxonomy): domain Eukaryota; kingdom Metazoa; phylum Chordata; class Chondrichthyes; order Orectolobiformes; family Stegostomatidae; genus Stegostoma; species Stegostoma tigrinum. The sequence continues at coordinate 88,151,066 of NC_081360.1, forward strand.
TTATTCTGAATGAAAGATTACTGCAGAGTGAGTTGGAGATAGTTTGAGCTCAGGCGACACTAAAGAGCTTCTGTTGCTGTCTCTGTTGTACAAGGCATTGGTTCTCAATAGGTTAACACAGACGACTGCAGTAAGCTCCACTCAACTTGTTGACAGCATAAAGGTGGGGAGAAGCAGGACATTTTAGGAGCTTGAAGGGACAGATTTATTATCCCATGTCACCCGATAGTTGCTGTAACAGTGCCTATCTGGGCAAAAATGGTGACACAGTGACAATGTGGTTAAACATTTGCCAAGCAGCATCTCAGGAGCACAAAAGCTGACGTTTCGGGCCTAGACCCTTCATCAGAAAAGGGGGATGGAGAGAGGGTTCTGAAATAAATAGGGAGAGAGGGGGAGGCGGATCGAAGATGGATAGAGGAGAAGATAGGTGGAGAGGAGAGCATGGGTGGGGAGGGAGGGAGGGGATAGGTCAGTCCGGGGAGGACGGACAGGTCAAGGGGCCAGGATGAAGTTAGTAGGTAGGAAATGGGGATGTGGCTTGAGGTGGGAGGAGAGGATAGGTGAGAGGAAGAACAGGTTAGGCATGCGGGGACGGGCTGGGTTGGTTTTGGGATGCAATGGAGGCAGGGGAGATTTTGAAGCTGGTGAAATAACCGCCAGAAGAGAATCCCCCTAGTCCTCAGATACCACCCCACCAACCTCCGGATATAATGCATCATCCTCCGACACTTCCGCCATCTACAATTCGACCCCACCACCCAAGACATTTTTCCATCCCCACCCTTGTCTGCCTTCCGGAGAGACCACTCTCTCCGTGACTCCCTTGTTCGCTCCACACTCCCCTCCAACCCCACCACACCCGGCACCTTCCCCTGCAACCGCAGGAAGTGCTACACTTGCCCCCACACCTCCTCCCTCACCCCCATCCCAGGCCCCAAGATGACATTCCACATCAAGCAGATGTTCACCTGCACATCCACCAATGTGGTATACTGCATCCGCTGTACACGATGTGGCTTCCTCTACATTGGGGAAACCAAGCAGAGGCTTGGGGGCCGCTTTGCAGAACTCCTATGCTTGGTTCGCAGTAAACAACTGCACCTCCCAGTCGCGAACCATTTCAACTCCCCCTCCCATTCCTTAGACGGCATGTCCATCCTGGGCCTCCTGCAGTGCCATAATGATGCCACCCGAAGGTTGCAGGAACAGCAAGTCATATTCCGCTTGGGAACCCTGAAGCCCAATGGTATCAATGTGCATTTCACCAGCTTCAAAATCTCCCCTCCCCCCACCGCATCCCAAAACCAGCCCAGTTCATCCCCTCCCCCCACTGCACCCCAAAACCAGCCCAGCTCGTCCCCGCCTCCCTAACCTGTTCGTCCTCTCACCTATCCCCTCCTCCCACCTCAATCCGCACCTCCATTCCCTACGTACTAACATCATTCCACCCCCTTGACCTGTCCGTCTTCCCTGGACTGACCTATCCCCTCCCTACCTCCCCATCCATACTCTCCTCTCCACCTATCTTCTCGTCTATCCATCTTCAGTCTACCTCCCCCTCTCTCCCTATTTATTCCTGAATCCTCTCCCCATCCATCTTTTCTGATGAAGGGTCTAGGCCTGAAAGGTCAGCTTTTGTGCTCCTAAGATGCTGCTTGGCCTGCTGTGTTCATCCAGCCCCACACTTTGTTATCTTGGACACAGTGACAATGTTACTTGGCTGGTAATTCTGGATAGTCTGGCTACTATGCTTAGTGCACTGGGTTTAAATCCCATTAGAGTAGCTGGTGGGATTTGGGTTCAGTCCAAGTGGAATTGAAAGTTAACCTCAAAGATGATGACTCTGAACTGATCACCGACTGTTGTAAAAAATCCATCTAAGACTACAAGATATATTCTGCCTATTGAGTTTCCTCTGCCACTGAATGAGATCATGGCTGATCTGATAATCCGCCACTCGACTTTCCCGCCTTTTCCCCATAACCCCTGAATCCCTCACTGATTAAGAATCTATCTATCTCAGCCTTGAATATACTTAATGACCCAGCTTCAACAGCCCTTTGCAGTGAAAAATTCTACAGATTCACTATCCTCTGAGAGAAGAGATTCCTCTTCATCTCCGTCCTTAAGAACATAAGAAAGTAGAAATAGGGAGCAGGAGCAGTCTATCTGGCCTGTTCGGTCTGCGCCATCATTTAATAAGATCATGGCTGATCTTTTTGTGGACTCAGCTCCGCATATCCACCCACTCACCATAAACCTTTAATTCCTTTACTGTTCAAAACTCTATCTTTCCCTTAAAACATTGAATGACGTAACCTCAACTACTTCTCTGGGCAGGAAATTCCACCATTCACAACCCTTTGGTTGAAGAATTTCCTCCTGAGCTCAGTCCTAAATCTGCTTCCCCTTATTTTGAAGCTATGCCATCTTGTTCCACCTTCACCCACCAGTGGAAACAGCCTACCTGCTTCTGTCTTGTCTATTCAACTTCATAATTTTACTTGTTTCTATAAGATCCCCCCTCAGTCTCCTAAATTCCAATGAGTATGGTCCCAGCCTACTCGACCTCTCCTCATGAGCCAACCCTCTCTATTTTAGAATCGACCTCGTGAATCTTTTCTGCACTCCCTCCCGTGCCTGCACATCCTTTCTTAATTAAAGAAACCAAAACAGTACACTGTACTCCAGGTGTGGCTTCACCAGCACTCTATGCAGCAGCAGCACAGCCACCCTATTTTTAAACTCCACCCCTCCAGTAATGAAGGAAAATATTCCATTTGCCTTCTAAATTACCTGCCTCACCTGCAAACCAACTTTTTGTGATTCATCCATAAAGACACCAATGTCCCTCTGCACATCAGCATGATATAACTTTTCACCCTTTAAATAATTGTGTATTTTTCTGTATTTCTATCAAAATGGATGGCTTCACATTTATCAACATTGTACTCCATCTGCCAGACCTTTGCCCACTCACTTAACCTATCTATATCCCTCTGCAAACTTTCAGTATCCTCTGCACACTTTGCTCTACCAATCATGTTTGTGTCATCTGCAAACTTTGACACATTTCACTTGGTCCCCAACTCTAAATCATCTAAGCAAATTGTAAACAATCTATGTAAATTGTAAACAATCTATGTAAATTGTAAACAAATGAGCAACTGCTTATTCTAGGGTTATCTTCTCTGGCTCTGGACTTTCCCACAATAAGAAACAACCTTTCCACATTGCCTAAGAATCTTGTGTGTTTCATTAAGGTTGCTTCTCAGTCCTCTAACAAAACAAGGCACTTGGCACTCCAATGAGTACATGCCCAAATTACATAATCTATCCTCATAAAATAATCCCTCCATGCCTGGTATTAGCCTACTGAACTTTCCCTGGGCTCCTTCCAATACCAAAATATCTTTCCTTAGATAAACAATCCAAAACTGTTCACAGTATTCCAAATGTGATCTGACTTGTGCCTTGTATAGTTTTAGGAAAACCTTCCTACTGTTATGCTCCATTCCATTTAAAATAAAGATCAATGGTCAAGTTGTCTTCCCAATTATCTGTGATTTTGGCTTCAAGATTTTTGTATTTCATGGCCTCCCAAATCCCTTTTGTTTTTAGTTCTCTGTAATCTTTCTCCATTCAATTAATATTCAGCTTCTCCATTATTCCCACTAAAGTTCAGAACCTCACATTTTGTTAAACTGTATTCAATCTACCAAGTTTTTGACCAATTGCTTAAGTTGTTGATATCCCGCTTCCCAGCCATGTTTGTGTCATTTACAAACTTGTAAATGGTAAATTCACATTCCTAATCCGAGTTATTAATATATTGTGTAAATAACTGCGGTCCCTGTGCTGATCTACGTGACACTCTGTTAGTTACAGATTGCCATCCTGAAAATGACACCCTTATCCCCGTCTCTGACTTGTATTAGTTAGTCAATGCTTTCCTATGCTAATATACAACTCCCCCAACACCAGGAGCACTTAGTACATCTCGTTAACTTATATCTTTTAGGGAAGGAAATCTGCCATTCTCACTTGGTCTGGCCTATATGTGACTTCAGGCCCATAACAATGCCGCATAGCTTTGGTCGTCTTAAATTGCCTGTGAAATATCTGAGGAAATCATTCCGTTTAAGGAGATGAGCAACAAATGCTGGTTTTGCCAGTGCTACCTACATTTCCCAAAATAAGTTTTTTTAAAACCTTGCTGCTGATTGTCTAACTTGTCCCCTGATACACTGTATGTTGTTTTGTCTTTTTCGACTGTATCAGTTCCATTGTATTCATCTACCTGTTGGATATCCTCTCCCACTTTTGACCAAATTAATCTTGTAGACTCAGCCAGACCAAGATGACAGCTATCTATCTAATTGCACATTGGCAGTGGTTAGCATTGCAAGCTCATGCAACAATGTCCAGCAATGGTTGCTGTCCGACAAGCACAACTTTCTTTTATATTAGTTTTGACTCCAGCTCGTGGAGAACTTTCTTTCCAACATCATCGATTTAGAATTCTGCCACGGTTTCTGGGTGCCACACTTAGTCAAATGCTGCCTTGATCTTAAGGGAAGCTATTATTCCCTCACCTCCAGAATTTAAAACTTTTGTCCATGTTTGGAATAAGTCTGCAATGTGGCCTGGAGCTTAGCGATGACCATAAGACTATAAGATAGTGAGATATATGAGCAAACTTAGGCCATTGGACCCACTGAGTCTGTTTATCCATTCGATAATGGCTGATATGTTTCCCACCCTCATTCTCCTGCCTTCTCCCGTAACTTCTAGCCTCTGCCCCCTCCTCCCAGTAATTGTTTATTTGTCCAGAAACATTCACAATGAATTTGGCAGAAATACAGATCTTTGCTCTGATATATTGAGGAAAGTTGGTTAGCTGCTTGGAAGAGGGAGCACTGGATGTATATCCAACACATTCACTGAAAAGGAAGTGTGGGCAACAATCAAGAGCTGAAACATATTGACAGAGGATTTGAGTTCCCATTGCTGTTGTAAATATTCCTGGACATCTCTTCAGGTGACCTTTTTGCTTCAAGATGCTCCTCTCCATCAACAGACCATTTGTTGCTGATTTGTCCGTTTCCAGGTGGTATTGTCTTTCAAGACTGTCTTTTTAGGAGCGACATGCGGCTCAATGATTAGCGCTGCTGCCTCATAGTGGCAGAGGCCACACTCGGGTCACTGTCTGTGTGGAGTTGGCACATTCTCCCCACATCCACATGGATTTCCTTCAAAGTTCTGGTTTCCTTTCACAGTCCAAAGAAGTGCAGGTTACGTGGATTGGCAAAGAGAAACGCAATGTTTTAGGGATGGGGTGGGTCCAGGTGGGATGCCCTTCAGAGGGCTATGTGTGAACCTGATGGTCCAAATGGCCTATTTCCACACTGTAGGGACAAAAAATTTCTCTCTATGTCTGATATTTTGCTATATAATGAAACAGTTCAAAGAAGACTTTGAGGATAAGTTAGCACCCCTGGCAATCTCTCTCCTATTTGCTCTCTGCAGTGTGCTGGAGGATATTTAATAATTCATGTTAACTCTGAGGCAATCCTGGAAGTTTGCTGAACCTGCACAGAAATAACCTGAACTGCTGAGGTTGGAGGAAGGGAGCTGATCCTTGAGATGTGTTCCATTCGGTGACCTGGCTATCTAAACTGGAAGATATGTAAGCATTAACAACTTCCTTCCACTGGAAAACCCGCACTATTTACTGTCATACAAAGGGTGTCACAGGGTTATAAAACACTAATCACAGCATGTTTCAAATGTACCCTGATTGTTTAGCGGACAGAAAATAATAGTTGTACAGGAATACTTATAATGTTTAATCTAATGGTTGATTTAAACATCATCATCACTCACATAGATTATCAGGTTGTTATTGCACTACTATTTGTGGGAACTTGCTGTGTACAAATTGACTGACATGCTTCCTACATTACAACAGTGACTACTTTGCAAAAAAAAATCTTCATTGGCTATAAAGCCTTCTAGGGCCTGATTGGCCCAATGCAGGAGAGGATATCTCCTTCCTGGCTTGGCTAGAAGACCCTCTTGTAGTTAACAAGATATGACTTTTATCTCATGTTAGCAACTTGTTACTGGGGTTACACTGATATGATAGATGTAGCCATGGAGACTTTGGGAAGGATCAGATATTGTGTTTCATGTTTAAGCTCATATAACACGTTATCATGGGAGTGATGTTTATGGTGCTAAGTATTGACCTTTTCAGACCCATGTACAACAGTTAGATATGACCACAGAAAGAGATCATTGCATTGAAGTTATGGGCTACAGTGACCTTGGGCAGCCCCTCTGTCTGGGTCCTGGTTCAAGCTGAGGCTGCAACAAGTGATATAGTTCAGGCTTATGTAGTTTGTAAAGCAAAGGAACCTGGGATTTTGCAGCACTGCGAGGTTCAGAAGGGAGAAGGGCTCCCTACACAATAGCTGTGGTTTTGGCGTCCTGTGCAGAGCCTTCTCCTCCTCCTTCCAGCTGCTCCTGTTCTCTCCTGTCTTTTTGGCTGCTCATCCTCATCCTTCAGCCCCAAAGGCAGCTCAGCCAGACCACCCATGGCTGCGGTGTAACTGTTTCAAAAGCAGCCTGAAGCATTAGCAAAAACATTCTCATAAGTCAGAATTAAGTGGTAGAAAGAATAGTCAGAAGATAGGCCAAAATAAAGCAAGTTAATTCACAGCCTAAAAACACAAACAATCAAGTAACCTTTGTCCAAAGAAAGAAAGCAATATACAGAATGAAATGGTTAAACCCTTTAGATCACAGTGATGAAAATGTCCGATTGCTGCCAAGTTATTGAATGAGTTTGTAATGAGGCCAGTCAAGTGCTGGGCAACTTAGTTTTATTTAAACATTTTTATGAACATTTAGAATAGAGTAGAGTAGCAATTTATTGTCACGTGTATGTTTACAAAAAAAGTGAAAATTTTTATCAGTTGCCATACTACGGTGCATGCATTAATGACAGAAGTCGTGCATAAGAATTGAAAACTAAAAATTAAGACAGAGTTCATCTCAGATCAGTTTCAGTTTGGGGAAAGTCAATGACGATGACTATCGCTAGAATACCTGGAAGCCACCTCTGAAGATCTCCTCACAGACGAGACCTCCACACCGGGACAAGACTGCCAAACCTGAAGACCACCATGCCAAGCCAAGACCACCTCTGGCATATTCTGAATCTATAAAAGATCCAATTCAATGCGATGGCATATTTGGGATCGAGTAGGGGTGAGTATATCACTTCAGCATCTTGAGTAATCAGGTGTCCATGTTTTGTGCCTGTAAAACAAGGGCCAAATATTCAGCTAAAACCGTCAGAAAAATCTCAATGTTACCTTGTTTTAATAGCAAGAAATCCCCATGATTCTGAGGCTGGTGTGCAACCTCACCAATGAGTCAGAAGTAGGGACATATTTTCATGAAAACCGAAAGAACTGTGGATGCCGCAAATCAGGAACAAGAAGAGAAGTTGCTGGAAAAGCTCAGCAGGACTGGCAGCGTCTGTGAAGAAAAAAATCAGAGTTAACCTTTCAGGTCCGGTGACCCTTCCTCAGTAATTTCTGTTTTTGTCCATATTTTCACAAGTTCATCTCTGAATCGGGATGTTAAGGATTCAAGCTCTGTTCCAGATACTTGATTATATAAGTGATAATGGGAACTGCAGATGCTGGAGAATCCAGGATAATGAAATGTGAGGCTGGATGAACACAGCAGGACCAGCAGCATCTCAGGAGCTGCTGGGCCTGCTGTGTTCATCCAGCCTCACATTTCATTAACTTGATTATATAATCTGGGCTGACACTTTACTGTGGTATTGAAGAAGTGCTGTTGGAGGTGCATTTATGTAGAGGAGACCCTTACTGACCTCCCAGTTTTTTTAAAGAAATGATTGACTAGTGCAGCAATGCTGATGCCTGATGCCCACCCATATTTGACCTTGAACTGAATGGCTTGCTAGGCTCTTTCAAAGGGCATCTACAGTGCTGTGGGTCTGGGGTCACATCTGGCCAGAGCAGGTAAGGATAGCCTTTTTCTTTCTCGAAAGGACATTCATGAACCAGAAGGACAATCAACAGTATTTTGACGGTCACCATTACTAAGACTGTCTTTCAATTCCTGATTTTATTAAGTGAATTTAAATTCCCACCAGCTACCTTGATGGGTTTTGAGCCCTTGGTGCTAATGCTTTAGCCTGGACCTCTCGATCACTTGTCCAATGACATCGCAATGTTGTCTCCATCATACATAAAATGTCCCAACGCAGAATTCAAAGAACAAAAAAGGATTTTGCTCTTTCTCCTGAGCCCCATTTATGCCTCTACCAATAGTTAAAACAGGTGACCAGGCAAACAGTCTGTCAAAATTGAATCTGGATGAAGGAACAGAAGGCACAGGGTCGGTGAAAAGACAGGTGGTATTGAGGAAGTGAGGAGACTGCAGGAGGACTTGGAACAGCTAGGAGAGTGGGCAAAGAAATGGCAGATGGAATACAATTTGGAAACGTGAGGTTATGCACTTTGGTAGGAAGAATAGAGACTATTTTTTAAATAGTGAAAGACTTCAGAAATTTGAAGCACAAAAGCACTTAGAGTCTGAGTTCAGGATTCTCTTAAGGTTAATAGGCAGGTTCAGGTGGCAGTTCAAAAGGCAAATGCAAGATTAGGATTCATTTCAAGAGGGCTAGTATACAACAGCAGAGATAGATTTTTGAGTCTGTTTAAGGTTCTGGTCAGACTGTATTTGGAATATTGTGAGAAGTTTCGGGCCTAGTATATAATGAAGAAGCATGGAGGGGTCCAGAACAGGTTTACAAGAATGATCCTGGGAATGAAGGGCTTGTCATATGAGGAGTGGTTGTGGACTCTGTGTCTGTACTCAATGGAGTTTAGAAGGATGAGAGGTGATCTCACTGAAACTTACAGAATCCTGACCGGACTGTATGGAATGGATGTGGTGAAGATGTTTCCATGTGGTAGGATAGATTAGGACATGAGGGAACAACCTCAGAATGAAGAAACACTATTTTGAACTGGGATGAGGACAAAATTCTTCAGCCGGAGAGTGGTGAATCTGTGAAACTCATCGCCACAGAAGGCTGTTGAGGCCAAGTCATTGAGTGTAATGAAGACAGAGTTAGACCAGTTCTTGATTAGTAGTAGGATCAAGGGTTATGGGAAGAACGCAGGAGAATGGATTTGAAAAACATCAGCCATGGTCAAATAGTGGAGCAGACTCAATGAGCAAAATGGCCTAATTCAGATCCTATTTCTTATGCCTTATAGTCTTATGAATGCTGCACTATTCACATTTGAAATAATGATTGCACTCCAAAGATACTTAATCTGCTGTAAAATATTTGGGACATCCTAAGGTCATGCAAGACACTATGCAAATGCAAGTCTTTTTGATATCATCATGATTCTCAAATTGGTCACAAGGCTTTGCACTTGAATCAAAATATTTTAGTATGTGTTTGGGATAGGGTTATCCTGAGGGTTCAGGAACGAGCTGTCAGGTTGAATTGGGGTCAGAAATACATGCTATCTGGAAAGCATTCACATTGAGGCTTTCCCCAAATTGGATGATAAGTTCAGAGAGAGTCGTTGGATTTAGATTTTTCAAGGAAGTAAACGGGGTAGGGGAGTTGTGGTACTGAGAAGGAGAATATCAGATCTGTACTGAGGGAGGACGCACTGGCAGGCTCATCCAGAAAGGCTACATGGGTAGAGCTCAGGAACAGGAAGGGTGCAATCACTTTGAGATTGCACTACAAGATTCCCAATAGCCAGTGGGTGACAGAGAAACAGATATGTGGACAAATTATGGAAAAGCATTAAAAAATAGTTCTTTTGAGGTGGTGATTTTAACTTCTTCATATATTGACTGGGACTGCCCAAGTGCCAGGGGATTGGATGGGGTAGTGGAATTGGTTAAGTGTGTTCAGGATGGTTTTTGAAACAGTGTGTAAATAGTCCAACAAGGTAAGAGGACACAGTAGATGTAGTACTGGGGAATGAGCTTGGCCAAGTGATGAAAGTTTCAGAGATAAAGGGAACTGCAGATGCTGGAGAATCCAAGATAACAAAGTGTGGAGCTGGATGAACACAGCAGGCCAAGCAGCATCTCAGGAGCACAAAAGCTGACGTTGCAGGCCTAGACCCTTCATCAGAGAGGGGGATGGGGAGAGGGTTCTGGAATAAATAGGGAGAGAGGGGGAGGCAGACCAAAGATGGAGAGAAAAGAAGATAGGTGGAGAGGAGAGTATAGGTGGGGAGGTAGGGAGGGGATAGGTCAGTCCAGGGAAGACGGACAGGTCAAGGAGGTGGGATGAGGTTAGTAGGTGGGAAATGGAGGTGTGGCTTGAGATGGGAGGAAGGGATGGGTGAGAGGAAGAACAGGTTAGGGAGGCAGAGACAGGCTGGGCTGGTTTTGGGATGCAGTGGGGGGAGGGGAAGAGCTGGGCTGGTTGTGTGATGCAGTGGGGGGAGGGGACGAACTGGGCTGGGTGTGGGATGCAATGGGGGAAGGGGAGATTTTGAAGCTGGTGAAGTCCACATTGATACCAAGCGGAATATGAGTTGCTGTTCCTGCAACCTTCGGGTGGTATCATTGTGGCACTGCAGGAGACCCATGATGGACATGTCATCTGAGGAATGGGAGGGGGAGTTAAAATGGTTCGCAACTGGGAGGTGCAGTTGTTTATTGCAAACCGAGCGGAGGTGTTCTGCAAAGCGGTCCCCAAGCCTCCACTTGGTTTCCCCAATGTAGAGGAAGCCACACTGGGAACAATGAATACAGTATACCACATTGGCGGATGTGCAGGTGAACCTGTGCTTAATATGGATAGTCATGTTGGGGCCTGGGATGGGGGTGAGGGAGGAGGCGTGGGGCTAACCCTAACCCTAACTCTCCTCTCCACCTATCTTCTTTTCTCTCCATCTTCGGTCCATCTCCCCCTCTCTCTCTATTTATTCCAGAACCCTCTCCCCATTCCCCTCTCTGATGAAGGGTCTAGGCCTGAAACGTCAGCTTTTGTGCTCCTGACATGCTGCTTGGCCTGCTATGATGAAAGTTTCAGTCAGGAAGCATTTCAAGAACAGTGACCATAATCCTGCAAGTTTTAACTTACTCATGGATAAAAACAAGCGCAATCCTTGGATGAAAGTATTAAATTGTACAAGGGCTACCTACTGCGATATTAGGCAGGACTTGGGGGATGTAGAATGATGGTGGCTGTTTAAGGGTAAATCCACATCTGGCATGTGGAAATCTTTTCAAGGCCTGTTGATTAGACGTCAGGACCAGCATGTGCCTGTGAAAATGGAAGACAAGAATGGCAAGATTTGGGAACCTTGGAGGACTAGAGAAATCGAGAGCTTAGTCAGAAAGAAAAAGATGGCATATATAAGTTTTAGGAAACTGAAGACAAATAGAATCCTTGAAGACAACAGAAAAGAACTCTAACAAGAAATTCGTGGGGCTGAAAGGGGCCATGAAATGTCTTTGACAAACAGGATTAATGAAAATCTGAAGGTATTTTATATATTTTTAAGAAGCAAGAGGGTAGCTAGGGAAAGGGTAGATCCACTCAAGGACAAAAGAGGGAATTTATGCAGGGAGATAGTTCCTTAAAATTCACAAAATGAGATGTGGCGGGCTGGTGATTTTCGGGTGAGGTATGTTGATATTCTGGGTCATGTTGATACAAAAATGGAGGCGTTGGGTGTTAATGTACATAAGTCTCCAGGACCTGATGGGATCTACCTCATGCTCAGAGTGCTGAGGGAAGCAGGTGAGGAAATTTTTGAGGCCTTGTATGAAATCTTTGTATCATGTTTAGTCACTGGAGGGGTCCCAGCGGACTGGAAAGTAGCCAACGTTGTTCCTTTTTTTAAGAGGGCAGCAGGGATGATCCTGGAAATTAAAGACTGGTGAGACTTATGTCAGTGGTAGGGAAATTATTGACAAGATTCTGAGGGGTAGGATTTACTCACATTGGTTAAGTATGGACTTCTTAGCCATAGTCAGTATTGCTTTATACAGGAAAGCTTTGTCTCATAAACCTGATTAAGTTTATTAAAGATGTGACAAAGATGATTGATGAGGGAAGGCTGATAGATGTTGTCTATATGTACTTTAGCAAACCCTTAGACAACGCCTCTCATGGCAGGCTGATACAAAAGAAGATGTCACATGTTATCCGAGGAGAATTGGTAAGATGGATACAGAAACAAAAGATAGAAATTGCTGGAAAAGTTCAGCAGATCTGGCAGCATCTGTGGAGAAAAATCAAAGTTAATTTTCAGACTAGAACTTGAGTTCTGAGAAAGACCCCCAAGACCCAAAATGTAAGGATAGACATAGGCTGGCTTGGCCATAGAAGACAGAGAGAAGCAGTGGAAAGGTATTTTTCAGATTGGAGATCCGTGACCAGTGGTGTTCCACAGGAATCAGAGTTGGCACCCCTGTTGTATGTAATATATAGAAATGATTTGAAGATGATACAAAGATTGGAGGCGCTGTGAATCGTGAGGATGATTACCAGAGGATACTGCAGGTACGGATCGGCTAAAGATTTGGGCAGATAAATGGCAGAGTTTAATCTGGACCAATGTAAGGTGATGTATTTTAGGAGATCTAGTGCAGGAGGCAAGTATACAGTAAATGGCAGAACCCTTGGTAGCATCGACATAGATAGGGATCTAGGCATACAGATCCACAGTTCCCTGAAAGTAGTAACACAAATGGATAAGGTGGTCAAAAATGCATGCGACACTCTCATCTTCATCGTTGGTGCAGAGTGTATAAAAATTGGTATGCCATGTCAGAACAACTGTATAAAACCTCAATTAGACCACATTTGGAATATTGTGTACAGTTGCAGAAAGATTTGGAGAGGGGACAGAAATGGTTTACTAGAGCGTTGCCTAGTTTGGAGGGTGTCAGCTATGAGGAGAGATTGGACATACTTGGTTTATTTGCACTTTAATGTCAATGGGTGAAAAGCAACCTGATAGAAGATTACAAAATTACGAGAGGCATAGATAGAATGGATAGAATGGATAGTCAGAATCTTTTCCCCAGGGTAGAAATGTCAATTATGAGAGGGCATTGGTTTAAGGTAAAAGAGGATAAATTTAAAGGAGATGTGAGAGGCAAGTTTTTATACAGAGGGTAGTTGGTGCCTAGAATGCACTGCGAACGGAGATGGTGGAGGTGGATACCATTGCAATGTTTAAGAGGCATCTTGACAAATACATGAATTGTCAGGGAATAGAGGGATATGGACTGTGTGGAGGCAAATAGCTGTCATTTTAGAAAAACATAACGCACTGCCACAGACTTAGTGTGCCAAAGAGCCTTATTCCTGCACTGCACTGCTCTTCGTACTTTGCAAGGAGTTAAATTGGAGAGCTCTGGTAAAGACTGAAAAGGAAGAGCTTCAATGCTGTGGTATTGCCTCATTGTTGTTCGGGAGGTTGGAAGAAATGGACAGCTTCCACTCACTTGAAGGGCTTTAACTTAATGAGAGGATCCTTGGCTTTGAACCAGAATCCTCATGATCTGCAATTAAATGCTCTACCAGTCCTTAATGCACACGCCTGCAGCTTTAAAACTTTAACAGCACATTTCAAACGAGCTGTAACAAGCGGGGTGGTAAAGGTATGCTATATTTGAATTCCCAAAAAGCATTCAACAAGGTGCCGTACAAAATGATACTACATAAGATAAGCATTCATAGTGTTTGTGGTGAAATCCTAGTCTGAATAGCAGATTGACTGATTAACAGGAAAGAGATAATTGAGATAATGGATAATTTTCAGGTTGGAGTGGAACAAGGATCAGTGCGGGGACCTCAACTGTTTATGATCAATACTAATGACTGGATTAAAGGAACTGACTGTATTTGAGCCAAATTTGCTGATGGCACAAAGATCAGTAGGAAAACAAATTGCGAGGAGTTCATAAAGAGTCTGATAAGGAATATATGAGTGGGTAAAATACAGCAGCTGGTGTATAGTGTGGGAAAATGTAAGGTTGTCCACTTTGGCAGGAAAAATAGAAAGGCAGACTATTGTTTAAATAGAGAGAATGCTGTAATACAGAGAGTTTGGGTGTCCTAATATGTGAATCATAAAAATTTAGCATGCAAGTACAGCAAGTATTAGGAAGGAAAATTAGGATATAGATCAATTGGAGGCATGGGCAGAAAAATGGCAGATGGGAGTATAATGTGGACAAATGTGAGGTGATGAACTTTGGAAGGCGAAGTACAGGTGGAAATTATACAGGGAATGGCAGAACCCTTAGGTATATTGGTATGCAGAAGGACTGGGGTATGCAGGTCTGCAGATCACTGAAGGTGTCAGCACAGTGGATAAGGTAGTAAAAAAGGCTTTCATGAAGGGGCATTGATTATAAGGATAGGCAAGTTACGTTGCACCTTTATAGAACTGTATTTAGGTCACATTTGAAAAATTGTGTAAAGTTCTGGTCACCACACCATCTGAAGGAAGTGGATGCTTTGGAGAAGGTACAGAAAATGTTTACCAGGATGTTGCCTGGTATGGAGGATTTCATCTATGAAGAAAGGTTGGATAGACTGGGTTTGATTTCACTGGAACATAAGACATTGAGGAGCAGCCTGAAAGAAGTTTGTAAAATTGTGAATGGCATGGATAGAGTGCAAAGTACGAGGCTTTTTCCCAGGGTGGAGGGGTCAATTACTAAGGGACACAGGTTCAAGGAGCGATGGGAGATGTTTTAAAGAGATATGCGAGGCATGTTCTTCACACAAACGGTGGTAAGTGCCTGGAATGTGCCGCCAGAGGAGGTGGTGGAAGCAGGCACAGTAGCAGCATTCAAGAGGCACCTGGATAACTATATGAATAGGAAAGGAATAGAGAGATAGGGATCCTGTAAGTGAAAGCAGTTTTAGTATGAAAGGGCAAAATGAGGTAGCACAGGCTTAGAGGCTGAAGGGCCTGTTCCTGTGATGTAATATTCTTTGTTCTTTCAAATGGAATGTTGTTGTCTGATGCATGAATTAAAGTATGGACGTTTGCTTTGGCTAATGAGTGCATTGCTCAGATCACATGGAAGTACTGTGTATAGTTTTGATTCTCTTACCTCGTAAGGGATATACTTGCATTGGAGACTGTTCAAGAAAGTTCCCTACGCTGTTACCCAGAGGGCTAGCGGAAATTAATTGATTGAATATAATCAAAGCTGAGTTACAGATTTCTGATCAACAATGAAGTCAAGGGCTATGGCAGGAAAGTAGAACTAAGGCCACAAGCAGTTTGACCATAAGCCTATGGCGACGGGATGGGGGGGTGTCTTCTCCTGGAAACCTATACAATTCTGACGAGATTAGTTAAGGTACCTGTACGAGGGATGTTCTCAATGACTGGGCAGTACAGAACCAGGCCTTTAAGGACAATGATGAGGGCTGATTTCTGCACCCAGAGAGTGGTGAACCTATGAACCATTGGAGACTTTCGAGAAAGATATAGATATAGTTCTTAGGAATAAAGGGATAGAACATAGAACATAGAACAATACAGCGCAGAACAGGCCCTTCGGCCCTCGATGTTGCACCGACCTGCGAACTAATTTAAACCTCTCCCCCTACACTATCACATCATCATCCTTATGCTTATCCAAGGACTATTTAAATGCCCCTAATGTGGCTGAGTTAACTACATTGGCAGGCAGGGCGTTCCACGCCCTTACCACTCTCTGAGTAAAGAACCTGCCTCTGACATCTGTCATAAATCTATCATCCCTTAATTTGTAACTGTGTCCCCTTGTGCAAGCTGAAGTTCAAAGAATATTTGACAAAAGTGGGAGCAAGGCACTGAGTTGGATGATTAGGCATGATCATATTGAATGGTGAAGCTGGCTTGAAAGAATGAATGGCCTGCTTATGCTCCAATAATGTGTGTTTCTATGAATGGTGGAGTGATCAAGTGGCTGAATAGCCCAATCTGCTCCTTTACCTTATGACCTATGATGATAGGTACAATACTTTGAAGGGTGCATCATCAGGAATGGACTCACAACTATATCATATTAGTGCACAAATGATTTTGACATAGAGATTATGTACATGTTATAATGATTGGTGGAAATGAAATGCAGAGCACATTTCTCTTGTTAAGTAGCTGTATTGTCTGGGAACTGGAAGGTTTAATATGTTTGGCAATTCAAAAATTCAGTGTATATGTCTGGCTGATATCTGTGCTATCTTTGAATGTATTAAATCAATCTGATGGCAGAAAATGTTTATAAGCTCAAAACGTGTGCTTGTAGCTATTCTGAGTATAAAACTCAGTTTAGGGTAAAAGTTTAGAAACACTGTTTTACTTTTTATCAACCTGAACAAATATTCTTTCTCCCCTAGGTGGCAGTGACGAGCTTCTTAACTGAATAAAACTTGTTTCTCGACAACTTTTTGTTTTAGCAATGCAGGTTGAGGGGCATCTTCTCCACATCTTATTTTAATGTATGAAGCACTGGAGTAGCCGGTGACAGCTCATTTTTATAACACTGAATTCCATGTAATTTCTCCAATATGATTTCACATCACCAGTTTTCAAATAAAGAATGGAGAAAGATTTACATTTACATAGTGTCTTTTGCAATCACTGGATACCTCAAAACATTTTGCAGCCACCAATGTAGTTTGGAAGTGCTGCCATAGTTGTAATGTAGGACAAGTGGCAGCTAAGTTACATGCACAGCAAACACATACAAAGAGCTGTGTGATAATGACTAGATGATCTGTTGACTTGTGTGTTGATTGAGGGAGTTACTGTGAATACCTTTCCTGATTTTTATTGAAATTGTGCTGTTGAGATCAGTCACATCCATCAGAGCAGGCAGATGAGTAACATGTCCTTGCAACGAAGGCACTTCCTGCAGTGCAACACTGTCTCCATATTCCTCTCAAGTGGTAGCTTTGATTTTTGAGCTCAAGCTCTGGTTGCAATTTGAATGTAGAACCAAAATCCAAAAGCAGTTACAGAATCACAGCAAAGAAAGAGGTCAACTGGCCCATCATGCCTATGCTTGCCCTTTGAAGGACCTGCCAAATAACCCTGCAATTTTTTTCCCCCTCATTGCAAGCATTCATCCAATTTCCTTTGGAAAGTTTTTATGGAATCTGCTTCCACATTACAGAGTTGCACAGATGCATCTGCAAGGCTTGTGTGTGCGTGTGTGCTGGGAATAAAACTACTCTGTACTGACTTCCACAGCTGTGTTGGGTCCACACATGAAAGAGAAGTGTGAGAGAAGAGAAACTATTGACATCCCTGCTTACCATACAACAACCTTGTATGACCGTCAGGAAATTAAAAAAGCTGTCTAGCGAACAGCTATTGAGATTTTGTCAAGCAAATGGAATTTCCTGATTAACCCATTCCTACAATATTGAAGGAGACTGTAAATTGTTAGCAACGTAGGCAGAAAAATGGTATGATTTTTACACTGGGTCACCCAACTAACAAGGGAAAGAGATGTATCAATGCACAGGTAGGACCTAGCACTGGACCCTGAGGGTTTTAATGCAGGGTTACTATTTCAATGAAGGGCCTGACCTGTTGAGCCCTTCTGATGTCTTAAGTTGTTATCTCAAAGTTCCAGGCTTCATGGCTTTTTCTTTTATCTCTGCTATAAATTACACAACCATCCATCGCTTAGAGCTTGCCCACACATACTGCATTCAACTCTGACAGGGTTCACATAATTTTATATAATTTATCCCAACTCCATTAAAGCCCAAGAATTCAAATCAATGCTGATCACCACTGGCCATGGCTGTGAATATGAATTTGAAGTTATTAATGTTTCAGTTAAAAATTCTGAATTCAAATGCAACAACAACAATAATCTGCATATACACACCGCCTCTATCATGGTAAAACATCCCAAAGTGCTGCTCAGGAGACAGAATGCGACACACAAAAAGACATTAAGATAGGCAAGGGGTGGCATGGTAGCTCAGTGGTTAGCAATGCTGTCTGATAGCACCAGGGGCCTGGGTTCAATTCCACCCTTGATCAACTCTGTGTGGAGTTTGCATGTTCTCCCCATGTCTGTTCGGCTTTCCTCTGGGTGCTCTGGTTTCCTCCCACAGTCCAAAGGTGTGCAAGCTAGGTGAATTGACCATTCTAAATTGCCCAAAGTCTTCAGGGGTAGGTTGTAAGGGGATGGGTCTGGGTGGGATGCTGTGAGGGTTGCTGTAGACTTATTGGGCCAAAGGGCCTGTTTCCACACTGTAGGGATTCTACGATTCTTGTACGCTGAAACTTGAACAAAGTAGTAGCTCTTTTAAGAAGCATCTTAATTGGGGAAATAGAGTTAGGGAGTCAGAAAAGATCTTGGAAGGAAATCAAAAGCTGGGGTAACCTGGGCAGCTGGAAATAAGGTTATCCATGGTGGGGTGTTGGAGATCTGGGAACCGAGACAGCCTAGAACTGGAGGGATACAAAGATGTCAGAGGGTTGTTGGGCTGAGGTAAAGGTTAGAATTAAAATTACAAAGCGAGTGTCCATGGAGGGAATCTTTCAAGAGGGACAGGAATTTTGAAAGTATGATGTCACTGGGCTGGGAATCAGTGATGGAGGAAGTATATCATGATAGGTGAATGAGACCTGATGTGGGATATGACATGGTTTTGGATATCTTCAAGTTTGTGGAGACTTTAATGTCAGAACCTGGCCTGGCACACATTTGGCACACAATTCATTCTAGAGCCAATGAAGGCAAAGAGAAAAATAAACTCCTATCACTAACTCATGACTAAAAACTTTATGACTCTTTAGTCCTCTTATCATTATATTGCACCTTTTGTGATGCTGATAATCTTCATTCATTTAACTAACTAGTGTCTATACAGGAGAGGTACATGTAACATTTTTGCATTACGGATTCACTCAGCCTTGTTAACAAGTCTAAACCCAGGTAATTGGTCTGTATTCAAATCTTGCATAATTCTTATTTTTGATTCTCTTGTTAAAACACCTAGTTCTTTAACTGTTGCAATAAATATACAATAAACAGAACTATTGTACTACAAAGAATGCATTGTAAACTTGGAATTTATCTTTATATCACAGTAATATAGCATGGACCTCTTAAAATAAATACTTATAAAGCTCTATTCTATTGTATTCTTTCCCATAAAACAGGACTATGTGATGATAGGACTCCAGAGTAAAGGATTTCCTGCCCTTTTGCAAGATACCATTGTATTGTTCCAGCATTGGGAAAATTGCAGGGGAAAGGGGGCAAGTTGGAGAATTAGTTCACGTCCATAACAATGCTTATCTGACTTTTCATTCATTTAAATTAATGGCTGGAATTTTGAAGGGAGCTGTAATAAATGGCACACCCTATAGGACAGAGAATGAGGTCAAACTAATTGCATGGGAGGGGCTGAGTAGATGGGGAAAACGCACAAATCTGATTGTCATAAGAAAAAAGCTAAGTGATTCAAACTTCCATAACAATTACTAAACAAATTGAATAACTGTACCTGTTACGTTTCATTTGTGTAAAATTTGTATACAGTAAATTTTAATTTCAGAGCACTTTCAGAACATATCCATTATTTTTATGGAGGCTTTGCAAGAAATAGATTTGGTTGCACTGGTCTGCTCTGATAGTTAAAACATAGTCCAAGTTTCTGTTCTGCCCACTTTAATTTTCGTCAAATCTTCAACCAGGTTACTTTTTTGAAAATACTACTACATAGAGATTATAGGCATTGCAAAGTGACTGAATTACCTACTAAAACAATGTAAGGCACAACTTCTTTGGTTGCTTTTAAATCATAGCTCACAGTGCACAAAAGGACGCAATTTGGACCACGTGCGATTGTTAATACCATGCACAAACTACCCAACGTTAATCCTACTTCCCTACTCTCCCACAATCCCTTGTTCTTTGCTATTATCGTTAGCCTATTAGTCATTAAATTAAATATTTTCTTAAAGCATACTTGCACCAAAGACAATTATTTGAGTCATCAGTTTAAAAAGTTCAGAACAGCCAGTAAGTCATACATAGGTCAGAAATGAAGCATAAAAGCTGACTTTCCCTTTCATTTTTCATGGAAAGATATTTTTTAAACACACAAAGCTCTCTCTGTCATTACTTAACATGGACAAAGTGAAATGTGTTCCTGCAATGTTTAAAATATTTTAAAAACAGATAGGAGACAGATTATGATCTTTAAGATACTGTGATAATAGTTGTCTGCTGCAGAACATCTGCTTTTGTTGCACAGTGATTACAATACACTGGCAGTGTTTCAGTCTGTCCTCAGTGAAATAGTGACCAGTTAAATGTAGTTACCACACCCAGTTTTAATGAATAGCCCCTGCAAACTTGAGATGATTAAACATACTTATATTGGAAAAATGGATGTTCAGTTTTTTTAAAGATTATAAACATTATAAATAAAGCCAATAAATAACAGTAAATGAAAAAGTAATTGAGAATTCATGTTTTGTTATTTATTCATGGATGGGACATGACTGGCAAGGCAAACATTTATTGTCCATTTTTGAAAAGGTGGTGGCAACTCTTTTTCCTAAACAGTTTGTGTTCACCCGGTGCTGCTACGGAGGGAGTACCGGGTTTTTGATCGAGTGAAAGCGAAAGAACAATGAAATAGTCTCAAGTCAGTATGATCTGTGAATTGGAGGGAAACCTGCAGGTGATACCACTTGACCTTGTTCTTTTAGATGGTAGAGGTTACAAACTTGGAAGGTGCTGTCACAGAGTCTTAGTGAGTTAGTGCAGAGGATCTCCTCTGTGGGGCACACTGCTGCCACTGTGTGTCAATGGTAGAGGGAGTGAATAGTGAAAGATGTGGATTGACAATTGGGCTTCTTTGTCCTGGATGGTGTCAAGCTTTTTGAATATTGTTGGAGCCCCATATATCTGGGAAAATGGAAAGAATTCCAACCCAATCCTAGAAATCCTAGATAGGTGCTGGAAGTCAGGAAGAAAAATATGCCCCATCAGAATTCTGACCTGCTGCTGTATACTCATGCCTGTACTGTAATGCACTCCTTCCTAGTGCTGAGTAAGAAGACTGATTAATTCAAGTCTGAACTAGTCTGAATCTACCCTCTTTGGAAGCAGTCGTTCCCATACTTTCATAGCCCTGATCTCATATGCATCAGTGAGAACATCATGTGTGCACGACTATCTGTTGACTGGCTCGTTATGACTGATAAATGTCAATATTTTCATGAGCTTGAAAAACAAACAGCACTTAGAAGGTGCAGCCAGTTGTGATTGTGGAGCTTACTCTCCTGAAGTCGGAGTGACCTATTGCAACATTATAGTGAAAAGCCTCACCTTGGCAGCACTGTACCACTGAGATTATCAGTGGTCTTTGAGAGATACAAAATCATCAGTGACACAGTTAACTTCAAGATTAAATATCTTGCCTCCCTCTGATGCTTCCATTATCAGCTGGGAAATCTATTTCTGATGCAAGATTATACTGTATGTGTAATGGATAGTCTCCTTAGGAACCTGTTCTTACTTGCTCTTCGACAGTGAACAGATAGTTAGTGGAAATGAAAAAGACTCCAGAAGGAATCAATGCTCTTTCAGCATAATTTCACATACTTAATTTCAACTGAGCCCACCATCACAATCCCCACCCCTATCTATCCCCCTAGACAGTCAGTGCACATTCCACTACCCTCCCCCATTTCCATGAGCCAGAAGTGTACAATCCCCATATTTGAAAATCCCTGAAATCTGAGCTCCCTGATTTCAATGCCTTTTTTCAGCTCAGTTCCTGTCAGGAATGTGCATTGGGAGCTTCAAGTGCAAAGGAAACGAAAATAAGATTTAGCTGCTTAATCTTTAGTGTTGCTGGGATTCCACAGTGGAAACAGCAAGACCTGACGTAATCTATAGAGATTTTGTATTCGCAAATTGATTGAACCACGCAACATGCTTCAATGTGTAAAAGATATCTAGCAGCATTAATCAAAAGGAGAGGCGGTGACCATTACCCTTCAACCTTATCTATGGCCTTGTAGATTTAATCTATCCACATTCTTTTCTATCCATTTCCCCAATTGACATCCTCCCCCTTGAGTCAAGCATGATTTGATTGAGCACCCAGAATGCTCCTGAATCTTGTCCAACGGCCACTGTTCATTTATGATCTGTTCCTTGAAGTTAAGTGCGGGCAGGTTGACTGGCGTTCAATGGCAATGGCTGAGCTTATCCCTTTGCTCACAAGGGGCTCACACCTGCATACAGAGGGCCTTTGGTCAACAGGACTAGGGTGTTGAGTGACCTATGTCTTTTGAACCTAGAGGTATTGTGGTATTACCTCCAGCCCTGCCACCGTCCAAATCCCACACTGTTCTTCCCTGGTATTGTTTGATTATCCCTTCACCATCTCTGGCTTGAAACCCTGGAAAACTCCCTCTTGCAAATGTCTGTGAGAGAACCTTCCCCATGCATACAGAGTTCAAGCAGGTGCCCACTGCCAACTTCTGGAGGGCAACTTGGAACAGAACACAAAGTGCTGAGGTTTCTGGTGATATTCCAACCATGAATTAATGAACTTGTTGACTCAATGGAATTCAGTTCGTCAGGCATTACGGTGGCCACCTGGGCTTGTTCTGTCAAAGGGGGGTGGTGGTTAGTGTGAGCTGGGGTAGTATGTCCAGAGGAATGGCACTTGCTGTCATGAGGACCTTCAAGGACTAGAAGTTCCCCACAGAGATAGAGCCATAGAGTCATTCTCATATGGCATAGAAACAGGCCCTTTGGTTCAGTATGTTTAAGCTGACCAACAAGCATCAAACTACACTAATCCCATTTACCTGCACTGGGTCCATAGCCTACATTTAAATGCTCATCCAGATGCTACTTAATTGCCTACAGAGTATCTGCCAACACCACTCTCCCAGGCAGGGCGATCATGTTTCTACCAACCTCTCGGTGAAAAAGCCCCATAACATCCCCTCTGAACCAATTATTCCTCACATTAAACTTCTGCCCTCTGATCTTAGACAGTCTGCCACGGGGAAAAGATTCTCTCGATCTGCCCTTTCCACGCATCTCATAATTTTGTATATTTCAATCAGCTCCTCACAAATCCTCCTCTGTTCCAGGGAAAACAAATCAAGCCTAGTCAGTCTTTCCTCATACCTGAGATTTTTTATACCAGGCAAAATCCTGGTAAATCTCCTCTGCACCCTCTCCATTACAATCGTGTCCTTCCAGTAATGTGGTAACCAGAACTGAACATAATATTCTATTTGTGACCTAACCAAAGTTGCTTGAAGCTGTAACAAGACTTCCCTGCCCCTTTCTTCTATGCCTGGGCCAATGATGGCAAACATCCCTTTTTTTATCTTCATCACCCTGTCTACATGTGCTGACATGTTGAGGGATCTATGGGCTTGTACACCGAGGTACCTTTGTTCTGGGACATATATTTCCTTATTAGACTTCCCAAATACACCACCTCACACTTATTAGGATTAAATTCCATCTGCCATTGCACTGTCCAATTTATCAGCTGATCAATATCTGACCGTAACCTGAGACCATCCTCCTCAGTATCAGCAAAGAACAAAGAACAAAGAAAATTACAGCACAGGAACAGGCCCTTCTGCCCTCCAAGCCTGCGCCAATTAAGATCCTCAGTCTAACCTGTCATCTATTTTCTAACGGTCTGTGTCCATTTGCTCCCTGCCCATCCATGTACCTGTCCAAATATATCTTAAAAGACGCTAACGTGTCTGAGTCTACCACCTCCATTGGCAACACATTCCGGGCACCCACCACCCTCTGTGTAAAGAACTTTCCACGCATATCTCCCTTAAACTTTCCTCCTCTCACTTTGAACTCATGACCCCTAGTAATTGAGTCCCCCACTCTGGGAAAAAGCTTCTTGCTATCCACCCTGTCTATACCCCTCATGATTTTGTAGACCTCTATCAGGTCCCCCCTCAATCTCCGTCTTTCTAATGAAAATAATCCTAATCTACTCAACCGCTCATCATAGCTAGCACCCTCCATACCAGACAACATCCTGGTCAACATCCTCTGCACCCTCTCCAAAGCATCCACATCCTTTTGGTAATGTGGTGACTAGAACTGCATGCAGTACTCCAAATATGGCCAAACCAAAGTCCTATACAACTGCAACATGACCTGCCAACTCTTGTACTCAATACCTCGTCCAATGAAGGAAAGCATGCCGTATGCCTTCTTGGCCACCCTATTGAACTGCGTTGTCACCTTCAGGGAACAATGGACCTGAACACCCAGATCTCTCTGTTCATCAATTTTCCCTAGGACTTTTCCATTTACTGTATAGTTCGCCCTTGAATTTGATCTTCCAAAAGGCATCATCTCGCATTTGCCCGGATTGCACTCCATCTGCCATTTATCTGCCCAACTCTCCAATTTATCTATATTCTGCTGTAATTTCTGACAGTCCCCTTCACTATCTGCTACTCCACCAATCTTAGTGTCATCAGCAAACTTGCTGATCAGACCACCTACACCTTCCTCCAGATCATTTACATATATCACAAACAACAGTGGTCCCAGCACAGATCCCTATGTAACACCACTGATCACAGGTCTCCAATTTGAGAAACTCCCTTCTACTAGTACTCTCTGTCTCCTGTTGCCTAGCCAGTTTTTTATCCATCTAGCTAGCACACCCTGGACCCCACGTGACTTCACTTTCTCCATCGGTCTGCCATGGGGAACCACCATCAATTTTCATGTCATCCACAAACTTACTAATTATACTTTCTACATTTACATCCAAACTGTTAATGCACATAACAAACAGCAAAGGTCCCAGGGGAAGTTTCAGCCCATTGACATACATGGTGAAAGGCAGCACTGATACCTGGTAAACACCACTTATCACATGCAACCGGAACATGACCCCTTGGGGTGGCTCGGTGGTTAGCATAGCTGCCTTATAGCATCAGGGACCTGGGTTTAATTCACAGCCTCAGGCGACTGTCTGAGTGGAGTTTACACATTCTCCCTCTGTCTGCATGGGTTTCTGCTGGGTACACTGGTTTGCATTCACAATCCAGGTTAGGTGGATTAGCCGTGGGGAAATATTGGGATAGGATAGGGTAGGGGGGGTGTTGAATCTGGTGGGATGTTCTTCAGATGTTTGTTACCTATATCAATGATTTGGATGAGAACATCTAAGGCTTTATTAGTAAGTTTGTGGATGACACTAAAACAGGCAGTATCATAGACAGTGAGGAAGGTAATCAAAAATTACAGCAGGATCTGATCACTTGGAGAATTAGGCTGAGAAATGGTAAATCGAGTTTAATGTAGATAAGTGTGAGTTATTGCATTTTGCAAAGTCAATTCAAGTTAGGAGTTTCATGATACGGCCTGAAGGAGTGTAGTGGAACAGAAGGACCTTAGAGTTTGGATGCACGGTTCTCTGAAAGTGGAATCACAGGTAGACAGGGCAGTAAAGAAGACTTTTGGCACACTAGCCTTCATCAGTCAGGGCATTGAACTCAGAAGTTGGTAATTCATGTTGCAGTTGTACAGGATGTTAGTGAGGCCGCACTTGGAATATTGTGTTCAGTTTTGGTCACCTTGCTACAGGAAGGATGTTATTAAATTAGAAAGAGTGCAGAAGAAATTTACAAGGATGTTGCCAGGACTCAAGGGGCTGAGTTATAGGGAGATGTTGGAAAAGCTGGGACCTTTCCTTTAGAGTGTAGGAGACTGATGGGGGAATCTTATAGAAGTGTATAAGTTCGTGAGAGGCATGGACAGTGTGAATGATTTCAGTCTTTTTCCCAGAGCTGGGGAATTGAGGACTAGAGGGGATCAGTTTAAGGTAAGGGGGGAAAGAATGCATGGGAACCTGAGGGGCAACTTTTTTACACAGCGTGTGGTACGTGCATGGAATAAACTGCCAGTAGGAGTGGTTGAGGCGGGTACATTAACAACATTAAAAAAGCATTTGGATGGCTACATGGATAGGAATGTCTAGAAGGATATGGGCCAAGTGTAGGGAAGTGGGTTTAGCATGGATAGACATGTTAGTCGGTATGGATAATTTTGGGCCAAAGGTCCTGTCTCCGTGCTGTAGGACTCTATGACTCGATGACTCTGTGCATTGGTGTGGGCTTGTTGGGCTGAATGGCCTGTTTCCACACTGTATGGACTCTATGGTTCCATACTCACAGTCATTATTATACACATCTCCCCCTTCTATTCCTTAAGGGACTGCTTCCTCTGTTAAACACTACCTAATCCAATCTTCAATCGCTTCCAATAACCTTCCGAGAACATCTTTGTATGAACAGGCAAGAAATATATCCCTTGTCTTTTTAACTCCTCTCTCCATAACTTCCAAGGCCTCCAACATTCCTTCCAGGTGAAGCAGAAATTTATGTATGCTTCTTCTGGTTTATTATACTGTATTCATTGCTCAGAGTGAGGTCTCCTCCGGTTGGGAACGCCCAAAAGCAGATTGAGCAATCACTCTGCAGACTTAGATAACAAAGTGTGAAGCTGGATGAGCACAGCAGGCCAAGCAGCATCTCAGGAGCACAAATGCTGACGTTTCGGGCCTAGACCCTTCATCAGAGAGGCGGATGAGGAGAGGGAACTGGAATAAATGGGGAGTGAGGGCGAGGTGGACCGAAGATGGAGAGAAAAGAAGATAGGTGGAGAGGAGAGTATAGGTGGGGATGTAGGGAGGGGATAGGTCGGTCCAGGGGAGACAGACAGATCAAGGAGGTGGGATGAGGTTAGTAGGTAGGAAATGGAGGTGCGGCTTGAAGTGGGAGGAAGGGATGGGTGAGAGGAAGAACAGGTTAGGGAGGCGGAGACAGTCTGGGCTGGTTTTGGGATGCAGTGGGGGGAGGGGACAAACTGGGCTGGTTTTGTGATGCAGTGGGGGAAGGAGAGATTTTGAAGCTTGTGAAGTCCACATTGATACCAAGCGGAATATGAGTTGCTGTTCCTGCAACCTTCGGGTAGCATCATTGTGGCACTGCAGGATGCCCATGATGGACATGTCATCTGAGGAATGGGAGGGGGAGTTGAAATGGTTCGCAACTGGGAGGTGCAGTTGTTTATTGCAAACCGAGCGGAGGTGTTCTGCAAAGCGGTCCCCAAACCTCCACTTGGTTTCCCCAATGTAGAGGAAGCCACACTGGGTACAATGGATACAGTATACCACATTGGCAGATGTGCAGGTGAACATCTGCTTAATATGGAAAATCATCTTGGGGTCTGGGAAGGGGGTGAGGGAGGAGGTGTGGGGGCAAGTGTAGCACTTCCTGCGGTTGCAGGGGAAGGTGTCGGGTGTGGTGGGGTTGGAATGGAGTGTGGAGCGGACAAGGGAGTCACTGAGAGAGTGGTCACTCTGGAAGGCAGACAAGGGTGGGGATGGAAAAATGGCTTGGGTGGTGGGGTCGGATTGTAGATGGCGGAAGTGTCGGAGGATGATGCGTTGTATCTCGAGGTTGGTGGGGTGGTATGTGATAACGAGGGGGATCCTCTTGGGGCGGTTTTGGGGGTGCAGGGTGTGAGGGATGTGTTGCGGGAAATGCGGGAGAAGCGGTCAAGGGCATTCTTGACCACTGCGGGGGGAAAGTTGTGGCCCTTGAAGAACTTGGACATCTGAGATGTGCGGGAGTGGAATGCCTCATCCTGGGAGCAGATGCAGCAGAGGTGGAGGAATTGGAAATAGGTGATGGAATTTTTGTAGGAGGGTGGGTGGGAGGAGGTGTATTCTCGGTAGCTGTGGGAGTCAGTGGGCTTGAAATGGACATCAGTTTCTAGCTGGTTACCTGAGATGAAGATTGAGAGGTCCAGCAAGGTGAGGGATGTGTTGGAGATGGCCCAGGTGAACTTGAGGTTGGAGTGGAAGGTGTTGGTGAAGTGGATGAACTGTTCGAGCTCCTCTGGGGAGCAAGAGGCGGCGCTGATACAGTCATCAATGTAACGGAGGAAGAGGTGGGGTTTGGGGCCTGTGTAGGTGCAGAAGAGGGACTGTTCCATGTAGCCTACAAAGAGGCAGGCATAGCTGTGGCTCATGCGGGTGCCCATGGCCACCCCCTTTGTCTGTAGGAAGTGGGAGGAATTGAAAGAGAAGTTGTTGAGGGTGAGGACGAGTTCGGCTAGGCGGATGAGGGTGTTGGCGGAGGGAGATTGGTCAGGCCTGCTTCCTCCCACCTCAAGCTGCACCTCCATTTCCTACCTACTAACCTCATCCCACCTCCTTGACCTGTCCGTCTTCCATGGACCGACCTACCTCCTCCCTACCTCCCCACCTGTACTCTCCTCTCCACCTATCTTCTTTTCTCTCCATCTTCGGTCCACCTCCCCCTCTCTCTCTATTTATTCCAGAACCCTCTCCCCATCCCCCTCTCTGATGAAGGGTCGAGGCCCGAAACATCAGCTTTTGTGCTCCTGAGATGCTGCTTGGCCTGCTGTGTTCATCCAGCTCCACACTTTGTTATCTTGGATTCTCCAGCATCTGCAGTTCCCATTATCACTTTGCAGACTTCTTTTGTTTAGTATTTCAGCATGGGCCTGAGGTAGTGGCCTGCCATTTTAATTCCCCATTGTGCTGACTTCTCTGCTATTGGCCTCCTCTGCTGTTCCAATGAAATTAAATAGGAGCTTGAGGAACAGCATCTCAACTTTCAATTGGACACCTCACAGCCTTTCAAATCAATGTAGAATTTAACATTTCAGCCCTTAAAATCATTTCCCCCATTTTGTTTCTTTCTCTTTGTCTGTTCTAGTTTCCCTCTTAATTTACATTCAGTTGGTGGCACACCTGTCCAAGACAGATCTTTTATTTCTTCTCTTGCCCCATCGTCATTCCCTTTGGCATTGAGAGACAAATTCTTCTGTCACTCCATCTTATCTCTCTTCCTTTGCCTTTGTTCCAACCATCTCTCCACACTTTGCTCGAATTTTATTACGTCTCTAATTTTTCTCAGTTGTGATGAAAGGACAAGGACTAGATCTCTCTCCAAAGATGCTGCTTGAACTGTTGAACATTTCCATCATCTGCAGTATTCTGCTTTTCAATAAATGGCATAAGTAATTTGGCAATGCAATAGGCATGACTCCTTAACAATTGTAAATAATGCATTATAAAAAAACTTCCTTACCTATTTCTTCAAATGTTTTGAGGCAGAAACCGTTATGTCCTGATCATGTTTCTCTCTGAAGTCCTGTTATTTTCTTCAGGAACATATTCTGACCAATATTAAATTCACCAACACTTTCCAGTTGTCTTATCTTTAGTTCATATGTACTGCTGGTATTTGTCCTTGGTTTTGTCTGTGAAGATGAAGACAAAATATTAATTGGGCATGTCTGCCATTACCTTACCTCACCTGCATCTCTCTGTAATCCCATTTTCTCTTTCACTGCTTTTTTTTTTCTCATAACATATTTGTACAATAGAACCCTCAGGAGCTGAGCAAAGAGAATTGACTAGAATGGGAAAAGGGACAAGAGTTTTAAGTCAAGTGAACAAACCAGGGTGACTGTATAGAGAAACTGAAGGGAACACTTATTGCAGACATTTGAAAATTTGAGATAGGAAAGCATAGGGAGAAATGATTTCCTCTGATAGGAAGGTCAATAGCCAAAAGGCATAAATGTATGCTAATAATTGTACCACAAGGATTGGTGCTGGGCCCACCGCTTTTCATCATTTACATAAATAATTTGGATGTGAACATAGGACGTATGGATAGTAAGTTTGCAGATGACATCAAAATTGGTGGTGTAATGGACAGGGAAGGTTACTTCAGATTACAACAGGATCTTGATCGGATGGGCCAATGGGTGGAGGAGTGGCAGATGGAGTTTAATTTAGATAAATATGAGATGCTGCATTTTGGAAAGGTAGATCAAGGCTGGACTTATACCCTTAATGGTCAGGTCATGGGGAGTATTGCTGAACAAAGAGACATTGGAATGCAGGTTCATAGTTCCTAAAGTGGAGTTACAGGTAGACAGGATAGTGAAGAAGGTGTTTGGTATGCTTGACTTTATTGGTCAGTGCATTGAATATAGGAGTTGGGAGGTCATGTTGGGGTTGTAAGGTTCAGTGCATTGAGTATAGGAGTTGGAGGTCATGTTGATGCTGCAAGGGGCATTGTTTCAGTTACTTTTGGAGTATTGCATGCAATTCTGGTCTCCCTGCTATAGAACTGATGCGGTGAAACTTGAAAGGGTTCAGAAAAGATTTATGATGATGTTGCAAGGGTTGGATGATTTGAGCTATAGGGAGAGGCTAAATAGGCTGGGGCTATTTTTCCTGGACTGTTGGATGCTGAGGGGTGACCTTATAGAGGTTTATAAAATCCCGAGGTAAATAGGCAAGATCTTTTCCCTGGGGTGAGGAGTCCAACACTCAAGGGCATAGATTAAAGATGAGAGGGGAAAAATATTAAAGGAATATAAGAAACAACTCTTTCATGCAGAGAGTAGTGTGTATATGGGATGAGTTGCCAGAGGAAGTGGTGGAGGCTGGTATGATTACAATATTTAAAAAGGCATTTGGATGGGTGTATGAATAGGAAGAGTTTATAAGGATACAGGCCAAATGCTGGCAAATGGCTCTAGACTTATTTAGGACATCTGGTCGGCGTGGACAAGTTGGACTGAAGCTTCTGTTTCTGTGCTTTTTATCTCAGTGGCTCTATGACTATCTCTCTAAATATATACTTACAAAGGCAAAAATGCAGTGTTATGTGTATGGGAACTGATTACATATCTCGTGCAGAACTAGCATAGGCTCAAAGGGCCAAATAGCCTTGTGTGCAATAAAAAGATCTGATTCTGTACTTTTGGTTAGCTTTGATATTCCTTGCTTGTTATTCATAGTTTTTCTGCATTCTTTTCATTACGCTAAAATAAGTTATTTTTGAGGTATGATGGAGGGCCTAACGGTACAGTAATAGGATATATTCAGCACAGCAACGTGGACTGAAGGGCCTGTCCCTGTGCTGTACTGTTCTATGTTCTATGAAATAGGGAATATGAAGTCAGAGAAAGAGAACATCTTTAAATGATTGAACTTCCCTTGATAGGTCACTTCTGAAGTTTGAGTGTTTCCCTTCATAAAGAATCATTGTGGTTAGAAATGTCACAGTTTGTGTGATCTTTCTCTCATTGTAGTAATGTGTACTAGGTACCTAGTCTTTCACTCTGATTACAATACATCCTGTGCCCCAAAACTGCAAACAGAATAATTTTATGCCTTACCTATACCTAGCGTTAGAAGGAATTGATACATTCGCCCTGTATCCAATAAGATTTTGTTTCCCTGGCTTTACAGTGATATTGACGTACTGGATTTCATCTTGTGTGTCTGTAAGTCAAAGGAGTTGAGATTTTGCAGTGGCCCTGACGTATCTCCCAGGAAAGGTTCATCCTGTGCCTATGTTTCATTTCATGCTGAGGTAGCAGCAGCCTTCTTTAATTTGCGTTTAGTTTTCTGTGCTGCTGCTACAAGTGGGACATGGTCTCTTTCTTCTTTTTTTTATTTCTTTTATTCATTCGTGGGATGAGGGCATTGCTAGTTAGGCCAGCGTTTATTGTTCATCCCTAATTGTCCAGAGGGGAGTTCTGAGTCAGTTACATTGCTCTGGGTCTGGAGTCGCGTGTAGGCCAGACCAGGTAAGCATGGCAGTTTTCTTCTCTAAAGGGCATTAGTGAACCAGCTGAGGTTTTCCTGACAATCAATGATGGAATCGTGGCCAACATTAGGCTTCCAGATTTTTTTGCTTTTAATTCAATTTCCACCTTCTGCTGTGGTGGAATTCAAACCTGCGTTCCCAGAACATTATCTGGGCCTTTGGATTAACAGTCCAATGATAATATCACTAGGTCATCACCTCCCCATCTTGGCTATCATGACTCCTTTATAAACATGGCTTAGTTGAGTTCCTGCATGGTGCTTTGTTTTTTCATGTTCTTGCTGTGGGTGAATTTTCTGAGTTTCTTTCCTAACCCCATAAAAGCTCAATTGTCAGTAGTATTTTACTCAATGTGGCTGATTTATCTTTTCTTGATGCTTGCTTTGTAATCTGCTGTGAGATTTCTCCCATGCTTTTCCACCTTTGCCGCTCAAAGTTTCGGACCTAGAAAGGACTTGAAGTACATCGCTTGCTGCTTCCTCTTGTTGTGGAGTTTCTTTTCAGATATTCCCCCCACCTTTGGTGTCAATTCAATGTATCCGCTTTATCCCTCACCCATAGCACTGTACTCTGGGCTTCACTTCAAATGCTCCTTGTCACCTGCTCTGATTCTGTGGATGTGATCACTGTTGCTATTAATAGTGTGGAGCTGGAGGAACACATTCTGATTCACCAGTCTAGCTTGTCCCCGCCTCCCTAACTTGTCCTTCCTCCCACCAATCCCCTCCTCCCACCTCAAGCCCCAACCCCATCTCCTACCTGTTAGCCTCATCCCGCCCCCTTGACCAGACCTTGACTGACCTACCCCCTCCCTAACTCCCCACCTAACTCACCTTTACTGGCTCCATCCCAGCCTCTTTGACCTGTTTGTCTCCTCCCCACCTATCTTTTCTGTTATCCATCTTCTAACTGTCTCCCCCTCTGTGCCTATTTATTTCAAAACCCCCTTCCCCTCCCCCATTTCTGAAGAAAGGTCTAGGCCTGAAACATCAGCTTTCCTGCTCCTCTGCTGCTGCTTGGCCTGCTGTGTTTATCCAGGTCCACACCTTGTTATCTCACATTTTGATGCTGCCTGGCCTGCAATGTTCCTCTGGCTCTACACTGTGTTATCTCTGACTCCAGCATCTGCAGTTCCCACTCTCTCTGAGTGCCATTATATCGTGATGTGAGATCCTGACTCATGTGAATGAAATTGGAGAGGCTTTATTAAATGTAATTATTTACAAGGCATCATAAGAGAGGGTGCCCTATCTGGTATCTTACAGACTGAGTCCCTTTTGGTTCTCACATCACTGCATCATAGCTCCTTTTGTTGCTCTTAGAGAGAATGCATAATTAACCCTTTACTCCACAGTTATCATTGCTGATGACGACAATCTATGATTCATCTTCAACTGAGCACAACAGGTGAAGTATAATTTTGTGTGGCGTGCTTTCTCACACATGGCACATCAGGTGTCAGATTGATCTGAAGGCTCATCTAACCTTAATGATCTTTTCTTTGACAGAGTGGATCTGACTGGGTTGAGCTTTGTCTTCAAGCTGTATCATCTTTTGTTATTTTTTCCTTGTCAGGAGTAAAAAGGCTCCTGTATGTCAATTGTGATGCCACATGTTTATATATATATTTAATCAGTTTGGCAAAATAAACTAAGAGAGAAATGGGAAAAATTATTGAATCCTAATTTCCAGCTATATCACTTTACTGGAGTTTAAACCTTGCAGATAATAATTTATCTGTCTTGGTTTGATGACTTACTACAATTATGTCAGAGAAAATCTCACATAAAAACATTAAAGGTACTTGTGGG
Source organism: Stegostoma tigrinum (assembly GCF_030684315.1). Classification (NCBI taxonomy): domain Eukaryota; kingdom Metazoa; phylum Chordata; class Chondrichthyes; order Orectolobiformes; family Stegostomatidae; genus Stegostoma; species Stegostoma tigrinum. The sequence continues at coordinate 88,184,670 of NC_081360.1, forward strand.
GAAGATTCCTTGCTGCAGTATATCTTCCTCCATGACTTCCATTTTACTTTCTGTCTTATAATGGTGTGGTTAAGTGAGAATACATTGTGAAGCTGGAGGAACACAGCAGGCCAGGTGGCATCAGAGGAGAAGGAAAGTCAATGTTTCGGGTTTACACCCTCCATAAGGCCTGGCTCTGAACTGGGGTAGGGCTGACTGTGGTCAGAGGAGATGCTGGTGCCTGGCTGTGAGCATGAAGCTGAGAATCCGCAGACAAAACTGTTTCTGGATGCTCTGGATGTACTGTAGATAATAGTTGTCGTGGTTTGGTCCGAATTGGGATGGTGAATGCTGTTTTGAGTCCATGGGTTATGAGCTGGCTGTGTAGGGAGGTACTGAGAAAGGACACATGGCTGTAGTAACAGATTTATTTCAGAATGTGGTTGAAGATCTTCAGGGCAGAGGAGATCACCAGTGGGTTGCAGTGGGAAAGAGATCCATTCCTCAGCTCATAAATCTACAGATAACCATTGTCGGCACTATCGTGGTTGTCCATCCGAGCCATCTGGATACATTGGGCAGATTCACAGCCACCAATCCTTCTTTTTGAATCAAAAAATGGGAATAGTGCAGGAGGATAATGTCCTTCAGGGAATGAAATCTATCATCCTTACCTGGTGTGGCTTACATGTGACTCCAGACCCACAGCAACGTGGTGGATTCTCAACTGCACTCTGAAATGGCCCTCTGCAAGCTCCTCAGGTGGGCAATAAATGATGGCCAGCCAGCGATGTCCATGTCTCATGAATGAATAAACAAAAAAGAGACCATTTGGCCCATTGTGTCAATCCTGGCTTTTTGGCTATTTTGACTCAGTGCAAATCTTCAGCCTTTCCCCCATAGCCTTGAACATCATTTCTCTTTAAATAATCATCTAATGCAGTCTTGAATCCCTCAATTGAATGTGCCTGTTATCAGTCTAAATTATTGATATCAAATGAAGAAGAAGGCACACAATGTCTTAAGAAGAAGACAGGCTCAATCTTGATAAATACAACAGATTTGATATTAAGTGCTTCATAGCTAGCTACATTACATCTGAGATACACAATGGTATCTTATGAGAAATCAGGGTCATCTTAAGAGTAAGTCACATCCCTACTACTTAAACATTATGGTCAGGAGGCTCCCTCCTCTTACTGCTTAACATCTCCCAGGAACAGTCTTGTGATGTCAGTTAACCCTTTCAACTACTAACTGTCTTATATAACAATATGTGTGGCAAATTTTTACCTGTATGTTTTTTTAAAACATTGATTCATGCGATGAAGTAATTTCCAGCTTGACCAGCATTTATTGCCCATCCCAAAGGGCTGTTAAGACTCAACTACATTACAATGTTCTGGAGTCACATGTAGCCCAGTCCCGGTAAGGATGGCCGTTTCCTTCCCTGAAGGACATTAGTGAACCAGATGGGTTTTACCAACAATTCACAATGGTTTTATGGTCATCGTTAGGCCCTATCTTCCAGATTTTTATCGAATTCAAATTCCACTATCTGCCATCGTGTGATTGGAACCCAGGTTACCAGTGCATTCCCTGGGTCTCTGGAATTACAGTCCAGTAATAACGCCGCTAGGTTGTTGCCTCCTCTTAAAAAAAATGGATTTATGGCTTTCATACATTTTAGAAGAGGGGAAATCTACATCATTTGTGCTGTGGTATTATGGTCTGCGTTGAAATGAGCTTAATGCCTGCATTTATGATGTGGAGGCCAGCGTTGGACTGGTGCAGACAAGGTCAAAAAAAAAATCACATGACACCAGGTTATAATCCAATAGGTTTATTTGAAAACACAAGCTTTTAGACTTGAAAAAGGGCTGAGGCTCTGAAAGCTTGTGTTTACAAATAAACCTGTTGGACTATAACCTGTGTCGTGTGATTTCTGAGATAACAAAGTGTGAAGCTGGATGAAAACAGCAGGCCAAGCAGCATCTTGGGAGCACAAAAGCTGACGTTTCGAGCCTAGACCCTTCATCTCTCTGATGTGGGCATTGTGCCTGTCTGCCAGCTGCTTCTAGTATAAACTGCGTGGAGAGGTCTTCTTGATAAATGTGCCTTAATCCAGTGATGAAGATGGAAGCTTCCTTTGTGGAAGGCCTTCTGGATCCAGACGACTGAAAGGCTGGCAGTGTACTTGCTGTGGGATGAGATGTAGGGGACTCAAACTCTTGTCTAGTCAAGTCTATTCATTGAGCAGTTTTCATTCCCTTATTTAAAGAAAGATATCATTTCATTATTGATAGTTCAGAGAACATTCACGAGGATGATCCCAGTATGGAGGGATTGCCTTATGAGCGAAGGCTAAACAGGCTGGGATTCTGCTCACTGGAGTTTAGAAGAATTGGAGGTGATCTCATTGAAACATACAGGATTCTTAAGGCACTGGGCAGGATAAATGCTGAATAGTTGTTTCCTCTAATGGGAGAGTCTAGGACCAGAGGGCATAGTCTCAGAATATAGCGAAGCCAATTAAAAATGAGATGAGGAGGAATTTCTTCTTTCAAAGAGTCATGAGTCTTTGAAACTCCTTGGCAGAGTGCTGTTTGGATAGGGTCCCTGTGTATTTTTAGGGCTGAGATAGATAGATTGTTTATCAGTGGGGAAAATCAAGGATTATGGGGAAATGGCAAGAATGTCGATGTGAGAAATGTCAGATCAGCTGTAACCCTATTGAATGGCAGAGCAGACTCGAGGCCAAACTGCCTAATCCTCTTCTGATTTCTTCTGGTCTTATTGATTGCAAGATGTAATCCTAACCTTGACTAATGTAAAAATGGTGGCTCAGTGGTTAGCTCGGCTGCCTCACAGCGCCAGGAACCCGGGTTCGATTCCACCCTCTGGCAACTTTCAGTGTAGACTTTGCGCGTTCTCCCCATGTCTGTGTGGGTTTCCTCCAGTTTCTCTGGTTTCCTCTCACAGTCCAAAATGAGCAGCTAGCTGGCTTGGCTGCGATAAATTGCCCGTAGCGTTCAGGGATGTGTTGATCAGGTGGGCTATAAGGGGATGGGTCTAGGTGGGATGCTTTGAGGATCAGTGTGGACTTGTTGGGCCAAAGGGCCTCTTCCCACACTGTAGGGATTCTATGAATTCTTGTGATCCTTGGATCCAGACACCTGGCCTCAATCTCCTTGACCACCAGATCCCATTTCTAATAGAATGCTGCTCCTTGTGGAGCCACGACTCCTCTCCTTCATTACTACTTTGACTCACATATTTGGAACAATATCTCTGCCAAAATAGTGCTCCATTTCACTTGTTTAGATATGTAGCAATAGTGCTCAGCAGTAGTCTCATATCTTTCAGTGCAGCTTATCTCTACGAGGGACAGACTGCCTTTAAGAAGAGCATACTGGCCACGCCAACTGCTCTCAGTATAATACAGCTGAGTCCCTGAAGTCTGTGGAGAATGCTTTGATCTACAATCCAGTCATTTAAATGTGGTGACTCAGTGAAATTTATGTAACCGATGCATCAGATTACTAATTCTAAGTTCTCTGCTTGAAACACAGGCAAACATTAATTGTCCAGAATTGCAGCAAAATAATGTGAATTTGTGATGATGTACCTAACATCTGTGGTGGAATAATCAAATTAAAACACATAAAAGGAGAAACCCAGAAGCTGGAGAAAGGATTTATAAATTCGCTGAACTTGTTGATTATGTGCAGGACAGGCGCGCTCCTGTGAAAATGAAGGACAGGAATGACTCAAACACACACATACGTACACACTTGGCCACTTACACAGACCCTCTTTCACTCACACACATATACATTCCCTCACACTCATACTCTCTTAAACACACACACACACACACACACACACACACACACACACACACACACACACACACACACACACACACACACACACACAGAGGCACACTCTCTCAGTCTCTTGTCCTCTCACACACACAGACACAGGCGCACACAGACAGGAGCACACAGACATGGACACACAGACAAGGACACACAGACATGGGGACACAGACATACAGACACACAGGCACAGGCACACACAGACACGGGCACACAGACATGGATATACGGGCACAGGCACACAGACACGGGCACACACAGACACAGGCACACAAAGACATGGGCGACACACAGACATGGGAACACAGACACGGGCACACAGACACAGACATACACAGGCACGGGCACACACAGACATGGGTACACAGACATGAACACATACAGACACGGACGTACACAGACATGGACACACAGACAGAGACACACATGAATTATTTCATCCAAGATGTTTGTGTAGTTGCAAATACATTCTGTTTTGCTCAAAAAACCCCTGACCTTAGTTGAAAACAGACAGATTCTAAGCAAGACCTCACACCTAAAATGCATTGTTTGAACTGAGGTGTCACCTCTTTTATACATTGGGATAAACTTTAATTATCTTGGAGCAATGACTTGAAAGGAATCTAGATTTTGCTTCTTAATCAGGAGTCTCCTTCCTAATGATTAAAGATTCAACAAGAGGCAGCTAGTTTTAGGGTTGTTACCTTTCTGCTTATAAATTTTGTGTCTTATACGCTCTCTCTAACACTACACCTGAGGAAGGAGCTGAGCTTTAAAAGCTTACATTTTCAGATAAACCTGTTGGACTATAGCCTGGTGTGGTGTGGTTTTTGACCTTGTCTACAGTTCAACACAGGCATCTCCACATCTTGGCCAGCAGGGTTAAGGAGAATCCCAAGACATTTTATATGTATATTAGGAACAAGAGTGGAGCTGGTGAAAGAGTAGGTCCACACAAGGATAAAGAAGGGAGGTTATGTGTGGAGTCACAGGAAATGGGTGGAAATCCTTAATGAGTATCTGGATGAAGGGACTGGGGCATTCTGGCAAAGTTTGCTGATGATACAAAGATAGGTGGACAGGCAGGTAGTACTGAGGAGGTGGGGAAGCTGCAGAAAGATTTAGACAGCTTGGGAGAATGGTCCAGGAAATGGCTGATGAAATTCAATGTGAGTAAATGTGAGGTTTTGCACTTTGGAAAAAAGAATACAGGCATGGACTATTTTCTAAATGGTGAGAAAATTCGTAAAGCAGAAGTACAAAGGGATCTGGGAGTGTTGGTCCAGGGCTCTCTAAAAGTTAACTTGAAGGTAGAGTCCGTGATTAAGAAAGCGAATGTAATGTTGTCGTTTATCTCAAGAGGGTTGGAATATAAAAGCAGCGATGTGCTTCTGAGGCTTTATAAAGCTCTAGCTAGGCCCCATTTAGAATATTGTGTCCAATTTTGGGCCCCACACCTCAGGAAGGACATACTAGCCCTGGAGCGTGTCCAGTGGAGATTCACACGGATGATCCCTGGAATGGTAGGTTTAACGTATGATGAACGGCTAAGGATCCTGGGATTGTACTCATTAGAGTTTAGAAGGTTGAGGGGAGATCTAATAGAAACTTACAAGATAATGTATGGCTTAGAAGGGGTGGACGCTGGGAAGTTGGTTCCGTTAGGCAGGGAGACTAGGACCCGTGGGCACAGCCTTAAAATTAGAGGGGGTAAATTTAAAACGGAAATGAGATGACATTTCTTCAGCCAGAGAATGGTGGGCTTGTGGAATTCATTGCCACGGAGTGCAGTGGAGGCCAGGACATTAGATGCCTTCAAGGCAGAGATCGACAAATTCTTGATCTCACAAGGAATAAAGGGCTAGGGGGACAGTGCAGGGAAGTGGAGTTGAAATGTCCATCAGCCATGATTTAAATGGCGGAGTGGACTTGATGGGCCGAATGGCCTTACTTCCACTCCTATGTCTTATGGTCTTATGGTCTTATGGAGTACTTTACATCAATGTTCACTAAAAAGAAGGAGTTGAGAGATGTTGAGGTTAGGGAAAGATCTGTGAATGTTTTCGAGCAGGTCAACATCATGAAGAAAGAAGTGTTGGATGCCTTGAAATGCATTAAGGTAGACAGATTTCCAGGGCCAGATGGGATCTGTCCCTAGGTACTGTGGGAGGCAAGGCAGTAAATAGCTTGGGCCTTAACAGAAAACATTGCATCTTCTTTGGCTCAGATGAGGTTCCAGAGGAGAATGGCCAGCGTTGTTCCTCTGTTTCAGTAGGGAAACAGAGATAATTCAGATAATTATAGGCCGGAGAGCCTGATGTCGAGAAGCTGTTGGAGAAGAAACTGAGAGCCTGGATTTATTCACGTTTGGAAATGAATGGACTTGTTAGTGATAGGCAGCATGGGTTTGTGTGGGCAAGGTCATGTCTCACCAACTTGATTGAATCTTTTGAGGAGGTGACAAGAATGATTGAGGAGGGCAGGAGAGTGGATGTTGTTCTGATGGAATTTAGTAAAGCATTTCATTAGGTATCTCATGGTAGGCCGATAAAAAGGTAGAGTCTCATGGGATCTGGGTGTGCTGGTTAGATGGGTACAGAATTTGTTTGGTCATAGAAGATAGAGAGTAGCAGAGGAAGTATGAATTTCACACTGGAGATCATTAACTAGTCGTGTTCCACAGGGATCAGTGTTGGAACCTTGGTTGTTTCCAATATTTATAAATCATCTGGAGGAAAATGTAAGTGATCTGATTAGTAAATTTGTGGATGACACCAAAACTGGCAGAGTTGTAGATCATGAGGAGGATTGTCAAAGGATGCAGCAGGATATAGATAGATTGCAACATTGAGCAGAGAAATGGCAGATGGAGTTTAATCCGGACAAATTTGAGGTGATACATTTTGGAAGATCAGATTCGGGTTCAAATAATACAATAAAAGGCAAAACTCTTCGGAACATTAACATGTAGAGGTATCTGGGCATACAGATCCACAGATCCCTGAAAGTGGCAACACAGGTGGATAAGGTGGTGTAGGGGGTATATAGCAAACTTGCCTTCATCAGCCAGGGCATTGAATAAAAAAGTTGGCAAGTTATGTTACAATAAAACTTTAGCTAGGCCATATTTGGAATAGTGCATACAGTTCTGGTCACCACACAACTAGAAGGATGTAGATGCTTTGGAGAGGGTGCAGAGATAGTTCACCAGGATATTGCTTGGCCTGGAGGTTATGAGTTATGAGGAGAGGTTGGATAAACTCCAATTGTTTGCCCTGGAAAAACAGAGGATGAGGAGTGGCTTGATTGGGGTCAACAAAATTATGAGAGGCATAGATAAAGTCGATAGTGAGAGGCTTTTCCCAGGGTAGAAAGGTCAACCACAAGAGGGCACAGATTCAAGGTGAGAAGGGGTTAAGTTTAGGGGAGAAGTACAGGGAACATTTTTCATCACGGAGGGTGATGGGTGCCTGAAATGCATGTTGGCAACTTTTAAAGCATATCTTGATAGTCACGTGAATGGGAGGTGAACACAGGGATAGAAATCATGAATGGGCAATAAGTAGCAAGTCTAAATAAGGATTAGGGATTAGCACAGGCTCAAAGGGCTGAATGACTTGTTCCTGTGTTGTGTTGTAGTATTATATTGTATTGTATGACTTATTGTTCTTCAAAACTGTAAAACTGCAGTAAAGATCCTTGACACTAACATGGAACTACAACAATTCTCCAGAACATATATTTTATGATGACTAATGTGGAAGCTGGAAGTAAAATTACTTTTATCAAAGAACAGATTTTACTGATTCAAAAGAGATCAGTGTATACAGCATCTGAACAGCAATCCTTGCTTTTTTCCATATTTGCCTGATTTTGTAGTCATGCCAGATAGCTGGCAGAACATTTCAATTTTAGCCTCCAATACCAAAATTGCATCAACCGGGGATACAAGGAATTTTATATAAAACGGAGACTTATAGACCTTGAATTACAGTATAGAACAGGAAATGTACATTTTTTGGTTGGCCCACACCTAAAGGGAAATGAAGAGGCCCCATTAGGCCTAGTACAGTTTTTGTTTATCTGTCCAACTGGCTATAAACCAGACATGCTAATCCCCCAAAGAGTACTTTTAAGTACTCATTCAAGCAGGACAACACCAACAAATGGCTTTAATCCTCTGGTTGCCCACACGCTAATGAACATCTGCTAATGTTCCTCACAAGTTCAAGGACTTTGTGGGATCTGGGGGAAGGGATTAAAAATGCTGTGTGGACACAAAAAAAACCCCAGAGAAATGCTGCCTTTGTGTTTGTTTTAGTGACTGTTAGTTACAGAAGGTAACCCTCCTTGTAACACCCTATACCTGTGTCCGATTCCTGCCTGGCAAATTATGGTGTCTCTGCCCAATGGAGCAACTTTAAAAATCTGGTAGGCTAATCAGTATTGCAGAATAATTTTGGCTTCCTGTCCTGTGGAGGTTTATAAGTTTATGAGGGGCATAGATAACGTGAATAGTGAGGGTATTTTTTCCTAGGGTAGGGGAGTTCAAAACTAGGGGGCAAATTTTTAAGGTTTGAGGAGAAAGGTTTGAAAAGGACATGAGGGGCAACTTTTTACACAGAGAGTGGTTCGTGTGTGGAATGAATTGCCGTAGGAACTGGTGGGTGTAGGTACAGTTACACGTTTAAAAGACAATTTGATAGGTACATGAATAGGAAAGGTTCGGAGGGATATGGGACAAGCTGAGGCAGGTGGGACCAGTTTAGTTTGGGAACATGGTTGGCATGGACCAATTGGATCAAACGTTCAGTTTCCATGCCGTGTGACAGAATTATTCTATGACACACAACAGCAGATAACAATAGACTAAACAAAGTAAATAGGTTTCAGGAATTAACCACCAGTTACGAGGAATGTCAGTATGAAACTCAACAAAGAACACCACAGTAATATTACTCATCCGACTGTGTAAGATCATAAAAGCAGGAGGAGGCTATTCAACCCTTTTAGCCTGCTGTGTCATTCTAGGCCATGGCTGATCCACCTTAATACCATACAACGATGCTATTCCATTAGAAATCTACCCAGCACAGTCCTGAATTTAATGACTGATGTTCCACAGCCCTATGGAGTAGGAAATTCCAAAATCTCTGAGTGAAGTCGTGCCTTCTCATCTCAGTTCCAAATGGCTTTCTTTGTGTTCTGAGACCATGTCTGCCTGGTTCTAGACCTCAAAGCTAGAAGAAATATCGCTTTTACAACTACTCCATCTATCCCTCTCAGAATTTTGTACATTTACATCAGATTATCTCAATCTTCTAAACTTCAGAGAATATATCTCCAGTCTCCTCAATCTCTCCTCGTAGAACTGTCCCTCCATCCCAACAATCAATCTGGTGAATATTTGCTTTTTTTTTCAGTGGTAAGTATCTTCTTTCTTAGACAAGGGAGCCAGAACTGTAGACAATACTGTAGGCATGGTCTCACCAGTTTTATCGTTAAAGCAAAACTTCTTTAGTCCTAAAATCTTGCAACATTAGCTCACATATTGTGTGCCTTCTGAATTGCTATCTGTGCCTACATGCTAACTTTCAATGACTTATGAACAAAGATATCCAGGCTCCATTGGACATCAAGGCATTCTGATCTCCTACTCTGCCCCATTGATCATCATAGGAATGTGCAAAACCTCAGAATTATCCACATTCTATTATAGTCCCTCTGCTATTCTGTTGCCCAACATTTGGTCTGTGTCAATCCCCTTGAAACCTCTTTGCATCCTCCTCACAATTCACATTCTCACCAGTCATATCCAACTTGGAAACATTACAACTGCTCCCACATCCGTTGCTTTTCTCCTGATAACCAGAAGTTCTTTTACACACAACTAAACATTTTTTCCCCAACTGCAAATCACTTCAGTTACTTTGCACTTTTAATCACCAGCGGTATATCACCAGTGTTTTCAATTAATTATCAATTTACATGCAAAGTCTAGCAAGGGCAATGCTATAACACTGAACGTGAGGGAAACGTATGGAGAAAGGAAGGGGGCTAAATCAAAATGCAGTTGAAATAGTCTGCCCCACATCCAAATCATTGACATAGGTTGTGACCAGCTAGTGCCTAAGCACTGAATCTTGCAATTCCCCACTAGTCACAGCCTGTAAATGTGAGAAATACCCATTTATATTTTGCCTGTTGTCCTGCCTCAATCCACACAAGTATGTTATGCCCGATTCCATGCACTTTAATTTTGCTTATTGACTTTTTCAAAAACCATCTGAAAATCCTCATGTCAAACATGGTTTCCCCTTCATAAATCTGTATTGACTCTATCTAATCAGATAACTATTTTCCAAATATCCAATATCATATCAATTCTAATAGATTACAGTATTTTCCCTACTACTAACACCAGGCTAACAGGTTTATAGCTCCCTCCTGTACCTCCTTTACTAAATGGTATGGTTACATTTGCAGTTTCAATCTACAGACACCACTGTAGAATTAATAGAATTTCAAAAGATGATCACCAATTTAGACACTATCTCTGTACTATCTCTTTCAATTCTCCATGGTGAAGTTCTTGGGGTATTTATAGACACTGAGTTCTTAATTATATCTTTGCCTGTAATGGTCCCATATTTGTCCTAGCTGATCTTTTTGCTTAACTATTGAGGCTTTTACATTCCATTTTTAAGATTCTTGTTATCTAAAATTGCCCATGTTCTAGGGACAAAAACAAAACTACTGGAAAGGCGTAGCAGGTCTGGCAGCATCTGTGAAGGAAATGACAGAGTTAACATTTTGGGTCCGTTCTGAGGAAGGGTCACTGGACCTGAAATGTTAGCTCTGTTTTTTCCTTCACAGATGCTGTCAGATATGCTGAGCTATTCCAGCACTTTTGTTTTTGTTCCTGATTTACAGCATCTGCAGTTCTTTCCGCTAATATTTTGCCTGTGTTCTGGTTGGTTTATCAACATATTATTCCAGGAAACTAAATTGAAAGAAAATCAAGGAATTCTTCCTCCACAGCATTGGTGCTCATTAGGTTTATCCAATCTAGACTGAAATCATCCAGGATTCATGCATTCCCCTTCTACATGCACTTTTAATTCCCTGATTTATAGCATAGCGACCATTGGTTTGGCATGGTGGCTCAGTGGTGAGCATTGGTACCTTACAGCACGAGGAACCTGGGTTTGATTCTAGCCTCAGGCTACTAGCTGTGTCGAGTTTGCATGCTCTCCCTGTGTCTGTGTGGGTTTCCTCTGAGTGCTCTAGTTTCCTCCTGCAATCCAAAGATGTGCAGGTTAGGTAGACTGGCCATGTTAAATTGCCCATTGTGCCCAGGGATGTTTAGGTTGAGTGGGTCAGATATGGGAAATGCAGAGACAGGGGAACGGGTCTGGGTGGGATGCTCTTCAGAGGGGTGGTGTGTACTTGCTGGGCTGAATGGCCTGTTTCCACACTGTTGGGGTTCTATGATTACCTCTGTTTGGTGGCCTATAAAAGACTCCAATATGTTTGCTGCTCCTTGCTGTTTCTTAGCTCAATCCAAACAGATTCTATATCCTATTCTTGCAATCAGAAATCCTCTCAGTAAGTTAGTAACTCAGTGATCCTAAGCTTTGTTATCCACAGCTGCTTTTCTTTTTGGCGATCCCCCTGAAATATAGAATGTTCTTTGTATTCAGTTCTGAGTCTTGGTCAGTCTCTAGCCATGACTTGGTGAGGAGGCAATGGCGATGGTATTATTGTTGGACTATTAATTCAGAACCCCACGTAATGTCTGGGAAATCAGGTTTTAATCACTCCATGGCTGGTGGTGGAAAATGAACTTAATAAAGAGCTGGAATTAAGAGTCAAATGATGACTTTGAAAATATTGTTGATTGTTAGAAAAGCCTATCTGGTTCATGTGAGAAGGAAAACTGATCTCCTTACATGGTCAGGTTTACATGTGACTCCAAGCCCACAACAATGTGGTTGACTCTTACCCGGGAATGACTAATAAATGCTTCTTTGTCAGTGTTGGCCGCATCCCATGACTGATTTTTTAAAAAAATGGAAATTAAGTCATTCGCTTTTACTTCTTCTAATATCATCAGTTCACCGATCTTGTTGCAAATGCTGCATAGATTCAAATGGAGTGCTTTAATTCTGCCTTTTTAATGCTATTCTGTAATTTGACCTTGGCTGATTCCAGTACTTATTTTTGCTGCCTTTCACTTTCATGCACATCATTTGTACTAAGCATAAGTATCTTTGGTTTTATAGAGTCATAGAGTCATACAGCACAGAAACAGACTTTTTGGTCCAACTTATCCATGTCCACAACATATCTTAAGCTGAACTAGACTGCATTTGACTCACATCTCTCCAAACCCTTCCTATTCATGTATCTGTCCAAATGTGTTTTAAATGTTGTAACTGGAACTGTCTCTATCTGAATTTCCTCTGAGGTTTCCATCCCACCATCGACAACCTAGTTTAAAGCCTTCCTAACAGCACCAACACATCTCCCCATGAGGATATTAGTGCGAGTCCTAGACAGTGTAACCTCTCTGCCTTGTACAGGTCCCACCAGCTCTAAAACATACAAACATATAAAATGAAAGGAGAAGTCAGTGTCTGCCTGGACTTTGCACATTCGCCCCATGTCGGCGTGGGTTTCCTCCAGGTGCTCCGGTTTCCTCCCACAGTCCACAGATGAGCAGGGTAGGTGGATTCGCAGTGCTAAATTGCCCAGTGTTCGGGGATGTTTAGGACAGGTGGGTTAGATATGGAGAAAGCAGGGGCAGGGGAATAGTTTTGGGTGGAATGTTCTTCGGAGAGGCAGTGTGGACTTGTTGGGCTGAGTGGGCTGTGTCCACACTGTGGGGATTCTATAATTCTATGATTCTATGAAGTATGAGTCTGCTTTGCCATTCAATAAGATTATGGTTGATCTGTTTGTGTTTCGAACTTCACATGCCCATTTCATTCCCCTACCTGACAAGAATTGATCAACCTCTGCCTCCCATCTTAAGAATTGATCTACCTCAAAGTTTCAAAGGTGTACAATCCTCTGAGAGAAAATAATTCTTCCTCACCTCTGACCTGAAAGTGTGATCCCTAATTTTACAATAGTGTTCCTTGTTTCTGAACTTGCCCACTGAGGGAAAAACACTTCCCACACCCAGCTTGACAAGACATTCATGATCATCAAAGACCTCCCTCACTGTTCTAACTTCAGTGGGTACAAGCCCATCCTGCCCAACCAATGCTCAGGACCCAACCCACTCATTCCACATAACAATCTAATAAGCCTCCTCTGGACTATCACCAACACATTTCCATCCTTCCTCAGATAAGGAGACCAAAACTGCACCCAATATTCAAGTAGTCATTTCAACATTGCCTTCTATAACTGCTGTATTATATCTTACTTTTATGTTCGATTCCTCTTGCAATAAAGAAAAGCATCTCATTAGCCTTCTTAATTTGGTTCTGTACCTGCAGACTATCATTTTGTGACTCATGCCCTAAGATACCTAAATGACTCTGCAGCTTGGAATTACACAGTTGTTTTCCACTTAAGTAATATTCTGCTTCTTCATTCTTCATGCCAAAGTAAACAACTTCACATTTTCAAACATTATACTCCATCAGAACTGCCCCAGTGCCTTAGAGATTTTAAAGACCTTCTTCCTGCATATTTCTTCCAACCATATGTTCATTCACTCAATCTTCCTAGTTCTATACCTACCAGCATGTGATTCTGGAAGCAATTCTGACATGACTGCTTTAGAAGTCCCGTTTAGTCTATTCCCAACTCCCTAAATTCTACACTCAGGATAACATCCTTTTCTCTACTTACGCCATTAGTGTCAACATGGACCACAGCTTCTGCAATTTCACCCTCTCCAGAAAGATCATCTGTAGCTGCTCGGTGACATTCTTAATGCTAGGAAGAGAATTCTTTTTATTGTTATTGGCATTTTTATATCCAAAGATATATGAAGTTTCCACGTGCCTGCTTAATATGTCTTGCAGTCGTTGAGCCTCACATATGAGGTGCTAGTGGTGGAGTGATAACGTCTCTGGGCTATCAATGCAGATCGCCACTCTAATGTTCTGGACATAAAGAATTATAGAATAGAGTATAGGAAAGAGGCCATTTGATCCATTGAGACTGAAGAGCATCCCACTCAGATGCAGCCCATTACACTATCCCTGTAACTACCACAGCTAACCTACCTAAACTGCAGATCTCCGGACATTACAGGACAATTTAGAATGGCCAATCCACCTAACCAGCACAACTTTTGGAATGTGGGGGAAAACTGGAGTCCTCGGAGGAAATCCATGCAGGCATAGGGAGAATGTGCAAAACTCCATGCAGGCAGTCACCTAAGGGTGGAATCGAACCTGGACCCCTGGCTCTGTAAGGCAGCAGTGCTAACCACTGAGCTACTGTGTTTAACTCCTACCATGGCAGCTGGGGTAGTTGGATGCTGATTAAAAAAAAAGGTCTGGAATAAGAAGCTAGCTTAATGGCAACCAATTGTCAATTATCATTAAAAAGAAACCTCGCCTGGTTCAAATGCCCTTTTTGGAAATAAATCTGCCATCTTTATCTGGTCTGGCCTACATGTGTCCCCAGACCCTCACCAATCTTGTTAACCTTTAACTGTTGAACAATTAGGATGGGTAATCAATGCTGGCTGAGCTAGTGGTAGCCACATCCATGAATGAATGCTAAAAAACAGTCTTGCTTCTTCCAGTAGGCACCTTAAAATACCAAGGATTCTGTTGTACGAAGGCAATGAACATAGAACATAGAACATAGAACAGTACAGCACAGAACAGGCCCTTCAGCCCACAATGTTGTGCCGACCATTGATCCTCATGTATGCACCCTCAAATTTCTGTGACCATATACATGTCCAGCAGTCTCTTAAATGACCCCAATGACCTTGCTTCCACAACTGCTGCTGGCAACGCATTCCATGCTCTCACAACTCTCTGCGTAAAGAACCTGCCTCTGACATCCCCTCTATACTTTCCACCAACCAGATTAAAACTATGACCCCTCGTGCTAGCCATTTCTGCCCTGGGAAATAGTCTCTGGCTATCAACTCTATCTATGCCTCTCATTATATTGTATACCTCAATGGTGGGGATTAATTTCAAGAAGCTATCTTTGGCTTCTTTGACCTTGCGACCTGCCACTTCATTCTCATTCCTTTTTCGCTTCAAAGTCCCTGCCTGAAACGTGGAATCACCGCTTAAATCTACGTCTATATTTCACCCAACTCTGTGCTTGAATGTTGCCATCAAGTTTCAACATTGCATGTTTGCTACTGTTGTATGTGAAGCAAAGCCTCAGCTCTTCCTTGTGAAAGCTGTATCTTGTAGATTTGCTGCCGCTGTTCTCTTTCCTGGTGGTGAAGTACAGGGCTTGGTTGGTGGCCTGTGGTAGAGCAACCTGTTAATCAAATGAGAAAAGGCTCCTGTCTTGATGGGGAGGCAATGGCCTAGAGTTACTTTGCTGGTTGCTATCCCAGAGACGCCGGCATTATCCTGGGGATTCAGGTTCAAATCCAGCCATGGCAGGTGGCGACATTTGATTTCAATTGAATTAAAAATCTGGAATTAAGAATCTAATGATGACCATGAATTCAATGTCAATTGTCTGGAGGAACCCCTCTGGTTCAGTAATGACCTTTAGGGAAGGAAGCTACCATCTCATATGATCTGGCCTACATGTGACTCCAGACCCACAGCAATGTGGTGAACACTTAAGTGGGCAATAAATGCTTGTCTAGCCAGCAATCCCCTCATCCTGTGAATGAATGAAAGAAAAAAGGCACATTGTAGTTTGTTGTGTGATAGCAAGGGATATTGGCATGATAGAGTAAAAGCTAAAATGCTGGAGGAACTCAATGAGTCTGGCAGCAGCTATGGAGAGAGATAGAAATGTAACATTTTGGTAAGACTTTCTTCAGAACGTCCACTTCTCAAGTGTTAACTCTGTTTCTCTCTCCTCAGATGCTGCCAGTCCTGTATTTTCTGTTTTAATTCAGATTTTCAGCATCCACCACATTTTGCTTTTATTTAGAATAGTAGCATCAACACAAGAATATCTATTAGTCTTCTATCAATGTAATGTAGTTATCTAGTTTTACTCTGGGGTAACCTACTATCTTATTACCATGCAATAAACATTTCATGTTAGTCAAGAACAAGCCTCTTCTAACAAGATTTTGTGTGGTCATCCTTCATCACATAGTATTAAGTAGTTTCTGGATGAGTGCCATAAAGAGGGATTGGTGGCAGAATATCCTTTCAGAACCAGGTGTCAATTGTGGGCATTTCTTACAACATGGTGGCAGCCTTGGGGTTTCATTCAACCACCTTACATCTTGTAGCCATGTGGAATGAGCTGTTTCTACATTGAAGAAATCATCAGCAGTGCAAGAATCCACAGCTGGGAGATGAATGATTTCGACTATAAAATGTGAGTGCCTCTTTACGATTTCAGCAACTTTTGAAAGGAGAGCACAACCTCCCAGCCTCTGTATTGAACAGAAAAAGGCTATTCAGTCCATCATGGCAGATTCTGATTTGAATGGCTGTAAATTGAGAGAGGGGAATGTTTAATGAGACATGGGCATCCTTGTGCAATATTTACTGTAAGTAAACATGCAGATACAGCAGGCAGTGAAGATGGCAAACTGCATGTTGGCCTGCAAAGCGAGAAGATTTGAGTACAAGAACAAGGATGTCTTGCTGCAACTTTACAGTACATTGGTGATGCCACACTGAGAACACTGTGCTCAGCTTTGATCGCCTTATCTGAGGATAAGAAGGGGGTGCAATGAAGGTTTACCAAATTGATCCCTGGAATGGCAGGATTAACATATGAGGAGAAATTGAGCTGTTTAGGACTATATTTATTGAAGTTTGGAAGAATGATGGAGGGGGAAATCTCATAGAAAACAATGAAATTCTAACTGAACTGGAGAGGTTAGATGCAGGAAAGATGTTTCCAATGGTGAGAGAGTCCAGTCATAGTTTATGGATATGGGTCAAACATTTTAGGGCCGAGGTAAGGAGTAATTTCTGCACCAGAGCGTGGTGATCCTGTGGAATTCACTACCACAAAAACTAGTTGAAGCCATAACATTATGTGTTTTCAAGTGGGAGGTAGATATGTCACTCGTGGCTAAAGGGATTAAGGGAGATTGGGGACGGTGTAATTTGGACATTGAGCTCAATGATCAGCCCTGATCATAATGAATGGCTGAGCAGGCTCGAGGGGTTGAATGGTCCGTTCTTGCTCCTGAACTCTATGTTTCCATGTCTATGTCGGCTGAATAAACCAGACACCTATTCTAATTCGACTTGCCAGAGTTTGATCTGTAGTCTTTCAGGATATGCTACCGATATATATTAGGCACAGATCCAGGTTCCTTGTGGATTTCTGCCTCAGCCACCAAATGGGGCAGCGAATCCCAGACACCCACCACTCTTTGGAAAAATGTTTCCTTATGTCCCTTATAATCCTTTACCAATTACCTTAAATCTGTGCCCCCTGGTAATTGATCTTTCTGCAGTTGGAAACATAACTTCCTTGTACACTCAATTAGGTCACTGCTCAGCCTCCTCTGTTCGAAGGAAAATAACTTTAGTTTACCCAAGGCGTCGTCACAGCCGCAATCTCAACACTGTTGCACTGTTGAAACACTGTGCAAATATCCTCTTTGTTCTCTCTAGAACAGTGATATCCTTCCTGTAATGTGGAGATTAGAAATGTACACAAAACTCCAGCTGTGACCTAAACAGAGTTTTATCAGCTCTGGCATTACATCCCCACTGTTATCATCAATACCTTGCCCAATGAAAGATGCACCCCAATGCCTTCTTTATTCATCTGGTCACTTTCAGAGGTCTGTGCTCATGTCTTCAAGGTCTCTCACTTCCCATACTCAACGTTTTCTTTGTTTATTGTGTAGTCATCTGCTTTGTATGCTCTCCTCAAATGAATAACCTAGCACTTATTATTTTCAATTCCATTTGACACTTATCTGTCACTCAACTATCCTCTTCACTGCCACCATCGGTCAATTTTGTCAAGAACAATAACTAGTCTCATTCGTAAATTTTGAAACTAAGCCTCCTAATTGGAAATCTATATCATTAAAATATACCACAACAGCATCATTGAATCCTGTGAATATGACTGTAAATTGCTTTCCATTTGCAGAAACCTCCGTTGACCACTACCCTCTGTTTCCTGTCACTTAATCAGTTTTAGAACCAACTTACTATATGTGTCAGTGGTGGGAGTGTGGAATGGGCTGCTGGTGGTGGTAGTGGAGTCAGATACATTAGGGATGTTTAAGCAATTCTTGGATAGGCATGGAGGATAGTATAATGTAGGGTATGCAGGATAGTTTGATCTTACAGTAGGGCAATAGGTCGGCACAACATCGTGGGGCCGAAGGGCCTGTACTGTACTGTGCTGTTCTATGTTCTGTGTTCTATGCTCTATGTCCTATTCCGCTGTGACTTTAATAATTATGGTCAGTTTGCTAAATGGGAGCATGTCAAATGTCTTCTTATGTAGACAACACCCACTGCACTATCCTCCTCAATTCTTCTTATCACTTCCCTAAAAATTCAAAGTTATTAAGATCATGCCTTTTCTGATTAATTTGAGCTTTTTTATGTAACAGCTAATCCTAACTTCCAACACTGATTCAACTCATCTGTCCACCACTGAGAACTTGCACATGTCCTTCTCAATCAACAAACATCACTTCAGAGGAAGAGAATATGTTTTACTCTAAAAATTTTGAAATTTGATGAGCAATTTCAATCATCTCAGATGGCAACACCTACTGACTTAAATGACATTGAGGAAAAGGCTTTCAAAACTTACTGGAAATAGTGGCAGAACTCAAGCAGATGTATGTACCATTGACTAGGTGTTTGATGAATTCCCAACAAAGACGTCATCATTGATATCATTGGACTAGAAGATCTCTTGACTTATCCTCCATCTGTAGGAAAATCTTCAGGTCTTGAATTCATTAAGAAAATAAGGAAGTCCCTTTAACCAAAAGATTATGACATGACAGACTGGGACACACACATTGAGATCTACTTTGCAGCAAGGTTGAAAAGAGAAGATTACTTCTCACATCTCATGCTTAAAAAAAAGACTCTCTAGATATGATGGTGGTCTAATGTCAACATTTATACAGCTTCACAGTAAAAGGTGTGCCAGAAATAAAAGACCCACCAATTCTTTACAGATGTCAATGTTCAACATTTATGATGGCAGAGACTTGGAGGAGAGAAAGGATATTTGTAAATGATATGTTCTTGTCTCACAGTTCTTTTCTAAAGGGGTAAGTTTGGGAGAAAGAAACCTGGGGGGAGGAGTAATGTTGTATTAAGACAGTTGACCCAAAAATGTTGACTCTGAAACCTTTGTTAAAGTCTGTCACTGCACTGTCATAGACTGCTTCTTGGAAGAGCGAGTTGGTTGCAGTTGTCGTCGGAGTTGTTCTTGTCTGTTAATCTGAAATCTCATTTTAATAACCATGCAATTTAGGCAAAGCTGGCATCCCTAAGGAGATACTCAAGTCTGCTAACAGCGTATTGTAGTTACCCATTCTAACTCTGCTGTTAGTTGCTATCTTATTACAATGTAATAAACCTTTCTTGTTACTCAAGAACAAGTCTCCTGTGCCAGGGCTATTTGGTCATCCTTCACCACTCAGTAATAGTAACTAACAATACAGACTGATTGGTAGTAGTGTATCTATCTAAAGAAAATCATTTTAGAAACAGGTGATAGCTGTGGCCATCTCTCACAATAGTGTGCATTCAAAGCCAAGTCTCCTCAGGAATAACCTTTTTATTTGCATTGATTTGCATCAATTGGCATTAGAATGTAAACTTCTCAAGATGCATTTAATGACCTTCATGACCTTTGTTCTCACTGCCACCTTCCCCGATATCTGATGGGCCAAGTCCCACTGTGGCAGTGGGGAGAATAGGCTGAATCCCACTGTGGCAGTGGGGTGAATGGGCCGAGTCCCATGCTGGCAGTGGGTGAACGGGCCATGTCCCACTGTGGCAGTGGGGAGAATAGGCCAGGTCCCGTGGTGGCAGTGGAGAGAGTAGGCCGAGTCCCATGGTGGTGGTGGGGAGAGTAGGCCGAGTCCCGTGGCAGTGGGGAAAATGGGTGGAGTCCCACGGTTGAACTGGGGACAGTAGGCCAAGATCTGTAGCAGTGGGGAGAATGGGCCAAGTCCCACAGTGGTAGTGGGGAGAATGGGCCGAGTCTCTTGGTGGCAGTGGGGAGAATGGGCCGAGTCCCATGGTGGCAGTGGGGAGAACAGGCCGAGTCCCGCGGTGGTAGTGGGGAAAATAGGCCCAGTCCTGCGGTGGTAGTGCTAAGAGTAGGCGGAGTCCCTTGGTGGTCGTGGGGAGAATGAGCCGAGTCCCGCGGTGGTAGTGGGAAGAATGGGCCAAGTCCCGTGGTGGTAGTGGGGAGAGTAGGCCGAGTCCCGTGGTGGTAGTGCGAGAGTAGGCCGTGTCCCGTGGTGGTAGTGGGGAGAATGGGCCCAGTCCTGTCGTGGTAGTGGTGAGAGTAGGCCGAGTCCCGTGGGGGAATGAACAGACTTATTCCCGGAGCAATGGCAGAGTGAGGCCTGAATGGAGACCAGTATGTAGAGGCAGCATGGCCTCATGCTCTGGGGTGGGCATGGTCTGGAGCTTAAATACTTTTTGTCACATTTGTCACATTCTGGACCTTTTCAACTGGTCCCTTGCTTATGTTCTTTCTACTCTGTAACAACCCTTTTTTATTCTGTAACCACACTTAAAAGTATCTGTACCTAATGGTCCTCTGTACCTAAGAAGGTGCAGAAAGACAACACTACAAACTTTTCACTGCACTCATTTGAGTGTACGTGACAATAAAGGCTGTTCTATTCCTTTGCATTGTAACTCCTAAGCTCTCCACTGTTTTGTCTTCGGCATTTTGAATGTCCTCCTCCCTTTTCCCACTGCACTTCTGGTCCCTTGGCTGTCACGTGCTGGAATTCCCTTTCTCCTCTTCTTTAAGACTCCTTTTGAAATCATTTTTTGTGACTTAGCTGATTAAACTCCATCGTTACTCTTAAAATGATCCTGTTCATCTTGCTTATGCTTCTGTTGATGTCGCTTCAGGTTTATGTGAGACTCATTTTTTTCCCCTCTTTATAGAACATAGAACATAGAATAAATTTATGTTTTTTATTTCCTCTTTCCCTTGCTAAAGCAGAAATCCTGACTGATTCCTCACCCTCCCCCACAACTGGAGTTGTCATCAACTGTTATGATTCTTTCACCCTCCTCATGAAACCAACAAACACTCCACAGATTGAGAATCGACTCGAAATCATACTGGTCTGCATAGAACAGTGGCATAACCCTAGAATTATCAATGTATGGTTTTGAGAACAGATAGCATTTGAGAAGAGACATTAATTAATTTAAAACAAGTGGAAAAACTCTGCTAAATGAGGCTATCATATGAATGTACATGACTATTGCACAAGGTAATTTTTAGGAAATGTTATCTTGTTCAATGGAGGCTTTAGGCAAATTCCTGTGGTTACACCTGTTTCATTTCCAACACCATCAATCTATTAGCATTTGTTTGACTAACTGTGCAGTTGCAAAAACCTTATGCTGCCGGTCAGATGAATGAGGTACAGACAGTCAGATGAAGGGGAACTTGCCTTTTTCTAGCAGTTTGGTAACAATGCACCTGCTTTTGCACTCTAAACATTCAAGGTTTCTATCTCATGACAGCAGTTCAGTGACTGGGATGGTTTCATGCCAACCACAAAACATGAGCACTCCTAGGACTGTCAATAGGTCCTGGCACCAAACCACTGCACTTTTAGCACACTTTATAATATCAACACAATTGCAGGCTGGATGAATAGAGCTCCCTGTTTCCTAGTCTCAACAGCAGTAGCCTATAATTTTGCATTCTGTGACTGAATTAGGAGCTGCATTAACATTCACCGAACACACGCAGCTTTAGCCTTTCACCCGCTTTCAAATCTCTTTGAGGCACCACAGAGCTGGCAATTAGAAACAAAATTGTGCTCACAAACTCTTAGCGAAAAGTACGCATCATTAGGTTCATTTTGCAATCTGAAAATGAATCTGGAGGAGAAGGTCAACATTAACATCAGTTCCCCTTATCATGAAGAGGCGAATGGGTTAGAACTGAATTCTCTGGCATTTATTGTCCACACACCCATGATGTTGTCCCTTCCTCTGTTTGGGCAGATGACAAATGCTACCCCAAAGTTACAACAGATGCCAAGAGTCCTCAGAGTTTGTTATCAAAGGCCCAACATCCCTGTATGAGCTTAGTCAGGATGAACAAGCTAATTGATCATGGGATACATCACCATTGACCCCAATCTCTCGTCCCCTGAGGCCCACACAAGTAGCAAGGTCACTGAATACTCATACTGAGTGGAGGGCTTGGAATATTCTCCTCCTGCAATTGTCAAGGGCTGCTGTGGTCAACTGCAACATGTCAACTATGATCTCAACATTTCAATCACATTTTCAGTCATGAAAAGCATTTTTTTTATATAAAAGGAGTATGTCACAGTGGTATCTCTGAAAGTTAGTGCACAATGGCTTGAAACAATAGCAGTTAGGGTCCCTAGCTTAGTTTGAGGGAGCAGAGCAACAGCACTATTTGGATATTGTACTGGAGAGTTCAGCGTGACAGGGTGGGTGTGGGGTCAAGGGGTAGAGCAAGGTGCTGGAGGGCATGCATGGAATTCTGAGGCTACTCATTCTGTCCACTTCCCCTTTTTAATCGTTCAGCAAGTTCCAATGTCCAATTTGATGGTGACACTGACAAGATACCAGGCTGCTTGGAGATACTGTCAATTCAACCCAGAGTGCATTCAGAGTAGAACCAATGGTAAGTGAACCTATCCTAGCTTGCTATATTTGCCATCCCACAGCTGGAGTAGGAACTCACAATGCAAGACCCAGGCAGAGACATTCAGGGTCAGTCATTTGTTTAATCCTTGGCTGCACTAGTCAGATAAACTGTGAGTGAAATTCATGAATTTAGTTATCCGTTTATTGGGGGCCCATCATCTCTGCTTATGGAATGGTCACCTGTCTGCTTTGTGCAAAGGAAACCAATATTTTTCAAATTTCACAAGGAGCTTATGCCAGGTTGACACATATCTTGTTTGCTGAACCCGTTTGGGTTTTGGGATCTGGAAGATCTCAAATCAGCCTTCAAACAGTGAGCACACATGCTACTCTGGGTGCATCTCGAATACCCACCATTCCAAATGCGTTTCAAAAGTCCAATGTTGATGTCTAAGTTTGGGTGCAATTAGTCTTATCAACAATGCAATTTAATTCCCAAAAACTTCCTGCATAAAAGCCTGTACTGTAAAACACCCTGTTACTTGCCTCAAAAATGGAAGTTGGGACTTTTAGTATGTTGTCAGCACAGGCAATTTCGCTAACCCCACATCAAGGACTCAGTGAAATCCCAGGGTGTAGGAAGTCTGAGGGTTGGAGTCCCCACTGGAGCCTTGTCCCTCTTACATCAATTACTTTGTTGAAGGTGGGTGTAAAGTCTACCTACCCCAAATATTTGGAGACTTTCAGCAGATAGCATGACTTAGCTAAATGTCCTTAGCAGTATTATGATCAGGTGAGAAGTGGTAGAACAGCTAGCCTCTCTTTCCACCTCTTGGACAACAGTTACAAATGATTTAAAATAATTTGGTTGTTAATTTTTTTGGGTGTTTAAGTGCTGTAACTGTAAAATACAAGGATAGGCAGGGTTTCTTGTAATTTTTGAAAAGAAAATAAATCGTATTTGTTCTACTAAACAACAGATATGCACCACTTTGCAGAACACTAAAGTTCTGTAAGTAAAAATGACTTTGAGCTTTCTGAATACATGTCACTGGACCTGAAACTTTAACGCTGTTTTCTCTCCACATATTCTGCCAGACCCACTGAATTTCTCCAGTAATGTATATTTTTCATTATATATAACAGTTTGGTCCACACCCACTTGACTAAAACAAAGGTCACTGTACATGAATGGTTCAGGAAATAGGCCATTGACACAGAATGAAAATGTTTGCCTCTGTTGGTCTACTTCCAGACAGCCCAGCCCCTTTCTGATGTCTTTGTAATTTGCAAGAAGAAGTTATAAAAATGTTCACCATCTTAAAAATTGCTGTCAATCACTATAAAATCATCCTGTGGTTTAACCCCCTTAATAGATGAAGACATTTTTGATATAAAACAAGGCGTTAGAACAAGAGGAACAATTTATTTTAGAGAGTTCCTAAAGCCACCCACTAATTTCCCTCCTACCATACCCAGGTCTGCTGTTGAGTAGTTGATGGAAATTGATGACATGTGTTGCCAACTACTCAGTTATCACCATATAATTTGGCTTCTGTGTTTGCAAAATGAACATATAATGGTCTATGGAGATAGCAAGAACTGAGCAGGCCAGGCAACATCAGAGGTGCAGAAAAGTTGACATTTTGGTTAAGGACCCGACCCGAAACATCAGCTTTCCTGCTCCTCTGATGCTGTCTGGCCTGCTGTGTTCCTTCAGCTCCACACTGTGTTATTTATGATGGTCTTTGGTCTGTTTTCATTTTGCAATTCTTATGTTTTGGCTAATGATCCTTGTCAAGCCCCAATGACATTGCCTATGATAGATTTTCCAGGGCACAAGCTTTTAGCCACAGGAAAATGCTTTTTCCCTAACATACTTCTCCCTACATCACCCTGTAAACTGCACACACCTGCCTTTTGGAGTATCAAGCCCATCTACCTGCTTTTTCATCATATTTTTAAACATTTCTTAATCCGGGAACATATGCAATTTTCTTGTGGAGTGTATTATATCATTCACCATGAAGTGTCCTATTTACTCACATGTCTACTAGTCTTTAGGTGAAAAGGTTCCACCTGATATTCCTTCCAACTCTGACCTTCCTCATTACCAACTGGTGCTGTTAGTATGTTAATCTGATTACAGTGAACGTTTTTTTAGCTCATCTACTTTGCGGATCCCTATTGCAAACATAAAGAGATCACCCCAAAAAAGAAAACAATAGAATTAAAACTTTCTTAATCTTTCCCAACAATGTTTTGGCTGTACGTTCCCCTCTCCCCTCTCAAGGATAGCACGGTCTTTCTCGTGAATGCGTGACCAGAGACTGCCAAATGGAGCACACACTGTGATTCTCTGCAGCCACTTATTGTATTCCATTCAAACACTGCCAAGGTTGGTAGAGCAGCAGGTTTGGCAAAATCGGAACTTCCATCAAAATCCACATAATTGTGCAAGCAAGGGCATGTTAAACTTTGAAGGTGGATATATGCAAGCCAGCTGTCATTGGGAACTCAGATCAGATTCCTGACAGGGCTGAGGAGGGACATTAATGTAATCAAGTGCCAGTAATTTAATCATTTCATAGGCTTGATCAGTTTTTTTATTACATTTGTTGTCAAGCAGGCAGTTTCTTCCTATCATAAGAAAATAAACACCATTTATCATCCCTGTAAATATTACCCAGTGACAGCTTCAGCATTGCTTTGCATAAATATCTATGAATGAGAATACTGTCTGGTATAAGCAGAAAAAGTCTATTCTTCATATTTTCGTCCTGTCAGAATCATTTTTGTTGCAGTTTATACACACTTTCATCAGCTTGTGAATCTTTAATTTGTTGTTGAGATCACATTTTCTCTGGATACAGGTGACTGCTTTATCTGTTCTTTTTGGGAATTTGAGATTTGCCCAAGGTAGCCCTTTACTGTTTCAAATCTAAATACAATTATTAAGTGCTTCCAGACCAGATCAGGTGCATTAAAGGTAGGCTGCAATTACAAAGTTTGACAGAAATGCAACTCATAGGTCTTGACAGTTAATATGTCAGTCTTGTTTAGTTGAAAATTGGGTTATATTATCTTTGTACGAGACCATTAGATGTAGCCATTCATTGATTGTTTTCAAAAATTGTTAAATTAGATCTAAGGGCTTTATTATTTTCTAAGACATTAAGTGTGTTTAAGAGGTCATTTGTTTGAAACTAGGTTATGAAAGCAAGGATTTCATGGAAAAAACTTGAACTGGCCACAGAGATTCATTGTAGGAAAAGGGGAATCATTAATAGGGTCACACCACTGAATGAGAATTCATTGTTCATCCTATTTTGATTAGAAGTATGTAAATATGGCTGCTAACAAAGTCACAACCTCAATTACTATTGATTCAGTAACTTATAAAACTAAAGTCAATTGATCAGCAGAGATAATAAGATGTAGAGCTGGATGAACACAGCAGGCCAAGCTGCATCTGAGGAGCAGAAAAGATGATGTTTTTGGCCTAGACACACCCTTGAAGGTCTAAGCCCGAAACACCAGCTTTCCTGCTCCTCTGATGCTGCTTGGCCTGCTGAGTTCATCCAGCTCTACACCTTGTTATCTCAGATTCTCCAGCATCTGCAGTTCCTACTCTCTTTGAATCAATTGATCAGCACCTGCTCCACCCATAAGTTCCCATCCTGCCATAATTCCAACCATTTAGTAATTCCTTTGAAATTCAATGATTGCTGTTATCTCGATGGATTAGTGATAGTTTGTCACCCAACTTGAATGCATTTGTTCTAAATTGTATGCCAAGGCTCTAATTCAGTCAAATATATCAGGCACTTAAAAGCTACTGCTTTTGCTTTGTGATACACTTTTAATGATTGCATTTGACAGTCAATGTCTTCATCAGGCTAGAGCCTATCATGCATTAATATAAATATGACTGTCTTCAATAAATAATTACATCAGTTGGAAGCATTGTTACTGCTTTGATGACTGCTCACACCATTAATAGTCAGGAAAATGTGAAACATTTACTGATGCCTTCAGAATCACCTTGGGTGGAGAAAGTAGAGAGTGAATGCACATCTGAGTAGAGACGGAACTGTCAGAACCAAATAAGTAAAAGGAACAAATAATTTGATTAAGAAGTTTATAATTTTTAATTCTACGTCAACATGTCATTCCAAGAAATAAGAAAAATGCACATTTCAATGGGATTGTTTCCTCAAAACAAAATAGAATGAAATACAAGGAAAATATCAATTTCTGCCTAATCTAAGGTTCTAGACTTAAATGTACACCTGTTTTGAACCAGCATGTTTGCAGGAATTCCACAGTCACAGCTTTTTACTTAGGATTGATAGAGCACAGTTTAGAGTCATAGTAAGGAGTTGAGATGCTTTTTTTTGGGATCTGGGCATTGCTGGCTGTGTCAGCATTTATTGCCCATACTTAATTGCGGGCAATTAAGAGTCAACCATATTGCTGTGGGTCTGGAGTCGCATGTAAACTAGACTAGGTAAAGATGGTAGTTTCTTTTCCTAAAGTGCATTCGTGATCTAGATGGGTTTTTACAACAATCAACATAGGTTTCATACACATCATTGGATTCTTAATTCCAGATTTTTAATGAGCTCAAATTGCTCTACCTGCCATGGCAGGATTTAAACCCGGGTACCCAGAACATTACATGTGCCTCTGGATTAATAGTTGAGTGATAATACAATGAGACCATCACCTCCTCTTATGAGTGTAGAAATGGTGAGAGCCCCAGCAGTAACACAGCTATCCATGTTTGGATCAGAAATTGGCCTGCTGACAGAAGCCAGAGGATGGTGGTTGATGGGAAATGTTCATCCTGGAGTCTAGTTACTAGTGTTGTACCGCAAGGGTCAGTGTTGGGTCCACTGCTGTTTGTCATTTTTATATAAGACCTGGATGAGGGCGTAGAAGGATGGGTTAGTAAATTTGCAGACGACACTAAGGTCGGTAGAGTTGTGGATAGTGACGAAGTATGTTGTAGGTTACAGAGAGACATAGATAAGGTGCAGAGCTGGGCTGAGAGGTGGCAAATGGAGTTTAATGTAGACAAGTGAGAGGTGATGCACTTTGGTAGGAGTAACTGGAATGCAAAGTGCTGGGCTAATGGTAAGATTCTTGGTAGTGTAGATGAGCAGAAAGATCTCGGTGTCCATGTACACAGATCCTTGAAAGTTGCCACCCGGGTTGACGGGGTTGTTAAGAAGGCAATACAGTGTTTTAGCTTTTATTAATAGAGGGATCGAGTTCCGGAACCATGAGGTTATGCTGCAGCTGTACAAAACTCTGGTGCGGCCGCACTTGGAGTATTGTGTACAGTTCTGGTCACCACATTATAAGAAGGATGTGGAAGCTTTGGAAAGGATGCAGAGGAGATTTACTAGGATGTTGCCTGCTATGGAGGGAAGGTCTTACAAGGAAAGGCTGAGGGACTTGAGGCTGTTTTCGTGAGAGAGAAGAAGGTTGAGAGGTGACTTAATTGAGACATATAAAATAATCAGAGGGTTAGATAGGGTGGATAGGGAGAGCCTTTTTCCTAGGATGGTGATGGCGAGCACGAGGGGGCATAGCTTTAAATTGAGGGGTGAAAGATATAGGACAGATGTCAGAGGTAGTTTCTTTACTCAGAGAGTAGTAAGGGAATGGAATGCTTTGCCTGCGACGGTAGTAGATTTGTCAACTTTAGGTGCATTTAAGTCACCATTGGACAAGCATATGGACGTATATGGAATAGTGTAGGTTAGATGGGCTTCAGATTGGTATGACAGGTCGGCACAACATCGAGGGCCAAAGGGCCTGTACTGTGCTGTAATGTTCTATGTTCTATGTTCTATGTATGTAACACATTTTCACCCAGGTTTTCTCCAAAATTATGTGTTTGGTATATGTCTGTATTGACATATGTCTTGTGGTTTGATTTCTGACTTGCTGTACCTAATGTGCCTGGCTTACGACTTGAATTTTTATGCTTCATATAGACTTTCTTTACTTGTTTATATCTATTCTTTCTTTCCTCCTCATGCCTTTCAGTTTGCCAGGTAAAATTGCAAATTTATGTTTAACACAATGATAACACCCTTGGTGGGAATTCATTCTGAGTGTGTCTAATGTGTGTGATTAGTAGTAGAATAGTTTGAAGCATGATTTCCCATGCTGAAGCTAAAAGAATATCTGCTGTGAATTTACCACAATCTTCAAGCCTCCATTAGATACATTGAATTGCACTCAGTTCTGCCATTTTTGTGTATAACTTCACAAGGCAGCACTTTAATATATCTTGTAAATGTTAATGTGAGGCTCAAATAATTGAGCACTTTCTCAGCACCAATGAAAAAGTGAACTTGGGAGCAGCGTATTGACTGAAATTGTTCTGAAAGACAGGATGCTGATTGGAGGAATTGAGAAATTAGGAAGGGAATGCAGGCTCCTGAATCTATCAGTCATATAAATATCCCTATAATGTGCCTATTACCCTATCTCTTTATTTTTCTCATTATTCAATGAAGATCTGTAAAGCTTAACCTTTTAGCTTTGTTTATTTCACTACTTTGTACCTGAGGTCATTTAACTATGTATCTTTGAGCCTAAGACGGCTGTGTGTGTGTGGCGACATTACACATTGTTCACAGTACTCCTGGACTTCCGTACTTGGGTACACATGACAATAAAATCTAAATCTAAACTAAACTAAATCCGGTTCCTTTATTAAAAAAAAGCATTTCTCTTCATTATTGCATTCTAAGTAAAAAAAAACAGCAATACTATGCAAACGTTTCTTACTTGGTTACGTTGTCAATTTTTATTTTCATTGTTTTTCACAAATCATCAGAAAATTTTTCAATTCTATGGTCAAGTTAAGTATGATCTATAACAACAATTTGTCCTGTATATCTATGCACAACAATCATGCGAAGCCATTTTCCTAGCAACCAGGTTGCTAGGTTGAATGTAGCTTGGGTTCGTCTCTGTGTTTTCAGTGTCAAATTATTGCAACTCATATTTAGATCATGAGGATGAGGGTACGATGAAGGACTAAATAAATACCTTGCATCTGTCTTTACCCAGGATAAAGATACTCCTGAAGTCATAATAAAGAGAAGGTAGCTGCAATACCGGAAGGGCTAAAAGTTGGTAAAGTGGAGGCATTAGAAAGATTGACTCACCCAAAATTGTTAAGTCACCAGGACCCAATGGGATGCATCTGAAGATGTTATGGAAACATGCGGATGTTGTGACTCCAGACCGACAGCAATGTGGTTGACTCTTAACTGCCCTCTGGTCAATTAGGGATGGGCAATAAATGCTGCCTGGACAGTGTTGCCCTCATCATTCATGAATGAATAAAGGAAAAAATGTCCAGGTTTAGGTTTACAAGTGTCAAGAAGCACTGACACCACGTAAGTATCAAGCAATGACCTTCTCCAACAAGAATCTAACCATCACCCATTGACATCCTGGGGTTACGGTTAACCTGAAACTGAACTCTACTGGCTATACAAATACTAAGAGCAGGTGAGAGGCTCAGAATCTTGCAGCGATGAACTTAGTTACTGACTCCCAAAGTATGCCTACAGGGCACAAGTTAGGAATGTGATGGAACAATCCCCTCACCGATGTGAATGCCCTCTAGCAACACTCAAGAAGCTTGACATCATTCAGTTGACTTTACATCCATAAGCATTCATTCCATCTATCACTGGTGCTCAGTAGCAGTAATGTGTACCATTCTGTAGAATGTACTGCAGAATTTCATCAAGGCTCCTTAGATAGCACCATCCGAACAGGTGACCACATCCGTCTAAAAGGACAAAAGCAGCAGATACTTGGGAATACCATGAAGCCTAAGCTCCTCTCCAAACTCCCCTCCCCTCATTCTGACTTGAAAATATATCATTGGTCCCTCAGTGTCATTGAGTCAACATTCTAGAACTGTCCCCCAGTTGCATTGTGGGCATTGTTATGAAGGAGTGGTTGATACCGCTCTGATAATTAAAATCAAAACACCCACTTTGTAACCTGTTGAAGGAAGTGTGAAAAGTGGTATACTTGCCTCTCAGCTCCCAATCTATTGCAAAAGAGGTGAAATAAAATGAAGTCCTGACAGTAACTCAACAATCAGCAAGTATCAATTTACTTATCTAACTCTAACAGTTAACAAATTAACAGAACTACTGACAAACTGACCAATTCTCTGTTAACTATTAACTATCCCTGAATAAATTAAAATTCTAATAGTATGCTTTCCCAAAAGATATAAGTATCACATACATAAATCAAAATTAATAAAAATATAAATTAAATTATAAAATATAAATCAAAATTGCGACCAGGATAAGTCTTCTGAAATGCTCTTTGCCAACTCTGCTGTCCTCCAGTCAGGAGTACTTTCCTCTGTCAAATTCTTGAGTCAGGAATATTGGCACAGAGTACCACAGTACCTTTGTTTAAATGGTGCTTACTCTGAGATCTTAGAGATTTCAGTGAGAACCAGTGATTTCCTCTTTCTTTAGAGCTGATGGCTGTTGAGAACTATTCTTTTAACATAAGGTAGTTTGCTCTCACACGATTTACAAATGACCTCTTCTTTTATACCCTTGATGACCTATTAATTTCTTACAATAGGGTTGATCTTAAGTTGTCAACATTATTAGATACAAATTTCATTGGGCGTTGGTATCTAGGGCCTGGTTTAAATTAATTGGCTAAATTCAAAAGCCCATTGTCTTGGTAAAAATGCTGGTTTACCTGCTAACAGTATAGTCATTCTGATATAATGTTGCGATTGCAAGAACCCTTTGTGCATCTTCTGCTGCCTGCACATTTCTTTCTTATGTCCAAGCCTTAAAAATCACATCTTTTAAAGGGACCACACACTCTTTCCTCCTATCATTTTTAAGCAACATCTAAAGTCCTACCTTCCAATCCGCAAATACTTTACCAACTTCACAACAGTATACTCAGACCAACTAGGGATGGCCAATAAATGCTGGCCAGCCAATAATGCCAGCACACTGTGACTGAGTTTAAAACATCTTATAGCACAGAGGAAGCTGAAGGAGACTATTCATTTGTTCTTTTGCATTGTTTCATACTCGTAATCATTTTGAAAGAATTTCTTTATTTACTAGCCCCTTATCATTCCTTGCCAATTTATGCTTTAGAATTTGTAGCTTGAGTCATAGAACATAGAACATAGAACATAGAACATAGAACATAGAACAGTACAGCACAGAACAGACCCTTCAGCCCACAATGTTGTGCCGACCATTGATCCTCATGTATGCACCCTCAAATTTCTGTGACCATATACATGTCCAGCAGTCTCTTAAATGACCCCAATGACCTTGCTTCCACAACTGCTGCTGGCAACGCATTCCATGCTCTCACAACTCTCTGCGTAAAGAACCTGCCTCTGACATCCCCTCTCTCCTTTCCACCAACCAGCTTAAAACTATGACCCCTCGTGCCAGCCATTTCTGCCCTGGGAAATAGTCTCTGGCTATCAACTCTATCTATGCCTCTCATTATCTTGTATACCTCAATTAGGTCCCCTCTCCTCCTCCTTTTCTCCAATGAAAAGAGACCGAGCTCAGTCAACCTCTCTTCATAAGATAAGCCCTCCAGTCCAGGCAGCATCCTGGTAAACGTCCTCTGAACCCTCTCCAAAGCATCCACATCTTTCCTATAATAGGGCGCCCAGAACTGGACGCAGTATTCCAAGTGCGGTCTAACCAAAGTTTTATAGAGCTGCAACAAGATCTCACGACTCTTAAACTCAATCCCCCTGTTAATGAAAGCCAAAACACCATATGCTTTCTTAACAACCCTGTCCACTTGGGTGGCCATTTTAAGGGATCTATGTATCTGCACACCAAGATCCCTCTGTTCCTCCACGCTGCCAAGAATCCTATCCTTAATCCTGTACTCAGCTTTCAAATTCGACCTTCCAAAATGCATCACCTCGCATTTATCCAGGTTGAACTCCATCTGCCACCTCTCAGCCCACCTCTGCATCCTGTCAATGTCCCGCTGCAGCCTACAACAGCCCTCTACACTGTCAACGACACCTCCGGCCTTTGTGTCGTCTGCAAACTTGCTGACCCATCCTTCAATCCCCTCATCCAAGTCATTAATAAAAATTACAAACAGTAGAGGCCCAAGGACAGAGCCCTGTGGAGCCCCACTCACCACTGAGGCAGTTGGATAAAACACTTTGAGTCATGAAAGACACATCTAACAAACACATCATGTTCATTTTAGTTTTATTTACTTGTGGGATGTGGGCATCTCTGGCTAGGTAAGCGTTTATTGCCTTTCCCCAGTTCTCCTTCAGGAAGTGGTGGTGAGCTGCTTCCTTGAACTGCTGGTGTCCATGTGCTATAGGTAGACCCACAATGCTGGTAGGGAAGGCATTCCAGGATCCTGATCCAATGACATTGAAGGCTGGTATTATATTTCCAAATCAGGGTGGTGAGAGGCTTGGAGGGGAACTTTGAAATGGTACAAGTGCTACTGTGTATCTGTTACCCTTGTCTTTCTAGATGAAAGTGGTCATAGATTTGGAAGGTGTTGTCTAAGGAACATTGGTGCAGTTCTGCAGCGCATCTTGTAGTTGAAATGCATTGCTGCAAATGAGTGTCAGTGGTAGAGGAAGTAGGAGTTTGTGGATGTTTTATGCATCAGTCTAAGTTGGATACACATGATGTCACGGGAGAGCAAGAGCCTCATAAATTTGACTGAAGTAACAAATTATTGAAGAAAAGAATAGCTAAGCTACCTAAAAAGCAGATCAAACATGCCATACAATGGGCTACCTTTAGTGCACTCAGTACTATGCAGGTGAACACGGCAACCATTCTGTTTCAGTAGCATTCTCTAACAACAATAGCAAAATAATGCATATTTCCCAGTAACTGAAGAAAATATTGGCCTGGAGTGCAGGAGAGCTCCTTGGAATCTGCTGAGTGACCGCTAGCTGAACCTGTAATTGAATTTCATGTAACATCTGAAAGAAGGAAATGCCAACAGTACAACACTGTCTCAGTATTTCACTGGGCTTTTGGCTTGGATTGTGCATACAGAACCTATTATTGTTTTACAAGGGTGACTACACATCATAAGTACAAAAGGGCTGTCAGGATTTTAGAATTTTTCAGATTGTGACAGGAATGATACAAATGCAAGTTCTGTATGTCTAGGGCTTAAGAAGCTCCTGTGGAGCTCTGGTAATTTCTTGGCCTCTGGACCCAAAAGCTACTTGGCTCAAATCCCTCTCTAGGTACGATGTCCATGAAAGGTCTGTTCATAACATGCCGAATATATATTGAATACTACAAATCCTTCCAA
Source organism: Stegostoma tigrinum (assembly GCF_030684315.1). Taxonomy (NCBI): domain Eukaryota; kingdom Metazoa; phylum Chordata; class Chondrichthyes; order Orectolobiformes; family Stegostomatidae; genus Stegostoma; species Stegostoma tigrinum. Next base: position 88,218,880 of record NC_081360.1, read on the forward strand.
CACAGGCCAGTGGCAGACAATAAGATAGATTCCTGGTTAGCCATGTGTTAGAAGGAAAATTCAAGCCTCTACCATGAGCATGGGTAGTCTTGGGACTATTACATACATATAAATGTGCATGTTGCCATCATTGTGGGCACAGCCTTAAAATTAGAGAGGGTAAATTTAAAACTGAAATGAGACGACATTTCTTCAGCCAGAGAGTGGTGGGCTTGTGGAATTCATTGCCGCAGAGTGCAGTGGAGGCCAGGACGTTGGATGCCTTCAAGGCAGAGATCGACAAATTCTTGATCTCACAAGGAATCAAGGGCTACCGGGGAGGACTGCAGGGAAGTGGTGTTGAAATGCCCATCAGCCATGATTTAAATGGCAGAGTGGACTTGATGGGCCGAATGGCCTTACTTCCACTCCTATGTCTTATGGTCTTATAACTTTGACTCATTGGGGGAGTCAGTTGACTAGACAGCCAATATGACTCATATTGGGGCCAATAGCATGGGGGTCAACCCCATTCTGGTTTGGATAGGCTTGGGAACTTCTTCCTTACCTTACCTGGGGTGGTGATGATGTGGGTCAAATCTACCTACAAGCAGACAGCTGAATAAGATGACGTTTTGAATTTGCAGTGTCACGCTCAAAGCAATATTGGTGCCAAAGTAAAGCAATGCACACAACATGGCAGCAAAGAGATTCCAGATGATTTTGTTGCGATACTTCTATCACAACATAAAGATGTTCACGTTTGCAACATATTCCTTTCCTGAATTAGAGAGTAGCAAAGAACCCTGTTTCAACTTCCTTGAGAGTTTTCCTGGAGGAGTTGCTGCATCCGGCATAATGTTCTCATTTCTCTTTGTTACAAAGTGTTGCAATGGAGGGATAATGGTTTCTTTGAACAGTTGCTACAAAAACAATCTGACAGAGGGATATACATTTTTGAGGTTTGGGGAGTGCATACTCAAGCATTAGTAAACTCAATATTACTAGATCGTTGTGAGAACTGTGCTCATGTTTCAGTTAATTAGAGCATGTTAAAGCTTTGTTTTATTTGTAGAATGACTTGTGAAAATTAAAAATGTATGTTTCTTTCCTCCCTAACAATACTTGTTGTCACCAGATGTGTACAGAATTAATGTTTGCAGAAATGTGTCTGCTTATACAATATAGTCTGAGTATTAGCTTGCATCAGACTCTCATTGTTTTATCATTTCCAAATATCTATACTTCCAAAGGGGAAAGTTCATTTGGAGGTTTGACTTCTGGTCTTAAGAAAAGGAACAGTTCTCCTTATGAGAATGAGTTGTGTCACAGTGCACTGAGGTTTTCCACTGGAAAACAAGCCTCCTATTCCTGGAGTCACCACATATGTGCAAATTTAATTAAGCCACCAAATTGCCCAGTTTTACCCAACTGCCCAATTCAGGTCAAAATGCACATCAGATTTCTTCATTAACAAGAAAGTCATGGCTTATTGCAAGTAAACAGTTTGTAACTAATGGCAAACAGAGACGCGAATTACTACCTTATAAGTCTACAGATTAAACTCTATCCTTAACTTGAAATTCCCATACACGTACAATGAGCTACACAAGAAGGCAGGAGAGAACACATATTATGGTGGGAAAGGAATAAAAGTGACAGAATCACAGTTCTAGCACCAGTTTGAATCACAGATGTTGATAAAATGTTTGCTTTCAGTTCCTTTCAATTTTTCGGTCAGGACACAATGTTGTAGGTGCATCGATTCTCATTATTTTAATTCACTAGTCGAGGTTTCATCCAATGGGTGTCAATGAAGATGGTTTTGCCCATTTTCCTTTCAGCAACAAAATTTGCAAAGAGCAGTTTAAAGGCAAGTGGTGAGCGTGAACAACTACCAGGAGATACATTGTTACTTCTCCCAATAGGAGGGAAAGAGAGAGATTTAGGTGATTTCTCCTTGCAAGTTAGATTTTGTTTTTCTCATCATTTATTACCTACATATAAGGCTGTAGCCACCTGCCCAAGAACCAGTCAATAAATTGTTATTAAGTTAAGCACTCACAAAGCTACACAACTGGTCCACTGGACTATATTTCACACACACACACACAAACACACACACACTACTGTTTGTATAGAGTGAGTTCAAACCTGGCTATGGTAGTTTGAGGAATTTAAATTTGATAAAAATAATCTGGAATTAAGAGTCAAATGATGGCCATAAAACCATTGTCAGGGGGAAAGCCCCAACTGGTTCACTAATGTCCTTTCAGGAAGGAAGATGCCATCTTTATCTGGTCTGCCCTACTCCAAACCTGCAGCAGTGTGGTTGTAATTGTAACTGCTCCATGGGCAATACACATCCTGTAAATGCATTAAAAAAAACTTTGGAGATATAACTTACAAAGAGCTCCAGTAACTTGTTCTTAAAACTGGAACACCCTCCATGGTTTAAAGCAGTATCTTTTTTTCATATTTTTTAATTCCACAGTCCAAAAGTGGTATTTAAAGTGTCAGCAGCATTGTTTACCAGAGGGACTATCAGGGTTGTGCCTGAGAGCCCATACCCAGTCCACCAATTCTAACCAGCAATCTGTACCAAGTACCCTGTCTCTGTTATCCCTGCCCATGGCAAGATGGTTCCAGCGTCACTTCTAAAGGTCTATTTTCCAACTGATGAACTTCATCATTCAAGACTGTCGACTGGAAATTTTGTCAAGCCAAGAAATCACCCTTCAATTGAATCCTAGCCAAGGTCAGATACCTCAGCAGAAACTGAGCTCAATACAATGTATTTATCAGTAATGTCATTTGGGAATTGGGTTATTGAATTCTGAAGTTACCTCTCTTTAAATACTCATGCTCCCAATTACAAAGGATGTTATTCTCAGATGTTTTATTTTAAACCTGTGCCACCTCATTTATTTGGCAACATAGCTATCACAGGTGCTGTGGGGATAAATATTGTTAAAACAACAAACCAACTCGGATTTGTATAAATCAAATAAGAGAATGTAACAACATTAGTATATCCTTACTCCATCACTATCTCACACAAATGCCCTGGCCATCATTCCTGTGACTCCATAGTACACTTTCTCCATTCTCTACCAGCGCAAGTTGAAGCAACCAAATGTTTCAACATTGTTGGCAAAAGGCTCTCCTTTGCTCTCAGAGGCAATTTTATTCAGTGTTTTTATACAGGACTGTATAATAGAGCTGGTCAAGAAGAATTGTCTGCTTGCTAATGGAGCATGGGTTATTTTTTGAAGTTTTCTGAACTAGGGTCAACTGACCTGAAATGCTAACTCTGCTTTCTCTTCACGGATGTTGCCAGACCTGCTGAGCAATTTCTGTTTCTTGTTAATAGATTACTTTCTGTCCGTTGGCGGAAGGCGTTGTTTATTTTAATTATGGAATAAGCTCCTATCCTACGTGCCCAATTTTCCAGCTTGGAAGTGGTCCAGGGTGTTACTGCCCGCTTCCCTGCATACCAAAGGGATGTCCTCCTTCTGTGCTGGATGTTTCCCAAATAATTGAAATATCTGAAAGTGCAAGTATGTTGGGAGAGGGTGTGGGAGGGTGTCAAGATGCTGTGGCTTTAAGAGGCTATAATGTTTTTATTTTTAAAGAGTGGTTTTAAGACAAAGGTGTGGAGCTATCTTTACTAAAGTAAACAGCTTGCGAGGCCTTGGGGTTTTGTAAATAGGTGGTACAATGGTTTGACCCAGCTCTCGCAGACCAGGATTTCTCATTTTAGTGTTTTTAGCTTTAAACAATTGCTGCTGTGGGCTTGAAGAAGTAGAGTCTATTTTTCCTTCTCTTGACTACAGCCGAAAGCTGGAGGTTCTCTTCCTAAACTGCTAGATTACATTTGAGACAAAATTTGTTTCTTCTGAATTTGCATTTTTGCCGAGGGGTGTGTTAAGGAGAGTTACTATCTTGGAACAGTTAATTAGTAAAAGGTGCTATATCTATTATTCCGTTGCGTTTTCCAGTTGCGTTGTTATTCTAAATTCCCCTTTCTTTGGTTGCATTTTAACAATAGTGTTGAAATAAATTCTGTTTTGTTTAACATCAAATAGTTTGATCACGGAGGTTTATACTTGCCTTTAAAATAAGAAAAAGCTAGAGCCTAGGTTATCTACTTGAAATATTTTGAGGTGGTCTGGCATGGTCCATAATAAGGAACAGTACCTGAGTTTCTACCTAGGAGAACCAATACATACATAATGGATTGAGTTGCCTTCTTACGTGCTGTAATAATGCTATGATTCTAAATTCACATGAAGAGAACTTAGAAAATCAAAGTTACTTTTACCATAAATAAGAAACACAGACAAGAAAAAAATCCTTTCCCAAAGCTAGGATGACATTACTTCTTTATCCTTCTGGCTCAGGAGCTCATAACATCCCAAACGCATTTTTATTCAAGCAGCTTACAATAAAAATAAACTGTGTGATTATTTGTCAAGTATGTCAGAATGATTTTTTCAGCTTTTTATAACAAACATTGTTAATATATTGACAATGAACAAAAGAACAGATTCAAAGGTTTTATTAACGTTAGCACACAGATCAAATTCACAGCCAGTTTAATCTGCAGCAATTGCTCCCAATACTCGGTGTTAAGGATTAATAGACCACATCATTACTCCTGTTTCCAATTGCCATCTCAATCTCTGCTAATGGAAAATGTGGACAATCTTGCTGGGCAGGAACAAATGAAACTAACTCCAGAGCTAAGTACCTTCTGAACACTTATTGTCTCAGATCTCATGCCTTGTATGGCCCTTTGCCATGAGATATAGAGGGTGTTTGAAATCTACAGAACCAAGGAAAGAGATCAAGGCTGGGGAGAAAAGTATTGGAAAATGCAAAGCGGAGAGAGAAGCATTTGTGGGACATGATTTGAATTATATAAGCCCTCTTCGTATTTACAAAACCCAAGCATAGGCTCATGGTTTGCGTTGTTGCAAATGATGAAAAGCATAGGAGAGCAGACAAGTGAAATTTAAAAAACGAGATAGCTGATGATATAATGTTAAATGTGATATGTGGCTTACATAAGAAGGTGAACTGAGGAAGGCTGCCAGAACAGGCTGGAAAAACTGGATAGTTAACCATTGCTCTATTTTCTATGTATGTGTGTTCTCTGTGTTTCGGGTCAACCCTAAGTTGGCAGATGCAGTGACAGCAATAGTCAACAGCAGTCTCAGCATAGCTTCCACCACTTATGCAGGAATGTTGCAGTGGTGTCATAAAACTGACATGTATGATTGTGGGTGGCACACGCACACACAACTCATTCACATAGCACTACAACCAGGTTTGGGCTCCTCCACTGCATGCCTACACCTCATGGCTGCACCTTGAATTTATTTCCCCTCTTATTTTTCACAAGTCTTCTATTGGACTTCTATCCCCCTCAGGCTTGGAAAGGGTTCATTGCGAGGTTTTCAGAATTTTTGACAATCTACCTTCAACCTAATTGTTAGATTTTCACTTCTATGCAGTATCTCATCGCTATCTCCAACATACTCCCTGCACCTATTTAGATCAGCAGCTGAGTTAATGAACAGATTGTGGAAAATTTGTTTCAAGTAATGCATTCACAGCTGTGTGTTTCTAAAACCTGTAAATTGCCATTTGTGTCTAAACATCCACGTCAAAAACAGAGAATCTAGGATCCAGGGGGCAGACGGGTTAAATGAAGAAAACAGAATTCTGGAAACCACTTCAGAGCACTGCAAAATTCTTCTGGGATTTAGCTGGGTCTTTATATTTGGTTCTTTGTCAACGTACATTGTACAAGATTGTTAATTGTGCACTAGCTCACCATTTCCAAAGCTGACTAAAATCATATTTGTGTGCAAATGTTACAAACCTTCACTCAAAGAACAGGAGTAGGCCATTCAGCCCTGTGAGCCTGACATTTTGTAAGATGATGATCGATCTGATTGAAATCTCAAATCCACATTCTCACCAACCCATAAAGCTTTTACCCACTTGCTTGCCAAGAATTGATTCACATCTGCCTTAAAAATATTCAAAGACTCTCCTTCCATACATTTTCAGGAAGAGAGTTCCAAAGACATATGACTCTTTGAAAAAAAAAGAAGACTGTTCTCAGGAAAAGGGAGATGATTTTAATAGCATCAGGATGTGAGAAGTGAGCCTTTGGTTGTTGACGTCCTGTGTTCAAAACTAAACGGTACTAAATGGATGAGCTGATCGGCTATGCTAAACTCTTTTTCCTTTCACAGGATGACGGCGTTGCTGACTTTTGTTGCAGCATTTATTGCCCCATCCCTAATTGCCTGGAGGGCAGTTAAGAGTCAGCCACATTGTGGTGGGTCTGGAGTCACATGTAGGCCAGACCAGGTAAGGATGGCAGTCTCCTTTCCTAATGGGCATTAGTGATCCTGATGGGTTTTTCCCTGACAATTAGATTTGTGGTCTTAGATTCTTAATTCCAGATATTTATTGAATTCAAATTCCACCAGCTGCCATAGCAGGATTTGAACCTATGTCCCAAGAACATCATCTGGGTCTTGAGACTCATGGTTCAGCAATAATACCACTAGGCCGTCACCTACCCACAATTGCCCATAGAGATCAGGGATGTACAGGTTAGATGAAATGGCCATTGGAAATACTGGATTACAGGGATAGGGAAGAGAGCTGGGACCTGGTGGGATGCTCTTCGGTGGGTCGGTCTGGATGTGTTGGTCCGAATGGTCTGTTTCTCTGCTGTGAGAATCCTATGAATAGACCTGAGATTATATTCAGACAAGCAGTGTGCTTTTTCTGCTAAACACTAGGAGAAAAGAAGGCCTTGCATTTATATAGTACTTCAGAATATCCTAAATTACTTTACACCCAAACAAATACTTTTGAAGGACTGAATCTCTCTGAAGGCACTGTTTAATTTAGTAAACGAGGCAACCAATTTGCATCAAACAAGATCCCACATCCAGAAACAAGATAATGTCCTGATTATCAGTTCCTTAATCATGTTGGTAGGATTATAAATATTGGTCAGGACACTGGGGATAATATCTTCTTCCTTGAATAAGTGCAGTGCAATCTTTTGCATTCATCTGAGAGGGTAGATGAGGCCATGGTTTGATGTTTCATTTAAAAGCCTAAGAGGATAAAGATCTTCAGTTTTAGTTGTACAAAAGCAGCCTACTACTGTAATATAAAGATCTTATGGCCACACTGTCCTCTATCACTACCAGAACACTACTGAAGTGCCTATTAATTCTTGAGGGAGGCTAGAGCAGTTGGAAAAATAACAACTATCCTATATGTGCCAAAATGAAAAATTTACACTTCTTCCCAAATGCTACGTTATCTTCTTTATTCTTCATCCTCAAAACAAAGGTGTAGGACTAGATGTAGGACTGAGGTCAGGAGGAACTTCTTCACCCAACGGGTTGTGAATCTGTGGAATTCCCTGCCCAGTGAAGTGGTTGAAGCTATATCACCGAATGTTTTTAAGGCAAGGCTAGATACATTTCTGAACAGTAAAGGAATTAAGGGTTACGGCGAGTGGGTGGGTAAGTGGAGCTGAGTGTCAAAAAGATCAGCTGTGATCTTATTAAATGGTGGGGCAGGCTCGAGGAGCCAGATGGCCTACTCCTGCTGCTAGTTCTTATGTTCTTATGCTCTGTGAATATTAAATAGAACCTCTGCAACTTCATTTTTGTTACATTTTCTCCCACTTTACCCTGAGGTGAATGCACTTTGGAAAGTCCATACGACAACATTAAAATATTTCAATAGCTTGTTCTAACAGGGTTTGCCTGAAGCTTTGAAACGTTTTGAAGCTTCCCCTTTCTGCCACGCATTGGGGCATTTAAAATTGGAGAATTAATGTTCTGCTACTTCCACTAGTCTCCTCTTGTCTTTGTTGGGGTGATTTTCAGCTGCTTAACTGTACAGTGTCCTTTAGTTGGGAGTTTACCACGTTTGAATTGAGTTGTATTAGGTTTATTGTCACGTACTCAAATAAGTTGTCACTTACAACACCATCTTAGGTGCAGGCACCTAGGTACAATCCTTAGTTACAGAATAGAAAAAGGAAGAAAAGAGTCATACTACAGCTATACACAGTATAATCATTGGTCAGAAAAGTAAGAAGCAAAACTAAATAGGCAAACATCACAGTCTCTCTCCAAAGGCACTCTGCAGTCGACCAGTGCAGGGGGTCTTAAAATAGGCTGACCAGTGGCTGCTGGCTGCTGCCACGTTCAGAACTGGGTCATGACCCCTCCTCCAGTGCCGGGCCACCACAGCCTCACCAGTCCATTTGTCACTGGCATCGCTGCTCCGGCTGCTGGCATCTCCGCTGACTGCCGACCCTGCTTTGGGGGCTGACCTAGGTGTCCGAGGCCGAGAGAAAGGAGGGAGGAAGCAAAGAAAAGAAAAAGGAAGAAAAAGACTGGGCAGATATGGAATCCATACAGATCTGGATCTTATATCCATCCTTTTGTGCACCACAGTAGAACGAGTGTTTGCTTCAGACCCTACCACAGCCCAAGTACTATTAAAAACCGCTGCCCATTCATCTATGCCAGCTTCAGACTCAATCAACTCCCTCTCGGTTGGAATTACATTCTCTGTGCTCCTTAAACTTCAGCCCATCAAAGCACGGTGCAGATCCCAACTAATCAACCTTCTCCTTAACGATTGGGTTTAATATCATCAATGCCTCCACGTTAAAATTTTTGGCCTTGTGTCTAACTCCGTTCGTGTGCTCACCCTTCTCTTATTCTGTACCTCTTCCAGCACCACAATTCCTCCAGCATTCTCCACTTCCCTCCACAGAAGAGTGTGACTTCAAATGCTTTCTTTTCCCTTTGCATCAGTGTTTTTGCATCGTCTTCATCCATTTAGGACCCATGATCTAGACTTTCTTCCTTAGGCCCTTCCATTTCACTATCGCTCCCTTCTTCTTCAATGTCGCCCTTAAAATCCGAATCCTGAGCAAGCTGCCCCTTCTGATTTAACCTACTTTGGCTGTGAAACTAGTTTTGGCTACTTACACTCTTGTGAAGTAGTGTCAGGTAGTTTGCTCCATGAAAAACACTGGTAAAGTTAAGCTATTTTTGTTTCAGTTGTGTCTTAGACTCGATAGAAGCCAAATAAAAGAAATTGTGGCTCTCATCAGAAAACAAGTCTTCCTGGCAGCTTAGAATACTCATAATTTTACAGTGAGGATTGACTGAGAGAAGTTGAATGCCAACTGTGCAAAGTTATGACTTGAGACCCACTTTTAAGACAGGATGTTTAATGTTATGAGTACAACGTGGGTTTGAGACTTTGCAATGATACATTAGTCAAATGAACGGTGCCGACTTTGATCTCAGACTGAACTATACTTTATGCATTAGAGAAAGATAAGCAGCAGACTGGTATATAAATGTCAGTAATGCTCCAACAATTCAGACTTTACAAATATCAAGGTCACCTTACATTGGATACATAATAGATCTGGATGCATGGCGAATGGATAATATTAAACAGTAAGTTTTATGTATAACTAACGTCATTTTTTATTATGTAGCATTTTAAATGGAAATGATGGTGCATGGTTGGACAGAATTTAAATGCAGCAGTGATTATTTCTTCAATATACAGTCGAATTTTAAGACCATAGCAGTGGAATACTGAATGTATTTTAAGTAGAGTTCTGTTTAATACATGAGAAAACTTACCAGGAATTAAGCAATGCCGCTGAATCCACCTATACTATGTCAACTTATCAATATAATCATTCTGTTATAAGTTGAGTAAGACACCTCAGCTCAGGTTTCTGATTCTCATCGAGATTCAATAACCCAATTACACAAAATGTGGGTTTAGAATGAACTAAGTTCAAATTATGTCTCACCTGCTACCTCGTGATGTCCATATTCTTGAGTCTGCTGTTGTTTATGAAGACACTATCTCAATCCCTTTTTCATAAATTTTCTGTTGCATTGCAACACATAAGAATTAGGAGCTGTAATAGGCCCATCGGCCCTTCAAGACTGTTTCCGTTCAATAAGATTTGTTTGTGATTTGAATTCCATAGTCCCATCAGCTCCTGATAATCATTGATTTCTTGCCTAACAAAAATCTATCAGCCTTTTCCTTAAAATTATGCAATAAACTTGCCTCCACCACCTTCCGAAGTAGAGTGTTCCAAAGTCAAACAACCGCAGGAAAGAAAAGAAATTCTTCTAAAAGGGTGATATCTATTTTTAAAATATTGTCCCTGTGATCAGGACTCACTCACAAGAGGAAATATAATTTCCATGTTTACCTTTTCAAAGTTTTTCAGGATCTTATATACATCAGTCAAGTCACCTTTGGCACTTCCAAATTGTAAGTAGAGTCATGGAGTCATACAGCATTGAAACAGACCCTTTGGCCCAGAATAAGACTACCTACTCATTATACTAAACCTCTTCCAAGTACTTACATCCTTCCATAAGTAAGGAAGTCAAAACTGTGCACAGCATTCAACATATGGTTTCGCCAATACCCTATGCAACTGAACATAAGGTCCATGCTTTTAAAAAACAAAGAGCTGTGAATCTGAAACAGAAGTTGCTGCAGAAGCTCAGCTAGACCGGCATCATCTGCGGACAGAAAACAGAGTTAAATTTTTGAGCCCAGGAATCTAAATGCTAACCTTGTTTTCTCTCCACAGATGTTGCCAGGCCTGATGAGTTTCTCCAACAATTTCTTTTTTTGATCCTTACTTTTACGTTCAATACCTCTTGCAATAAATGAAAGCATTTGATTAGCTTTCTTAATTATTTGCTGATGAAATAGTTGCATTTATGATGCTAGGTCTTGTAAAACAAATGCCAGCAGAAGGAAGATTCCCAAAGATGTACCATTAGTGTGTAATGGACACAAAAAGCATTTGCCGTTGCATATGTTGAATTACTCAATTTGTGAGTACAAGACCATGAAGAAAGTTCCCCTAAGCATGGAAAATAAACAAAACAGAAAATGCTGGAAAAATCAGCATCAATGGAGAGAGAAACAGAGTTACCACTTTGGGTCAAATACCTGGAATCAGATCTGGACCTCAGAAAAAGCATTTGAACTGAAATGCTAACTCTCTATTTCCAAAGACGTGCCATATCTGCTGGGTATTTTTAGTCTTTTCTGTCCATGTTTTAGATTTCCAGCATCCACAGAGCTGTGATTTTATCCTTACAAATACTGACATATCTTCCAGGACTATGAACATCTCAAAGTCCATTGTGAATACATTCTTGAGAGCTTTCCAGTTGTAATTTAATCCCAGATCATCAAAGATTCGCCGTCACAGACAGAGGTATTCAGACCGCTGTGCTGCTGGTCAGTTGAATGCTGCCTCAGATGAGGGAATAAGGAACATAGGATATAGAAAGATTATACAACAAGTTCATCATAACTGTATGCAAAATTCTGCAACATCCTGAAGAAACAACAACTTCTGGTTCATTTTGTTAATAAACAGTCCATTGCTCTTTGTTTCTGTTTCTTTCCTCAAGCCTAGATCCATTTTCTCTTTTGTGTGCCAAATGTGACACCAATTTTCTCTTGTACAAACCAAGATTGAAAAGAATTCTCTCTGATTCTTAAGTGTTCAATGTGTCCTGGAACTCTCCTGTGCAGAAATTATTTAAGCCAAAAGGCCAGTATTTGTCTTGATCTCAGGTACCTTTCCGTCCAAAGTCATAAATGAATCAAACCACTAGCTGCTTGCAGTATCTACATCTGTGGTACTCAGGAGAAGGAATTAATTTGCTTTCATTGAGGATAATTCACTTTTTTGACCATTTAGTACAGTGATATTGTAATTACTTGTATTATTGTGGAATGATGCACACTACAACTCAGGAGGGACAACTTTTGCTTTGCATTGATAACGTACTTTGTTGAGACTTTGCTGGTGTCATAGGATGAGGGTTAATTATGACATTTAACAATGTAGCCTTGCTTCTCCAATGCACTGTTAAAAATATTCTGCCCAGGAATGCAGGCTCGCTCCTCTATTCCAATGTCATCAATTTTGACTACCCCACTGTTCGAGGATAATGCTTGGAAAGATAAGGGGGAGTCAATACTATTTCATAGAATTACAGAAACAGAGAATCAAGGCAAGAGGCCTTTCAGTCTATCATACCTGTGCTAACTCTTTGTAAGAGTCACTCCATTAGTCCCAGCCTCTGCCTTTTTCCTTGAGGCCTGCAACACTTAATCCTTAAATAATAATTCAAACCCTGTTTAAAAGCCACAAATGTTTCAATCTGACCAATGAGCCACAAGTTTAAAAGCGTTGCTTCGCCTTGCTCTTTGGGGACTGATTATATCCTCTGAATGAAGGTCAATACTCTTGAGGCTGTTGTGCCACAGCCATGTTTATTAACAGCTTGTTCTTGGCATGTTGGAAGTAATGCATCATTAGAAACATAGACACAGATTTTACCATTTGTCGTTACAAGTGTGATGCTGAGTCCGTTTCATGACATTGATTCCAACATGTTCCCAGGAGATTTTTCTCACAAAATCTTCCACTTCTCACCCCATTAATTCCGCATGTGAGGTGTTGGGTGTGTTTCTCAGGCATCTACAAGAGGAAGCAATCACCGCTGCCAGGGTCCTCAGAATTCTAGGCCTCTCACACCATATTTAAAGCCCAGCTCCACAACTCTACAGATATGGTGAGCCAAGGGCGGGGGCTCACACTGTGCTGCTGGACCCTTATCACCAAAGATGGAAAGGCAAATTTGTTCGCTGCTTCACAGACAGAGACTAAGGGGTGTTGATGGACAAGGAGGTGCAGAGAAGGCCAGTCTTCTTCCCAGTTTCACTACCACTACAAGTCGTGCTATCATACACAACCAGCCTGGAGCCAAGTAACAGCACGAATCAGAGCAGTGTCCTTTACGAAGCAGGACACCCAGCTGTCGGGGAGAAAGGTCAACGGTTCTCCATGTTCCACAAAGGTTAAGTGCCACCATCCACACTCTGCTGTCTTACAATCACAGGTAATAAGGTGTAGAGCCGGATGAACACAGCAGGCCAAACAGCATCAGAGGAGCAGGAAAGCTGATGTTTTGGGTCTAGACCCTTCTTCAGAACAATCACAGGGTCATCACTAACTCTAACTCTACCACCGTGTGCACCTCTCACAAAGGCTGTGTCAATCTCACATGTATAATGTCCACTCAATGACTCACATAAACTACATGCTCCCAAACCTCTAATTCTTCCTGTCCTCGGTGTTTCTTATTCACTCACTGGAGCCACCTCGCCATCTCTCCTGCTCATCCATGACCACTAATGATTCTTTCATCAACTCAAATCATTCTCAATCTCTCCATTTGTCTCATTCTAGACAGATTGGTTCAGTTGGGAGCATATTCATAGCAATTAAAAGAATGAGAGGGGATCTGATAGACATGTCTAAAATTCTAACCAGATCAGGCAGGGTAAGTGTGGGAAGGATGTTCCTGTTAGCCCGGCAATCTAGATGAGGAAAATATTCTTTACTCAGAGAGTGGTGAATGTTGGGTTTGTGGTTCATTAGAGCCAGAACTAAAATATGAGGTAGAAGGAGAGAAAACTTCAACAGGGAATACTTTATTGTGCATCATCTCAGCTCCACTGCTGGTCCTAGACTGCCCATTTAGCTCTCTCACCTGATCCACCCACCTACATACATAAGATTTGAGCCTGTGGAATTGTCTGGCACAGAAACTAGTTGAGGTTAAAACATTGAATGTTTTCAAGAAGGAATTAGGTATAGTTCTTGGAGCTAAAGGGATTAAAGATTATCGGGAGACAGTAGGAACAGAGTACTGAGTTGGATGAATAGCCATTATCATATTGAGTGGCAGGGCAGGATGGAAAGACCAATTGGCCTACTCCTGCTTCATGTTACTGTGTTTTTATTGTAACAAAAAAGTTGTTGTCCACCTCCATGGATTAGTGTTTCAAGAGCACTCTGAGTGACCTATTATATTTCCAGATCTCTTGTACTTGACCAACAGGCCTGAACATGGTTGAATCACTCTGGTGTAATCCTTCAAACCCTTGACCATCAGTGGTGGTTGCCTCTGACTGGCTGTGGTCCTTCTTCACCCAAATAATAACAATTTCCCTTTGACGTTTAGATATGGCCATGTGTTTAAAGGGCATGTAGCCCCTTGGCTGTGTGAGCTGCTGGCACATGCTTTGATGCTGATCTAATGTGTTGGTGCACACCAACATGTCCACCTCATCAGGCTGATAAATCCAGTGCTTCACAAGCTGGTCACCTCTCTCTCTCTGTACTGATGGAAGTTACTGTATAAATGAAAACTTTATTAAACAATAAAAACAATCCCACAGTGGCCACAAAAAGATGTTTATTCAGTCAGTGTTAATGTCTTACATCTGAAAAGCCTTAAAGTCCAAAGACAATAAGGATTTTAAGTAAATGGTAATGTATATTGAAACACCTAAGGCCACAGTTCCATAGTTCCAAATTTTGCACATATTAAATGTTGGTTCTTAGCTATTGGGAAACTTATATAACAAAACTGCGGCTAAAATCAATATGTAAACTCCCTTCTGGACTCAAAACAAAATAGCAGTGGAAACAATAATCTTCCTCTCTTAAAAGGAAACAGAAATTAATTATTTTGCTGTTTGTCATTTTGGAGGCTTAATTCCTGCAATAATTCATTACATTGCAATGGCCTAAGGACTTACAATTTTTCATTTTACATTTTGCAACTTACAAGAAAAAGGAAAAAATATCACACCCTTCCCTGCTTACATTCAATACCAGCCAAAAAGAGCGACTCAGCTTCCTATTCTGCCACTGTATTGCTTACTTGTCTCGTCTGCTACCATCAGTTATCTAATCCACTAATACAAGCAGACAGCACACTAAGAGTGCTAAAAGCTGGGAGATTGTTGTGAAAAAGACATTGTACCAATTCATACAATTCACTGCATACTGCAAGTCCTGATGGAGGTTTCGGCCATCCCTGTAGGCTTCTCACAGTCCTTAGTACTGCATTAGCAGACACAAAATCCTGGAAATTGCAAGCATCACATTTTGCCTCTAGAGTTTATTTGTAGAAGACTGTTTCATAAAAACAAATATCTATTGATTTTTTTTTGTTCAGTATTTCATTCGCTGTAATTTGAGAGGACACCTTCCTTCAATATTAGGTGAGAAGTCCTTCTTTAACCCATCTTTTGTTTTACCAGATTTTCTACTTGGTCTCTGCGAGTTATAAAATAAAGTGTGTTACACAAATTTTGTATTTCCTGGTATTTAGATGGTTCAGGCATCCTTTGATCAAAGTTTTCAAGATATTAAGGACTAGGCAGGATAGTTTGGGAGAAAATACTACTGTTCATTGTGGAGTTTCCGAATGGAGACACAGTCTGAAAATTAGAATCAGCACTTCGAGGAGTGAAATTAAGAAATACTTAGGAAAGGCGTGTGGATAGACCTAGGTTGCAAATCAACCATGATTTCATGGAATGGCAGAACAAACATGAAAGTCTATATGGCTGTCCTGTTTTCTTTTATAGGTAAAACTTTCCAGTTCTCCCTGTGCAAAACTGTCATGCTTAAGAACCAATAATGCAATATCCCACACCTTTATTGACCTGTGTCAATAGGTGAGGGGGCAAATTCCATGTTTTTTGAGATTAGATATGCTTTATTGGGGGATGGGCATCAGGTAAGTAGTAAGCTTGGTAGAGCCTCAAAAAAGACACTATAAGGTTCCATGTGCTCTCAGTGCCTGAACAATGCAGCCTGCATCCAGCTACCTACTTGGCTGGTAGTTTTCTGTCCTTTAAAGATTGATAGTGCATCAAAGGAAAAATCTTTGTCAGGTAAGGAAGTAGGACCAATTAGATAATCCCTGCAAAGGCATGATGGACCAAGTGGTTTTCTTTTATGCTGCTTCATTCCATGACCCCATGACACACCTGCATATTTATTTTGTGATTCCACTATTAATTTCAAGCAGGCCTTGGGTTTAGTGTCATGTCATTTCACCTTCTTAAAGCTGCATCTCCCCTAGCATCTGTAGGAATTGGAAAATTAACAGAAAAATAATAATATTCTTGCCACATAGCACTTGTGGGCAAAATACCTACCCTCTACTTACTGGTTCTGTTGGAGAAAGGGCATGATTTAGTGGAAGTTGGCACAACAGCAAAGGCAAGGTATCAACATTTACCCATCCATTAAACGTTACATGACAAAGAAATCTTAATTTTAAGAAGACTGGAGAAAACAAAAGACAAAAAGCAACAACCATTTTACCAAAAGACATGTTAAGTGTGAGATATATAGTTTTTCTGCACAACGACCTGGTCAGTCAGAAAGAGCTATAAGACTGGTAATAATAGGCAATGCATTTGGTTAGATTCTCAAAACATCCAAGGCATGATAGTCATGGCTATCATGGCCAACACAGCAGCGTCTTCATTTGACTTAGCAATAAATGAAATCCCGTGAACATTGCAACATTTCTCCCTGGCTACTAGTGTTGTATCAAAATTAGAAGTGGGTACATCTTTTATGTGATTTGGGTAAGTCAGGACCACCGCTTCCTTTATTCAAGCACTCATTAATTTTTGGTAGCACGTTCCAAACCTGTGACCTCTGACACCTAGAAGAATACTATAATTTCTTGTCTAATTCAAGCATCGTGCTGATTTAGAAATATATTATTGTCCTTTTGCATTAGGTCAATAGTTTGGAATTTCTAAATTATTTCACTGCAGACATACCTACACCGCAACTGTGGTAATTCAAGAAAGCAGATCCTCTCTGACACTGCTGTGCTCCTACATCACTAAAATCAAGCTGGATTTCATCCAAAGGTCACATGATGAAGACTTCTCTCTGAGTCAGAGCCGCAGCTACTCATCTTGTATGGGTTGTCTTGGCCTATACTAACATAGAGAGATTGGTAGAAGCGCTGGTCTTTTCAAAGTAATTATTTATTCGTATTAAACTGTATACACTTAGTCTTAGAGCAAGGTCCCACTCTTTCAAGCCAAGCCAAATCCAACTCAATCAGTTATCATCCCATCAGTTTGATCTCAATCATCAGTGTGATCAACAGTGATCTCAAGCAACATCTGCTTATGAGTACCAACCTCTCAACACTCAGTCTGGGTCTCACCAGGGATGACACAACTCATGTCTTTGTTTACAGTCTTGGTTCCAATTTTGACAAAGAAGCTGAACTTCAGAGGTGAGATGGGATTAACTGCCCTTGGCTTCAAGGAGGAGTCCAGAAAACTACAGTCAAATGAAATCAGGTGGTAAACTTATCTGTGGTAGAGGATATCTCTTCAGGAGTTCCTCAAGGTAGTGTCCTAGGCCCAACTATCTTCAGCTGTTCCATTAATGTTCATTCCTCCATCATAAGGTCAGAACTGGGAATGTTCACCACTGATTGCACAATATTCATCACCATTCATGATTCCCCAGATACTGAAGGAGCCCATGTTCAAATGCAACAATACCAGCCTTGGGCTGGCAAATGGTGAGTAATATTGATGCTATACAAATACCATGCAATGATCATCTCCAATAAGAGACAATCTGACCACTACTGCTTGACATTCAATGGTGTTACCATCACTGAAACCCAGACTATCAATATCCAGGGCATTACCATTGACCAAAAACTGAACTGGACTAGTCATATAAATACAGTGGCTGCAAAAGAAGGTCAGAGGCTAGGATTCCTGTGGTGAGTGACTCACTTCCTGACTTCTCAAAGCCTGTTCACTATCTACAAGGCACAAGTCAGGAATGTAATGAAATATGCTTTGCTTTCCTAGATGCTCCAACTCTAACCACACTCAAGAAGCTTGATACCAACTGGGACAAAGTAGCCTGCTTGATTGGAGGCACAACTACAAACATTCACTCTCTCTGCCACTGACAAACAGTAGCAACAGGGTGTAATATCTAAAAGATACACTTTAAAAATTACCCAAATCTCTATCGATAGCATCTAACAAACCCACAATCACTGACATCCACAAGGACAAAGGCAGCACTCAATAGGACCACCACCATGTAAAAGTTCACTTGCAAACCATTCATTATCCTGACTTGGAAATATATTGGCATTCCTTCAATGTTGCTGAGTCAAAATCCTGGAAATCCCTCTCTGGCAGCATTTTGAGGTTACGTACACAAAACGGGCTTTGGTGGTTCAAGACGGTAGCTCACCACCAACTTCTCAAGGGTTGCTAGGGATGGTTCTCCGACACTTCTGCCATCTACAATCCGACCTCACCACACAAGACATTTTCCCATCCCCACCCTTGTCTGCTTTCTGGAGAGACCACTCTCTCCGTGACTCCCTTGTTCGCTCCCACTGCCTTCCAACCCCGCCACACCCGGTGCCTTCCCCTGCAACCGCAGGAAATGCTACACTTGCCCCCACACCTCCTCCCTCACCCCCATCCCAGGCCCCAACATGGCTTTCCATATTAAGCAGAGGTTCACCTGCACATCTGCCAATGTGGTATACTGCATCCACTGTACCCGGTGTGGCTTCCTCTACATTGGGGAAACCAAGCGGAGGCTTGGGGACTGCTTTGCAGAACACCTCCGCTCGGTTCGCAATAAACAACTGCACCTCCCAATCGCAAACCATTTCCACTCCCCCTCCCATTCTTTAGATGACATATCCTTCATGGGCCTCCTGCAGTGCCACAATGATGCCACCCGAAGGTTGCAAGAACAGCAACTCATATTCCGCTTGGGAACCCTGCAGCCCAATGGTATCAATGTGGACTTCACCAGTTTCAAAATCTCCCCTTCCCCCACCGCATCCCAAAACCAGCCCAATTCGTCCCTGCCCCCCACTGCATCCCAAAACCTGTCCAACCTGTCTCTGCCTCCCTAACCTGTTCTCCCTCTCACCCATCCCTTCCTCCCACCCCAAGCCGCACCTCCATTTCCTACCTACTAACCTCATCCCACCTCCTTGACCTGTCCGTCTTCCCTGGACTGACCTATCCCCTCCCTACCTCCCCACCTATACTCTCCTCTCCACCTATCTTCTTTTCTCTCCATCTTCGGTCCGCCTCCCCCTCTCTCCCTATTTATTCCAGAACCCTCACCCCATCCCCCTCTCTGATGAAGGGTCTAGGCCCGAAACATCAGCTTTTGTGCTCCTGAGATGCTGCTGGGCCTGCTGTGTTCATCCAGCCTCACATTTTATTATCTTGCTAGGGATGGTTAATAGTTTTGTCTAGCAAGTGAAAACCTCATCCCATAAATGAATAAAACATAGTTTCTGGTGACACTACCAATTGATGTGAAAAAATATACCTACTAGAATGGACTGTAGTGAATCTTAAGCTGTGTGGTGTAAAATGCTTCTGTCTTATTGTAATGTGGTACCTTTCTCAGATTAGAAAACACTGTTGATAAATGCTTAATGCTTTCAATTTCTCTCAATTATTTTAGTTCAGCAATTAACTGCTGTAAATAGATAAATACTTTCATTAAAATAGAGGCAGAGAAAAAACAGGTAAATGTGTCAAGTTTCCATTGAGTGATATTGCCACCTATGACCCCTAATCATTGGCCCCAAACAAATCATTGATAACATTTGTAATAATGTGATATAATAAATTGTTCATTACAGTAACTACCACATCACTTACAGGATCAATAGAAAGCGCAGCACCCAAACAGATTCTACTTAGTATTAGCTTTCCTGACCATTGATATCCCTGGTGCAGAAGGTCCTCATCAACTAGATCTCATGTGTTTTCATATTTGGAGTCATAATCTTTGTTCCAAAGTAAGACCAGCAGTCACACAACATCAAGCTATAGTCCAACATGGTTATTTGAAATCCCAAGCTTTCAGGACACTTCTCCTTCATCAAGTGAAGTCACCTGGCCAAGGAGCAGTGCTTCAAAAGCTTGCGATTTCAACTAAACCTATTGGACTATAATCTGGTGTCGTGTGACTTCTGACATTGTCCACCCCAGTCCAACACCGGCACCTCTACACCAAAATAAGAGAGAATGCTAAGCATGTCGTTGATTACATTCTGTATTACAACCAGTTCCAGACTGACCACCACAAAGTGTCATTCTGCTGGCTAAGATTGTTTGAGCTGACTCCTCTTCTTTACTCACCCAGCCTCTCAGTGGATTGCAACAAGGTTAACCTTACAGATGTTTATAAAATAATGAGGGGTTTGGATAGGATGAATAGCCAACGTCTTTTTTACGGGGTAGGGGAATCTTAAACTAAATGGCATTGATTTAAAGTGAGAGAGGAATGATTTAAAAGGGGCCTGAGGGGCAACATTTTCATGCAGAGGTTGGTGTGTATGGAATGAACTACCAGAGGAGGTGATGGAGGCTGGTGCAATAACAATGTTTAAAAGGCATCTGGAAAGGTGCATGAATAAGAAAGGCTTAGAGAAATATGTGCCAAATGGTAGCAAATGGGACTAGATTAATTTAGGATATCTGGTTGGCATGGACAAGTTGGACTGAAGGGTCTGTTTCCATTCTGTACAACTCTATGACTAAGACTCTAATAAGAAAAGGCTCCTCTCCCTTTTGTACATCTATATATTGGACTCAAATTGACTTATGAACTACAACAAAGTTGCTGGTTAAGCTCAACTGGTCTGGCAACATCTGTGAAGGAAAAAACAACATTAATATTTCAGGCCCAGTGACCCTTCCTCAGAGCTGAAATGTTAACTCTTGTTCTTTCCTTCACAGATGCTGCCAGACCTGCTGAGCTTTTCCAGCAGCTATGCTTTTGATCCCGATTTACAGCATCCACAGTTCTTTCAATTCAATTTAACTTGTGTTTTAAAAGGAGCCAACATAAAAAGGCTTTACTGCATTAATAGAAAGGCAGAGTTTATTAATTACTAAATGCGAGAAGAATTAGTAATGCATCAACTGTACACACAGATTAGAAATAAAAGGTAAGCTGAAAATAATGAAAGTTAAAAAATGATTATATGCATCTTTCTCTGAATTGTTTATGAAGAACAGATAAGATGACATTACACTGTTATTAGGTTGCATTGGTGTCATTGATGCTGATGGTTGAATAGATGACTTTTTGATATTTTTGGTCTTACAGGTTGATAGAAGTTCCTTCGTTGTCCTTTAACTAGACTCTAGCATTTGCAGCAAGAGAAGCACTTTTTACCTCAAACATTGGGGTAACTTTGGGGACGGCTGTTTGATTGTGACAGTCACAATAGACTAATGTTCAAACCCCGGTTGGTATATACAAAGGTACTCAGTTCCACTAGTCTACTCCAGTAGAGTTGGAATTGATTTTTATTAACTCTTGCCTTTGTATATTCTTCAAAGGAGAAAAAACACACAAGGTATGTCTGTAGTATGAGACATTATCCACATTGTATGGTTTGCTATTGAGCATGAGATGTCTGTCCCTTGTTGTCTTCTGGCCATAAGAGATTACAATGCATTTATTTGGGAGTTCCCTGACAACTTACATGTGCTTCATACTGGATTCTACCAGATGGTCAGTGAATTTAAATTTGCTGCTTTTCTAGAGCAGTTCCTCCTTTTAAAAGCAACAGATTCTATAATTACTTTGCAGTCCTGATCTATCATCATAACAGCTGCCAAAAAAAGTGTTTATTTATCTCTCCCCAACACACTTGGTGAGCATACTCAGAATATCCACGAAATCAATTCAACTCTTTCTTCTTTGGTCACTGTACTGCGGATTGCTCTGTTGACTGTTGTGGTTGGTTTGTTGTCTCATTGGGCTCCATGCTGACTGCTTGAGGCTTGTAGAAGAATTCCCGCAGCCTCATTCACCTGATCAACTCTTCTGTGTCTGCTGTGAGACCAATGGGGGTCATTTTGGTAGTGGGGCAGAAATTTTGCCGACAGCTGAGAACATTGATCTTGTCTGGTTCAAGGGTGTAGTCAGACAAGAAAATGATGGATTTCCCTGTGGTGGTACCGGTTTTAACCACGGTACTGGGAGATGCTTCGTTACTGCTGGTGGTGATGCCAAGTTTCTCCACTTTCATGTTCTAGGTGTGCATTAGGTGGTGTAATTTAGTTGCCTCATCTGCTTGGCAGTGACTTGTAGCTGGTCTGCTGTATAATGAGCATGGACTTTACCTCGATTTCAAGATTGCGGTGACTACTGTAGAGCTGGTATATGAGATTATTGAGGAGTGTGTGAGAGGTGTGACGGCACAGTCTCTCAGCATAGAGTGCATTGTAGGTTGACTTGCGATCTGCAGTCCTTTCAGGATCCTCTGTGCCTTCTCGCATCTCTGCAGAAACTTGATGTATATGCCAATATGCACGATCTTCTTGGAGAACTGTCCATTCGCATTCCACTTACACAATTTGTATGATCTTTTGATCTCTCTGCCTGTAAATTCTGTGCCCGTGTACTTCTCTTCACTTCACCTGATGAAAGAGCAGTGCTATGAAAGCTTGTGATTTCAAATAAACCTGTTGGATTATAACCTGGTGTCATGTAACTTCTGACCTTGAACTAATTTGGCATACAAGGGATTTCAGACCCACAGTCATTGTCTTCTGAAATGGCATACCAAGCCACTCAGTTGTACAAAGTGTAAAAAGAAGATAAAGAGGAATAAAACCAGATGGCATTGACTCAGGTACCAGAAGCTGCGGCAACACATTCCAATTAATTAAAGAAAAATGCTGCAGATACTGGAAACCTGAAACAAATACAGCAAGTGCTGGAGAAACTCAGAGAAACACAAATAATGTTTGATTCTGTGACAAATGCAACATTTGGTTTTAAATTTTTACAGTTTGATTTTATACGTATTCTCAACACTGCACTGATTTTCTTCTAACATTGGAATCATTTTTTAATTGATTAAGCACTACAGTTTTAACCAATAATAAATTGGTTAGCAAGTGTTCAATTAAATTGCTTTACCACAGTCACAATCACCGTACTCTGTGAGCTATTTCTCAAACCTATACTTGCAGCAGTTCTCAAATATAAATGGGTGAAGTGGCTGGTGCTGATAATAAAATATCATGTGTTGAAGTACAATAAAAATAAAATTTATGATTCTTAGATTCTTATGAATAGTTTAATATATAATTCAATCTGACTTTAATTCCTAATCACTTTTCAATGTCTAAACTTACTTTTGTAATCAATGCCTTCAGTTTAAAGAGAATTGTCTTAATTATTTAAATGAGCTTCAACATCTACCCTGTAGATTACACAATCTGTGAAGTTATCTCTGATAATTGCAGAGGATTTTGACAGTCACCAAAGCCCCAGAGGACCACAAAGATGCTCCCGCATTAGAGAAAGATGCAACTTGTTTAACATGAGGGTCATCATGCCTCAGGCGAGGTTGAGAAAGCAGGATGTTCATGGTAATCGCAACCATTGTGGAAATGGAACTCAAGCTATTGGTGTCACTGTGTATCTCAATACAGCCAGTTAACTGAGGTAAATGACCCCTCAAGGACTCTACTATCTGATTACCACTATTTGCTTGAATTGTCGGACGATAGCAAGTAGGCATTTCTGTCTTGCAACTCTTCCCCCTAGCTCTCAGCAAATGAGCAAAAGTTTGGCAGCATGCCTAAAATTTTCCCCACCTTTCATAACCATATTTCGCCAGTAATCCTAGGTTAATTTGTTGTGGTTCTATTTTGCCATACAAAAAATTACCAATCTCATGCCATGGCTAGTGAACGCGATGTAGGTTCTGTTTATTTGCAGATATGTTGTTCAGCATCTGTTGTTACAAGAAAACACTTTTTTACTTCCCTTGTTCCATATAATGTCAGTTAGACTATACTAAAGTTACTGGCCCCATGTTCTACATCTTGGTTACCTACTCATTAGCATATTCTCTCTTAAAGTGATATCACGACATTGTTCAAATGTACCAAACATCTCCTCAGCACGACTTGTTCCTCAGAAATGATTTAGTGCTGGGATTTACAGGACGGAAGGTAAAACTGCTAGTTGCAAAGGCAGTAAAGTGTGAAGCTGGATGAATGCAGCAGGCCAAGCAGCATCTCAGGAGCACAAAAGCTGACGTTTCGGGCCTAGACACTTCATCAGAGAGGGGGATGGGGTGAGGGTTCTGGAACAAATAGGGAGAGGGGGGAGGTGGACCGAAGATGGAGAGAAAAGAAGATAGGTGGAGAGGAGAGTATAGGTGGGGAGGTAGGGAGGGAATAAGTCAGTCCAGGGAAGACGGACAGGTCAAGGAGGTGGGATGAGATTAGTAGGTGGGAAATGAAGGTGCGGCTTGGGGTGGGAGGAAGGGATGGGTGAGAGGAAGAACAGGTTAGGGAGGCAGAGACAGGTTGGACAGGTTTTGGGATGCAGTGGGGGGAGGGGACGAAATGGGCTGGTTTTGGGATGCAGTGGGGGAAGGGGAGATTTTGAAGCTGGTGAAGTCCACATTGATACCATTGGGCTGCAGGGTTCCCAAGCGGAATATGAGTTGCTGTTCCTGCAACCTTCGGGTGGCATCATTGTTGCACTGCAGGAGGCTCATGATGGACATGTCATCTAAAGAATGGGAGGGGGAGTGGAAATGGTTTGCGATTGGGAGGTGCAGTTGTTTATTGCGAACCGAGCGGAGGTGTTCTGCAAAGCAGTCCCCAAGCCTCCGCTTGGTTTCCCCAATGTAGAGGAAGCCACACCGGGTACAGTGGATGCAGTATACCACATTGGCAGATGTGCAGGTGAACCTCTGCTTAATGTGGAAAGTCATGTTGGGGCCTGGGATGGGGTGAGGGAGGAGGTGTGTGGGCAAGTGTAGCATTTCCTGCGGTTGCAGAGGAAGGTGCCGGGTGTGGTGGGGTTGGAGGGCAGTGTGGAGCGAACAAGGGAGTCACGGAGAGAGTGGTCTCTCCGGGAAGCAGACAGGGGTGGGGATGGAAAAATGTCTTGGGTGGTGGGGTCGGATCGTAGATGGTGGAAGTGTCGGAGGATGACGCGTTGTAACGGGTGGTTGGTGGGGTGGTGTGTGAGAACGAGGGGGATCCTCTTGGGGTGGTTGTGGCGGGGTTGGGGCGTGAGGGATGTGTTGCGGGAAATGCGGGAGACGCGGTTGAGGGCGTTCTCGACCACTGTCGGGGGAAAGTTGCGGCCATTGAAGAACTTGGACATCCGGGATGTGCGGGAGTGGAATGCCTCATCATGGGAGCAGATGCGGCGGAGGCAGAGGAATTGGGAATAGGGGATGGAATTTTTGCAGGAGGGTGGGTGGGAGGAGGTGTATTCTAGGTAGCTGTGGGAGCCGGTGGGCTTGAAATGGACATCAGTTACAAGCTGGTTGCGTGAGATGAAGACTGAGAGGTCCAGGAAGGTGAGGGATGTGCTGGAGATGGCCCAGGTGAACTGAAGGTTGGGGTGGAAGGTGTTGGTGAAGTGGATGAACTGTTCGAGCTCCTCTGTCGAGCAAGAGGCGACTTCGCCAGCTTCAAAGTCTCCCCTTCCCCCACCGCATCCCAAAACCAGCCCAGTTCGTCCCCTCCCCTCACTGCACCACACAACCAGCCCAGCTCTTCCGCTCCACCTACTGCATCCCAAAACCAGCCCAGCCTGTCTCTGCCTCCCTAACCTGTTCTTCCTCTCACCCATCCCTTCCTCCCACCCCAAGCCCCACCTCCATCTCCTTCCTACTAACCTCATCCCACCTCCTTGACCTGTCCGTCTTCCCTGGACTGACCTATTCCCTCCCTACCTCCCCACCTATACTCTCCTCTCCACCTATCTTCTTTTCTCTCCATCTTCGGTCTGCCTCCCCCTCTCTCCCTATTTATTCCAGAATGCTCACCCCATCCCCCTCTCTGATGAAGTGTCTAGGCCCAAAACGTCAGCTTTTGTGCTCCTGAGAAGCTGCTTGGCCTGCTGTGTTCATCCAGCTTCACACTTTATTATCTTGGATTCTCCAGCATCTGCAGTTCCCATTATCACAGTTGCAAAGGCAGTGTCTGCTATCTGAAAGAAAAGGCATTTACTTTTGACCTGGTTCTATCTCATTGATTCCAGTCCCTGATATGATCCTTGAGTCTGAGTGGGGTTGACACAGAGCTCAGTGTTAATTCATGTAAAAAATTGCTGGTGAATGGAGAATGAACTAATGTTGTTGGAGCCAAAATAAGGCCAAGGACAAGCTCTGTAACCTTCTTGAGGAAACTCTGGCAGAAATGCAACACAGAGGGAATGAAACCCGAAAGTCTTGTATCCATAATATACTTAATGTTTGTTATGTATGAAAATAAATATTCTCAGGTGCAAGACACAGGAAGATCAATCCTACTCATTGATATTTCATTTATGAAAACCTGGAACTTGTGACTAAGTTGGTTTTATCTACATGTTTACGAGGTGATTAAGCACAGGTTTAAAGACTGTATAATTAGCTGCAAAAACATTCATTAATTACAATTAAGTTGATACTTAATTATTTAACTGGTTTATGTTTGTCCTTGCCTCTCGATTGATATTACATAAAGTCACCCACACCAAAGCAGTGGCCATCTGCCATTTTGATTGGGTGCTTAAAATCATTTGGACCAGCAGAGGTTGCCCTCAATTTATCAACAGATGTAAATATACCTAAATATAACAGTGAAGTCTTTATTACCAGTAATTCATTGACATGAGAACAAAAAACGTAATGCAATGTTGAGCGCAATAAATCCCTTGTTAGGAATTGCATTCACATTTATTGATTGTGGGGCCAGTTATTGACTGAGATTGTTGAATACTCAAGAACAGAAAGATGTTATCTTGAGAAGGAAAGACCAGGGTGGGCTAGCAGAGATGTAAAGATGAATGAACATTCATGTTCCGTTTATTAGTTTATGTGAAATCGTTTCATTAATGCAATCTTGGGGAGGTGATAGCCTAGTGGTAGTACTGCTGGACTGTTAATCCAGAGACCCAGATAATGTTGTGAAGACCTGGGTTTGAATCCTGCCATGGCAGACAGTGAAATTTGATTTCTACTAAAATACCTGGAATTAAGAATCTAATGATGACCATGAATCCATTGTTAATTGTTGGAAAAATTTGACTGGATCACTAATGTCCTTCAGGGAAGGAAACTGCTAACCTTACCTGGTCTGGCCTACATGTGATTCCAGATGCACTGTGGTTGACTTTGAATTGCCCTCTGAGCAATTATGAATTGGTAATAAATGCTGGCCTAGCCAGCAATGCTCTCATCCCGTTAATGAATAAAAAGCCTTCTTTGTCGGTGGAGGTGGGGCCCACCAGCAACCAGTCGGAAGGCATATGTGGCAGTCTCTAAGAACACTCATGGCAGAGCTCCAATTCATTTACAGGGCGCTTCTGTACATCAGTGCTGCACCTTGGGCTGTTCTGGCAATTATCATCATAATGCTGCAGGAAGGACATTCAGGAGCATGGCCCCAACTCATGGACTGGACTCCTTTCCATCTCCTGGATTTCGCCTCAAGCCAGCGGAGTATAGAAGGTTATTGGCCTTCCTATCATGCTGTGCATTTCCCCAGGTGGCAGAACACTGCCTTAACCTGGGTGGCAACATTGGGCCAGGCTGGCATGGTCTGGTGCCATGATTTCCACTTGTGGTTAGGGGCAGGGGAAGCAAGGACCACACAGTGCACTGATCTCCCCTTCCTGCCATGTCCAGGGCAAATGTCATTCCAGGATAACTTCTGAGTTGTTCCTGGTACGGCGTGTGGGGAGCTGGCACTGGAATTGCAGGTGAGGGATGGCTTAGGGACAGAGGAGGTAGCTAGTGAGGTACATTTAGTAAGGTATGGTGTGAAAACTCACCAGGCCTCGGGTAAAATCCTTTCAATTAACTCACTGCAACTTGGACTCAGCCAAAAATGCAAATAATATAGCCCATTACTAAGAATAGCTTTCAATTCAAGATTTTCTATTAATTAAATATAAATTCCACAAGCTTCCATGTTGTGATTTAAATCTCATCAAGTGGATGGCTTCCTTTCTTGTGTTGTGTCGCTCTATGATTTTCTGATTGTATACAGAACATAGAAAGGCTGAGCTTGATAAGCTGAATGATATTCTTTCAGCCTACTATTCCCTGTTCTTCTTAAAATATTCTTACATGAGTCTTTTCTTAATGTGAGACGGAATGAATTTAAGCATCAGAGAATCCTATGCACCCTGCTCATTCTAATGTACCCTATTCACAATTCTGCAATAGTCATGGCTGAAGCCCCCTAGAATGTCACAGGCAACATATATATATTATATATATATAATGGTTAAAACAAGATGCAACTTCTTGATCAGTCAATTTCTGCCTCTTTGATAGTTTGAAAATCAGTTTACCATCAGTTTACCGCCATAACAATATAGAAAATGCCAGCAAGAACAGGCCACACTGCCCTTTGAGCCACACTGTAATTCAGTACGATTATGGCTGATCACCCAACTCAGTTGGGTAGTGTCCGTTTTCTCCCCAGATGCTTTGACCCCCTTTACCTCAAGCAATGTGACCAATTCCTTCTTGAAATCATACAATGTTTTGTCCTCAACTGCATGTAGCAAATTCCAGCATTCTGTGAATGAAGAATGCTCTCCTCATCTCAGCCCTAAATCATTGACCTTCTATCCTTCAACCCTGACCACTGGTTGTGGACTCCCTGGTTATCAACAACACCCTTCTAGCACCACCCTGTCTAGGCTTGTTGGAATTTGAATTTTTGAATCTATTTATTGCTCATGACTTTCTGTCTCTGGGTATTCCTGTTTCACGCATCATTCTCCATTCAAGTTCACAAAACATTGCCTCTTTCTAGGTCTTTACCAGTGACTCATACCTAGCCAGAAACTGCAAAGATCTTTGTGGCTTTCATTTAATTTTTCACAAGTTATCAGTAAACCAATTAATGAAATGGTTGTTAGATTAGGTCATTTAATAATTTTGAACTCAGACAGTTCAAAATGAAAGGCAATGACTTAGAATGCCATCCTTCATCCTTCAGATCCAACCTTTTAATTATCAGAGACAATTTCTATTTCAAAATTCTTGATATTAAGTGGCATTAAAATCTTGCTTTGTAATTAACTTTCATTGCATTTGATGTAACACACAAGCAAAAGCATTTTTCATCTGCAATATTATGCACGTGTAAGAGATTTCACAGAAATCCTCATTTTCATGCCGCATTTAATTTTCTTAACCACCAACCAAACTTCCACCAGGACAAAGTTTAAGCAACTATATACTGGCAATTTTGTCTTTTGAGTTTGAGAAGATTTAGTTGAGGCGTTGATGATTTTGAAGAATTTTGTTATGGAGACAAAATCATTCCAATGGCAAGAAGGTTAAAAGTCTACATAGTTGGCTGATGGACTAGAGGTGTGATGAGAAGGATGCTTTTTACACAGTGAGTTTTTGAAATGCACTGAAAGGATAATGGAAACAGATTCAATAGAAACTTGAAGAACTAGATAAAGAAAAAAAGTTGAAAAGGAAAGTCATTAGATAACTATGGGAAATATCAATGTGAATCTGATTTTATTACTGTTTCAATGATCCAGCACAGATACAATGGGCCAAAGAGACTTCTGTGACTTAAAGTACTATGAACATGTGATGCTGTTATTCTGTGTAAATGTTAAATTCTTCTTGACTCTCTTACTACAGTTAGGAATGAGAAGTTTATAAAATTCTTGTATATCAAACTGCCTTGTCGATAGATCCTTTCGGTCTGTCTCTGGGAATTTATGTCTCTTGCTTAAAGTTGTCCACCTTTTCATAACAAAAGAAATACGGACAACTAAGCTTTAAATCTCAATGCCTAGCTCAAAAGCCTTGAATTATGTTTTGAAAGAAAACAATAAAAATGAACAAGGACTCTTTAAAATAGCAACCAAAGTCAGCCAAAAAGCTGTCAGCCTCAACAGGGGTTTACAAAGGCTTGTATATGTACAAATGCAAGCAATTGAATAAGGAGAAGTTGGCCATTCAGCCCCTTGACCCTGCTCTGGCATTCATGACTGATCTGTTTGTGTTTTGAATTCCACATTCAGCTAAAAAGCGATGCATAATTTTTAAACAGTTCTCCTTAGTGCTGAACTCAACTCAAGAGGATACGCCCTTCCCATGTCCCCCAAAAAGGGGTTGAAAGCAATAACCACACCCAGAAGAGGCTATTTAAGGATAATTACTTGAACATTTTAATTCATCATCTGGAAAGTGTTGCTCAGAATGAGACGTTCAAGTATTATGAAACTTCTAGATGACAGGCATCCCTCAAGCATAGACTTAAACCTGAATTTCAAAGAAGAGGAATGACTCCTTCCCCTCCCCATCTAAATCAAAGTATAACAGGGGAATGCCAAAAATGGCCAATCAAATTCTTTGTTATAAATAAATTGTCTCCATCATCGTACAATAGCCAGTTTTCAAACACCAAATTTCCTCTTTTTTATATTAATTTACAGGATGTAGACATTGTTGGATGAGCCAATATTTATTGCCTGGTCAGTTAAGGGCCTGGAATCACATGTAGGTCACACCAGGTAAGGATGGCAGATTTCCTTCCCTAAAGGATGTGAGATCATTTTTTATGACAAGAGATAATGGCCACAAGGTCATCATTAATCTAGCTCTTCACTCCAGATTTCATTGAATTCATATTTCACTATCTGCTGTGCTGACATTGGAAACCATGTGCCCAGAACATTGAAGAATGTCAGTTCTGAAGAAGAGTCACTATACCTGAAAAACTCACTTCGCTTTTTCTCCACAGATGCTGCCAGACCTGCTGAGTTTTTACAGCAATTTCTGTTTCTGCTGTTGCCCCAGAACGTGGCCCTGGATTCTGGATTGCTAGGCTGGTGACATAGCCACTTGACCATCTCCTCTCCCTCTTGTAAGAAACAATGATTAAAAACTTGTATTCTTTTGCAAAAGACAAGAAAACCCAATAGCAGCAAAAGAAGGCTTCTTTCTGTCATCAAAGGTCCTGAAAAATGATCAGCTTTGAGATAAAACTGTTTAAGAACCAAATTCTGACAAAGTATTAAATTCTGCTCCAAGCAACCACATGTGGAGAAGAACTGACTCAGCATTTAATTCCTTCACCTGTACTTCCCTCACCACGGACTGTGCTCTGTTGCTCGCAGGCTAGTGTATGTGTGCATGTGCATGTGTGTGTGCGTGTGCGTGTGTGTGTGTGCGTGTGTGTGTGTGTCAGGGAACTCAGGAAGGGTTTCACCTTATTGATAATTTTCACTGAGGGATGTAACTGAAATACCTCCAGAGGCTGGTATCCTGTCACGAAGCCACCCTTTATTTAACCATGCAGAGTCCTTGGCTCTGATTCAGCTTCCTCAGAGTGTGAACAGAACCTCTGGCACTCCCGATTATATCTGTCAGTCAGGATTCCCTGTTTGGACCAGATTGCCCCATTCAGGGAACTCATGTTCTATGAGGTCCAACTGGCTGACCTCATTACAATCAATACAATAACAATAAAACTAACTCTCTAATTTTGATTCTTGGGAAATTGGAATTATACATGAGAAAGGAAGTATTTAGAAAAGACAGCAGAATAGGACTGATTGGATAACTTGGTCAATTAGCCTGCTCAAGCTCCATTGAACCAATTTAGTTTCTTCTGTTCTCTAGAATTCTGAACTTCCATGATTCGTCCTCACATTCCTTTCCTTGATCAACATTACTCTTTGCATTGTTTTGTATTTGATGATATCTGTGATCAACATCACCAGGTAAATATCTTCACACATCAGTGTTCAATCCACACTGAGCGAAATTAGTATGACATGTCCACAGCCTCATGTGAAATTCCAATTATTTGCTGGATTAGTAAAGTTATTAATCAGCTTTCTTTGAATTTATTAAACTAAGTTATCACCAAAAACACATTTTTCTTGTAATCATTTTGTATGGAAAGTTAAGTACATAATTTCAGGTGAAAGTAAATTCCTTTCCTGAGGCTATGCATTGCAGTCAATGAATATGATTGATCATTTCTAATCAATTACTGGGTCAACCAAAAATCTGTCTTTTCAATCCGTCCTGCAGTAAGTTCAGCAAAATCATAGAAATCTTATACTGGAATTTGTACATCATAATATCATGAAAGGTGGGGTACATTTCAGATCTTGATTCTGGGCTGAGTGACCTGATTCAGGAGTGAATCTTTATCTGGTTCTGGAATGGATCCAGACTGAAATCTGGAGTGGGACCTTGAGCTGGTTGTGGAGTGGGTCTTAGTCTGTTTCTGAATTGGGCCCTGATCTGATTCTTGTGTTAGATGTTGATCTGGTCTTGTGTGTGTCTTAATTTTATTTTTGAGTAGATCCTAACCTGTGCATGTCCTAGAGGGGACACCAGAGGGGGTCTTAATCTGGCCTTGGATTGAGATCTTGACTTGTTTCTGGAGTGAGTTCCTGGCTTGTTTTCGGATGTGACTTCCAAACTACCAATGTGCTGAGTCAGTTGTTGTTCATGTTCAAAATCACTGTCAAGCAGACATTAACACAAGAGCTGAATTTTTCTGTTTTTCAGCTATTTGCTTTTTTTTGGAGGAGTTTCACACCATGTGCCCTGCCATGGGTCACAGTGATTCTTCTCACATGATCTTTCACTCTTCACTTCATTCGTAATGCAACCTTAAGCTTATTTGGTCACCGTTCTATAGGAAGATCAGTGTTAAACTTGAGAAGGGCAGAAAAGATTTACAAGGATGTGCTGAGGTTGGAAGGTTTGAGCTAAAGAGAAAAGCTGAATAGCGTGGGGCAACTTTCCCTGGAGCATCGAAGGCTGAGGAGTCAACTTATAGAGCTGTGCTATATGATTCTACGGTGGATTTTATTAAACTGTGTGAGGAAATACTTTGAATCTCGTGTGGAATCAAAATTATTAATTCCTGATATCATAAACCTTTATTAAGGCTAATAGGAATGAAAGGTGCCCATTAACAGCACCTGGAATTGTCCATTACTAGAGTGACAGTATTTGGTACGTGTGCCATGTAATATTAGAAGTATGCGAGGGATTGACAGTCATTCTATTGACACCATTCTTGTCATGGTAACCAACAAAAATATTACTAAGAGCTGAGCCTAGAGCGGATCTGATGGCTATGTCATCTATTTAGATGTGCATAAACTCACCCAAATGAGTTGCCAAGTTACAAGTTTGAGGAAAATGGATTCAGAAACTGGTGGCTCATCTAAATTGCCATGGCATAGTGATATTGCGTGAACGTTAATGGGTTCCATAATTGGTGCTTGGCTGACTGGCCAGTGACATTGAAATACCACATAACGCAGTGATACTCTTGATATGCACGGTCAATCTACCATAAAATATAGGTACAAAAACGTTCATATCTGATTTTCCCCTGACAATTCATGAGAGAAGCTGCCCTAAAAACACAAGAAAATTTAAATGTACAGCAGCACATTGCAATGCTTTCATCAAAGGCAAAAATATTACTTTTTAAATAAAAATGCACAATGAAGCTGTACTGTTATGTCAATGAAGTATTAGGCACATGTACTTGTTTCTGTTCCTGGGCTGACTGGATTATCTGGTACTTGGAAAGCTGCAAAATCAAGTGATAATGATCACATGACCAAGAGTGAACCTGCCCATTTGTCCATCCATTTAAATTAATGGATGGAAAATTGGTCAGGTCTCCTCATGGGCATGCAATAATGTTTTCCAGACTTTCTTGCATTTACTTTGCAAGATAAAATCCCTTACAGCTCCCGGAAGCCAGGGCGACTGGCACTGAACAGCACCAGTGTCTAAACACAAGGTACCAAATACTGTCACTCTAGTAATAGATGATTTCGGGTGCTGTTAATGGACACCTTTCAGCCCTATTAGCCTTAATAAAGGTTTATGATATCAGGAATTAATAATTGAAGCAAACTGTTGTAAAATTGTCAAAACAGATGGTACATTTTTGAGAACAGCTGTCCTTTTAGCATAAAATATAATTTATGAATATTTATATCAATTATTTCAACACACAGATTATATCAATTAGCAGTGAGACAGCTTATTTCAATTTTGCTCATGAAAGCCTTGTTAATTTTGTCGATATATTAGAAAGCTGGTGTCAGGATATGAATGCAGGTTATGTCACTTTGCAGGATGTATAGTTGAGTTGCACTGCATACTTAAGTGCGCGTAGGCTTGATGTGCATTAAGCTCATGAAAGTTAATATGCTGCATAAATGGGAATAGGTAGAGCTTTGGGGAAATTTTAGCATTCCTTTTATGTTTTCATTTTTGAGCATATGTGTACTAGTCAAGGTGAGTGTCAGTAATGGCACATTTTACTTAAACACACACTGACAGATTTGAACTCTGCCAACTCAGGTGTGGCACCAGGCAGATCCTGTGGAAAAAACTCCCTTAATTTTGTTACCATTTGCTCCCCTGTAGTGCCAACTCTGTTGCCTCCCTCCACAATGCTGCACCAATTTCGATTTCTCACACTGTCCTCCCGAGGCTGCTCTGAATGAGCTTCCAAAATGAATACCAGTTGGTGCCAAATTTGAGGGCAGTTGTGGGCAGCAGACTAACATCTGCTTAAAGCTGGACTGAGACTGCCAGCATGTGTCTCATTTAAGAGAAGTGTCAACTGCTAAGCAAAACATCTCTGCTGCCTCCAGGCTGCATTCTATACCTGGAATAGAAGGAGTGACTAAGTTGAATCACAGTGTACCTTCCAATTCATTCTCACAGTCTATTGGAAGAATCTTCTTTTATCACTTTTAACCAATTCATTGATTATCAGACTAATCCTGCTCACTCAGTAAGTGTGAAATCAATCATTCTATAGAATTCCTGTTTGGTTTCACAGAATACAAAGAGTTGAAGTATTAAATTATTATTCACATCTTTATTGCCTCCAGAAATGTTGTCCTGTGAATCTCCCACCATTCACCCTCCATGGATTTTGAAACACTGGTTCCATATTCAAACTCAGAACAAATCCCTCTCATACACCTTCTTTGTTCTCATTGATTTCCAATGGCTCCCAGTGCAACAATTCTCCAAAATTAAAATTCACACCTTTCTGTTCAAATGTCCCTCCGGTCACACCTCTTGCTGTCTCTGTAGCCTATTCTAGCCCTCCAAGCCTCTGAGATCTCTGCACTCCTCCAATTCTGGCGTCATGTGTTTCCCCACCATATCCATTACAAAATTACAGCTGAATGTGTTTACAGTGCCTGCAACGCTAAGCTATTAAATTTCCTCCCTCAATGGCTCTTCCTTGCCACCTGGCTTTCCTCTTTTTGAATACTTTTGAAAACTACCTCTTTGATCAAGCTTACTGTCACCACAAGGCAGCGAAGGAGAGTCATTGGATATTTTTAGGATTCATTCTTGATAAGCAAGGCGTTGAAATATTGAGGTCTGGTTAGAATAATCAGATCAGCTGTGATCTTATTGAATGGTGAAGGAGGTTTAAAGAGCAAGCGATCCACTCCTGCTTTTAATGCCTAAGTTCATATGTATTTGCCTTTTAAGTAAAAACTTTCAAGGGGATATGGGAGTCATTTTCTGAATAAATATTTAATGGTCATCCATAATTGCCCACGAGAAATTCTTACTGAGCTACCTACCATCAAATTTGTTTGATAATCATTTGTTGGTGAAGTACCTTGGAATGTTTCACTACATTATGTGTAAAGAAGTGTTGAATTCATCAAACAAACAACCAAAGAAATACACAGATGTTCAACGAGTGTTTGGCTGTTAATTGTCTGGTGTTGGTGGATAGAAAAGCAAAGTGACCAGATTTGTTTTCTTTTGCTTCAGGCAAACATTGAATTCAAACTCTTGAAATCACTAAGTGCCTCTGATGCACTGGATCTCTTGACATAATCCACCATTGTTTCCAATGGAGGGCAGCAGGTAGCCACCATCTGGGTAAGCTAATTTCCTACCTAATTATACGCTGTTGTGCTGAAGTAACAGCAACAGCTTGTAACTCAATGACTCAACAATGCTTTTCCTCTGTCGCCAAATGACTTACATAAGCCCTGCTGACTATATGTTCCAATAATGCTGTCTCAGGGTGTGTGAGAACTTTAGTATTTATTTTAGAGATGTAATCTGGCTAGGTATTAATTAGGTTTAAAACTTAAATCTTAACTGTGCTGGATAGGCTAATTCTGAACAATTAAGAGTTTCAATTTGCAAAGGTATTAGCTGATGCTTGAATAACTAGTTGCCAGTGCATTGGATAGGTTCTTCTTGCCTCTGATTTTGGCAAAAGAGACATGCAGCTGAAGGATCAGAACATCTTAGTCATTGGCACAACTTCTGGCCAATGACTTCATTTCTCTTTGAGGAAAGGGCTGGCATAGATTAGGGCAGTTAGATGTTGGTCAAACAAGTCTTGATTTTTCTTAAAACTCCACTTCAGTCCAGCTGTCAGTGGTAATGCTTGGATAATGGGCAAGAACTACACACAAAGAGAAATAGAAGTGCTATATTGAATTGAATATGACACTTTTTCAGAAGAAGGCTACATCTTGTCTCTACATGTGCTGCCAGGCCTGCTTAATATTTCCAATGTTTTCTTGTTATCAGGTCAGATTTCCAGCATCTGCAGTGTCTTGCTTTGATTTTAGTGAAAAAACAGGCTGAACAGCTTCCAAAGAAATTGACAGACAGAAATAGCCATAAAGGAAGGAAGAAGTTGAAATTAAAATTGTAAAATTCTCAGGACGCCTTAAAGCATCACAGTTATTCGATTACTGCTTTGAGATGGTGTTTTGTTATCCAGGGGATAGGGGCTGGCCAGGATTTATTACCCATTCCTAGTTATTCTTAAAAGACATGGTGGTGAGCTACCTTCTTGAACTGCTGCAATCTGTGTGCTGTAGGTAGACCCAAAATGCCATTAAGGAGGGAATTCCACGATTTTGACCTGGTGACTCTGAGGGTACAGGATATATTCCCAAGTTAGGATCGTGAGTGGCTTGGAAAAGAGTTGATGTCTGACTAACAATTGCAGCCAATTTTCAGTCTGAACATCCATTCTGATGAAGTGGATGCATAATAATGTATTTCCAGTATTTCTTCCCCAGTTTTCATACACCAAAAAATGTCAAAACTATTATGACTATTTCGGCCAACAATTGTAACTTTTGAGTACGAACTAAAATACTTTTTATTTACAATCCGACCCCACCACCCAAGACATTTTTCCATCCCCTCCCCTGTCTGCTTTCCGGAGAGACCACTCTCTCCGTGACTCCCTTGTTCACTCCACACTGCCCTCCAACCCCACCACACCCGGCACCTTCCCCTGCAACCGCAGGAAATGCTACACTTGTCCCCACACCTCCTCCCTCACCCCCATCCCAGGCCCCAAGATGACATTCCACATCAAGCAGAGGTTCACCTGCACATCTGCCAATGTGGTATACTGCATCCACTGTACCCGGTGCGGCTTCCTCTACATTGGGGAAACCAAGCGGAGGCTTGGGGACCGCTTTGCAGAACACCTCCGCTCAGTTCGCAAAAAACAACTGCACCTCCCAGTCGCAAACCATTTCCACTCCCCCTCCCATTCTCTTGACACATGTCCATCATGGGCCTCCTGCACTGCCACAATGATGCCACCCGAAGGTTGCAGGAACAGCAACTCATATTCCGCCTGGGAACCCTGCAGCCATATGGTATCAATGTGGACTTCACCAGCTTCAAAATCTCCCCTTCCCCGACTGCATCCCTCAACCAGCCCAGTTCGTCCCCTCCCCCCACTGCACCACACAACCAGCCCAGCTCTTCCCCCCCACCCATTGCATCCCAAAACCAGTCCAACCTGTCTCTGCCTCCCTAACCGGTTCTTCCTCTCACCCATCCCTTCCTCCCACCCCAAGCCGCACCCCCCGCTACCTACTAACCTCATCCCACCTCCTTGACCTGTCCGTCTTCCCTGGACTGACCTATCCCCTCCCTACCTCCCCACCTACACTCTCTCCACCTATCTTCTTTACTCTCCATCTTCGGTCCGCCTCCCCCTCTCTCCCTATTTATTCCAGTTCCCTCCCCCCATCCCCCTCTCTGATGAAGGGTCTAGGCCCAAAACGTCAGCTTTTGTGCTCCTGAGATGCTGCTTGGCCTGCTGTGTTCGTCCAGCCTCATATTTTATTATCTTGGAATCTCCAGCATCTGCAGTTCCCATCATCTCTGATACTTTTTATTGAAGCTGCTAAAAGTCAGATTTTGACCAGTTTAACACTTGCTCCGATTTATCAGCTCACATACTGTTGTAGTACAATGGGCAGGAAGCCACAGGTGCTTTATTAATGTACTTGTTCTACATTCTCTTGCTTTCAGATTGCCAGGGGAGGCGATGGCCTAATGGTATTCTTATTCGGTTGTTAATCCAGAGATGGGGTTAACATTCTGGGGACCTGGGTCTGAATCCTGCCACAGCAGATGGTGGAATTTGAATTTTAAAAAAATCTGGAATTAAGAATCCAATGAAGACCATGAATCAATTGTTGGGGAAAATTCCATCTGTTTCACTAATGTTCTTTCGGGAAGAAAACTACTATCCTTACCCTGCATGTGACTCCAGACCCACACCAATGTGGTTGACTCTAAACTGTCTTCTGGGCAATTAGGGATAGGCAATAAATGCTGCCTAGCCAGCGATGGCCCCAACCTGTTAATGAATAAAGAGAGAAAAAAGATAGGACAAATGCTTTTTATGCTGAATTCACAGTCTCATTCAATTCATCATCAAGCTCCGTGGTGGCATAATTTTACACTGGCTGGTGCTTATTTTCTTTTCAAGGAGGTGGAGCTGAGGCCGTAATAAAAAAAGGTGATATGGCAGACCCACCAAGTAACTCTTCCAGTGGTGGCTGGCTTGGATTTGTATGATAGCACCAATAGCGCAGAATATTTGGGGCCCAGGCCAGTGATGAAGCTCGTACAGAAGAGATAGCAACGAGAAGTTCAGAGCACCAGTCCCAGTGATTATCAATGGAAGTGCTTCTAAGCAATGCCTTTCTACCTTTGCATCACCAAAAGGACCACAGAAATTCAATTAGGTCCTGCAGCATTTTCTGAGATTAATTACGGTTGACCACCAATTGTGCCTGTTGAGTGTCACCCTGCAAACTGCAAACAAATAAAAAGACAACCTTCATATAACAATAGCTGCTTTGCCAAAAATAATTTTCATGAGCATTTGTCAAAATGCATTACTCTCATTCTGAATTTAAAGCACTGAAGCTTATCATGCAGCCCACCTAGTTTATGTTGATCTTTATATTCCATTCTGGCACTGTAGTGAGAACAGTGCTTTCTCTACCCATTGTTAACATCTATGAAGAAGTAACTTCAACAACCTAACTGAATTTGCAACAGCTTAAAATGGAATTCAAACCTATGTTGCTCCAAGAGTTTATGCCTGGGACAAGATTGTGACATGCTGAAATCCACAGTAATGAGGGGATGTCAGTGGCTATAAGAGTATGTCAAAGGTGAGTAATACTACAGTGAGTAATTTGCCTGCTGACTCCCCAAAGACTATCCATCAGCTACATGGCACAAGTCAAGGGTGAAATGGAATAATCCCCACTTGCCTGGATGAATGAAGCTCCAACAACACTCAAGAAGCCTAAATGACCTAGGATAAAGCATTCGCTTATTTGGCACCACAGCCAAAAATCTTTAATTCTCCCTCTGCTCGGTAGCACCAATGTGTACTACCAACAAGATACACTGCAGAAATTCACCAAAGATCCTAAGACAGCACCCCACAATCATCAGAAGGACAAAGGCAGCAGATATACAAAAACTATCACCTGCAAGTTCCCCTCAAGCCAGTCACCATCCTGACTTGGAAATATATGACTATTCCATCAGTCTAACAATGTCAAAATCCTGGAATTACCTCCCTCACTGTATTGTGCATCCATCTACAGCACATAGACTGTAACAGTTCAAGAAGGTAACTCAGCACCACCTTCTCAAGGCAACAAGGGATAGGCAATAAATACGGCACAACCAGCAATGACCATGTACTATAAGCGAATAAAAGAAGTTACCTTTTTCATGCACCAGCATTCCTGAAAGTCAAGTTTATATTCCAGACAAGCCTCCTCTCACTGTATTTATTTCACCTCACCCTTTACAGATGTCTTTAAGTTAGAGTTGTGATCAAAACTCACAAATGGTTTGTGTCTTGAAGCTGTGCCATGAGGTGCCAGCTATGAATACCATTGAGTTCCATTCCATATCTCATAGAACAATGGAGGACAACTCAGCAGCTAAAACACCAAAGTTATTGTTTATACACATGTGGCCTACCCAATAATATTAGTGTCTGCGTTTTCGTTGCTATAGCTGATGACCATGTCGTAAAAAGTCACAAAGAAATTCTCACTCTCCCCTTACAACCTGAACTTGCTGGATAGTTCTGCTTCTGCATTTGGTGAGTCAAACAACACATTTACTCCTCCACCCTGGTTCACGTTAGCTAACCAATCTTTTACTCAAGTTAATTTGCCACCCGCTATACCATAAGCTCTTATTTGTGTAGTAGCCTTTGGTGTTAAGCATTATCAAAGCACTTTTAGAAATCCAAATACTGCATACCTGCACCTTCCCCCTTATCCATATTGCTTGTTACTTCCTCAAAGAACACTAAAAAATATTTAAACATGATTTCACTTTCACAAAATCAAACTGACACAGTTTGACCATATTATGATTTTCTAAATATCTGGATTCTAACAAGTTTTCAATGATAAGCATTTGCTAATTGTCTTAAAGGGGTCTGGATGGCACAGGTGGTACAATAAAAGAAGTCCAGTGAGGTCTACCACGATACTGGGAGCATCTCATGCCATATTGTATGCTTTTCACTAGTAGCATGGTGAGTTTCCTGCTTGACAGTGGTGAGTTCCCATGTAAGGGAGATTATTACTTGCTAAATGCCTTGTTAATGGCCCAACTCACATTATTAATATTCAGGCTTCTTGACAATCTAGACAAGCAAATCTAGATATGGAGTGAGCTCAACATGGAAGATAGACTGAGTACTCAGTAAATTCAAACTTGTACCCTAGGACCTTCATCTTGGACATTCTAATATGTCATGATCTCTGTCATCTCAAAGCTCCTTTACTGTAAGTTTATCGACTAATCGTGTCTCATTGCGCGTTATGGGGTCCAGGTTAATTGCTTCCTGGTAGGTGTGAAGACGTACCTAGAAATTGCACTCTACAAACTCACTTTCAAACAATAATTGACTACCTGACTGGTGTGATCTGAGCATAGTTAAAAACACATGTGAATATTGCATAACACAGTGTTATCTTGTGACTATTGCATATACTTCTTACATACCCCACTTATTTCTTCCTGTGTAATCCGAAAAATCACAGTGTAACTTTAATACCAGAATATGGATTTCGAATCTTTACAGTCCTCATTCTTCATAAGTCACAGAATTTAAATTCAATGTTCACCGAGACATTAATAAATGTTTCGCATGTTATAGCCTCTCCTACTCTTACAACGTGGTTTCTCAGTTGAGGAAGGAATATCCAACCGATTTGACAATCGATGTCATGCTAAATAGATCCACTACAACATTTTAATGTAAAATTAAGCGCAGCCATATTTCGGTGTTGCCATCGAGGTGAAAAGAAATGGTATTGTTATAGACACAGGAAAGATTATTGTGCAGCAGTTCTTTACAATGGGATTTTTCTTCCTGCAAACAAGAACCTGATGATATTCCAGTCATTTTAGGTTCCTGTAAGTGGAATGTATTTGACCTTTAGCTGCAGCTACATTTGTTTCTAAAGTGCCATATTATAGAAGGCTTCCCTAGTCTATTGAACTTCATTCCTCTGCATGACTTTTCATTGAGTTGGTTTAGATTGCTTATCTGTGAGGACGATCTTAATGGCCCTGTGCAATTCTCTGTTGAACATCCTCATTTTAGGTAAAAGACTTTGGAGATATACAGAAACAGGAGCTAGCCACTCTTTCCTCAAATCTGTTCCATTATGCAATTGCGTCATAACTGATCTGCATCATGGTTCTGTAATCTTAGCCTAACGAAAGTCTATCAACCTCAGTTTTGAAATTTGCAATTGGCCCCTGCATTTCAATAGCTTTTTGGGAAATAAGAGTGAAGATTTTTGCCTGGGGAAGTTATGCTTAGCAGTATGCCTGAAAAGTGTAGCTGTAATTTTATGCAATTTTTTCTGGACTGTCCAAACAGAAGATATAGTTACAAGCTGATTAATAGATCAACTCTGTTGAAATAGATCCAATCATCTTAAACACCACAATTAGTCTCCCTGAGTCTTTCATAATACAAGCTCAGTTTAGGCAATCACATAATTTTAGCTCCAATGTTACACAGGCAGCCTGGGTGTTTGGGGAGTTGGCGGTTCACTTCCTAGATCACACACTCAAACTGCAGACCACCAATTGCTCTAATTTGTTTGGATGACACCCAGTGATTGCCTCAGATGATCTAATCGGGTGAGGTGTCACTCTCAGAGCGTAGAAAGCTGGGAGAACCTGATTGAGAATGCTCGACTTCGGCCTTCAGGGTTCTATGAACAGAGTTGCATTGAGAGCAGAAAGGTCTGTGACCCAAACCATTATCCTCCCCATCACCCAGCCGATGAGGACAACTTATATCTGTTGGAGGAATTAGACACAAATCTAGTAAAGGGTATTGAATTACTCATCTTGGCAGTGTTTATACAAGGGAAGTAGGGTAAATTTGAATCAGATGCTTCTGAATTTACTCACTTTCCTCTGATTTCCAACTCAGTCAAATATATCCCAAGGTTAAGATTAGGCAGGAAGTGCAATGGAAATATTATTGCTCATGAGACACTTGAGCAAAGTAAAACTATAGTTGGGTTTCACAATCAAGCAAAATAATTGTAGCCACTGTATTAATAGAATTCTCTCCCAATTACATGGTTCAGAAACATTTAAAAAAGTAAAGACATCTGTGAGCCCAGAAGAAAATATCAAAAGCTGATGTGTCCATTTCTTTATTCTTTTTTGGGGTTTGGGCATTACTGGTTAGGTCAGCTGAGTTGCCTAGCCAAAGTGGTGTTGAGCTGCCTTCTTGAACTAATGCATTCTATGCTCTAGGGAAACCTACATATTATTAAGGAAAGGAGTTTCAGGGCCTTGATCCTGCAACAGTGATGAAGGAATGGCGATATACTTCCAAGTCAGCTTTGTGTATGGTTTGAAGAGGAACTTGTGGTTGGTGGCGTTCCCATGTGTCTGCTGCCCTTTAACCTTCTAGTGGTTGAGGTCACAGGTTACTCACCTTAAATTTACAGCCTCTGACCTGCTTTTGTAGCCACAGTATTTACATGGCGAGTCCTGTTCAGTTTCTAATCAATGGTGACCTCTGAGATGTTAATGGTAGAAAATTCAATGATGATAATATGATGAATATCAAATGAATGGACATAGTTGGTTTCCCTCTCTTCATTGTGATGATCATTGCCTGGAATTTATATGGAACAATATTACTTGCTACCTACCAACTCAAGCCTGAATGTTATTGCATTTCCTTCAGAATTTGAGGAGTTCCTGAACATTGTGTTGAGTGATACTCTTGGTTTGCAGAGAGTGTCTAGGTCTATTTAAATATGCTATCAGATATTGGAGTTCAGGAGATCCTGAAGGTGGCTGAGCTTTCTGTCTTTCTAAAGGTTGAATTTTATCTCATAAAAGCGTATACAATGAGCTTAAAAGAATAAAATTGATTCATTTATCGTCACGTGTACCGAAATACAGTGAAGAGATTTGTTTATGAGCAGTACAGGCAGATCACAGTAAGCAAGGATGTGCAGATCAAAAAGACTTAGACACAGGCATACAGGTTACACTGCACAGGGCTTTCACTAGGAGAGATCAACATTAGCAAGATCAGCTTTATTTGAGGCTACAGAGTCCATTCATCAGTCTGGTAACAGCCGGAAGAAGCTGTTCCTGACTCTGCTTGTACTTGTGTTTAGGCTTCTGTATCTTCTGCCTGATGGAAGACATTGTAGGAGATCATTATCAAGGTGCGATGGTCTTTAATGACATTGGCAGCCTTTCTGCGGCAGTGAGCTATATATATGGAGCCCATGGGTGGAAGGTTAGCTTCTGTGATGGTCTGGGTTATGTTCACCACCTTCTGTAGTTTCTTACAGTCCTGGCCAGAGCAGTTGCCAAACCAGGCTGCTATGCACCCGGACGGTATACTTTCAACGGTGCATCTGTAGAAATTGGTGAGGGACAAGCCAAATTTCCTGAGCTGACTGAGGAAGAGGAGGCATTGTTCTACCTCCTTGACTGTAGCATATACATGGGAAGTTCAGGACAGACCATTGGTTATCATCACTCCGAGAAATTTGACGTTCTCCATCATGTCAACCTCAGTTCTGTTGATGTAGAAGCGGGCATGTTCTCCTCTTTCTGAAGTCGACGATCAGCTCTTTAGTTTTGCTGATGTTGAGAGAGGTTGTTCTTATTGCTCCATGTCACTAAGTCCTCTACTGCCCTTGGGCCAATCCCCTCAGTAGATATACCTCCCACTCTAAGGCTCACCTCCGCACTTAATGTAAAGAAGGAATAATTCTGCTCAATGCATGACATGTAATACATGAACTTGAACTTGATACTTCTCAGACATGCAAGAAACTAGAAATGTGGAGTTTTGCAGACCATTGAAAGGGAAAGGGCGAGAAAGAACAAAAGGGAAAGTCTGGGATGGGATAAG
The DNA here is from genome assembly GCF_030684315.1 of Stegostoma tigrinum. Lineage (NCBI taxonomy): Eukaryota > Metazoa > Chordata > Chondrichthyes > Orectolobiformes > Stegostomatidae > Stegostoma > Stegostoma tigrinum. The sequence goes on from NC_081360.1 coordinate 88,263,721, forward strand.
AGTCAGGAGAGATAAGACCACAACGACATCATGGAACAAAAGACAAAGAGGATAGCAATGGAAGTAGGAAAGAAACTAAGCATTTGCTCACAGTGAGTATGAATGGCAGAGCAAAAACATGAAACACAAAAATCAGGCTGATAAATGGCAATAAAATCTGAATCAGAACTGGAGCCAGATTTTCTGGTCTGAAGTTATTGAACTCCATAAGCTGATGAAGAATTTAATCGAAGACAGAGTACCATTCCTCAAACTGATGTTGATCTTCACTGCAAAAGGCCATGAATGGAAATGTGAGTGTGACAGCAAGGTGGTGAATGACACCAGCAAGCAGCTGGAACAGAAAGTCAGTGTCCTGCTTGTGACCTGAGTGAACATGTTCCACAAAGTGATCAGCTCGCCTCTGTTTCGTGGCCACACTGCAGAGATAACCATATTGAGTATAGTGAATACAGTACATTAAATTGAAAGATGTACAAATGCATCTACCACTGGTTCACTTGAAAGGAATGTTTTGGGGTCTCCAAAAGTGAGAATCATAGAATCCCTACAGTGTGGATGCAGGTCATTTGGACCTTGAGGTCCACACTGGCCCTAGGACTTGCCTCCCACCCAGACCCACCCCTCCCTACACTACCTCTGCCAATCCAGCTAGCCTGCACATCCCTGGACACTATGGACAATTTAGCATGGTCAATCTACTTACTCTGCACAACTGTGGCCTATTGGAGGAAACCAGAGCACCCAGAGTAAACCCACACAGACACGGGGAGAATGTGCAAACTTGACACAGACAGTCATCTGAGGCTGGAATTGAATCTGGGTCCTGCTGCTGTGAGGCAACAGTGTTAACCACTACGACACCATGGTAAAAGCGCAAGTGTTACGCCTTTTGTATTTGAATCCTATGGCAGAGGGAGGAAGGTACTGAGGCTGATTGAGGTGTGGACCAGGGTGTTTCAGAAAGCTGTTGGAGGGGACGCGAACAGGGAAAGATGCGTTTGATGGTGCCATCCTATTGGTGGTGACAGAAGTGGCAGAGAACGAGCCATTGATTATGGAGGCTGGTGGGCTGGCCTCTATCATAACAGAACCCTATCATAGTTCTGGGGAGAAAGGAAAGGGATGAGGGCAAAGTGCAGGAATTGAGTCTGACAAGGTTGAGGGCCCTGTCCATAATATTTTGGTGGGATCTTTCACTGGAAACAAAAGGGAAGAAACATTGCAAGTCTTATTGTAAAGGATAGGATGAACAGCGATGGAGAAATGGGGAGATTAGAATGGAATCCTTAGAAGGGACAGAATGTGAAGAGGAGACAGTAGGGACTGCAGGTGCTGGAAGCTAGAGTCAATGAATGTGGAGCTGGAAAAGCACAGCAGGTCAGACAGCATCCAAAGAGCAAGGAAGTTAATGTTTTGGGCTGAAACCCTTCGTCAGGTCTGAGAATGTGAAGAGGTTAAGTTGGGGTGGCTTACAGTGAATATTAATAGATAGAAATACTCAAAACACAAAGAGGCAGAGGAAGAATTTGCCTCCCCGGGCCCAACTCACCAAAATCATCTGAAAAGGTTCACTCACAGGATGGTGCTGGCATGTGAATTTAGGTAGAACAGTCAGATTCTGTGAGGATCTGACTAGTCCACAGGTCATGATGGAGGTCAACTTTGGGCCTTAAAGGAAATGGTTAGTGAGATAGTTGAGCCATTGTTTATGATTTTCCAAAACTCTCTTTAATTAGAGACGGTCTCATTAGATTGGAAGATAGTCAATGTAACTACTTTATTCAAACAGGAATGGAGACAGATAGCAGGAAATTACACGACTGTTAGCTTAAGCTGTTTAAGAAATTACAGCAGAGCCTTTGGAGAATTTTAGGATAATAGGACAGAGGCAATATGGTTTTGTGAAAGCAAAATCATATTTGACCAATATTTGAGATTTGGAGCAGTTAAACATTGCTTTATATAGAGGAGTGCTGGTGGATGCCAGATACTTAAATTTCCAAAAGGCATTCAATAAGCTACCATATCAAAGATTACTGCAGGAAATAAAAGTTCACAGGGTAGTGGGTAGTGTAGTGGCATGGATGGAAGGTTGGCTGGCTAACAGAAATCAGTGAGTAGATCAGATGCTTCAGTGGTTGGCAAGGTGTAACGAGTATTATACCACAAGGATCAGTACTGGGACCTCAACTGTTTACAATTTATATAATGGACTTTAATAGAGGAATGGAAGGGAAAGTCTTAAATTTGCTGATGAAACAAAAATAGGTGGGAAAGTAAATTGTGAAGAGAACACAGGGTGGTTATAAAAGGATGTAAGACCATAAGCCCAGTGAGTGGACCTCGAGTGAGCCCAGTGTGGAACTTGATCAAGCCCAGCATGAAGAAGAGTGGACCCAGCACTGATATTGAGCAAGTCCAGCATGGACCTTTACTGAGCATAGTTTGTGAACCTTGAGTGGGCCCAGCTTGGAGGAGCGCAAACCCAGTGCGGACCTCAAGTGGACCCAGAACACAGACCTTGTGTGGACCTAGGTGGGGTGGGGGGAAGCTAGCCCAATGCGGACCGCAATCAAGTCCACCCACGGAGGAGAGTGGGCCCAGCGCGGACCTTGAGTGAGCTCTTATGTACTTTTCCAGGATGAGCACGGGACTTGGCATCAGAATCAGCTGCTGCTACAATCGGTGGGAACAACGTTAGAGAGTTAGGCCCAGAGGTGAAAGATGGCACTGGAGGAGTGGCAGATTTGTTGTGGGTTGGATCCAGTGCTGGAGGCAGTGAAGTGATGTCAGAAGGACATCGCAGCAACATCAATGACGTCAACCCTGTGGTGAGAGATGCAACTCTGATGTTGGTGGTTCAGCACAGGTCACTATGAGGCAGTGGCAGAGGAATATCTGTCCAGCAGCAAAAGATGGCACCTGAGAATTGGCAACTTCGACCTTGGTGGGGTCTGATATATACAGTGGTGAAGCGGCGGAGGAGGAATAGTGGCACAGGCATTGTAAGGGTGGTAAGCTGGTTCAGGACTGATGGAGATAACAAGATATAGAGCTGGGTGAACATGGCAGGCCAAACAGCATCAGAGAAGCAGGAAGGCTGACTTTTTGGACCTAGATGTCTCTTCAGTGTGAGGTCATCTAATTTGGTAGGAATAACAGCAAAATGGACTATGTTTTAAATAGTAAAAATTTGCAGCACACTGCTGTGCAGAGGGACTTGGGTGTCCTTGTGCATGAATCACTGAAGGAGGAATTGCAGGTGCAGCAGATGATTAAAAAGGCAAATGGAGTTTTGTCTGCCATTGCTAGAGGGATGGAGTTTACAAACAGGGAGGCTATGCTGCAGCTGTATAGGGTCCTGGTGAGGCCACATCTGAAGTACTGTGTGCAGTTTTTGTCTCCTTACTTGAGAAGAGATATACTAGCCCTGGAGGGGTGCAGAGGAGATTCACATGGTTTATTCCAGAGTTGAGAGGGTTGGATTATGAGGACAGACTGAGTAGACTGGGATTATACTCATTGGAATTCAGAAGAATGAGGGGAGATTTTATGGAAACATATAAGATTATGAAGGGAATAGATAAGGTGGAGGCAGGGAGGTTTTTTCTGCTAGCAGGTGAAACTAGGATGAGAGGGCATAGCCTCAAAATAAAGGGAAGCTGATGCAGGACTGAGGTCAGGAGGAACTTCTTCACCCAAAGGGTTGTGAATCTGTGGAATTCCCTGCCCAATGAAGCAGTTGAAGCTATCTCACTGAATGTTTTTAAGACAAGGCTAGATACATATTTGAACAGTAAAGGAATTAAGGGTTGAGGCGAGTGGGTGGCTAAGTGGAGCTGAGTCTCAAAAAGATCAGCCATGATCTTATTAAATGGCGGGGCAGGCTCAGGGGGCCAGATGGCCTACTCCCGCTGCTAGTTCTTATGAGTTCAGGTCCAGTGATGTATAAAGTTTGAGTTGGTGCATCAGATGGATTGGCAATGGTAAATTCCCCATTGAATTCAGGGCTGTGCAGGTTAGGTGGATTAGCCATGGGAAATGCACGGTTATGCAGCTGAGATGGGGTGGAGGGGTGGGTCGGGGTCGGGTGCTCTGCAGAGGGGGTGCAGACTTGATGGGTTGAGTGGCCTCTTTCTGCACTGTAGGGATTCAATAGAGTGGCCTGAGTGAGCATTCTGAGGGACATGTGTGTGGTTCCTCCCCTTACTGAGTGTCTCCCGGCATTGCCTGCCCTCTTTTTGAGAAAAGGGCACTGGCGTGTGTGCTCTTGTCTCCAAGCCTTCGGCCTGAGGACTAATATCAAGGCGAATGGAGTGCAGGCATGTGCACCTCTCCAGCAGACCCAGAGGATGCTGGGCTTGACTGTCCATAGTAGCTTGTCCATGGAGACAGGCACATTGCGTGAACTTTGCACTGATGCAATGTCTGAGATGTGAAGGGCTATTGAGTCTTACATCCCTGCCTGCTGCTCCTGCTCCTCCTGGTGTATATGGATGAAGTCCTCACTTACCGGCACTACACTGTCCTCTCCTGCCTATGGCTGAACCGGTGCGTCATCTCTGGCAATCCTCTGGAGGCAATGCAGTGGCTCAGTGGTTAGCACCGCAACCTCAATTCGGCAGGGACCTGGGTTCAATTCCAGCCTCAGGCAACTGTCCGTGTGGAATTTGCACATTCTCCCCATGTCTGCTCGGGTTTCCTCCCATAGTCCAAAGATGTGCAGGTTAGGTCAACTGACCATGGGAAATGTAGGGTAACAGGGATACGGTGGTTGGGTGAATCTGGGAGGATGCTGCTCAGAGAGTCAGTATGGACTTGTTGGGTTGAATGGCCGGTTTCCACAATGTAGGGATTCTATGAGAGTGCCAGTGAGCTGGGGTGATCTTTCCTCACCCTGCTGCGGAGCTGTCGCAGAGGGATGCTCACCAGCTTGTGCTTCCACATTTTCTAAGATGAATGGCCCACCAAAGTATCTGTATCTGGACTGGTGACGGCTGCAGGAGGCAATCTTACTGATGCTTCCTCTGAGGCCTTGGTACTCTCTTCCTGAGTGATTGAGGAGATGGCTTCTTTGGACAGTCAGATGTTTTCACCGTGGAGGTGGTAGTTGAGTTGCTGGTGGTACCTGCAAGACAAAAGTGAAAGACCAAAGGCATCACATCAAGTGGTGAGAATTAGGGATCAATAAATGACACTGACAAAGGGGTTAATGAAGGATGTCTCTGCAACACTGTAGGGGTGGTCCCAGTATTTCTCCCGCAAAAAATTTTTCTCCCTGTAGGGGGTGAGAACTCTGACTTTGGGCACCTACCTAACAGCTGAACACTTTTGGTTGTTCTGTGGGCATCTTATGGCATTACTGGTTGTTGTACCTCACCATCAAGATAGCACTGGCCTGGGCGATGATGTCAGGCTAGAATCATAGAATCCCTATGGTGTGGAAACAGGCCCTTCGGCCCAACAAGCCCACACTGACCCTCAGAGCATCACACTCAGACATATCCCCCTATAACCCACCTAATCTACACACCCTGAATACTATGAGCAATTTAGCATTTCCAATCCACCTAGCCTGCACATCTTTGGACTAGACCACCAGGCTTCGTCCTCCAGGAAGAGAACTCTCCTCCTTTTCCCACTCCCTTGACCAGGACCTCCAGGTCCCTGGTGGAAAACGGTAGTGCCAGTTCCCCCTTCTCCAACATCTTCAGAAACTGCCCTTGAGTGAGCAGAGCAGCTTCAGAATGCCAGTGCTCGCCCAAGTGCACAACAATGTTTTCAAGATGGCACAGGAATCAGGGGCAGCGGTTTTTTTGTTGGATATTTGTTAAGTTGTGAATTTTCTAGGAATAGTGCTTGGTAAGAAGGGGATAGATTCAAAAGTAATGAATGCAATAGGGGTAAGCTAGGAAGTCAGTGAGTCCCACTGAGTCTCATGGTGAGAATCCCTCCAAGCAACTCGATTGCAATAGTTACAACATTTAAAAGGCATCTGGATGACTACATGAATAGGAAGGGTTTAGTGGTATATGGGCCCAATGTGGTAAATGAGACTGGATTAATTTAGGATATCAGGTTGGCATGGACAAGTTGGGCAAAAGGGTTTGCTTCCATGCTGTACATCTCTATGACTCTATGACTCGCACTTCACCAAAGAAAACATGAGATTCAGCACAAAATCTGGATTAAACCAGAGCACACACCAAATTCAAAGAGAATAATCACTACAGTAATCAGACACTGGAGTGAGGCATCAGGCACTGGTATTTCGCTTCCTGGTATGTTTTACTTAGCACTTAGTGATGTCAGATGGGTTAGCTTTGTCAAAGAACTTTGGGATCTGTTTGCTCAGGTTGTTTACAAACCCGTGTTGTGTGAATTGCCTCCTTTGACTGCAATTATAAACCATCAAATGCACTCGCACACTTCGTAAATTTACTCACGAGGAAATGGTCATCATCCTGCTCTCTTATTATTTCAACCTGCTAAACTAACAGAGAATGCTTCCAGTGTGCTGAGAAAAGCACATGTTGATTTAATGGAGAGAGAGAGAGAGAGATGGAGAGAAAAGCAGCGATTGCTGGCTTGTGCTGATTGCATGCTAGTGGTGGGTGATTTGGCTGGTAACACTAGCCACCACTCACTTCCCTGGATGATAGGCTACAGCTGCCTTCAGTGACCCAGTCCCTCATTTACTGCCAAGGTTGTGAATTGCAGCTGTGAAGAGTACAACAGAGACATGTACTTAGGGAGAGAGAAAGAAACTCTTTGCAGATTGGGGCATGCATCAGCGTCCCACTGCAACACTTTTTGTGTCAGACTTGCATTTTGAGAGCTCACAGCTTTTATATAGACAAATACCTTTCAAACAAAAAATTAAGAGAAAGGGCTACGATATGTTAGGATAATATTGCATTGATCGTGTTTGATATACTGTTGTCATATTCCGGACAAATTCCAATGTTCCATTTGTCCCCAGCACCACAACAACCCCTTCCCCCAGCTTTCCCCACTATTCGTGGCTCTATGTTGGTTTAGCAGAATGAAGCTGTTTAAATGACGGGTAATATAATAATCTAAAAGCCCAGCACTTAATATGGGTTAAAACTATGAGGGTAGATAGTGTGATTGCCAAGCAAAAAAAACTTGTGAAAGATTAAATGAAAAGTCACCTTTTTCTTTACATCCTGCAAAGATTTGTGTCATGTAGCAGTGCAGAATATCTGTTTGGTAAGAGAGTGGGCTAGAGTGAAATGGAGCTATGCAAACCAAGAAAGTTCCAGACTCCGTCCTGGCCAGCTGCCGAGTTAGTATGATTTAAGCAGTGTGTTAATAAAGAAGCTACTATTAGTGTTAGGGCCCCTATATGAGGGAAGGGAAAGTTGGCCAAAGGTCCTGTCTGATTCAAATCCACTCTTGCTGGAAGAGGACACACAGAGAAGTCAGATGAGGATAGTATTAGGCTCAGTTTTGATGAACTCCAGGCTATGGTCAAATGATGAGCCAAGGCATCGGATGTGAAATGGCACCCAAGGAACGCAAGCCATAAACAGCAAGCCCCTCCTGGGAGAAAGCTGGAACTGCTGCTGATAGAATGAAACCAAATAAACAGCTTTCCCAACAATTTGAAATATGCTTGAGGTTCAATCTGAAGCCACAGGATTTCGGAAACTTATTGCTGTTGGATTTGTGTAGGCGAGTTCCAAGAAGGGTGTCAAAGCTTTCAGCTCTCCCCAGTTATTCCCCAGAAAATTAACTCCGAAGCTTCATTTTCAAGCCCAAACTCAGCAATTATGCTACAGTGTGGGCAGCTGGGAGCAGGCTTTCAGGTAGCAGAAGCCACTACCAGAGCCTGGCGGAAATGCCTGAGGTAGTTGGAGAAGGCGCGGCTCGGGTGCTTGTGGTCTCTGAGGGGTAAGAGTCTTGGGTTGGATGTAGACCACGACTTCCCTTTGCTTCCGTTCCTACTCTTCCTGCCTGCAAGGAAACTAAATATTAATTTTACACATTTTCCAAGCCTTGCTGGTACATGATAACCCACTTTTGAAACATGGTAAATAGGAACAGGAGCATTTGGCTTTTTGAGCCTGGTCCTCCATTCGATACAGCTGGTCATCCAATGCAGTACCCTGCTCTCACTTTATCTGTATATCCTTTGATCTCATTAGATCTAAGAACCATGTCTAACTTATTGAAAACATTCAATGTTTTGGCCTCAACTGCTTTCTGTGGTATGGAATCCCACAGGCTCACCACTCTCTGGATAAAGAAATTTCTCTTTATCTCAGTCCTAAATGGCCAACTCCATATTGTTAGAGTGTGGTCTTTGTTTCAGACTCCCTGGTCACTCTGTACTTCCTTCCCAACATGCCTTTTGCCTTCTACACCATCTGTATACTTACTGTCAGTGACTGGCACACACGGGAAATTTAAGTCTTGCTGCACGTCACCCTTTCCCAATCAATCACTATTCAGACAATAATCTGCCTTCCTGTTTTTACTGTCAAAGCGGTAGCCTCACAAATTATACGCCATCTGCCGTGCATTTTCCCACTGACTCAACTTGGCCAAATCATGCTGAAGCATCTCTGCATCCTTTTCGCAGTTCACTCTTCCACCTAGCTTTGCGTCAATTACAAGCTTGGCGATATTACATCTCGTTCGTTCATCCAAATCAGTCATACATATTATGAATAGCTGGTGTCTAGCCACATTGATCTCACTGTTGAGTACAATGATAGACACCACTGCCAGTAATTATAATGGCATTGAGATCATATTTAGTTCATTGGACCTTGTCATTAAATATCAGTTATGCCTAGGTCAACATGTGGGGAAGATTCCAATACTGCTGGAAGACCTCATGGTTCCCATAATGACAGGTGGGAATGCTGAAGGAAGCATGCCTCACAATTGCAGCCACCTCACAAAACCATTTTAAGTTTGAAAGCCAGTATTAAAATCAAACTTAATGATACAGCCTTGGCATTTGAGGCAATTCTTATTTCCTAGAAATGGAGAATCCAAAAATCTATGGTCAGTCTTTAAAATATCTTCCAATAAAATTAATAATCCCTTTTATTTCCAATCTGATTCTGTCCAAATTGTGTTCTTGTTATTTTTTTGCTTGTTCTGGGAATCAGGACTGGTCATAGAATCATAGGGTAACAACACAGAAGGAGACCATGGCCCATCACGTTGGTGCTGGCATTCTGTAACAGCTACCAGCTAGATACACAACCTTACTAAAAACCAAAAGAACTGTAGATGCTGTAAATCAAGAACAAAAACAAAGTTGCTGGAAAAGCTCATCAGGTCTGGCAGCATCTGTGAAGGAGAAAACAGAATTAACATTTTGGGTCCGGTGTTCTGAGGAAGGGTCATTGGACCCACAACACATGTTTTCTCCTTCACAGATGCTGCCAGACGCACAACCTTGCTTCTTTCCACTGTAGCTCTGCTCTCTTTGGATAATTATCCACTTTCCTTTCAAATAGAAAGAATTTAAAATACTCCCACCACTTTCTTTTACAGTCCAATCCAGATCCCAGAATGTAGACAATCAAAGATTCTTTATGAAGGAACGCCTGATTGCCCGGGTCAAATGCTGGATGAGTCAATTTTTGCTCAATGTTGTAAAACCTGCTAGCCTTCTCGCTCCTAAGTCACCTAAAATCAGCATGTTAGTTCCAGCATTTCCACCAGCCTCCGATTCTCAGTGTAGGGAAGATCTTCTGACCTTGGGCACAAAGCTGGCAGTGAGTCTTTGGTACTTATGCAGCAGGCTGGTAAACCTGTTGGTCACTGACAAGTCAACATAGATCCACAGCAAATGCAGTGATGGTAGGAATGTCCAAACAACATTCCAGACTTGCTTTGTAGTACATTTGTAATTCAATGGTAACAGTTAAACACAAGTATATATTCTCCCACACACCAAGCATAGCTTCAGACCACCACTACAAATTGCTAGCAGGTAGGTTAAGGATCTAATAAAGAAGTAGAACTTTCAGCACATAATTGGAATGTAAAATAAAGGGAAAACATCACAAAATTGCACACTGCTGACCTGCACTGTAGTGGTACCTGATGTTGCTGCTCAGAATGATTAGTAACTAGTTCCTCATGAACTAAGTTTTCATTTAGAGAGTTTTAGTATTTTACATGCACCTTAAATTGCCTGGTAATGCAAAGCAAAACTATACCACTGTAATGTTAAGAGAACCCATTTTATACAGCCTCTGGAATTCACTTTTAACATCCAGCATTAGAAAAAAAATTACATGAAACTCGGTTTTAACACATTAGATTACAAACCTGCACGTCTGATAGACAATAACACAGTGACAGGACTCTGACTGCATTGTTAGAAATTTCAATTTTGAATTAAGATTAACATTGATTCATAAATTAATTTTGTCTTTCTGGATATACAAGCTGTGAAATTCTTGAACAAAATGCTACGCATCTAATAATAAAAATGAATGGCCTATCACAAATTTTTAAAGCATGATCTATCAATCTTGGCACCACTTGCAAATGCTGTTCATTATGAATGAGGCAGTTCATATGGCAACATGGAATCCAATTTTCTCCCCAGATCCCCATCAGATTACAATGTGACATAGGCATTATCGAAAATATTAACACACCTTAATGTATTATTTTAGGAGTAATTAATTAATTATACAAAGTCAGCTTCACTTAAAAAGGTGATGGCATAAGATACCTTGGGGTTTGAAGTTTTCCCAGTTTTCTGCACTCCTTTAATTCTAATTATAAAAAAAATGCTACCTAATGTAAAATTATAAGTATTATAATCAATAATGATTCCCATGTAATTTTATGACATTATATTTGCTAATTATAAAAAAACTGTTGTGCACTTTTAGCCACCACTGGTTGATCTGTATTTCAATAATATTATCAGACTATATACAGCCTGGGTCATTTTAGCTTGATTTTAATGTCTTATATTTGCCCCATTGAAGTTCCATTCAGCCTGAATTCCTTTGGTAAATTTTATTCTTGAGGGACCTCATTTTGAACTTCTCTGCCACTGACAATGTGAAAAAAGGCACCTTTCATTGTCACAGGATTTTCACATTGTTTCATTTCTCACTCTCTGACGAGCTGACCCCATCTGCCAACTTTGTCAAACTAGCCACATCTGGCCAACAAAAGGCTGCCAGGTTGAAAGACCAATCAGAGTGAAATCAAACTTATATACAAAGTTCCAATAGTACCGGACCTTTCAGTTTCCTTATATCAATAGCCAATTCTACAGCGTGAAGAAATGGCTTGCAATCTGCTAACTGACCTGCATGTATTGAATTCAGACAGATCTTAAATAAACTGCAGAGTCAATAAGACTATTTCACGTAACAAAATTCAACTTTATGAGGCTCCATCTGTGGACATGGCTCACTGCTGGGCATTCTTCGATTCATGGAGTTATAGAGATGTACAGCATGAAAACAGACCCTTCAGTCCCACTCTTCCATGCTAAACAAATAGCCTAAATTAATCTAGTCCAATTTGGCAGCATTTGGCCCAATTCCTCTAAACCCTTCTTATGCATATATCCGTACAGATGCCTTTTAAATGTTGCAATTGTACGTGCCTCCACTACTTCCTCTGGCAGTTCATTCCATTCACACACCACTTCTGCATGAAATGGTTGCCTGTCACATACCTTTTAAATCTTTCCCCTCCCACCTTTAACTTTTGCCCTCTAATTTTGGACTCCCTTATGCTGGGGAGAATGCTTTGACTATTGACCCTATCCCTGCCCCTCATGATTTTATAAGCTTCTAATAAGTCATCCCTCAGCCTCTGATGCTCCAGGGAAAATAGCCCCAGAGTATTCAACCTCTTCCTGTCGCTCAAACCCTCCAACCCTGACAGCATCCCTGAAAATCTTTCCTGAAACCTTTCAAGTTTCACATCTTTCCTATAACAGGGTGACCAGAATTGAATGCAGTATTCTGTACAGAACTAATGTCTTGTACAGCTGTAACATGACCTTTCAACCTTACACTGTTGTGTTAGCACCAATAGCCAATAAGATAGGGATAAAACCGATATCTAACACAAAGCGCTAGCTTCTCCCTTTAGTCCATTACTTCATATCTATTGTCCAAATGGTGATGAGCTTTATCAAAAAATTCTTTTTTTGCTCACTCAAAAGATTTCAGACATGCAAAGTTGCAATATTATACCAGTAGAAAATTAAACGGACAGGTGAAATAAACTCACCTGTTGAGTTAATATCAATTGACTGACTAAACAATTAAACTCTTTGGAGAAGACGACATGTATCAGAGTTTGCAGTACTTCTTAGCACAGCTGACTAATGCTGTCTTGCACCAACTTGTCTAGTTGTCACTGAGATCATGCTGCCATAGATCAGAGAAAATTTTGAGACTGAAATTTACATGCATTACAGAGGGAGTGCTACATTTTCAGAGATGCTTAATTTAAGTTGAGCTGTTAAACTGAGGGACAATTTACATGTTCAAGGACACCATAAATTCCATCACATTATTCAAGGAGCAAGCAGTTCTCAACAACTGAACTCCAATTTAGTTTAGCTAGCTACACATTTTAATTGCTGTTTATATCACATTGCAAGTCATTGCCAAGTGTAACAACTGTCTGCACTTAAAAAATGTCTCCATGTTTGTAAATAGGAAGACAGTACAGGCCACATAAGTGCATATTTTTCCCCTTTATCTTCGCTCCTGATGTGAGAAGTTGTTGAGTGAAACAAAGTCCTTAGAAGCTGTAGTGTCTACATATTCAACAGATCTCATGATGCTTTAATCAACTGACTGTAGATACCAGCAACATGCCAGGACGTCAAGACAGTCAGGGGGTGCAGTGCCCATCACTAAGGAGAAGGAGCTGGGGAAGCTGAAAGGTCTGCAGGTGAGTAAATCACTCTGACCAGATGGACGACATCCCAGAGTTCTGAAGGAAATAGCTAAGGAGATTGTAGAGGCATTGGTGGCGATCTAACAACAACTACTCAAGTCAGGGAGGGTCCCAGAGGACTGGAAAATAACTGATTAAACATTACTGTTTTGTAGGGAGGCAGAAGACAGAAAACTACAGGCAAATTCACCTGACCATAGTCGTCGGTAAGATATTGGAGTTTGTCACTAAGAATGAGATTGTGGAGTACTTAGAAGTTCATGGTAAAATATCGCTGAGTCAGCATGGCTTTGTCAAGAGGAGGCCATGTCTGACAAATCTGTTAGAATTCTTTGAGGCGGTAACAAGCAAGTTAGATAAAGGAGATTCAGTGGATATGATTTCTTTGGCTTTCCAGAAGAGCTTTGACAAGATGCCGCACAGGAGACTGCTAAATAAGATGAGTGCCCATTTTATTATGGGCCAGGTACTGGCATGGTTAGAGGAATGGCTGACTGACAGAATACAGCAAGCAGGGGTAAATGATCTTTTCCAGGGTTGCAGCAGGTAACTAGTGGAGTTTCACAGGTGTCAGTGTTGGGACCACAAATATTCAGGTTATACAGTAACAATCTGGATGAAGGAATTGACTTGTTGCTAAATTTGCAGATGACACAAAGATAGGTGGAGAGACAGGTCAAGTTGAGGAAGTGGGAACACTGCAGTGGTAGGTGGACAGGATAGAAGAGTGGGCTGATGGCATACAAAATGGGTAAGGGTGATGTTATGAACTGTGATAGGAAGAATAGAGGCATAGAGTATTTTATAAATGGGGAATGGCTTTGTAAATCCGAAGCACGAAGGAAATTAAGAGTCCTAGTTTAGGATTGTCTTCAGGCTAACATGCAGGTTCAGTTGGCAGTTGGGAGGGCAAATGCAATGCTAGCATTCATTTCAAGAAGACTAGAATGCAAGAGATGCACAGTTGAGGCTGTATAAGGATCTGATCAGAATGGATTTGGTATATTGTGGACTGTTTTTGGCTCCATATCTAAGGAATGATGTGCTGGCAGGAAGATTCCAGAGGGGGTTTACAAGAATGATCCAGTGAATGAAGAGCTTGTCATATGAAGAGTGGTTGAGGACTCTAGGTCTATGCTTGATGGAATTTAAAAAGTTAAGGGGGGATTTCACTGAAATTTACAGAATACTGTGAGGCCTGGATCAACTCAACATGGAGAGGATGGTTCCATTAGAGATTAGGACAGAAGGACACAACCTCAGAAGGAAGGGACCACCATTTATAAGTGAGATAAGGAGGGACTTCTTCAGCCAGAGGGTGGTGAACCTACGGAACTCATTGCTGCAGAAAGTTGTGGAAGCCAAATCATTGAGTGCATTTAAGACAGAGATAGATAATTCTTGATGACTAAGGGGATAAACGGTTATGGGGAGAAGGCAGGAGAATGGGGTTGGGAAACAGATCGGCCATGATCGAATGGCAGAGTAGATTCAATGGACACAATGGCCTAATTTGCTTCTAATACTTATGGTTTTATGATAGTCATTCAGGAGTCATTTAAACTGATGAGCAGTAAGCTATTAAAATACAGCTGTCAGCGGGCATGTTCCATTGCATATTTCATTTTTCCTTCCAGTTGGATATTTCATTCAACTTCATGGGAAGGGGATGAATTGGATGTTCAAATGAATCATTAAACTACAAAGGAGGTCAATATCAGTGAACCCTATACAAGATGAGTACGTTGCACAATTCCTTTATTTGTTAGGCACCAGTAAACCATGAGAAAAAAAGTAATAATGCAGGTGAATCCAGGCTGACTGTTGCTAAATCTGACTTCAATGAAACTGCATAGAGGAAAAGCCACCCAGTGGAATAAGAATGCAATTAGCATTTCTCTATCTTCTTATGAAAATAAAACAACACAGGTCAAGATTAAACATCCTGGCTTCACATACTCACTTTGTAATCTACCAGCAGTACAATGACTACACATCCCTGCCTTCAATTAATCATAAAAACACTGGCTGATTAAAATGAATAAACTTGATGCCAATGCAAACTAGTACTGAAGCTAATTGCAACAAAGTAGCTCCAGAAAATTAAAAACAAAGAATATTTCCTTCAATGTTGAGACATGGACAATAGACCATTCACTCCCTAATTTGAAATATTCAACTACATTGATTCTCCTGTTCGTAGGATTTACAATCAAAGAAGGCGATCCTTTAAGCTGCATCTGATGGAAAGCGCATGCAGGTTTTAAGGAGAAGTCAAAGACACAACAGAGTTGGGGAACCAAGAAGAAGGTTGGCCACAGGTTGATGTTGAGCTGGAGAGGTAGGAATGGAAGGCTGCACGCACACTGATCTTAATACAAAATGACCTCAACCAAACTGTGGAAATTAAAAAATTAAAAATAGTAAAATTGGAGGGGGGCAAACAGGTGTTGAGTTGGGAGAAGAAAGAACTGTACATGAGACGGTCAATGGTTCTACAATGCACAGATGACCATATAGTGTTTATATAGCATGCTTAACTTCTGAATCTGTCCCAAAGTGTTTCGCAGGAACACAATCAAAATAATACATGCGCAATTATATATTCTTGAATCAATCATAAATCCAAAATACTGAGGTACAAATGTGATTGAAAATGCAAAACAAAAAGCGTAGCAATTATAGTGGAAGCTGTGGCATAGTGGTAATGTCATTAGGCTTGTAATCCATCACCTCAGGCTAATGCTCTGGGACATGCATTTAAAACCCACTATGCTAGATGGCAAAATTTGAATTCAACAAAAATGCTGGTTTAATAGTGATCATGTAACCACTGTTGATTGTCAATAGAACTCACCTGATTCACAAATGTTGTTTAAGGAAGGAAATCTGTCTCCCTACCTGGTCTGGCCTGCAGTGATGTGATAGGTTCTTATTTGCCTTCTGAAATGGTCTTTCCAAGCCACTCATTTCGAGGGGCAATTAATGATGGGCTATTAATGCTGGCCCAAAAACATCCCACGAACGAGTGAAAGAAAAATAAAGTTTGGATCTTGACTTTGGGCTTTATTTCAAAAAGAGCGATTGCCAGCAGCCAATTACATCTCTCACAATTGTGCTCCCATTCTATGAAGGTCCTGTTTCCACAGAAGAATTCATGAATAACCTCCCAGACACATTATGGAACCAAGGGTATAGTGAGAGGGCAGAACTGAAGGTAATCCTTCTATGAAGGAAAAAACAGAATTAATGTTTTGGGTCCGGTGACCCTTCCTCAGAGCTCAAACAATCACCGGACCTGAAACGTTAACTGTTTTTTCCTTCATAGATGCTGTCAGGCCTGCTGAGCTTTTCCAGCAACTTTGTTTTTGAACCAGGGATGCTAGTCTTTCTTCAAATATTTGCTGACGGACAAATTTGGAAAAAGGTGAGATATGACCAGATTACTGATTACCTTCAGTTCTGCCCTCTCACTATACCCTTGGTTCCATAATGTGTCTGGGAGGTTATTCATGAATTCTTCTGTGGAAACAGGACCAAAAATGTGTCCAATTCTTCTGCCATGCTTTTGTTCCCATCTATAATCATTATCTCCTAGCTTCTGACTATTAGGGACCCCCATTTGCTAATCTTCTTCATACTCTATTTTTGGCCTCTGATCAAACTATTTCTCTCTTCTTGTTCAATTCTGAAATGCTTCTAATCCACAGGATTGCTATGGCTCTGGCATTCCATAAATCTCCTCCTTGGATCTAATACTATTCCTAATTCCTTTTGTAAGACACATTTGAGCCACCTTTCCTCTTTATTTCTGCGTCAGACAGGAATGAAAAATTATAGTAATTCATGCACGTGCTCTTTACGTATGAACCATTGCCTGTCTCCCATCAATCCCTTTAGCAAGCTTCCCCAATCTACCTTTCCAATTCGCTTCTTATACCCTCATAGTTCCCGTTAGTCAGATTCAGGACTCTAGTTTCAGAGTTGACTACTTCACTCTCCATTTTAGTGAAGAACTCAACATATTATGGTCACTCTTCCCCAAAGAGGTAAACTCCAGGAAGCCCTCCTCCACAATATCATTGCTAGTTTGGCTTGTTCAATTTATGTGTGAATTGAAGCTGCCAATGATTTTAGTACTATTGTTATTGAATGCATCTCTGGTTTCTTGTTTAATGTTTTCTCTCACAATATATTATTACAATTTAGAACTTAATGAGAGCCCCAACATTGTTTTATGGCCTCAGTGTTTTTTAATCTCCACTTCTACAGGTTTCACTTCATGATTTTCAAAGCCAATATCCTTTCTTGTAGATATCCTTCTTTGTTAACAACACTACCCCAACCTCTTTCCCTTTTTGTCTGCCCTTCCTAAATAATGAATTGCACTGGATGTTTAGTTCCATCCCTAATAGCCCTGCAGCCACGTCTCTGTGATCATAGTTACATCATAGCCATTTATATCCATTTGCACCGTTAATTCATCTACCATATCATGAATGCCCCACAAATTACACACAAAATCTTGAGGCATCCTTTTAACCTTTTCTGTCATCAGTTAGGTCCCAATCAGCTGAGTTTAGAAGAGTCAGAGGCATCATAATTGGAACATGTAAAATCCTGAGGGGACCTGCGTGGATGGATGTTGATAGGAGGTCTCCTCGTGTGGGAGAATTTAGAACATAGTTTAAAAAAAAAGGGGTCATCCATTTAAAACATTATGAGGAAGAAGTGTCTTTGGAATTGTCTTTCTTGAAAGGCAGGCATGCCGAATCTTTAAATATTTTTAAGGCAGAGATAGATAGATTCTTATGTAGTAAAACAAAGTTAGTTTCTTGATTGTGAAGAGGATGAGTCTTGGGGGTAAGCAGGAATTTGGGGTTGAGGTTAATATCAGATCAGGCATAGTCTTTTTGAATGACAGAAAAGGCTTGAAGGCTGAGTGGCCTACTCTTATTCCTTGTTTGTAAATGTTATAACATTATATTACAATTTTATAGAAATATTAAAACAAAATAGCGCAGAAAACACAGTTTACTTCCTGGTTGGCAGATATCCCATAATTTTATTGCTTAGTCTGCACTTCTGCAACATTCCTGAAGGCAATATGATGGTAATTGGAGAATTGTACCAGACTGAAGCACTTAAGCGGAGTGTTACTCCGATCTTATATTAAAATCGAGGTGTGTCAGGCATGCAGGGTAAACTCTGGGAGCAGCTGAACATGACAGATGGTAAAAACACAATTAGGGACAGGCAACAAATTCTGGCTGGACAGAGATGCCCTCATCCTGTGAATGAATTAAAAAGAAGCCAGTCTTTCAAAAAGTACTGAACTGAATTAGCCTTATCTTCCAGATAATTGTTACAACTTAAAAGTAGACTAATGTTGGAATAACCATCAGGGGTACTGCATGAATCCCTGCCTCCTCACCTTACGCCATACTCAAAGAGAGTGATGCCCCTCAAACTATCTATGACCAATTGTCTCTTTCTAATGGAGTGAGGAGCCTATGGTCCTTTGTGGCTAATTACCTACCCTTTCTAAACTAATATGTGCAACAATAATTTTTTTTGACAAGTTGAGGTGCTGGATCTCTTCAAATGCTAGGATGGAAATTCTAGCTTTTAAAGAAAAATCTTTCCATCTCCTTTCACTGAAAGAGGCTTGGGAACCATGACCTTTTCAGATAATGAGACAGTTGCGTGGATTTGTGCTACTGAAACTCACTATTTCACATTAAATATGCTCACAATCTGGTGAGACGATAGATTGCAGAGCTCAGTGTTGATGTATTACACACAAAACAATATTTCCTTAGAGAGTCTGCACCCTTTTCTTTCTCACTTGGCACCTGACTGCATGATTAAGTATGACTTTGTGTCCTTGGAGAAATGCAGCCTGAATTAACATTAACTACACAGGGCAATGATGCCCAAATATTCTGTCTATCTAGGACACCTTCTTTATGTACCATGGCACCCAAAGGCCACACGTAAACAATCACAAATCTAAACAAAACAATTCAATTCAAATTCCCAGTGTCTGTCCTTGTTTAAACCCTCTTACGTCGGTGTCTATTTTCCAGTGCTTATTCCAGACTCGAAATGTTAATTCGATTTATCTTGGGATGCCTGACTTGCTGAGTATTTCCCATATTTTCTGATCATGTTTATAATTTCCATCTTCTGCAGTATTTTGACTTTTGTATTAATTGAATTGAGGGATCTTTTTAGGGAAATGTTTTTGCCACACATTACTCCTGTATTGATAGGTATTTCTGAAACCCAACAAGTTTTGAACTGTCCTAGAAAATATCACCAGGCCAGTGGCAGAGAATACTTGAACAAAATTGAATATTTTGGATTCGAAACATTGAGGTACATTACAAAGTGTCAATTTTTGACTGCACACTGCTGAGAGAAGGCTTGCTCATTGACTACAAGCATCAAGGAATTGGGTATCGTTGACTGAAATGGTTAGTCCATAGTAGATCTGATTTACTGGGATGTAGATCTGCTAAATAAAACTCAGCTCACTGCTGGCTACTATTGAATTATAAAACTGGCCTTTCAATAATTGATTTCCTGCACTTAAATAGTCATAATAGGCCACAAAAAGCCATAATTTGGAAACTCCAGGCAAAAACTGACAGATCTCACTGATATCAAGTCTAATGGCAGTCTAGACTTGTGTTCTGCTGTATCTATAAGCATCAAATTCACAGTGTGATGGAAGACTCTCCACGTTCCTGGATGAGTACAGCTCTAACAACATTTAAGAAGCTCAAGACCAGCTAGGACAAAGCAAATCATTTGATTGGTAACTCACCCACCACCTTAGATATTCACTTCTTCCACAACCGATGTACAGTGACAGCAGTAGGTACCATCACAAAATGCACTGCAGCATCTCACCTACATCCTGTGAATGAAAGAAAAATCAACCCTGAGTTTTTGGCTTAAGTCACCACCAGAGCAAGTTGTGAGGGCTTTACTCAATTACTTTTGTAACAAGAATTGACCGTGGTCAGAAAAACCCAACATTGGTGGAGCATTTAATATTGGGGTTTTTCAAGGGCAGAATTAATAACCCATTTTACATGACAGATACCTGAAGTTTTGAAAAGTGCTTGAGAGGCACTTGTTTAGATAATGGGAATGTTGCTAAAGGAATAGATAGATTTAGCCAAACAATAACACACTGGATATGTTAAAGTTAGCAATCCTATGTAACATAATCTCATGGGCATTTACAACCAGCCTGACCAAAATGGTCAGTAATTGGTCATGATGCTGAAGAACTTTGTGTGGTCTATTTCACTCCTTTAAGCTTTTCAGGAAAACAATAATATAGTAATAAAACGTGTATTGCATATTCTATTGGAGTTTTGCGTTTCATTTCACTCATGAAGACAATTCACAAGAAATACAGTTGTAAAGGGGAAATGGCCCACTTTATACTGCATGAGGAGGAGACTGCTGATTGGTTGGCAAGTGTATTTTAATTGGTAAATGCATTGCAAAGAAGAATGCACCTGTTAGGTGATGAACAACAGTTAATGGCTGACCTTTATTTAAATTTATATGATTCCTCATGGCATTGCTCTGAGAAATGAACCAGAGAATAGTTGTCACATGTTTTGATGCATTGAAACAGGTGAGGTGTGCGTACGTTCTTTCTGTCAGCAAAGAACTGGCCAATGTGTATTAACATAAGCATTAATATAAGTGAGCTACCAACTGATCAGATCAAACTAGCTATCAGTGTTATTCTTAGCACATCTTGATTATTCAGTGCATGCTGTCCAAAAGTCAATATCACATCTGATGTGGGATACTGTTTCGAGTTTTGCAAAGACAGGCAGGTACGATATGGTCAGTTGAAGAGCCGAAGGGATATGTGCTCAACATGCTCAGCCAGTTTTTAGGACATATAGCCGACATATCTAACATCACACATACAATGAAATTCATGTACCATGTTATTCATTTGTCAGTTAGTCAGACCATCTATTTGTAAAGTCAGATTGATGTCAGTAAAAGAATTGTGCGCTCCATTTTTATGGAATTTCTCAAAATCTGTGTGCACATTCTGATACATTTGAAATTCTACCCTACAGTGCACTCAGGAGGAGGCAACAGTGTAATTGTGAAAGCAGGAGCAGCACACATAACCTTTTAAGCATTGCAGAAATTAAACAGTAAGGAGTCCAGAACCCATTCATAGAGGGGTTCCTATATTTCCCGATGACTAGAGTATTTACAGTGCAATCTCTGCCCATTTATGCTACTGAATTACAAACAGGCCCCACAGATCTTAATCAGAGCCAGTAAGAACTGCTGATGCTGGAGTCAGAAATAACGTAGTGTGGAGCTCAAGGATCACAGCAGGCCAGGCAATATCAGAGGAGTAGAAAAGTCAACGTTTTGGGTTGGGACCCTTCTTCAGAAACCCGAAACATTAGCATTCCCGCTCCTCTGATCCTCCCTGGCATGCTGTGTTCCTCCAACTCCACACTGTGTTATCACCCACAGATCTTAATTCTCCAATTTCAAATTGAAACATTCTCTTGCTTTAAACTAGCAGAAGTCCCATTTGCTCAATGCAGCCAATGGACACAAGAATCAGGAGAGATTTTTAATCTGTGGTTGAATTAATACCATCCATCTTTTACTAAGACCAAAGTCAAAATAACCCTCAACATCTCTGAAGTTAACTCTTACTGTGTATTTGTCATGGGACTCAACATCCTTTCATATTATTCGTAACATTCATCAGTCAGTATAGTGCATTTAGGTCCATCACTAATGACTGAGTTGCTGTGGTGAAAGAAAGAATGTTACTCAAATATACCACAACAGAAGGATTGGATAAAGCAAAACAACATAAAGAATTTACATTTTTTATAATAAATTTCAGCTCTGCTCATATAAATGTAGAACATTTACTGTTCCTGTTTAACTCAAAGTTATTCATTGAGTTGGCAAATTGGCCGGTACATACAAAACACTCAGACTAACAGACTCCATTCATCAGCTAGAACATAATTCAGGGCCTTTGCTGTTTTTACACAAAACATTACTCATCTGGGAGAAATAAATATGCAACCCAACACACAAGATTTTCTGTAAATTCAGAGTATCTGGAGTGTTAGGTCATTATGCTTGCAAGTGCAATTTCCATCTTCCTCGGACCTCATCCAGTCATAAATCTGTTGTTTCAGTCATCTAAAACATGCCATACTGTTTTAATAGATATGTACTCATATAAAACACTACTACTAGCCATTCATTAATCTGTAATGGCAGTTTCTAAGGTTACCCATTAAATGCCTGGTTTTAATATACTTGTATCTGTACAATATCAAAGGTCAAATAATAACAAAAAAAACCTGCTCATATTTTAAAAGGACCATATTTAATATGGAATTTCTTTGCTGCCATTTGGGTCATAAATGCACACTTGCATTCTGCAAATGCACAGCATCTTCAAGGAGAAAGATCCTTGCTGTTCCTTTCATAACTCAAAGACATAGCCTTTATAGAAAATATCAACTTACATTGGGAAAAAGATGGTATTTATTTATAAATTGGAATGTTTACCTGGTTAGTAGCTTAAATTATGACAGTGCAGTGTTAAAAATACAATGATAAGTATATAATTCTTCAATGACTTAGTTTGCATAGAACTGCTAACTACTGTAAGCATTCTCTGCCAATAAACTCTTAACATCTATGTAGCTTTCCTCCAACTGTTATTTTACTTGGAGTGTGAGGCCATTAAAATAAATGGGTAAATTGCTTCACTAACAGAGTGCAACAGAATAATGCCATACAAATGCAAACAGGAGCTCCTGTGCTCTTATCATCAACTCTAACTTCCCAGCTAGGGTTTTTGATTCTGACCTTGATGTGGAGAAGATTTGACTGCCTGAGTAGTTGGATTCTGACATTTTCTCGTTGTTCACAACGCAAGTGTGAGGTGCCTTGAACATCCACACTGTCCGTTATGGTTTGTTGACCTTAAAAAAATTACATTGCTCACCAGCAGAGGGTGCTGCATGCAAATTTCCTGAGGAAATTAACCTGCGTATGAAGCGGAGTTAGACCTCAAAATCATATGACATAACTGCAAAATGGGCTATTCAGTTCATTGAGTCTGCTCCATCATTCATTGAGTTGAAGGCAATCTATATTAATGACTTGCACAAAGGAACAGAATGTACTATAGCCAAATTTGTAGACGCCACTAAAATAAGGTGGGAAAGTAAGTTGCAATGAAGAGAAAAGAGATGGATAGGTTAGGTGAATGGGCCAGAATTTGGCAGATAGAATTTAGTGTGGATAAGTGTGAAGTTATCCATCATGGTTGGAAGAATAATAAAGTAACTTATTACCTAAATGTAGAAAATTTTCAAAATGCTTTGGTGCAGAGGGATCTGGGAGTACTTGTGCATTAGTTGCAGATTACAACAGGTAATAAAGAGGACAAATGGAATTTTGGCAATTATTACTGAAGGAATGATGCATAAAAGTAGGGAAGTGTTGTTGGACTTATACAAGACATTGATGAGACCGCATCTGGAGTATTGCATGTAATTTTGGTCCCCTCACCTTAGGATGGATGTAATTGCACTGAAGATAGTTCAAAAAATGTTCACCAATTTTAATTCCGGGGTGAAAGTCTCCTCTTACAAGGAGAAATTTAACAGTTTAAGCCTACACTTGCTAGAGTTTAGAAGGACGTGGAGATTTAATTGAGACATATATCGTGGGGCAGTCTAGATCAAGAGGTCATTGATTTATGCTAGTGGATGGCAGATTTAAAACAGAGTTGAGGAAGAATTAGTTCTCCAGTGAATCTGTGGTTGACAATAAATGAATTTAGGGAGGGGGTGGATGGAATTTTAATTAACAACAGGTTAAAGGGTTATGGAGAGTGAGCAGGAAAGTGGTGCGGAGAGCAAGGTGGGATCAGCCATGATTGTATTAAATAAAGGGGCTGAACTGCTTATTCTTACACCGAGTTTTCATGTTCTTGTGTTATGCTATCTCTGTAGCTACTACCATGCTATCAAAGACTGTTGAAATTTCAACTTTATTCCCCTACTTTCTGGTTTATATTAAGAAGGACTTTAATGTTAACTAGTACTTTATTCCTTTATTTCACTACTTATTCTAGGAAGGTAATGTTTAACTTGTCAAACTTTGATTCTTTTACTACTTTGTACATGTTATTTTTGTGTCTACAATGGTGTGGTGTGTGGCAACATTATACACTTTTCAATGTATTCATGTACTTCTGTACTTGAGTACACATGGCAATATAATCTAAATCCAAATTACCAGCGTAGCTAACTGAAAATCAAGTCCAATTCAGAATTGTCACAAAATTAAATATTTTACAAAAGTACACAAAATTTCCTAACATACCAGACCCCAGCCAACAGAAAGTATGGCTCATGTCTCTGTACTTTATAGGAATTGCTCTTTATTACAAATAAATAGATTCTAGCTACAAGTAAATAATTATCAACTACTGACATTCAACTCACCTAGTTAAATTACACATTTCATTGCAGATATAATTAAGACACATCTTACAAATTGGCTCAGCTCTTTGTTCGGCAAATAAGTAATCAAACTGCATCACAGAGTCCTTTCAAACTCTGTCTTCCTTATGATGCATTTCAGTTCCCATCCTTAGAGGATATAGCCTGAGCTAACAGTGACATATAACCAATCCAAGATCTTGGTTAGGTTTTTCCACAGTAATGGCACTTGCTTTCAAAACGTCCTCATTTTGGCCTTAATTGCATAGATCCAATAACATCATGTACAAGCAACAGAGAAAGTTGCTGAGGCTGTCTGTCTGCTTCTGGATCTATGTTCTAGCATCTTCAGTGTGCCTGTCCTGCACCCCTAAATTTATTTGTTAATAGATTCAAATTAACAGACATCATGCATGGACTTTATTGTCTCTTCAAATCTGAACTGCTCCCCCATTATTGATCAATTACCAAATTATCAATCACGACATATTTCCCTTTAGGCTAAATTACTTGTTATTCTAACAGATTCAGCTGCTCTCATTTAACTTTTTTTTTTCAGTACATAAACAATTCTCTAAAGAAATCTATTGAAAATATAAAGAAAGTAAGTAATTATTTCTTCACATTGTGTGTCTTGCATTATAATACAATTCACTTTCTATATTTGTTCTTCTTTATTTAAAAATAATCATTTACAAAATTATCCAGACAAATAGTTTTCCATGTTCTTGTAATATATCCCTGTCTGAGGGGTTCTAATAGTTTCTTATGGTAAATACTTCTCTTTGTAGACAATCTGACAATAGGTGTCTTGCATTGACCCATTTTATTTCGCCAATACCTTTTCTTTCCAACATTTTCTTCAATTACCAAGGTCAATTCTCAAACTGTTCTCTATAACACACTTTGTCAATTGTACATTGCCCTGTAGAGAACAATTATTCAAATAACATTCTATGGGCATTTTTCTTTCTCAGGTTGCGTCTTGTACAGAATTTTCCTCAAAAGATTAGTCAAGTTTACCCATATATGTACTGCTTCCACTCGTGTCACTTTTTCAGTAAGTAAGGTACTTTTCGCTACTCCCTTTATTTTCTTAGCTTCCTAGGCTAATGCACAACATTTGCTATTCTTTCTCGTCAAAAATATGATAAACTTGAAATATTAATTTTGCTTCTCTCTCTACATATGCAGTCAGACCTGGTGAGTTTCTCTACCATTTTCTGCTTTTACTTCGAACTGACAGTATCGGTAGTATTTTTTGCTTTTATTCCCTTTCTGTGTCACAAGCTTCCATAGATGACTTCAAGAAGATTTCCTTTCAAAATGCAGTTTTTCTATCGATTGATGCACATTTCCCAGAATATGTTGCTAAAAGACGTAAGAAAATCTTCACGATTATTTTTCTAATACTTGATCAACAAGTTTCTCATCAAATCCAAAGCCATTATTCAAGCTTTAGCTTTATATGTTCTATTATGAAACACTTTTTCCGCTCATATCCTACCTTGCAATGCAGTGTAAACATCAAACTCTGTCCTACTTTCCATCTCTTTTCATTCAGCAATCTTCAGCAACTTGTCTTCTAATCTACTTGTAGCTTCCAGAATTTCATGATCGTATTTCTGGTGGTATTCCTAACCTCTTTCATTATTCCTGTTCTTGTCCAACGACGATATCTACTCACCCTTCTACCGTGTTCTGGGCTAGCACGACAAAATCTTGTTCTCCCATGATCCACAGTGAAGTTTGTGGTTTTTCCCAAAACCATGTTAACTTTCAGCTCTATTTTCAGAATGCATACTGCAAGTTTTGGCCTTTCACATTTTTTTACTTCATTTTGCCAATCCATGCACTTTGCCTCCTGGCTGCCTTCCTACATATTTCACCGATTTTTGTAATTGAGAGTTGTTTTCCCTGCTCACCCTGTAATTTACTCACCCCTTCTGACACCCATTTTACTTCTGTGTTAACTTTTGATAGTCATTCATAAGGATAAATAGGCTGGTTGTATGCATAGTTATCAACTTGTCCATGCTCATCCCTTAATTTACGATAATTTGCCCCTCATAACTGTCCAGCATATCTGTACGCAAAATACATAGAACTTCACTTTATGTCCCAATTCAGTAAATGTATAATCCGTGCCAATTAACTTTGATGAAAGCAAGCTAACAATCTGATTACCATGTTGTAAAATTACTGTTTTCCCATCGTTGCATATAATTTTATCAAGAACTTTCCACTCTTTCTGGTTCTCTCTTTTGTAATATATCATGTCTTCGGATTAATGTTTATTATTGATGGCCTTATACAATGGCAAAGGACTCGCTGAATTTTCTCTGTAAGTGCAGCCGTAATGAATACCCTTCCTCATAAATGCAGTATGTTTAAAAGCTCGGAAAAAGTATGTTTTATGTTCTATACGTCCTATATGTTCTATCTATGTTTGAAGTTGTACCCCTACCCCGGACCAGGAGGCCCAGGTTCAAGTCTCATCTGCTCCAGAGGTGTGTAGTAACATCTCTGAACAGGTTGATTAATAAAATAGGTTAAAAAACAAAATTGAATTACAGCAGTTTTTTTCATCTGATCCGAGCTGCTCACCTTGCTATACATCTATGAGTCAATTAACAACAATCACCGAAATCCCTTCCAAACTTTATCACTTGTTAAATTGACATCAAAAATTTCCAAAAGTCTTGATGGCTCTGAATCCCAATTCTCTGTTTCTGAGTTAATTTCCTCAGAAACAGGGAGAGTCAATTTGCTTTCTCAGTTTCCCATTACAATAAAATTAGAGTCTGTTTCAACAGCTACAGGGTTTCCTCACAGGTCCCATCATAATGTGACAAGACATTGAAACTGGTGGAGGTCAGGCCAGACCACTCTCAATGAGAAAAAGTTGTGGAAAGAAAAAAACTGAGTTGAGAAAATGGAAATCAGTAATGTTTGGTGGGCTGTTTGAAGCAATGAAATTGGTCATTCACATCAGAATCAGTTGTTTGCAGGACACCTGAAGCTCAATCTATCTTTTCTGGACTCTAATGGTAGTGTAAAGGGAGGAAATTCTCATCTCATCATGAGATGAATAGAGTTCTACAGCCAACAACTCCATACAGTTTGGGACAGCAGATGATCATAGTTGCCAAACGGATCCTTCCTGCAGATTAATGGTTCCTGAGCCATTCAATACATTCCACGTGGGCATCCTCAAATTCTTTTAGAATAAGGCGAGTGCAACAAAGGCATAATTACCGAAATAGTGAAAAGAATCCAGGACATAGGTAGGGATCATGTCTCCTGCACTCGTACTATAGACACCTCCACTTCCTGTAACATCGCTCCCATTGCCCTTGTCCTAAACATTGTCAATGTATTTTTTCTCAGTGATTTTCCTGCTACGTGTCAGGTAGAACAGGAAGCCTCATAAAGCCTCTCAGTAAGACCTCACATCTTCTTGCATATGGTAATTGCAAGAAAATGGATTCAACAAATAAATCTCATGTCCATCCTCACGTTGCTTTATGAAACCACCTTGGTTATAGGAAGATTATGAGAAGAGAAAATGTTAGCTGCGTCGACTTACATCACACTGTTGCAATGGGTTCCATTCCCAAATCCCATTTGTTTACAAAAACGGCTGTTCTTCTGCTCTTTTATAGTAGGCTTGCTCTTCCATATTGTTCTTCTCATCTTAACTAACTTGTTCATTGCAGCTGCAAAATATGACACTTTAACCTTTTAAAAAGATCTCTACATTAATTCAAGTAACAGCACTTATAATTGCATGCAAATAAAAGACAACTCCGAATGTAGGACAGAACAGGATTTCATGTACAATTTTGTAGAAATAAGGAAATGTATAGTATTAAAACTACGAGACATAAGAGCAGAAGTAGGTTATTTGGCCAATCAAGTCTGCTCCACCATTCAATGAAATCATAGCTAATCTGATAATGATGCACTCCACTTTCCTACCTTATTACCACAAGCCTTGATTCCCCTATTGATTAAAATCTGTCTATCTCAACCTTGAATACACTGAATGACCTATCCTAAATAGCCATCTGCAGTAAATAATCCGACAGATTCATAAACCATTATCTCTGCTTTAAATGTTCAATTCCTTACTATGAGATTATGTCCTCTGCTCCTACACTCTCATAAGAGGAAAGAACCTCTCATCATCGAAATTAAGCTTTTGCAATTGTTTTAGCTACGAAGATGAAGACCTGTCTCAGGTTCAGGCTGAAAACTCTGATGGGTCTGAGATTATTACAAATTCAGTCAACATTGCAGATGATCTGAACTGAATGAAATATTTGGCAGGAATAATGTGCAGATCTGAAATCCATTCAGAGCTTCATTAACATATAACACAGCAGCATATGTTTATCACTCAGTAAAGTAACTCGAAGATACAAAAAAATTATACAGAATAAGATGATCATTTGATGCCTCAAATTTACTCTGCCAATTCATAATATTGTGGCTGATCAGGCTGTAAACTATAATATGGCTTTGGGGGAAACGTCCTCTCAGTGCCTTCCCTAATAAGGCTCCTCAGAAACTTTTTTGTTTCAATTATATCACGTCTCATTGTTCTAAATTCCAAAAAAAATTGAAAAGGCAGAGCACAACAGGCCAGGCAGCTTCACAGGAGCAGGAAAGTTGACATTTTGGGTCGGGACCCTTCTTCAGAAACGTTGGAAGGGGAAAGGAGCTCAGAAATAAATAGAGAGAAGAGGGGTGGGACTGGGAAAGGTAGGTGGGATGATGATAAGTGAATGCAGGTAGGCAGTGATGAGGATTAATCAGTGAGGTGGGAGGAGTGGATAGGTGGGAGAGAAGACGGCAGGGTTGTATCAGGTTGTGTTAGATCAAGGAGGCAGGGATGACAGGGAGGGTTGGTCATGGGATGAGGGCAGGGGTGGGGAGATTTTGAAACTGGTAAAGTCCATATTGAGACCTTTGGGTTGCAGCCTCCCAAAGTGGAATATAAGGTGCTGCTCCTCCAGTTTTTGGGTGGCATTGTTGTGACACTGGAGGAGGCCCAGGCTGGACATGTTGCTCAGGGAGTGGGAGTGGGAGTTAAAATGGTTCACGACTGGAAGGTGTTATCATTTGTTGCAAACCGAGCGCAGGTGCTCTACAAAGCGGTCTCTGCGCCTTCACTTGGTCTACCAATGCAGAGGAGGCTACATTGGGAGCAACAGATGCCAGAGATTACATTGGCAGATGTGCAGCTGAACCTTTGTCTGATGTGGAAAGTTTTTTTGGTTCCTAGAATGGAGATGAGGTGGGGAGGTGTAGGGCCAAGTATAGTACTTCCTGCGGTTGCAGAGAAAGGTGCTGGGGGTGATGGGGTTAGTGGGGAGTGTGGAGCGTGGAGTGGACAAGGAAATTGTGGAGAGAATGGTCCCAAGGAAGGCAGATAGGGGTGGGGAGGGAAATATATCCTGGTGTGGGGTCAGATTGCGGGTGGTGGAAGTGACAGAGAATGACACGTTGAATCTGAAGCTTAGTGGGGTGGTATGTGAGGACAAGGGGGAATTCTGTCTTTGTTTTTTGTTGTGTGGAGGGGATGTGAGAGCAGAGGTGTGGGAAATGCAAGAGATGAGGTCGAGACCATTTTTGATCACTGAAGGGGGTTAGTTGTGGTCCTTGAAATAAGAGGACATCTGGGATGCTTGGGAGTGGAACACTCCATCTTGGAGCAGGCATGGCAGAGGCAGATGAATTGGGAGTAGGGGTTTGGGAGTGAAACCTTTCCACAGGTTAAATGTATTGCTCTAAATCTGGAGTCACATGTAGATCAGAATGGGTAAGGACAGCAAACAACAAACTTTGGTGTGCTATTAAAAAAAATTGAAATGAATATATGAATAAGGAGCAGGAGCAGAACATATAACCTCTCAAATCTTCTCTGCCATTTAACGAGATGATGGCTGATCTGTTTATCACTTCAAATCTGGTTGTGCCCCTATCTCAGGTCGGAATTTTTGTTTTATTCATTCATGGGTTATGGGCATTGTTGGGAAGGCTAATATTTATTGCCGATGCCAATTTACAGTAGAGAAGTGGTGGTGTTTTGAATTTTAGCAATCTTTGAGGGGACACCTACAATGGTCTTAGGCAGGAAATTCCAGGATTTTGAACCAATGGTTAATCAATCATAGAACCCTTACAATGTGGAAGCAGGCCATTTGTCCCACCAACTCCATATGGAACTTCCGAAGAGCATTCCACCCACACCTATCCCAAACCTGTAACCATGCACTTCCCAGTATACAAGTGTGCTGCATCATATCAAGCTTCCTGAGTGTTGTCTATCCAGACAAGTGAGGAGTATTTCATCACAGCCCTAACTTGTGCATGATACATAGTAGATTGGCACTGCAGAGAGAAGAGGTGAGTTATTCTACACAGAATTTCTAGCCTCTGACCGGCTCTAGAAGGCATAGTATTTATGCCACTGGTACAGCTCAGTTTCTTGTCAATGGGAACCCCCAGGATGTTGATAATGGGGGTGGGGGTGTGTTCAGTGATGGTCATGCCATTGAATGTCAAGGGGTGAAGATTAAATTCTCTATTGTTTGAGATGGCCATTGTTTGGCACTTATGTGCTGTGAACAAAATTTGCCAATTATCAGACTAAGCCTGGATCTTGTCCAGGTTTTGCTGCCAATACTCCTTCTGTGGGGCCGTGGAGCTGGTGGGAAACTCCACACACATCGATTGCTGTGCCAATGAATAGCTTCCGCTTTCTGGAAACTGCTGGCAATCACAGATCGCAGACACCTGCTCTGCAGCAAATAAAATTTCAGGGGACATTGTTTGCAGAATATTGAAAGCTCAAGTTGAAGGTCCAAAGGTCCAGGCTCATGGATGTGTGTCATAACATGTCTGAACAGGTTGATAAAAAACAGTCCAGTGATCGAGGGTTAGCATTGATTTATGATTACACAATTAGTTAAAGGTTTCCTTGTTCAGGGTCTTGTGATAGTGACCCCACCTTCATATGAGATTGTCTGCCGTTAAGTTACATGTCACAGAAGTGTGTCACAACACGTCTGACCAGGTTAATTTGATAAAAACATTTCTGTTTCACCCTTGTCTTATGTTTCCACCATCCTACAGCCTGAACTTTTAAACCTATTCTCCCCAACTGCATGGGAAATGCAGGACAATTTCTACAAAGTTTCTTAATAATGCTATTCTCCAAGGGGATTTTGGTACGAAACATATGCAAAATCCAAAATGATTGTTGTTCCAATCACAATATGTCCTTATCGTAAAAACATGTATAATCAGATGAAATAAAACATATTGCTCTTGACCTCAACGTCTGGGAAAGGCCCAGTCTTCTGAAACAAAGCATATTCACTTGAGACTCTGAATTGTGGTCCATGTAAGTAATGTAAACAGAGCTTGGTAAGATGACAGCGTTAGCAGGAAACAAATTGCTGTAACATCACGAGTATTAATTCTGGCCATATGCTAGTCCCATTTTTCAGTCGCTCCACCACAGAAATTATTCCCTCTCAAAAAAGGCGATTAGATGCTTGTAGATCTGGCAGGGACATCATCCAGAATAATAACTTGTATTTATTATAAAGACTTTAAGAGATGGATGTGAGATACAAATGTAAGTTTAAAATTTGTGCTGACCCAAAAATGGGATATTGGGATAGATGGCCAAAAGTGTGGTCAATGAGATTTTTTTTTAAAGTGAGCTCTCACTTGAGGTTTTGAGAGATAGTTGGCATTTAGGGAAGGAATTCCAGACTATTGAACCATGAAAGAGTTGGTGCACAAAGAGATAGGGATAGACAAGAGACCAGAATCAGAGGAAGGTGGGGAGAAAGGTTGGAGGGGTAGGGAGATGAATTGGCCACTTAAGAATTGAAATGCAAGTAGCATGCTTTTAAATGAAATGTTGGAGCAGTGGTAGCCAATATTGCACAGCAAGATGATTAGTGATTGGGACTTGAGGCTGGAAGGGACAGCAGAGTTTAAATGAGCTGACGATAATGGAGTTTAGAACGAGGGTGGCCAGGAGAGTGTGGAAGTATGCATGTCTGGAGTTTGCAAAGGCATTGATGTCAGTTTTAGCAACAGACGGGCTGAGATGGGTAATGTCATGGAGAACTTTGTAATAAGTATGGTGCCAGGTAGTTTCCACAGAGTCAGGTAAGATTCTAAGGTTGAGAATAGCCTACTTCAGCCTGCAACAGTAGCTGGGTGGCTGATAACGTAAATCTTAGAGTTGTGGGTGTTGTGCTGGGTGTCAGGGATGTTGCCTTTGGTTTTCTCACTGTTTCATTTTTAATATTAATTCTTATGATGTGGATATTACCAGTCAGGCTGATATTTATTTTCCGTCTCTTATTGCCCAGGAGCAGCTGGTGGTGAGTTTCCTTCTTGAACCTTTGCAGTACCTGAAGTTCAGCAACACCCAGAGCTCTGTTGGGAAGGACATTGCAAGATTTTGACCCAGCAACAAGTGAAGATAGTGTGAGGCTTTGAGGGGAACTTGCAGACGGAGGTATTGCTATGCATCTGTTGCCTGAACTGCACTAATGGACAGAGTTTGCAGGTTTGGGACATGCTGCCTTGACAGATTTCTGTTGTGCATCTGCACCTAAATGGCCCATATAGCTGCAACTATGCATTGATGGTGGAAGGAATGAATGTTAAAAATGGCGCTTGATATTAGGGATATTTTATTCTTGATACTGTTACGGGTCTTCAGTGTTGTTGGAGATACATTCATCCGAGCAAATGGGGAGATTCCATCACACTCCTGATCTGCACTTTGTCACCGATGCACTAATTTAGAAGAGTGAGGAGGTGACTTACTGCAGAATTCCTAGTTACAGACTTGTCCTTATTTATGCAGCCAATCCAGTTCAGTTTCTGGTCACTGGTAACCCCATTGGTTAAGGTTATGGGGTATAACATTGATAGTGGGGGATTCAGCAATTGTAATGTTATTGAATTCCAAGGTGTGATGGTTGGATTTTCTCTTGGTGGAGGCGATCATAGCCTGCCATGTGAGTGGCATAAATGTTATTTGCCACTTGTCAGACCAAGCCTGGATATTCTCCAGGTCTTGTTGCATTTGGACATGGGCTGATTCAGTATTTAATGAGACACAAATAATACTGTACTTTGTGCCATGGACAAAGATTCCTGCTTCTGATCTTATGATGGAGAGGAGGTCATTGATGAAGCAGCTGAAGATATTTAGGCTTAGGATACTATAAAATATTAGTCGAACCCATTATCCAAAGAGATGCTTAAGAAACACTGGGAGAACAAGGTGTGGAGCTGGATGAACACAGCAGGCCAAGCAGCATCAGAGGAGCAAGAAAGCTGATGTTTCGGGTCTGGACCCTTCTTCAGAAACCCCTAACTGTATCAGTGACATTTTGATAGCTGTTACAACTCTTTGCCTGCAATGATTGTTCCCTTTGTCAGCTCTCACCTGATTAAGCTTTATGGAATATTATGACAATAAGCTTGTCTGTTTACTTTCAGAAGGGACTAATGTCAAGAAAACCTGAAGGATGGAATTGTAGCTCTCTCTCAAAAAACTTTCTTTTCAAACTTCAGTCCTATTTCTGTTAAAGTCAGGATACTCACTGAGACAGAGAAGTGAAAATTTAAGAAGAGCATGAATAGCCATGAAACATAATTCAGAAAAGAACTGACTGCAAGAGAGACTGGCTCAGAAAAACAGCTTACATTGGCTACAATTCCACTGGAACTTAAGACCACCAAAGGAATCTTGGAATGTTTAATCAATTTTATGTATGGAATTTAACTTTTTAAAAAATCCTCGTCTTCCATCGAGCAGATGCATACAAGAGAGTGTGTATGCCAAATGATTCAGAATTAGCCTTGTAAAAATTTTATGCTTTACTTCAGTGAATTTATACAATCTAACTTTACTTAGCCCAAGAAATCTATCTATTTATTTACATAGCTTTACATATGGTTGGGTAATAGTGAATTGAGAAAATGAATATAAACAAAATTAAGAGTGAGATAAGAGGAATCTTTTCACGTCTCTGAACTCAGTTATAACAACACAAGGAAAAGCAGGGAACACTAATGCTCTTGATCTGAAGGTATCTATCTTGTGACAAAGGATTCCATCAACCCTTTAAATTTTCTATTTGAAATTAAATGAATCTGGACAGGGGGTGTGAGGAGCTCCTCACTACCATAGTAAACCATCTAATGGTTATTATTTCCCTCCATTAGGAGACTAGATTAGTGGACAATTTTTACAGAGGGCACTTATCATATTCTGTATATATTACAGGCCATTTTGCCCTCAAACCTGCTCTGCCATTTATTAAAATCATTGCTGATGATCTTAATGAATGTAATCTCAAATAAATTTGTAATCTCAAATGTCTTAATGAACTTTTGCACTCAAATCAGGTGACCATTCATTCCCACCCCCAGGCCTCCTACCTTCCCTCGACCTCTTCATCTCTAACTGCCGTCGAGACATAAACCGCCTCAACCTCTCCACCCCTCTCACCCACTCCAACCTCTCCCCCGCAGAACGGGCAGCCCTCCGCTCCCTCCGCTCCAACCCCAACCTCACCATCAAACCCGCAGACAAGGGTGGCGCAGTGGTAGTATGGCGCACTGACCTCTACATCGCCGAGGCCAGACGCCAACTCTCCGATACCACCTCCTACCGCACCCTCGATCATGACCCCACAGCCGAGCACCAAACCATCATCTCCAACACCATTCATGACCTCATCACCTCAGGGGACCTCCCACCCACAGCCTCCAACCTCATTGTTCCCCAACCCCGCACGGCCCGTTTCTATCTCCTTCCCAAAATCCACAAACCTGCCTGCCCTGGTCGACCCATCGTCTCAGCCTGCTCCTGCCCCACCGAACTCATCTCCACCTATCTGGCCTCCATTTTCTCCCCTTTGGTCCAGGAACTCCCTACCTACGTCTGTGGCACCACCCACACCCTCCACCTCCTCCAGGACGTCCAATTCCCTGGCCCCCAACACCTCATTTTCACCATGGACGTCCAGTCCCTATACACCTGTATTCCGCATGCAGATGGCCTCAAGGCCCTCCGCTTCTTCCTGTCCAGCAGGCCAGACCAGTCCCCATCCACCGACACCCTCATCCGCTTAGCCGAACTCGTCCTCACCCTCAACAACTTCTCTTTCGATTCCTCCCACTTCCTACAGACTAAGGGGGTGGCCATGGGCACCCGCATGGGCCCCAGCTATGCCTGCCTCTTTGTAGGTTACGTGGAACAGTCCCTCTTCCGCACCTACACAGGCCCCAAACCCCATCTGTTCCTCCGTTACATTGATGACTGTATCGGCGCCGCCTCTTGCTCCCCAGAGGAGCTCAAACAGTTCATCCACTTCACCAACACCCTCCACCCCAACCTTCAGTTCACCTGGGCCATCTCCAACACATCCCTCACCTTCCTGGACCTCTCAGTCTCCATCTCAGGCAACCAGCTTGTAACTGATGTCCATTTCAAGCCCACCGACTCCCACAGCTACCTAGAATACACCTCCTCCCACCCAACATCCTGCAAAAATTCCATCCCCTATTCCCAATTCCTCTGCCTCCGCCGCATCTGCTCCCACGATGAGGCATTCCACTCCTGCACATCCCAGATGTCCAAGTTCTTCAAGGACCGCAACTTTCCCCCCGCAGTGATCGAGAACGCCCTTGACTGCATCTCCCGCATTTCCCGCAACACATCCCTCGCACCCTGCCCCCGCCACAACCGCCCAAAGAGGATCCCCCTCGTTCTCACATACCACCCCACCAAACTCCGGATACAACGCATCATCCTCTGACACTTCCGCCATCCACAATCCGACCCCACCACCCAAGACATTTTTCCATCCCCACCCCTGTCTGCTTTCCGGGAGACCACTCTTTCCGTGACTCCCTTGTTCACTCCACACTGCCCTCCAACCCCACCACACCCGGCACCTTCCCTTGCAACCGCAGGAAATGCTACGCTTGCCCCCACACCTCCTCCCTCACCACCATCCCAGGCCCCAAGATGACTTTCCACATTAAGCAGAGGTTCACCTGCACATCTGCCAATGTGGTATACTGCATCCACTGTACCCGGTGTGGCTTCCTCTACATTGGGGAAACCAAGCGGAGGCTTGGGGACCGCTTTGCAGAACACCTCCGCTCGGTTCGCAATAAACAACTGCACCTCCCAGTCGCAAACCATTTCCACTCCCCCTCCCATTCTTTAGATGACAGGTCCATCATGGGCCTCCTGCAGTGCCACAATGATGCCACCCGAAGGCTGCAGGAACAGCAACTCATATTCCGCTTGGGAACCCTGCAGCCCAATGGTATCAATGTGGACTTCACCAGCTTCAAAATCTCCCCTTCCCCCACCGCATCCCAAAACCAGCCCAGTTCGTCCCCTCCCCTCACTGCACCACACTACCAGCCCAGCTCTTCCCCTCCACCCACTGCATCCCAAAACCAGTCCAACCTGTCTCTGCCTCCCTAACCTGTTCTTCCTCTCACCCATCCCTTCCTCCCAACCCAAGCCGCACCTCCATCTCCTACCTACCAACCTCATCCCACCTCCTTGAACTGTCCGTCTTCCCTGGACTGACCTATCCCCTCCCTACCTCCCCACCTATACTCTCCACTCCACCTATCTTCTTTTCTCTTCATCCTCGGTCCGTCTCCCCCTCCCTCCCTATTTATTCCAGAATGCTCACCCCATCCCCCTCTCTGATGAAGGGTCTAGGCCTGCAACGTCAGCTTTTGTGCTCCTGAGATGCTGCTGGGCCTGCTGTGTTCATCCAGCCTCACATTTTATTATCTTGGATTCTCCAGCATCTGCAGTTCCCATTATCACTGATCATTCATTCCGCTTGCTTAACAAGAATCTATCTACATCTGCCTTAAAGATATTCAAGAACTCTTCTTGGTGACGCATAGAGTTCTAAAGACTTATGAACCTCTCAGAGAAAAAAAAATTTCAACTAAGCTCCACTATAAATTGGCAATCCCTGATTTTTAAACAGCGAGCCCTACGCTAGCTTATCCTATATGAGGAAATATCCTGCCTATATTTCCCCTGACAAAATCCTTCAGTCCTATAGATTTACATCAAGTCACCCTTTTATGCCATTATATTTGAGCAGACTGGAAATAGGGTAGGTGTAACATCTAGATATTGCTAAAGAAGATACAAGTAAAAAATCAAAGCTCTCCTTGTCAGTGGAACGGAAGTGGTGCACTTCTGACAGTGTATAAAAAAGTCGGTGTAACAAGAAATCACAGTCTAATCCTAACCTTGCTCAATATATTTCATTTGAATGTTAACAGCTTGATTAGGTCTTCACATGCAGCAGTACCTTCATTTGCAAAATGTTGTTCAAGTCTCCCCTTTCACAATTTATACCAACCAATCAGTAAGCAGCAATAGGAACAAAATAAATTAATCTATTTTCAATTTTTTTGAGAGTAAGTGCTTAACAAAGCATTAGTAAAGCCCTAATGCATTCAGGAGGTTGACCTGAAAACTTTTAACTGAGTCTCCATGTGCCCCTTGATAAACATTCTTCTTATCCACACCATAGGTGCTTTGGTGCTACTGCAAGGTTAGATACTTGTAAACCTATAGCTAAAGTTTAACTAAATCTGCAGCTACAGGTAGAGAGGATTTTAAAATCTTTATTTCAAAACACCAATTGGCATCTACATTCAAGTCGGTTAATGGCAGAATGAACTAAAAGAAAAATGGAATACTTTTGAGATTTTGTTGATGGTCTGTTTCAGCGAGTCTCTTCACCCCGGTAAAGGCCCTGCCATTTGAAATCTCTTTAATGTTTTAATATTGGGCATATATTTAAGCAATAACGTACTATGCCTGTTGGCCAATTGGCCCGTTCTTGGTTCAACAGCTTTTAAGTGTCATCTATTGATGTAACCATAACATAGACGCATATGGTTTAATGCAAAGAATTTGCATTCGTTGGGAACACAACTTTAGAAACCTGATTTTCAAGGGATGTGTTTCAAAATGGACTTTGTCAAAAGTCAAAAAGGAAAATATTTCAAAAAGATAGGTTAAAGTAAAAAGAACACAGCAGAATCAAAGAACATTCGAATAAGCTGAATTGCTAATTAAATTGCTTCACTTTAAAGTTTAATTTTCAGCTTGTTAAACTGATACAGTTGGCATTCATCACAATGACTGGACTTTCAAAAGTAATCTTAGTTCAGAGATTTCGATATTCATTTTAATAGCTAGAAAGTAAAATTAAGGTCTTATTAAAAAAAACTTTCAATTTTTTACATGGACTGTTATTCCACACACATCCTTTAAATTATTTACCAAAAATTTCTATTTGGGTAGTTTATAAAAATGAAAAAAAAAATTTCAAATCTGGAAGTATTTATGTCCAGCAGTTGTGAGAAACAGCAATTTGTGCATGAATATAAAACACAGTGAAAAATTAACATGCAGAGAATTTCCAGTCCTTTTTTTGCATGATGTCATGTGGAGGGCAGTGATTTCTGAGAAAAAAAAAGTAAGAGAAAGTAACTTTGGTAGAAAAAGAAACGTGCTTTTCTGTAAATATTATTTGATTAAGTGAACTGTCTGAATCTGTCTTGTGAGCGGATAGTAGCTGCTTAAAGCATATAGGTTCGGTGCAGGGCAACACAATACTTTAAATAACTTGGTTCAATGATATGTTTTTCTCAGTAATTAATCACTATACCACCAGGCATGTTTACAGTGCACTTAATCAAACGTTATACTGTCAGCTTGTCACTGTAATAATGAAAAGGCTGCAGTAGCTAGCTTTGGCACAAAATTTCAAATTAGAAACAAAGAAATTATTGGACCCAGAAAATATCTTTAACCACAAGCTTGTTGGCATTCTAATTTATCAAACAGGAAGATAAGAAAAATGGCCAATACTGTACTGAACAAAGGACATCTGTGTTTGCAGTATTACCCTTCACTATACATACAAGATATATAAATATATATATGTACAAAATAGACATAATCATGCAATTATGCAACACCTTCTTTTTTAAATACTACGTGTCATTTCTGCTGCATTTTTATTTGAAGATGTTATTTGAGGTATGTAAATACTTGTGCTACTACACTTTTGTTGAGGTAGAAAGTAATTGTCAATTTTTGACAGTGAAGAAGAAAAAGGCGTGTGCCATTGTTCTGAGGAGCCAGACAAACATTCTATTCAGTATTTCCATTTAATTTTGATTATAGCAATCCAAATACAAGACCATGTTATGATCTACTTAATGATTTTAGAGAAGGTTTGAATTGACTCAAATGTGCAGTAGGAAATAAAAGCAGTTATGCAATTGTATCACTGCTTCAAGAGTTGATCCTATCCAGAGTTGAGTATGTAAATTTGGGGCCATTAGCAATTTTTTTTGAGCTGAGACTTTTCAATTCATGATGCATGGTTAATGGAATTAGCAGAAGTGTCAATAATAATAGTCAATATAGTGGAAGTCCAAGACACAACATTCTCCTCATAAATTACGTGTGATGCCGGTTGTGGAAAATCACCTGACAGAAGTAGAGGATGAAAAGACAGATTCTATTGTATATTTCACACATTTGGTACATTTTAAAGTCTCGCCATCAAAAATTTAGTTTTGAAAGGAAATGACTGTTATTACATGAGCAACTGCAGCAGTCAACTTTCTTCTGGTGAAAGTCTCACAGACAACCAGTGAACACAAGACCACAGATTATTTAGAGACCAGTGCACAATTTTAAGTCACATAAAATTCATCACAGCATTAAAACCAAGCCCGAATTCCCTGATATTAAAGGTAATAAGGTTGCCTTGATCCCAACTACAATTTTGGTTCAAGTTACTCCGCACTTTATAGATTTCATCTAATGCATTACTGCAGCATTTTCACCATCATGATTATATTTCCAGCACAAAATAAAACTGCTTTCTTTGTTAAGCTGTACAGTAATAAATGCATTGTGTTATAGAAAAAAAACTTCCATTCCTTACAGCTACTTGACTAAAACCCTAACCCTAGTCCAAAATATAAAGCTGACGCTTTCCCAAGGTTTACATGCGAATCTCATTTCAAAATGCTCTGGCAACTAGTCCACTCCTGAACTGGACAAGCGGAATATTTGCTCACATGCCAATCCACTGATCTCCATCTTATAACTTATTTTGTTGTCTCATCTATAACGTCTAATAGTTAATCTCGCTCTTTACAACTTTGTTCTTTTCTGGTTTATTATGACAATTATGACCAGGGCTTGCCTGTCTGATCCCATATCTGTTGTGCCTTACGCATTCCTCATCTTTTCTACAACTCTAAAACCAAGGGCATTGTAGAGTTCCTTACTCTAAATCATTCCTTCCAGCTTTCCAAAGCAATGGAACTTCTGAGCGCTGTCTCTTTTTTCCTTTCTGATGTCTTCTGTTAAACAAACAAGTTTGACATCAATAATTGACCATTGGTTTCACCGTCCTCACTCTTTTACAACTTCACCACTGGGGATGTATTTTTGCCCAAATCAGAAAGATGTGGATTAAGCAATCAGTGAATGAATAATGAAACATTAATTAGATTAATAGATTAATCAGTAATCAATGTTAATTGTTCAACAGTGCACTGAGAGATTTTGACTGCTCATATTCAAATTGTGCCACAGAACCTTTTTGGTTGATTTGAATAGTTTAATAGACCACAAAACATTTGTATACTGTAATGAAGTATACTTCTCTAACTTTGGGAGTAGTGCTCATCCTCATGTCCCTCTCACTCACGTGAGAATGTGGCCATTGATCCAAGCTAACATTCTGGGAAAGGAAGGTTTGCTGCATACCGGGCAAACAAAAGTTCGACTTCTCACTAATACAATTTGGAGATTTATAAACATTCCCTAATTCCTGCTCTTGCCAGATTCCTAACTGACCAAATAAGGAAACCTTGCATCATTGCCTGTGGCTTTTCATTTTGGGTTCTCAATTGAAATGAATGTATAACCTTTCAACAAAACAAAAGCTAAAAGAAATGAAAATATCTCAAAGCAGACAAAGGGTAACAGTTATTCAAAATCGAGTTTAAACATCCAGCACTTTAGACTATGTTCCATGATTAATGCAATGGTTACAATAAACAAGTCTATATGTGAGTAAAAAGTCCAATATATTTCTTTGGAAAAGTTACAGTGGCAAGTTTTTAACATCAGGAAATGTAGTCGCTGATTTTCTGAAAGTCAACTGCATTTATTTATTCTCTGCACAGTGATTGTTCTACCATTTTTTAAAATTTCTACACCATACGAACACGAATTAAGTAACACATTTGGTATATTTCAAAAAGAGAACATCATGAGGCAGTAACTAATATCAGCTAATGAATAGAAAGTTTATTTGAAAAATCTAGCACATTTAACTATTGATGCATCTAAAATGCATTTCCACTTCCATTTCATTAATTTCTATCAGAAAGCATACAGTAGACATAGCAATCTCCCTAGCATTTGGCACACACATGGAATAGGGGAAAGCCAGTTACATAAATCTGCCAGTTCCATGATAAATACAGTGGTGACTGGAGGAGCTCACTGCATCAGTACCACAGGATGAATGTGCATTTTTAAAAACAAGTGGCTAAGGCTGCTCATAAATACCATGAGTGAGGTTTTGAATAAAACGTGAGAGAGAGATGCGGCCAATTGATCAGTTTTCAGACAGAGGAAATCTACTCTAGTCCCAATAAGTCAGTCACTCTGCCTTGATAAGGTCTTCAGGAGGTTACAACTCTAATACCCCTTTCCAATTTTGGACTATTAGGTTATGCTGTCAAAAGTTGGCCTGGGGTCTAGGATCAGGCCTGGGGTCTGAGCAGTAAAAGATACATGGGATTATCAAGGGGAAATCTACATTGGGTTATGGAAAGCAGCAACTTTCCTGAACTTATGGGAGGCTAGAGGTGGGGAGGTGCGCGAGGGTAGAAACAGTGGATAGGGATCTTAAGAATGGCAATGCAGCAGGCCAAGAGCCGAAGTCGGGGTGGTGGGGTGGGGGGGGGGGGGGGGGGCGCTGTGATGGGAATAGGAGATGATAGTCAAATTAAGGGGTTAGATGGGAACATGGGGAGCCACAAAACTGATGGAGTCAACAGCGGCAGAAAAGACAACAACAGAGGGTACAGAGTGACTTCTAACTTTTGTGTGTGGGGCTTGGAACTTCACACACAAAAGGTGTGGGTTCCAGATATCAACTCTTGCGACACTTCTCAACTTTGCAACGAGGATGAAGAATAGTTGCCAACACATTCACAATGAGTGGAGTAAGTTTCTGTTGTCTGTGGGGATGGGATGGACAAGGATTAATTTTGGATGTTAGTGGATCATGGATATCACCCATCCTTAAGTGAGTATGTGCTCCCTTGTAAGGCACATGATTTGAATGCCTATTTGCCCCTGGAGAAGAGTGCAGTTAGAAATTATGATGTAATCACACACAGAAGTAGCTGTGAGTATGGAACATGAGTGAATTCAAGAACCTATCATAAGGCATTCCCATTTGCAATCCGTGATCTCCTCACCAAAGTTCAATGTCTTAATTGCACTCAGAATGTTATGTTCGAAGGATTTCTGAAATATCTTGCCATCCAGGATATTTTTCAGGGATGTACTATGCCATTCCAATGGAACTTCTCTCTCCCTTGGATGTATGAAGAAACTTTTTAACTCCAACATGATATCCATTTAGCTGTCCAGTAGCTAACATGACAGATAACACAATGATTTGAAATGCATATGTATTTCCAGATGCTGAAATTTCAACAGAATGACATTTGTGTCATCCATCTGTCCTCAGAGCGTCTTCTGTTTCCATCTCTCCCATTACATACATGTGCTGTCCTGGGGTCTACTGTTGGTGTGGGGGGGGGGTGAGCGTGCTCTGTACTGGAACTTGTTGGCCAGGAAGATTTAATCAGGGCCCCTTGAACATTTGTGGCTTGGAGGGTAGAGGGGGGGACATTTCAGAGTGACGTGACCAGATGCAATTTCACCCTCCTCAGCTACAACTTCCACAGGGTCGTGGATCACAGGCTGGATGGAGATGGGAGGAGGTGATTGCTGACACCTTGGAGGTGTTAGTGAGAGGGCAGGAGCAGGAATCAATGGTCTCCAGTGAGTGAGTTGGTGGTGCGGAGGGATAGAAGACTCAGTAGTTTGAGAGGACAAGTTGAATAAGAATCATTGATGGAAGATTCTGCGTGCAATAATGAGAGTGGTAGACTATTAGCCTTGATGGGGGGTTGCGAGAGTTAGCAGTCAGAAGATGGTGGCACTTATTCTTGCATAGCGCAAACTTTCATTTACCTTTTGCTGGGATTGCTCAGAGTTTCTCCTCGCAGTGAACATTACACTGACCTAGCTGACCATTTTGTTTCACCCAGGCAGGGTTTAATACAATGCCTTTCAGCAAACATCGCCAAATCTTAACATTAAGATGATAGGATAGTCATTGCACAAGCAACCAATGATGGCTTGACCTAGTACTCTACCCTGAGGAGCTTTTGCAGTGATGTCTTGTGGCTGAGATGTGCCAGGTGTCACTCCAACCAGAAGAGAGTTTATTCCCTGATTCTCATTGACTCAAGTTTCGCTTGGGCTGCATGGTGCCAAACTTGGGTCCAGACCTAAAGCTACATTGATGTCAGTGGTGCAGTTCACCCTCATCTCTCCAGAAGGAATGGAGCAGTTAGCATAGGTAACAGGTAAGCATTTATCAACCTTTACCAGGTATTCACCTGTAGCTACCTGAGGAATAGTCACTCATACTGGAGATAACACATGCCTGAGATATTGAGCAGACACCTTGGTTGCCACCAGTTGTGATTTATTGGTGATCTTGACTAGCCAATCCTGCCAGGCTGTGTACGTATGGAGATTTTTTTGCCTACAAGACATTTTTGGACACAAGACATACATCTCACACAAACCACATTGAGGCTGTTGCAGTACTGGATGAGCCATGAATTCTTCCAGTAGGATTTATAGCTTGCAAGTAAATATAAACGTACAAAGTGCTCTGGATGCTTATTAAAAAACACAGCTATCCAAGGTGGCACGAGACATGTGTTTCTCTTCTCCCACAGTTACACAAGTTGTTGAACAGGAGACCCCTCCCCCAATTTGTCTCTCTTACCTCCATAATTTCCTTTGTTCAAATTTAAGACTCTGGTTTCAGATTAAATGACCTCAGTTTAAAGCATAATGTAAAGTTCCATTATATTACGGCCACACATCCCTAAGTGTTTTTTTACAACAAAATTGCCTTTTTTGTTACAAAGCAC
This sequence comes from Stegostoma tigrinum, assembly GCF_030684315.1. Classification (NCBI taxonomy): domain Eukaryota; kingdom Metazoa; phylum Chordata; class Chondrichthyes; order Orectolobiformes; family Stegostomatidae; genus Stegostoma; species Stegostoma tigrinum. Next base: position 88,308,621 of record NC_081360.1, read on the forward strand.
TGGATCTAAAATAATCTGTTCTCTAATCGGTAGGTCAACATAGTGCTCTGGAAAAAGATTCCTAACGCACTCCGTAACTTCTTTATGGGCTTATAAGATCGCAAAACATTGGAGCAGCAACAGATGATTCAGCTCATCAATATGCTTCACTATTCAAGGCTGAGAGTCGTCAACTCCATTCTCCTGCTTTTCCCCATCACCCTCGATTCCCTTAGTGATTAAAATTCAGACTGAAAAAATGTGAAATCAGTCTATCTCAACATTGAATGTACTTAATAATCCAGTCTCAACAGCCATCCCTGGTAATGAGTTCCACTGATTCACATCTAAGGGAAGAAATTACTTTTCATCTCTTTCTTAAGTAGGTGACCCCTAACTCTGAGATTATGCTGCCTGGCTCTAGACTCTACCATCAGTGGAAATACCTCTCTGCACCTCCTCTGTCAAAGGCTCTATTAATCATGTATGTTTTAATAAGGTATCCTCTCATTCTTCTGATCACCACTGAGTGCAAGCCGATCCTACTCAACCTCTCTGTATAAAACTATCTCTTCATACCTCTAATCAAACAAGTGAACTTTCTCTGAGCTGCTTCTAATGCCAATATATTTTTTAGAAAAAGGGACCAAAACTGGTCGTGTATTCGACTTAAGGTCTGGCACCTGCCCTATATAGTGCCTTGTATAGTTTTAGCAAGATCTGCCAATTATCATACATGAAATTATAGGCGATGGCCTTGTGCTATTGTCGATGGACAGTTAATCCAGAGACCCAGATAATGTTCTGGGGATCCAGGTTCAAACTTGACTACTGCTGATGGTGGAACTTGAATTCAATAAATATCTGGAATTAAGAATCTAATGATAACCATAAATCCATTGGCGATTGGCAGGAAAATCTCATCTGGTTCACTAATGTAACAAGGTGTAGAGCTGGATGAACACAGCACGCCAAGCAGCATCAGAGGAGCAGGAAGGCTAATGTTTTAGGCCTAGACACTTCTTCAGAAAATTTTTCCCTACTATCTCTGGTTCACTAATGTCCTTTAGGGAAGGAAATTGCTATCCTAACCTAGTCTGGCCTACATGTGACTCCAGACCCACAGCAATTTGGTTGACTCTTAACTGCCCTCTGGGGAATTAGGAATGGCCAATAAATGCTGCCTGGCCAACAATACCGTCATCCCATGAACGAATAAAACTAAATTTCCTTTTGAAATAAAGACCAACAGACCATTTACCTTCTCTATGACCTGCTGAATGTAGATGTTAGCTTTATGTGATTCATGCACAGGGACTCCCAAATCTCTCTGTGCTGCAGCTTTCTATAGTGCTTCCCCATTTAAATAATATTCAGCTCTCCCATTCAAGTCAAAGTGCATAACCTCCACATTCTATTTCATTTGCCAAGTACAGGGCAGCACGGTGGCTTAGTGGTTAGCACTGCAGCCTCACAGCACCAGGGATACGGGTTCGATTCCAGCCTCAGGTATCAGTCTGTGCGGAGTTTGCACATTCTCCCCGTGTCTGCGTGGGTTTCCTTCGCGTGCTCCGGTTTCCTCCCACAGTCCAAAGATGTTCAGGCTAGGTGGATTGGCCATGCTAAATTGCCCATAGTGTTCAGGCGTGTGTGGGTTATAGGGGGATAGGTCTGGGTGGGATGCTCCAAGGGTCGGTGTGGACTTGTTGGGCCGAAGGGCCTGTTTCCACACTGTAGGGAATCTAATCTACTTTGCCTACTCACTCAATCTGTCTCTGTTCCTCTGTAGACTCAATGTGTCATTCTCACACACACACCCCTTGCTGTTAGCCACTAACAGTCCCCATTAACAAGTATTCACCCTCCCAGGCTGATCGTTAGCAATTCCTTTGTCTGTCCAACTGTCTTTCTCTCTCTTTGAGCTCTATCCTACCGTTTACTCCCTACCCCACCCACCTCCCTATTTTCTGCATATAAAGTGATGTTTTCCCAGCCACTGTCAATTCTGAGGAAGGGTCACCGGACCTGAAACGTTAACTTTTTTTTCTCCTCCACAGATGCTGCCAGACCTGCTGAGCATTTCCAGCACTTTGTTTTTGTGTCATTCTTACAACTTGCTTATCCACCTCATTTTGTGATTAGTGACAGTAGATTCATACATTGTATTAGTAGTCTTTAGTTTTAACCCGTCTACATCCAGATTGATGTCATCCTTGACTACTGTATTATTATGACAGTTTTCTTCAGAACAGGCTTCCTGCCCAGTATTCCAGTGGTCCAGTGTGACAGTCTCATCCCGTCTGCATCTCCAGGCTATTCCAATGTTCCTTGATCAGATTTCCCTGAGCCCAGAAGCTTTGTCTTAAATTTACTTTTTAAATATTATTATATATGACTCCTGTCATTAATGGTAGGTGCTGTGGTGAGGCAAATTATAAAACCTTGAACTGTATTTTTCATGCAAAATTATATATGACAATAAATTTCTACTCTATTCTATTATATCCTGTTCTACCCAGCTACATGCTATTTTAGTCTTCTGTTTAAGTCCATAGATGCCACACTACTGCTGCTGTTTGGCGATTTGTAAACAACTCATCATAGTGTTTGAGATAATGGGATCTGCAGATGCTGGAGAATCCAAGATAATAAAATGTGAGGCTGGATGAACACAGCAGGCCAAGCAGCATCTCAGGAGCACAAAAGCTGACGTTTTGGGCCTAGACCCTTCTGAAGGGTCTAGGTCCGAAACATCAGCTTTTGTGCTCCTGAGATGCTGCTTGGCCTGCTGTGTTCATCCAGCCTCACATTTTATCATCATAGTGCTTGCTGTTGCTGAGCTTCACTCAGACATTTTCCACATTTTCTTCTTCCAACTTGATATTTGACTAATGTACTAACATCAGTGCAACACCAGCTTCTTTTCCTCTTAGCCTGACCTTTCTAAATTTCAAACATCTTTGAATGCTTGGTTTACAGCTTTGGTCACCCTGCAGCCATATTTCTATGTCATGGCAATAAGATAATACCTGTGTACATCTATTTGTACTTCATCTATCTTACTGCAAATGGTACACACATTCATGTTGATTTTAAAAGTGTTTGTGATCACATTCAGGTAGAGTGCCCTTAACATTGTCTTTTTGACATTATTGTTGACTGATTCTGGAGTTAATCCTTCCCTTTGTTTTGCACCCCTTTTAATTTCACTTGTCACTTCTCCATTTTCTGTTACCAGGCTCACGCCCTTCCAATTTGAGTGACCCCTCAGGTTCCCATCTCTCTGACAGCCTAGCTTAAATTCTTCCAAACAGTACCTGTAAATCTCCCTCTGAACATATATATCCTGGGCCTGTTAAGATATAATCCACTCAGTTTGTAACAGTCCCACCTTCCCTGGTCCCAGTCCCAATGCCTCAGAAGTTTGATGCTCTCTCTCCTCCATTAATTTTCTAGCCACATATTTAACTGATCAGCCCTCCTATTTCAACTAACGCAGGGAGAGCCCTCGAGATTTTGGGTGTTTGCCTTTTTTGATTTCCTTCCTAAATCCCCAAAATTGGCTGTCATGACCTAACCCTTTTTCCTGCCTATGCCAATGGCATGAACACGGACCACAAGCTATTCCCCCTCTCACAGAAGGATGCCCAGCTGCCATTCTGTCACATCCTGGACCTTGGCACCAGGGCGCCAACACACCATTCTAGGGACACATTCACTGCCGGAGAAGCATGTCTGATGCCTGATAATGGAATCCTTTATCACTATTGCTCCTCCATTTTTCTCCCTCCCTGCAGTACAACTGAGTTACCCCATGATTCTACAAAGTCTGGTCTGGCTCAGCTCCTCTGAGAAATTATTGCCAACATTAATATCCAGAATGGAAAATCCAAGACAAGGGATGATTGACTCAAGACACTCTTGCAGTGTCTGCTTGCTTCCCTTAGATTGCTTGGCATTCCCTCTCTGTCAGTACTGTCCTAACCTGTGATAATGGGAACTGCAGTTGCTGGAGAATCCAAGATAACAAAGTGTGGAGCTGGATGAACACAGCAGGCCAAGCAGCATCTGAGGAGCACAAAAGCTGACGTTTCAGGCCTAGACCCTTCATCAGAGAGCTGGTGAAGGGTTTGTGATCACATTCAGGTAGAGTGCCCTTAACATTGTCTTTTTGACATTATTGCTGACTGATTCTGGAGTTAAACCTTCCCTTTGTTTTGCACCCCTTTTAATTTCACTTGTCACTTCTCCATTTCCTGTTACCAGGCTCACGCCCTTCCAATTTGAGTGACCCCTCAGGTTCCGATCTCTCTCAAACCCTTCTCTGATGAAGGGTCTAGGCCCGAAACGTCAGCTTTTGTGCTCCTGAGATGCTGCTTGGCCTGCTGTGTTCTGTCCTAACCTGTGTCAGGGCTAACTCCTGAAACATGTTTCCCATGTGTTTGTCTGCCCTACAGGTGCACAATAGTAACTCCAGCCATTACTCAGGTTCTGAGAGCAGGGCTCAAGCTAGTGATACTTCTTGCAGACGTGTTTAAGTAGGATACAAGGTGTGTACATAACTTGCCATTTATCACAGCAAGTGTATTCCGTTCGTCTGAGTTGATCTTCCACACTTTAAGTTTTAAAATGATTTATAACAATTTTAATGAGTAAAATAACTTACCAGTTAGTCACCAATCTGCTTCTTGCCCTGAGCCAAAGTAAGTGCCAATTACTGCAGGTTAAAATATGTAGAAGCACCTCCTACAATTCACTTCACCAAACTCCCAATTTATAAACTTTGCACTCAAAGTAACAATCAATGCAGACAAGGCAGCACGATTTCATTATAAATTAATTTACAGAATGTGCGCATGGCTAGCGAGGCCAGCAGTTATTGCCCACCTTTCTTTGCCCAGAGGTGATTTTTGAGTTAACAATATAGGTTTGCAGTCATGTTTCACCCAGACTGAGTCAGGGTGACAGATTTCCTTCCCTGAAGGGCATTGATGAAACAGGTAGGTTTTTATGACAATATGGTTCATTGGGCCACTATTAGCCTAGTTTTATTTTAAATACAGTGGAATTTGAACATGTGCCCTGATAACATTGGCGTGTGGTTTTAGTTTACTAGCCTGGTAGCGTTGCCACTACTCTACCACCTCCTGCAAAAATGAATGCTTCAAGCTTCTGAAAACCACTTAAACTAGCTACCTCATTAACTAGCTGCAGCTGCTTTTGGAGAACTGGCATCCCACTGTCTTAAAGCTGGCGAAGACTTTGTCAAATATACCAAAATTGTCTTGATCAGAATTAGAATATTGCATTACCTCTGACAATATTTGGTGTAACCAATTACCAATGCAATGTTTTTTAAATATTAATTGTTTTGTTGGACCTTTTGTAGCCTCGCACCTCTAAACTCCTTTTAAACTAATTTAAGCTGACAGAGGAGATATTCATCTCCACAGAATAGAACGGATTTCAGCCTAAATCCCAGAGATGTAAGGATTCTGAGCAATATAAGTCAGTTGTATTGCTTCCTAATGCATGGGCAGTCCTTCATACATTGGCAAATGCACTTCTGTTATTTTTATTCATCCATGAGTGTGCAGGGTCCAGTGTTGTTTTGTCTAAAATTTCCTTCCAGCGCAGTTTGATTCATCCAATCTGGAAGTACAATCTCCCTTTAATTGATATCCAGACAGCTATATTTTTTTAAAAATCAGTAACTGGAATTTCAATGAAGAACTTATGTATGAGAACTTCTAACTTCTGAATCTAAATGAAATATTTACACACCTCTAAATTGTTTCACTGTTGCCTTTTCCTTATGAAGAAATGTTAGGTTTTTGAGCTGGTTTCGTATTTTAACAAATCACTTCTGGGAATTAAGTTCTAAGAGAACATTTCTGAGAAATCCCTTTGCTCAGTGCTCATCAAGATTTCTTCTACAAGTTCTCCCCTCAGAACTCTGACTCTCCCCCATGATTTCTTTCATTTTTTTTTCAAAAAGTGAATTCATGATTCAAAAGGCTAATCAAAAGAAATTGTAATAGGAGAAGTCACAGGAAATCTCGCAAAGCTTTCATACTTTGAGATTGTGCTTTCATTTGTCAATAGAAGGGAGATCATGAGTGAAATGCTGCATAAAATGAATGTATCAGTTCACTGAGGCAGTCTGGTCCTGCCAAAGTAAAGATACTTTGCCAGGCTCTAACCAAGTCAACTTTGAATTATGACCATCACCTGCTGATGTAGGAAGAACTAATTAATCTGCATTTTTCTTTGCAGATATCTAATTTTCATCCTCTTCAGTGAAAATTGAGTTTCAGAAAATAGGAGGGAATTAATCCACACTGATTGATCAGAATTTATTTTCATGTCACTTATCTACTTTGATAAAGATACAGCAAACAAATTTTGTCAGTGTCTATGCTTCATTCATAGATCATTGCACTTATGTGATTAATTCATAGGCAAACATTGTAGCAGACACTGATTTAACCATACAGACAGACTCAAAGTGAACTATGGCTCTGTAACATGTGATGAAAGTTTTGTGAGGCTATTGCATTAACTCCTCCCAACTGACCTGTTCCTCCATTTACTGCTCCTGTGCTATCCTTATCACAAAGACTTCTGACAACGTTTGTTTTATATAACACAGGAATAACTGCTCATTACTAATGTAAAGTACTTTACAAAATTCTCGGAACAGCAATGATATAAACTCTTCAAGCCACCAACTTAACTAACTACGCAGCCTATTACCCCAAAATTCCCCTTCTCCCCTCCAAACCTGCGTATAAATTTGACAGACAAAAGATTAGTAGTGGATGTTAGATATTAGGTTAAAGACAGAAAGAGAACAAGGTGATAAGCCATGTGGCTAGATTCAGAGTATTTGAATCTCAAACTAACAATTCCAACCTCTGAATCTGCTAAACCACTCTGAGCAGCTCGATGACAGTTTGGTGATGAAAGAACTTAAGCCTTTGAAAGAGTTACTGAGTTGAGTTCGTTCCTTATTCTTGGCAGTGTCTTCATGGCCCCTTACCAGTTGGAACCTGCAATAGCGTTCCTTGTTGAAAATGGTCTTTGGTTTGACCTTTATTGCTCTAGTCACAGTTATCTGTCCTTTTACTTCCAGCAGTTTCCCATCGCTCCCTGCCTCATGGTGTATCTTTTCTCAGACCTAGCCATTGACTTCTCATACAGGGCTGCAGGGTTTGGCTCCACAATTCCAATTGCTTGTTTTTCTCCCCCGATTCTGACTTTTCTTCCTGGTGGCTTTTTTTTTAATTCATGGCAAGGTCACAGGAATACAATCCCTTTCAACTTGGTTGGCTTTCTGCAGCTTGGGCATGATGAGTCAGCAGCTAATCCTGATCCATAATGATTCCTTTCGTCCTCAAGATTGATTCCCTAGCAGTGTCTGTTATAGAGGGAAAGTGTGGGCATTATCGCTGACTGAATAGTGAACCAGTCTTTTCTGATAAATCTCAAACATTAATGTTAGATCTTTTTCATGGAAAAGAAAATTAGAAAGAACTGATAGGATTATAACAACATCAAGGAATTTGCTGCAATCTTTTGGCTAACCCAACCACACATACAGAACCAGACACAATGAAATACAATTATATAAAACATGTCCATTGGCACATGTCAGGTTAAGGAGAGTTAGAGAGCACAGGGGATAATTGGCAGGGAACAAAGATAAGAACAAGGGGAGAAATGGCGGGGGAAATGAAAGGAGATTGGAACTGGAAGTGCAATAAGGGCAGAATAAAAGCAAAATAATACAAGGGGGTATTAATGAAGCAAACCATTCTGCCCTGGATGATCTAGTCCATCTCTTGTCCTCTTGCATTCTCATCTAACCAAGTGAGCGGGGAGAATTCCATTCCACTGTTAACTTGAACTTCATCGGAACTTGTCGTCTTTCAGTCAGAGGGCATGCCATTCATCACAGAGTACTCAAACTCTTATAACAATAATATTTTGTGGTATACTACAAGCTACTAGTAGAGGGTTATGGGGCTCTGGTACTCTACACAATATCACCATTGACGCCTTGTCATATTTTCAGATGTCATGACACCAGCATGCTCTGTTCTGGTTTCTGCAGTTTGCTGCTGCTGCTAATCCTTCTCACATTGGTAACAGAAGGTGAGTAGCTGTTTTCAAATCAAGGGCTTAAGTCGAAAAAGAATTCTAACCAAAGAGTGATTTGGAGGAAAGTGGCAGATTCTATGTGGGAATTATCCGAGTATGATTATCCATTCTTCTTTTCTGAAAAATGAAGTTACAGCCTGTGGAAGAATCAGATCACCACATGGACCATGCTTCTTGCCTTACCAAAGAAGAAGAAACGAGGAATGCCCTTAGATCTTTTGCTACAAAAAGTAGTACGATAAGAATTTTTTTTCAGATTTGGAGTCTGATGATTTGAAGACAGGAGAAGATTTCGACGAATTGTTAACTTTCATGGAGAAAGTTCATCAATAAGATGATTTGCTAACTCGAAGCTTGGTAAGATTTTGCTAAATTTAACTAGGTTATACACAAGATGGCAGAAATTTCAGCCAGAAATTCCTGAATCTGAGCTGGCATTTAAATTATTGGACAGTATAAAAGTATTGAGAATATACTGAATTTTCCTTTTGATAGGAGTGAAATTCACAGAAAGACATGTGCTCCTTGAACTAATGTTAGAAGCACAAAAGATTTCCTTAGAAAATATATTCATTTCCAGCAGGATTCATGGTGAAAATGAGGCAAAATGACAATTAAAAAAGGAGGAAGACTCACTGTTAATGGGATGATAAAAGCATCCAGATACAAGTCAAAGATGACAGATAGAAAGAAGAACTTTAATTAAAAAGAACGATGGAAATGCTCTTGAAAATTTTGAGATGCAAAGAGAATTTGGGGCTTATGATAAAAGACTGAATCCCAGAAATGCTCAATGTGTGGTTAATCAATATTTCAGTTGTAATTCTAAACAACATTATACCACAAACTGTCCAAGATAATATAAAAGAGTTTGCAAAACAAATCCAGAAAATGAAAGTTTTAGAAAAAGGTGGAAGTATAGATCAAAATGAGGGCATTGTGTTGGTCACAAAAAGTTTCAGATGCATGATAAATGTGTAGGAGACAGAGCCATTCAATTGTTGCGGTATTACACATTAGATATACATCTGCAGTAAGTGGGTTAGACCGGCTAAAATGTGATCTAGACTCGCATTAGTAAGGAAGAGAACAAAATTAAGGAATTAGAAAGTTCCGTTAATTTTAGGCTTGGGACTGAATTCCACCATAAAGTCCTTAAAAAAAGGTCATCCTTGCAAAATAGCTGGAATCAATCATTTTATTAGCACAGCTGTAATATCCAGGGAAATACCATTGTCATTATGCAGGTCAGTGATGAAGAAAATACAGATGGAACTAGATATAGGAAACGACAAAGCAATTGTGTTTGGAAAATCTGTGTAATTGCAATTTATACAATTGGAACACTAGTGTTTTCCTTTAATGGAACATAACCACTCCAGTCAAGCAGTTAAAGAAGTTTATTGATATCATAGAACAGATCATCTAAATCAGGGGCTGAAATTTACAGGACAAGCCAGCAATTGCATTAAAACAGCAGAGCCAGTTCATGCATAATCCTCCAAATGGGTACACATTTTGGTCAAGGATAAAGGAATGAAGTGAGAAGAAATAGAAAGGAGGCGGTCATGGCTTATAATAACTCTACCCTTATTGAGGTATTTTAATGAGGTACAACCATAAGATAAAGGAAACAGGAGCAGGACATTTCAACCATTCAACAGGATCATTTCTGATCTCTCACTCATCAGGTTCCACTTTCCTGCCCTATCCCCATAACCTTTGATTTCCTTACTCGTCAGAAATCTATCTCAGCCGTAATTGTACACACGCTCCCGTCCCCATAGTTCTTCATTTCAATGAGTTCCAAAGATACTCAACTCTCTGAGAGAATTGCCTGCTCATCCCAGTTTTAAATTGGTAACTTTTAACTTAACAAAAGAGTATCTATCTCAGATATAAAATTTGTTGCTGATCTGGCATATTTTGCCCGTTGTGGAAGAGAGTTTGAAATATCTAGCAACCTTTATGAGTAGAAATATTTCCTAACATCTCTCCTGGATGGTCCAGCCCTGATTCTCAGTCTATGCTCCAGAATTCTAAAATCCCCAACCTGCAAAAATAGTTTATCTACCTTGTCTTTTCCTGTAGCTTGAGAAACTAAAAAACCGTGAAGAGAATAAAAGTAGCAGAAACTTTCATTCTTGATGAGCTGTTAGATATGGCATTTTCTTAGTTAAAATATTGGAAGAAATTCCAAAAAGGGATTAAGTAGCAATAGCCATTGGACACTATGTTGATATTAAGTCACTAGAGAATAATGTACATTCAACAAAACGCATAAATGGAAAAAGACTGTGATGAAAGCTCTCTGATGAAGGGTCTAGGCCCGAAACGTCAGCTTTTGTGCTCCTGAGATGCTGCTGGGCCTGCTGTGTTCATCCAGCCTCACATTTCATTATCTTGGATTCTCCAGCATCTGCAGTTCCCATTATCATGGAAAAAGACTGTGGATTGCTTTTGTAGTTTCAGAACGAATTCTGGAGAACGGAGAAATTTCCAACTTGAAACAAACGTATAACAGCAGACAGTTTTCCGATTGCTTTATGATAAGTGATACAAGTTCTGAGAAAGTATTAGGAATATTGCATTTGGAACTTTTTGCACACTAAAACAAGAGAAATGGGAAGTTTTGTACTTATATTCTCACACTTGATTTATTTTTAAAAAAACAGTAATCCGTTATCATCTAGTATAGGCTGGGAAGAATGACCAAGGCCGAATGGAACTCAGGAATAGATGGAACGTATCTGTTAATTTGGGTAAGAACTGGGAGTGTAAATTTGGAGAGTCAGTAATTCATATGATTGGACTTTGAGTTATGAATTCAAAAGAATATTCTGATTTGACTATGTCTAATCAGCATTTTAACCTCTGGTATTTAACAGGAAGATTATTAACAAAGATTTGATGATATTTGGGCTATGTGTGATTTCTGGTGATGTCTAGAGGCTGTAATTATCACCTTCTTGACATGGATAAAAATCATTCTTTGTACTAGATATGACTTTCGCCATCGGAGGTTTTTCCATTGGATCTTGTTGACTGTGAATTGGCCAGCAGCTGTTTTCAGTCTGGTTTGCTGCCTCCATTCTGAGGTCAGCAATTTTCACATCTTTTCTGAAATTGAATTCTTGTGTCTATATTGGAATCATGACAGAACCTGTGGTGAGGCCCAGACTTGTAGAATAAAGGATTAGTTCTCAAATATATAAAAAGTAAGACATGTCAGTAATATGAGATCTCATGATGGAGACAATGAAGAGAGAGATGCTAATGTGTACAGCTCATGCTGAATCTAGGTGAAAACAATGTAGAGATTACTATTTCTTCTGCATTCTTTAAAATAAGACAGACTGGATTCCACAACTTCTCTGAAGTGATACATAGCATGCAACATCTTCGAAGAATACCACCACAATGACAGAAGAATCAAGTGGCTCTGGTAGACTTGTATAGGTAAACCTGAGCAGGGATAATTAAATGCCAGTACTGGTGACTCCTTCCATCTGTTCACTAAGGATGGAGAGGAGACCAATTGTGGTAATCGGGAAGGTTACATTTCTCCTTTTTTTTCTGTAACCCCTACCACCTGGATGGGCAAAAGCAGAAGACACATGGGAACACTACCATTTGCAAGCTTCCTTCCAAGGTCTCACACTATTCTGACTTGGGATTATATCACCATTCCTGCATTGTTGCAAGGTCAAGGCCTGAAACTCCCTTCCTAGTAACACTGTGGGAACCCCTACACACAAAGCCTGCAGCAGTTCAAGAAGGCTGCTCACCAATGGCATGGTCCACTGTAATTAAGAATGGATATGAAGTAGTAGCCTGGCTAGCAGTGCACAGGTCCCAGAAGGAAATGAAAATATATATCACCTGGCAGAGGTTTTTAATTGACTCCTTTACTGTCAACAAAGCCCCACTCTCAAATTAGAGGGAGATGATGATACCTCAGATAGGAGCGGGTTTGACAAGATTGGATCTTCATGGTGACCTCAGCCATTACGAAGATTGAACCCTCACTGCTGCTGTCCCTCAGTGTCACAGACCTTATGTCTGGTCATCTGTGCTAGCTGGCCCTATACACACATTTTTGGCTGTTTTATCACATGTTCTATGTATCTGTTGAACTTGTCCTTCTAGATGGTAAAGTTTGAGGCATTGGGATATGCTTTCAAACATTACTTGGTGAGTTAACTGCAGTGCATCTTGCATTTGTTCTATTCCATTAATACCGTGCACTAGTGGTGAAGGCGGAGAATGTTTAAGATGGTGATAGTGCGACAACCAAAAGGGTTGCATCATTCCAGATCTTGTCAAGGTTTTTGCCTTTTGCTGGAACCACATCCAAGTAAATAAAACATATTCTGACCCAGTCCTAAGTCAGAAGATAAATGAACTGGAACAAAATAGCTGGGCATATATTTAGCTCTGCTGCACAGGTCCAGAGGACTACAATGGAAATATGGTATTTCTGTTGGTCTTTGCAATACCTAGATAGTCAGTTACTACTTAAATTCCATTAGGAATGAAATGACTTTACTGTATCTGTAATAATATCTCTGAAGGATTGAGTTACTTCATTAATTCAGTAGTTTTGGTGTTGGAAACCTGTAAATACTTTGCATTTTGGCATCAATTACATCTATATCTGCCTCCCTATCCTCTTATGTATTATCCCATGTGTGGTATTTTCATCATATTTACCTTCCTATGCACATCCCCTTCCAATGATTGGACAGTGTCAGAATTGTTTTAATTTTATTTTTGCTGTTTCATTACCAGATCATATTCTAGTTAAAATGGACTTCTGCTATTTATCCTCAGAATTCCTCCATTCTGGAGTTCTGATTGGGTGTTAGCTGTGGCTCAGTGGTAGCTTGTCTGTGATTTTGTGGTTTTTGGAATTAAGTTCCACTTTACAGAGCTAGTAGGAACTGCATATGCTGGAGAATCTGAGATAACAAGATGTAGAGCTGGATGAACACAGCAGGCCAAGCAGCATCAGAGTAGCCTCATTCCGCCTCCTTCACCTGTCCATCCTCCCTGGGCTGGGAGCATATCCCAATGCCTCAAACTTTTCTATCCCCTCCCTAACTCCCCACCTACACTCACCTTTACTGGCCCCATCCCGGCCTCTTTGACTTATGTGTCTTCTTGCGACCTGCCTTTGCCTTTGTCCATTTTCTATCCGCCTCCCCCTCTCTCCCTATTTATTTCAGAATCCCCTACCCCTCCCCCATTTCTGCAGAAAGGTCTAGGCCCAAAACATCAGCTTTCCTGCTCCTCTGATGCTGCTTGGCCTGCTGTGTTCATCCAGCTCCACACCTTGTTATCTCCATTTTAGAGACGTGGATATTGGATCCGATTGACATCTCTGTTCAAAGTTGAGAGAGCTGCCTTCTTTCCGAGGGGGTGGTGAGCTGAAATCTTGCTTGTGCTTGCATGTGGATTAAAAGCATAATTTTGAGGAAAAGGGGAGTTCTCCCAGATGTCTTGGCTAATATTTATTCCTCAACCTACAGGGAAGCCCAATTTATGAACCGGGATAATGCAGATGCTGGAGAATCCAAGATAATAAAATGTGAGGCTGGATGAACACAGCAGGCCCAGCAGCATCTCAGGAGCACAAAAGCTGACGTTTCGTAAGGGTCTAGGCCCGAAACGTCAGCATTTGTGCTCCTGAGATGCTGCTTGGCCTGCTGTGTTCATCCAGCTCCACACTTTGCCAACTTATGAACATCTGACTTCCAAATGCTCGTACTCACAAATGAGAGCCCATTGTAGTATGAACTTTAATGATTCAACATGCAAATGTTTCCTCTTACTTAAATAGATATCTTCTATTGTTGTATTCCAACTCGTGCAGATATCGACTTACAAACATAATCAGGAATGGAACCTATTCCTAACCTAGGGAATATCTGTATATCAAGAAAATGGACTAGCATACTATCATCTATGGGAACTCACAAAATTCTTATAATATATGTGAAAAATAATTCATGTGCTGTAAAGTATTTTGAAGCATGGAATAAAGCATCTTTCTCTTCCTTTAAATTTCCCTGCTACAGTGCAAAAGGCCAAAACCTTTCAATCCATTTTGCTGTTTGTTGTAAAGGTTTAATGTATTCTTTCCATGACTTGGGACTGTAGGAACATAGGAAGTAGGCCTTCATGGCTAATCTGAAAAGTTATTTTCCTGCACTATCCCATATCTTTGCCTGTCAGTAATCTCCGTAAAATTTAACAAATTCCATCTCAAGCTTGCTCAATGTTTGAGCTTCTGGGGAAAGAACTGCAAAGATTCACTGCCACCTGAGTGAAGAAAATCCTCTTCATCCCAATCTTAAATGGCCAACTACTTAATGGAGATTATATCATCTGGTTTTAAACACTTCACCTTGTCGTGCCCTGTAAGAATTCTGTAAATTTCAGTAATGTCACTTCCCATTCTTTGAAACTCTAGAAAATACAGACCCAATTTCTTCAAAGCAATGCTATCATTCTAGGTATTATTCTGGTGAACTCTGATGAGCCTCTTCTGTAGTAAGTTAATCTATCTTTTCATCAGAAGACCAAAACTGTACACAAAATCTTACCAAGCTCTAACTAACTGCAACAATACAGCTTTACTCCTGTACTCAAATCTCCTCACAATCAAGGCCAATATACTATTTGCCTTCCTGATTGCTTGCTGCACCAGCATGTTAGATGTTAGCAACTCAAAGATGTCCAGATATGACTGGACACCTGGACTTCCCATTTAAGTAATAACAGTTTGACAATCTGTTTATTTTTTTAAAAATGACAGTTTTAACTTTTAACTACCACTGGTTGCTTCCACTCCCACCTGAGCTCTTGCATCCATCCTTCTGACTTGGGTTAGCATTTACTTAGTATTTATTTGAGTTGATACCCAGGCTTAACCAATCGAGCAGAGTGACCATCAGTAGTAAATAGGCTAATCATGCACAGGTCAATTGAACACTGCATTTCTCCTTTTTTAATATCAAATTTCATAATTATAATTAAGCAACACCAAATGGGCATGGAGTTATTTCTCAGAGTTCAACTTATCTGTTTCCTTTATACACAAAGGTAGACGTTGAGATACAATGTTGAGCAGTAAGAATTTAAGGTTGTGGTTCTGTGAAATCAGTTCAGTTGAGTGAATCTGGGAGTTATTCATCCTCAAATTGTAACAATGAAAACAATTTAAACATCTGCAAATGCATAGAGGTTGACGTCCACATCCTGAAATTGTTAACGATATAGTCAATGATCATGTAGAGAGTGTCCTTTCCATTGTAGAGAAACATTAGCCAATATTCAGCTCGGTTGGAGGTTAATCTTTCCTCATCTCCAGTCGTGTATATGTGTTTGTGGTTGTGGACTGAAATGGGAGAACAACTGTTTCTTGAAAACAAGAATTATGGAAAGTTGACTGGATTTTTTTAAAAACAGCATTTTATTGTAAGAGCTGTTTCCAATGGTTTCTTTCACCAATTGAGAACGTTTAGTTTCAGGCAAACTGACACCAGAAGATGTGTATAAATGTGACATTCAGCCAGTAACAAGTGGCTCATTGGTCTGTAGTGTGGCATCAGTTGTCATTGAGAAAGGTGTCCTGCCTACCAATGACTATATGATTGACGTCCAGGTAGGTAGCCAGTTTATGTGAGTGAACAAGTTAGCCAGAAGCCCTTGGAGCTGTGGAAAGGGAAGTGGTGTCCTTTCCTGTTCAATAAAAAAATACCTAAAGGCTGAAGAAAGAATTCCTCACTTGTTATTCTAAGATGATGCTTTTACCTAATGAGTGAGAGACTGTCAGTTGTAAAACAGTTACTCTTTGCTTCCTGCAAGCAGGTGGAAGTATTTGGAGATGAGAGATTGAGGACCAGCAAACCTTGGCAAGAGAAATGGATTATTTCAGTCAATCTTATGATTAGGCACCATTGATCTGCTTCAGAAATAATGGGAGCTGCAGATGCTGGAGAATCCAAGATAACAAAAGTGTGAAGCTGGATGAACACAGCAGGCCGAGCAGCATTTCCTGAGCTCCTGAGATGTTGCTTGGCCTGCTGTGTTCATCCAGCTTCACACTTTGTTACCATTGATCTGCTTTCCTGGTTTTTTCCCTTCACCTGCAACATCTATGATTTTTTTGGTTGTCTGTGTCTGGATGAACACATTTATGTACACAGGGAAGTTTAAAAAGGAAATAATCGATTTAACGAGCACAGTTATATGTCACCTGTTCATTGTGGTTTATCTGCGGTTAGAACATATTTAATAGCAACAGAAACCCAGCCTGAGTTTTGTTCACCTAGGTTTAAAAGACAGGTAAATGGGGAATTTTGTGTACTTTTATACTGTCTTAACATTGTGATGACACCAGGAATAAAATGGTTTGATTTATAGCATACCACTTCAGTGAGTTATGATAAACTATATCAAATGCAAAGGCTATGGGCCCTGACAAAATTCTGGCAACAGCACTGAAGGCTTGTGGCTCCAGAATTTGCTGCTTCCCTAGCCAAACTGTTCCACTGCAGCTAGTAAGCATCTGCCTAACAATGTGGAAAATTGCCCAAGTATGTCCCTTAGATAAAAAATGCAGGACAGATACAACCGGGCCAATTACCATCCCATCAGTCTACTCTTGATCAACAGTAAAGTGATGGAAGGTGTCATCAACAGTGCTATCAAACTGCGTGTGCTCAGCAATAACCTGCTCAAAGAAGCCCAGTTTGGATTCCACCAGGGCCACACAGCTCCTGACCTCATTGCAGCCTTTATTCAAATTGGGCTAAAAGAGCTGAATTCCAGAGGTGAGGTGAGAATGACAGCCCTTGCCATCAAAGTTGCATTTGACTGAGTGTGGCATCATGGAGTCCTAGCAAAACTGGAATCAATGGGCTCCAGGGGCAAACGTTCTGGTGGTTAGAGTCACACCAGGTACAGAGGAAGATGGTCGTGCTTGTTGGATGCCCGTCATTGTTGGAGGTCCTTCATCTCAGTTCCAGGGCATCTCTGCAGAAGTTCCACAAAATAGTGTCTTAGGCCCAATCATGTTCAGCTATATCTTCTTCATAAGGTCAGAAATGGGGATGGTCGCTGATGATTGCACATTGTTCCTTCCTTTCATGACTCCTCAGATACTGAAGCAGTCAGTGTCCAAATGCAACAAGATCTGGACAATATTCAGGCCTGGTCTGACAAATAGCAGGTAACACTCATGCCACAGAAATGCCAGGCTATGACCATCACCAATAAAAGACAATCTAACCACCACCTCTTGACATTCAATGGTGTTCCCATCACTGAATCCCCTACTATCAACATTCTGAGGGTCATCATTGATCAGAAACTGAACTGGACTCACCACTTAAACACAGAGGCTACAAGATGAGTCAGTGGCTAGGAATATTGTGGTGAGTAGCTCAACTCCTGACCTTTCAAACCCTCTCCACCACCTACAAGGCACAAACCAGGTGTGTGATGGAATATTCCCCACTTGCCTGGATGAGTGTAGCCCAACAACGTTCAAGAAACTCAACACCACCCAGGGCGAAGCAGCCCACTTGATTAGCATTACATCCACAAACATCCATTCCCTCCATCAACCAGGGCCGAAGGGGCTGTCTGCACTGTATTGTTCTATAATGGCATTGTGGATTAACTTACAGTAGGTTGACTGCAGCAGTTCAAGAAGGCAGTCCACCACAATCATCTTAAGGGCAACTAGGGATGGGCAATAAATTCTGGCCAGCCAGCTGGACACTCACATCCCACAAAAGGAATAAGTTAAAAAAAAAGTTGTCAAATGTCACATGGCATCAAGTTTCACAATGCCCTTGCTATAGCAAGAAGACTGAACACAGTATTCCAAAAGTGGCTGAACTAATGTCCCATTATAAATCAGTGCACATAGGAATTTTGATCATGGGTTAACTACAAGTAATCAAGCAATTATTTTAAGCAGACTAAGAAATAATACCACAATATAAATTTGATTAAACATTTACATTGCAGGGTCACCAGGTGATTCGCAAACCATTGCTCAATGACATTACACCACTTTTATTTCCCTTGAGCATGTTACTTAAAGTGTCCAAGAAATGACCAGCTGGCATATAGTTATAGCACTGGGCAAAACAGTTCGATTAGTGAATGGGTTAACAATGGTCTTATTTTAGCATGAACTGTTTTTTTTTAAAGAGTGGAAAGGTATCATAGTTAGTGGATGAGCTTATCTTTTTATGTTTCCTCAGCCAAATCTACTGACTGATCACAAATCAATTCTGAAGATCAATTCTTTTCATTCCTTTGATCGTTATACTCTTGGCTCCTTTCACCTCTGGCTAGTTTCCACAGTAGCCTCTTATTACCGGAAAGACAAGAATTCCACATAGCAAAACCAATGAGAAGACTGGGATCAAACAGTTTTGCTGATAGGTTTACTGTCTAAGAACCTGTCCCAGCAACGATGATTTTATTTGGTTTAAGTGAGGATTTCCTCCAGAGTAAAGCTGCCACGGTTCATTTTGCAAAACAAGGCAATAGACATAAACTGCTTCACACCATGTTTTCTCATATGTTTCCATGATTTTTTTTGTTAACTTGATAAATCTTTGTTCCTTCAATGTGCAAGTGTTAAACTTTAATTTGCTCATTTTAATCTGTCTCGCCGTCAACTATTAAATCCACTGGATGACCACACTATTCATCTTTCCAACTTCACTTCTTATCATACCAATGCCACCTGGCACATGTAGCTAAAAAAGGGACTAATTATTGCAATATGGGTTGAAAACAATTCAAGTTTCTCATTGTTTGCTGGATCTCTTTTGCAATTAATGTTTGGCTTAAATGTTAATCCAAATTTCAGCAGCTGGGAAATGTATGACGTCTATCTAGAAAACAGAACTCAAACTCAAATTGTCACTTTAACAAGTAGAGCCAAGGTCCGAAGTGTTTTCAGCTGGAATGGAGGAGTGTGGTGGTCTAAATGTATGGGAAAATTTGAAACTCTTGGAATGACACAGCCCCTGAAGTCTGAGCTGCATGATCATTGATGGTAGTGCATTGGCTATCCGCTGAATTAGTCACACAATGACAGGAGTTGAAATCAAATTGTCATCTCGTATTTAGTAAAACCCGGTAATATCTTGGCTACTGCAGATCTAGCTTATAGCAGAAACCTAACCCACTCCCTCATGTCCCTCATCATGTCCAGTCTGGACTTCACGTGGCACCAGTTCAACGCAATGGGATAATCTTAACTTTTGCTGATAATTTAACATGATCAACATTGGTTCAGTCTCCTGGTAATATCTCCCTCAATTTTCATGTCATTAAAGGTGAAGTGGTATAATATTGCCTACTTTACAAAATTGCACCATGTCCAAAATAGTTGTGGTGTACTTGATGCCTAATGTTTCTTGAAGCAACTTAGTAAATGACTCAAGTTAAAAACAATTTCTGCAGAAGTCCTCACCAGTCCTCAGCAACTTCCTCTGGGGATCTACGGGTAGGCATTCAATGAAACTTTACAATTTTTTGGTGCAAAGAAAACCAGTGAACAGATATTGTTGAATTTGCTATTTAGAATTAAGAATAGGCTTTTCTCTGGCATGGTAAGGGATGTAGTAATCACAAATTCTTACACCTCTTACTAAACTATATCTTCTAAAGATGCACCGTTGGGTAACTTCACTGAGTTCAACTGTAAATGGAAGGCAATCTATATTCTATTGTTGATTTAGATTGAGCCATTAAAAACAATGCAAGAACAAATTGCTGCAGATGCTGGAATCTGTATTAAAAACAAAAGTGCTGGAGATCACAGCAAGTCAGGCATCATCCATGGAGAGAATGATAGCTAACGTTTCAAGTCTAGATGACTCTTCCTCAGAGCTGAAGTGAAGTGTGGAGGGAACAGTATTCATGCAATATTTTGGGAGGTGGAGGCAGTGGGTTTGGAGTACTGGGGTAACAAAGGATGTTGATAGTTCAGATTAAGTGCTTGGAATGTGAGAATGGCAGAACAATGGTGTGCCTATCTGCCAGCCTGGAAAGAACAGACAGTCCCACGAGCGTCTTGACATGTGTAATTTGGTCAATTATTGTTACTGCAGTGTCAGATGGTGTGGCATTAAAAAGCTATTTGTTCTTGTATCATTTAAATGGTAAAAAAAACACTAATGGCTGCAAGTTCTCCTATTAAGTAAATACTGACTTGACAATAATTAGGAGTACAATACTATGTAATGACCCATAGCAAGAACTACAGTTGCTGGAGTCAGAGACAACACAGTAGGGAGCTGGAGGAGCACAGTAGGCCAGGCAACATTAGAGGAGCAGGAAAGTTGACATTTCAGTCAGGGCACTTCTTCACAAATGGGGAAGGGAACAGGATCTCAGCAATGTATAGAAAGAGGAGGGGTGGAGCTGGGGATATTAGGTGGGATGGTGGTAGGTGAGTTCAGGTAGGGAGTGGTGAGGATTAGTCAGTGGGATGGGTGAGACAGATAGATGGGACAGAAGATGGACAGGTTATGTCAGGTCAAGTAGGTAGGGGTGAGAGGGAGGGTTGGTCATGGAATGAGGCTGGGAGTGGGGAGATTTTAAAATTGGTGAAGTCCATGCTTAGGCCATCGGGCTGTTGGCTCCTGAGGCAGAATATGAGGTGCTACTCCTCCAGTTTGCAGGAGACATCACTGTGATATTGGAAGAGGCCAAGGATGGACATGTCACCCGGGGAATGGGACGGGGAGTTAACCTAAGCGTAGGCTCAGAGACCGTTTTGTAGAGCATCTGCATTTTGTACACAACAAATGACAACAGCTCCCTGTTGCCAACCATTTTAACTGTGGATGGTCTTCCGAGAGTCAGTGTTGACTCGTAGTGCTGAATGGCCTGTTTTCGCACTGTAGGTATTCTATGATTTTAGTCAGCATTGTAGACAGTGTAGATGGCATAAAATTACAAAGGAATATTGATGGACTAGTGAACATTCTAAACTGTGGCAGACTGGGTTCAGTGTTAGCACACATGAGGTTACGCATTTTGGGCTGAGAAAGGATAGATTAGGGAATTTTCTAGATGGTATGAAGTTAAATACTGTAGATGTCCAAAGAGACTTAGGCGATCAGGAGCATAGGTCTTTAAGATGCTTTGAACAGGCCCAGGTTTATAAATAATCAAGAAAGCTAATGGAATGCTGGCCTTTATAGCTAGAAGACTGGAGTACAAGGATGCAGACATTATGCTGATTAGACCCCACTTGGAATACTATGAACGGATTTGGGCCCCACACTTTAGGAAAGATTATTGACATCTGGGGTTAAGTTATGAGAAGAGATTATGCAATTTAGGATCATTTTCTCTAAAGTTTAGAAGGTTGTGGGATGATCAAATCAGAGTCTTCAAGATTTTAATGGAAGAAGAAAGGGTAGATAAAGTTAAATTATTTACACTCGCTGGAAGATCTAGAACTAGGGTGCATTGTCGAAAAATTAGGGCCAATTAAGTCAGGAGAGATGTTAGAAAACACTTCTACACACAAAGTGTTGTTGAGGTTTGGAACTGTGTACTGCAAAAATGGCAGTTGATGCTGGATCAGATGTTCATTTTAAACCTGAGATAGAAAAATGCGTGTTAAGCAAAACTGTTTCTGGGGTGGAAACCCACAATGATTTCAACTGATGAGAAAAGTTATATTTAATGAAAAAGCTGCTAGCTAAGGTGGCACAGCAGTCACAACAAGTATCAATATAAATCTCCAGTGACTTTTGCACGATTGTAGGTACATTCACTGCCAACTTCAATTTGTGCCCAGATTCTATGGCAATGGAGCCAGAGCTGAGTAATGGATCTTGATAGGGACTTTATTTTAAATCACTAGGTGTAGGAGTCAGTGACTAGACCAACATTTATTGCCCTTATCAAGTTGCCTATGAATTCATAGACATAACTCTGGGTTTATGCTTAAGTGTTAGAACATCCAGAGAATAAAAATTACATTTAAACTTGGACTTATTACTCCATTTACATCATAACTCTGGTTGCTGCCACTCATAAATTTACCTCATACACAACAATGAAACCCTGAGTATTTCAGGTGAATGGGGCGATTCATAATTACGCAATACCCAAGTAATGAAGGGAGAATTAGTTCCTCTGTTTTCATTCCCTTAGTTTGCTGCAAGAAAATCATTTTGTTTGAGCAATTAACTGTGCTTCATTCCAATAAAAATGTATGGATGTAGTTCACCAGAAACAATCAAGGGGCCAATTGCAAGGTTCTGAGGAAGGGTCACCAGACGCGAAACATTTCTCCAATTTTTACCTTCACAGATGCTGCCAGACCTGCTGAGCTTTACCAGCAACTTCTGTTTTTGTAGCCAATTGCAAGGTTTTCTTGAATAAAAGGAAGATCATAGTCATACTTGCTAACCTCAAGAAAAATAACACTGACATAGCATCAAATAAACAGGTACAATGTTTAAAAAGAAGATGCTATACATGTGAAAAAGATTTTTTTTTTAGAAAAATATTGCTGGGCTATTCTTTAGATTTTAACCTGAAACCGTAGCTCAGTAGAGGTGGCATAGTGGCTCAGTGGTTCGTGCTGTTGCCTCATAGCGCTAAGGGGCCAGGGTTCAATTCCAGCCTCGGGTACCATTCTGCCTATGGCTGTGTGGGTTACCTCCCACAGTCCAAAGATGTGCAGGCTAGGGGAATTGGCCATGCTAAATTGCCCATAGTGTTTAGGGGGATGGATTGGGTAGGATGCTCTGAGGGCTGGTGTGGCCTTATGTGGCCAAAGAGTCTGTCCCCACACTGTAGGGATTCTATGATCTATAGTTATAGAATCTTAGTCAGAGAGATATGCAGCAGAGAAACAGATACCTTGCCACAACTCAGTCATGCTGACCAGGTATCCAAAATTAATCCAGTTCCATTTGCCAGCTTTTGGCCCATATCCTTCTAAATTCTTTTTATTCGTATGCCCAACCAGATGTCTTTTAAATTTTGTAGTCGTACCAGACTCCTCTGCTACCTCTGGCATCTCATTCTATATACCACCACTCTCTGTGTGAAAAAGTTGGCCCTTTGGTGCTTTTTAAATCTTACTACTCTCACCTTAAACCTATGCCCTCTAGTTATGGGGACCCCAACCTGGGAAAAAGACTTTGTCTATTTACCCTATCCATACCCCTCATGATCTCCATCCCTCATCCCTTGGTCTCGAACGCTACAGGGAAAATAGCACCAGTCTTTTTAGCCTCTCCCCACAACTCACACCCTCCAACCCTGGGAACACTCTTGTACATCGTTTCTGGACCCTTTCTAGTTCCACAAAATCATTCCTATATCAGGGAGACCAGAATTGAATGCATACTCCAAAATTGGCTGAACCAATGTCCTGTACAGCTGTAGCAATACCTCCTCTACTCAAAGCACTGATCAATAAAGGCAAGCATACAAAACACCTTCTTCATTATCCTATCGACCTGCAGCTCCATTTTTAAGGAAATATGATCCTGCATTCCAAGGTCTCTTTGTTCAGCAACATCTCCCAGGACCTTACCATTATGTGTATAAGTCCTGCCCTGATTTGCACGATCAAAATGCAACACATCATATTTATTTTAATTAAACTCCATCTGCCACTCCTTGACATGTTGACGCATCTGATCAAGATTCCGTTATATTTTGAGGTAACCTTCTTCACTCTCCACTACACCTCCAATTTTAGTGTCATCTGCAGTCTTACTAACCATACCTCCAGTGTTCACATCTAAATAATTTATATAAATCACAAAAAGAAGTGGACATAGCACCGATCCTTTTTGCACACTGCTGGTCACAGGCCTCCAGTCTGAAAAGCAACCCTCCACCACTACCCTCCCTCTTCTACTTCTAAGCCTGTTCTGTATCCAAGTTCCATGTGATCCAACCTTGCTAACCAGTCTACTGTGAGGAACCCTGTCAAATGCCTTACTGAAATCCATATAGATCACATCTACTGCCCTGCCCTCATCAATCCTCTTTGTGATTTTCTTTTTAAAAAACTCAATCAACATAGTGATTCATGATTACCTATGCATAAAGCCATGTTAGCTATCCTTAATCAGTTCTTGCTTTTTAAAACAAAAGTTAATTCTGCACCTCAGGGTCCCCTCCAACAACTTGCCCACCACTGATATTAGGCTCACAGTCTACAGTTCCCTGGCTTTTCCTTACCACCGATACTAAATAGTGGCACAATGTTAGGCAACCTCCAGTCTTCTGGCACTTCACCAGTGGCTGTCGATGCTACAAATGTCTCAGCAAGGGACCCAGCAGTCTCTTCCCTGCTTTCCATGGAGTTTTAGGAGGTTTGAATGTCCCTGGTAACAGTGGTTGTAAAACAGATATTATGGGAAAGCTGGGAAGCCCCACCCTGTGTGGATAAAGGGGTGCACATGGGGGTATTTAGAAAGGAATTTTGGAACGATCCACATTATGTTTGTATATCCCGCAAGGACTACTGCAGCTCTCCTTGGCCCAATTTGGATGAGGAAAAATTTGCTTAAGCGCTTGTTGGAATTGAGAATATAAGAGTGACACACACAGCCAAATTTTGTCCTAAAATAGAAGTTAGGTTACATAGAACATAGAACATTACAGCACTCTACAGGCCCTTCGGCCCTCGATGTTGTGCCGACTAGGTTGCTGTATATGTTACATCAGGCCAGATGCAAAATACAAACTTTTAATTTTCATCATTGGATTTGAATACCCGGGACAATTATGTTCTGAAATTGTTTCAGGAGGGAAAGAAAAAACATAGTCTTAAAAATGGGCTCAGTAATTATCAGGCCACAGGTTGAACTAAACTTCATGGAATCATCACCAAACTACAAACGGAAATTAATAGTTTTATCAGAAGAGACAAAAACCAGTCAATTAGACTTCTTTTTTCTGAATTTACACTTTTATGGAAAGTACATGGTTGGCGATAAAAAATGTGTTTAATCAGCTTGAAAGTATGGAATTCAAGAATTGAAAAAAAACTGAAAACAACTGTATCTCAGGGACAAAAACATAAATTGATGGAAAAGCTCAGCAGGTCTGGCAGCCTTTGTGGAGAGAATGCAGAATTAACATTTCAAGTCCTGTGACCCTTCTTTAGAATGTTCTAGAGAATGTCAACCTAAGAACGGTTACTAGACATGCAATGTTACTCTGCTTTCTCTCTTCAGATGCTGCCAGATCTGCTAAGTTTATACATAAATTTCTGCTCGTTTTTGATTTCTAGCATTTACTGTTCCTTATGTGTCTTTTTTGTGTGATGGAGCATTAACATGGATTTATAACTGGAATTGGATAAGTCTCTCCTTCTCTATCAGTCTCTCAAAGAATAGAGTACCCAGTGATAATGTAAATTGGAGAAAACAAACCCACTCACCATGAAGTCATGATATCTGCATTATCCATAACTGCCATTGATTCAGCTGTTGGGAGGCTGTCTTCCAATACAAAATGGCCTGAAATAGCTCCATTCATATTTTTTCAGATACAGTCACCCTGAATTAGCATTGAAAATGCTACCCTTTCCAGTGGAATGTAACATGTAGAGTTATTTTTGATGATCTATCCCCATTCGAGGATCACGACAGCCATGTTTGCTATTAAATCATTTCATTCGTCTACTGGCCACTGCTGTGCTATGTTGAGACACAATTGCAAACACAGAGAAATGACTTCCTATTACATTTGCTATGCAGTTTTGGGCAACCTTACCTCAGATTCAGACGCACACTGTTCAAAGTGAAGGAAGCTGCCAGAATGGGAGGAACCATATAACTGCTAATGGCTGCACTCCTGTAATATAAAGAACATTATAAGTAACCCAATATGCCAACTTCATTGTTAGAAATCAAATCTATGTTGAAAATTACTGTGGCAACTCTGTAAATCCCTGCAATACTCAACACATTTGCAGTTTGTAATTTAAGACTTGGCACAAATTTCAATTAGCGTGCAGGCTTCTTATATTTATCCCAAATACCTGATATCAAAAGTCATTTATAACAACATACTATTGAGTGACGGAGTGCTAATTATGACCTGGAGTAGACAAAAATTCAAATTAAAAGCAATACTAAAAACAAAGTATTTTAATTATTCACTACTTAATTGCTCACAACATCACTCTGCCCATTTGAAAACACCTCTTACCATTCACTTTATACAGGCCCTTCAGAAAAAAGCCACAGTCGAACTTTGAATTCAGTGAGGGCAGGTTGCATAAATTAGGGCTTGCATTCACTTGTGTATTAAAAAAAAAGATGGTCCAGTTAAGGTGGTTAAATATCATTACATCCATTTACTTCCCTCCTTTTTAGTATCCAAAGGCCCAAACACAAATTGCAGGTGAAGTAACACTTTACCTGCATTTCACTCAATCTAGTCTATTGCATTTGCAGTTCACAATGTGGTCTCCTTTACACTGGAGGAATGAAGCATACATTGGGTGACCCCTTCACAGAACACCTTCATTCTGTCTGCAAAAAAAGACCTTAAACCAACATCCATTGACCAGACATGTCCTCACATGATAGTGATAATGGGAACTGCAGATGCTGGAGAATCCAAGATAACAAAGTGTGGAGCTGGATGAACACAAAACGCCAAGCAGCATCTCAGGAGCACAAAAGCTGACGTTTCGGGCCTAGACCCTTCATCAGAGGTGCTCTGATGTCAGCTTTTGTGCTCCTGAGATGCTGCTTGGCCTGCTGTGTTCATCCAGCTCCACACTTTGTTATCATGTCCTCACATGATTTGTGATTACTTACAACCCATTGTTAGCCACTAATAGTCCCCATTAGCAGCTAATCTCCTAGGCTTACTTGATCCACTGTTTCATCTGTCCAATTGTCCTTCTCTCTCTTCGGGCTCGATCTCTACCTAATGTTAACTCCTTAGCCCCTCTCCTCGCCTTATCTCCTGCATAAAGCCAACTTTTTCCTAGTTACCATCAGTTCTGAAGAAAGGTCACTGGACTTGAAACATGCACTTTGATTTCTCTCCACAGATGCTGCCAGATCTGCTGAGTTTTTTCTAGCAATTTCTGTTTTTGTTTCTGATTTTCAGCATCCGCAGTTCTCACGGTGTTCTTAAACATCATTACAGGCCAGGGAGTGGGACATGGTCAATCCTGCAGGCCCTGTAGGAAATTGGAGGGGGTTGGGGCACTCCTCAGCACTGAAAAAACATTCTGCTCAGCTGTGTTTTAGGAAAGAAAAGCACCCTCTTACACAGGGTTAGAACATGGAATGGCACTAAAGGCTGCTTGATATTTTGGCTGCCACAGTAACTGCTGTTATATCATATAGTTGATAATGCAAATGGGAACACATTTATGAACAAGAGCATTTATTTCCATTGCAGTTAACCCTTGCTACCTCAGTGCCCTCAGATGATTTTCTTTCTCGTTTCCCCCCGACCCACCAACTACACGTATGTGAAGGGCTACTCATGGCTGGTGATGGTGCACTGGTCGGCTTTAAATATGCTTTGAGCAGAAATCCAGGAAAGGTCCCAGAAGCGACAAGTGCCTCCCCCACTGGTAAATGCAAAATATTGTAAGTTAGCAAGCAGTGTACATGGCATCTCATTCAAACAAATAACCATCTCTGAAAGTCAAAGCCCTCAGTCCATTTGAGGGAAACTGCTCAGTGAGAGGGCTGTTCTATCCTCAATTGAGAAAGGTGCTGAGGTCCTCCAAGTCAATGAGTAGGAAGTGCAGAGGGCACAAAGAGTTAACAGTTTGACTGAGAGGGCAGAAAGGACCATTCAGGGAAGATATTGAATGTGATGGGCTAAGTGATAGAGCATAAAACTTGGTGTAGGAGCACAGCGTATTGACCTGGGTGGCTGCTTTGGAGCAGGCTATTCATGTCTAGTTCTGCGGGTTTCCTCTGACAGTCCTCGAGAAAGAGGATGACCATCCCATTCACCAGGATCTCCAGATCTCTGGCTGTGAAGCAAGGTGCGCACTTGCCTCTCTCAGCCATGACTTTTGTATTGGCCACAACAACATGCTCAGGGCAGTCCCTGGCTTTGCAGTGTTTGAAATGTAGTGCAGTAAGGGTTTAAATATGTGTGGCGTGGAGTCCAGAATGTCCCCGCACCAGCAAGCTTTTCCACCTCTGTGTGTTGCAGGATTGTGGGAGAGTGGCGTCTTGGGGGCAGGATGCATACTTATGAATGAGCAGCAAGGAGTCACGTGGGAAAAGACACCAGGCCTTAGAAGTAGACTCTCCATGAAACAGGCTGAGATTGACCCTTAGACAAAACATGGGGACATTCAGCCCACCAAAACCAAACACTTTGCTGGCAAGGGAGCCTTTATCTGTTACTACAGACTGTGGGACTGACTTACAATTAACAGTTAGCTTTTCCCCAAGAGAGTCATTTATATATCAGTGGACAGAGCTATTCCAAAACTTCCAATTAACTGTCACAAGCCAACTGTCTTAAGATAGCAATGAACTCTGAGACAGCAATAGCAGCTTGTGGATTCAGCTTGGACAGTTGCAAGGCTTCTTTCAAATTGTTCTGAGGAAGGGTCGCTGGACCCAAAACGTTAACTCTGCTTTTTGCCTTCACAGATGCTACCAGACCTGCTGAGCTTTTCCAGAAACTTTGATTTTGCTCTTCAATTTGGGCTGTTTTGCTGTCATTGAGTATGGCTGAGAGTGGCTGTGATGCTCAGTTGCTGTGACAACAGCAATCCATAGAAAAAAAGGTATTTCTTTGCATTTTTTGATGGCAGATTCAGGATATTTAAGCCACTCACCTACCTCAATCGATACCACCTCACCCAACCTTCCAGAGTTCACTCACTCTAGCATAACACAAAGTCAAATGTATTAAATTGCAGCCACATTGGGAAAAAGTGTGGGGATCATTGTTCTTTGTAATATACATTTAAGTTAATATGTTATTACCAAATCTGCTGAGTAGCTACCAAGGCCTGTTCATTAGATTCGAAGAACATGTATAGAGCTGTATAGAACTAAGAAAAAGAGTAAATTAAACATTAGGTTCTCATATGATTGCTAATATACTCAGTCACAGCATCATTCCTATGTTCTGTACCCATATAATTGCAAGTTACAGTGTTCTCCCTTCGACTCTCTGCGGAGAACTTCACGTAGTTTGTACTTTGTCCTTCAGAAAACCTTCAAAATCTAGCCTCAGGCCAGTCAGACTTTACCTGAAGCTAATTGTTTTTTAATCTGTTTAATTGACAGTGAACAATATAGCTGGGAATTAGTGCCAAGAAACTGGTCTTGATCTGAACTGCAATGATGAGCAGAGGATCCTTTATTCCGGTGTGTTTCTTGTAAAACAACTCCAATCAAAATGATATGATCTCTTAGATAAAATTCTCCATTCCTGACAAGATCCTTATAAATTTCCCTTGGTATTCACTTCAGTGCAATCACATTTCTGCAAATATGGTGACCAGAATTGTTCTTAACTCTAGCTGTGTCCTAACTAAAGTTTTATTCAGCCCTAGGGTAACATCCCTGGTCTGATATTACCTGATAAGGTAATAATGGAGCTCTGCATAATTTTGTATATTTACGTAGGTGGGCTATTTCGGTGTATATCACCGAGCGTTACCCTCAGCAGCAGCACTGACCAAGCTGTTCAGGTCCTAAAGGACTTAGCTGTTAGACTGGGTCTATAGCAACAGTTTGACGGAACCAATTAGAGGGGAAACCATACTTGACCTCACCCTTACTGATCTGTTTGCTGCAGATGCATCTGTCCATGATACTATCAGTAAGAGTGCCCACTACATGATCTTTGTGGAAACAATGTCCTACTTTCACATTAAGAATACCCTCCATCATGTTCTGTGGCACTATCACTGTGCTAGATGGGACAGACTTCAAATAGATCTAGCAACTCAAGACTGGGCATCCATAAGGGATGGTGCCATCAACAACAGCAAAATTGTACTCTAGGACAAGTGTAACCTCAGGACCGGCATATCCCCACTCAACCATTACCATCAAGCCAGGGGATCAACCCTAGTTCAATGGAGAGAGCAGGATGACATGCCAGGAACAGCACCAGGCATATCTGAAAATGAGATGTCAACTTGGTGAAGCCACCGTACAGGACTCCTTGCATGCCAAAAAGAATTAGTAGCAAGTGATAGACAGAGCTAAGCAAGCTCATAACCAGAGGATCATCTGTAAGCCACATCCTGGCATGAATAGTGGTGGATAATAAAGCAACTCACTGGAGGAGGCGGCTCCACAATATCTCCATCCTCAATGATTGCAGAGCCTAGCAAGAGATAAGGCTGAAGCATTCATAGCAATCTTTAGCCAGAAGTGTTGAGTAGATGATCCATCTTAGCCTCTTCTAGTGGTCCCCAGCAATGATTCCACTTGATATCAAGAAATGCTCAGAGATGCTGGATAGAGCAAAGGGTATTGGTCCTGATAACATTGCAGTAACGGTACTGAAGTCTTGTGCTCCAGAACTTGCCGCTCCCCAAGCCAAGTCCTTTCAGTAATATAACAGTACTGGCATCTACCTAACAATGTGGAAAATTGCCCAGGTTTATCCTGTACACAATAAAACAGGACAAATCCAGCCTGACCAATTACTGCCCCATCAGCCTACTCTTGATCATCAGTAAAATGATGGAAGTTGTCATCAACAATTCCATCAGGCAGCACCTGCTCAGCAATAACCTGCTCAGTGATGCCTAGTTTGGGTTCTGCCAGGGCCACTCAGCTCCTGATCTCATTACAGCATTGTTAAAACCTGGACAAAAGAGCTGAATTCCAGAGGTGAGGTGACAGTGACAGACCTTGACATCAAAGCCTTATTCAACCAAGTGTGGCATCAAAGAGTCCTAACAAAACTGAAATCAGCAAGTTTAGGGGGCAAAATCTCCTTTAGTTGAAGTCTTACCTGACACTATCTTAAGCTGATTCATCAATGGCCTTCCCTCCATTATAAGGTCAGAAGTGGGGATGTTTGCCGATGATTGCCAAATGTTCAACGTCATTCACAATTCCTCAGATACTGAAGCAGCCCATGTGCAATTGCAACAAGATCTGTACAATATCCAGGCTGAGGCTGATATTTGGCAAGAAACAATTGTACCAAACAACCGCCAGGCAATGAGTATCTCCAATAATTACCACTCCTTCACATTCAATGGCATTACCATCATTGAATCCCCCACTATCAACACCATGGGAGCTATCATTGACCGGAAACTCAACTGAATTAACCATATAAGTACTGTCGCTATAAGAGCAGGTCAGAGGCTAGGAATATAGCGGCAAGTAATTCACCGCGTAATTCCCCAAAACCTGTTCATCATACATAAGACACAAATAAGAAGCGTGATGGAACCTTCTCACTTGCATGGATGCCTGCAGCTCCCAAAAGGAGCTTGACACCATCCAGAACAAAGCAGCGCACTTGACTGACACCACATCCAGAAGCATCTATTCCCTCCACCACAGATGCTCAGTAGCAGTAATGCGCACTATCTAGAAGATGCATGTAGAAATTCACCAAAGATCCTTAGATGGCCCTTTCCAACCTATGACAACTTCCATCGACCAATGACCTACCCCTCGCTCAGTGCCCAATGTCCACTCGAGCCCATTCCCATGGAATGAATATTCTTTCATGCATACTCCTGAGTATGAATGGAGTGGCCTAGCAGCAGGACTCAGCACAGGTGATGCATGGAGGAGGGCTTATTCTTACTGACAGCCTTCTGCCAATCATCTATTTATGCCAGAACTTGCCCCTAATACCATGGGGTCTTCTCTTATTTAGTACCCTCCTGTGCAGCACCTTGTCAAAGGTCTTCTAGAAACCCAAATAGAGCATGCCCACTAACTCTCCTTTATCTAACTTGCTTGTTACCTCTTCAAAGAATTCTAACAGATTTGACAGACATGACCTCCTTTTGACAAAGCCATGCTGACTCAATCATACTTTACCATGAACTCCCAAGAACTCCAGTTTCATTCTTATTATTCAACTCAAATATTTTAGCAACAACTGAGGTCAGGCCTCATTGACAACAAGATACAAAAATAGAGTATTTAAATTAGATTGCAAGGGTTAACAAAAGTAACATCATGTATTTAAGGAAAATGAAGGTTCCCAGAGGAAACAAGACGCTTTGCAAACTGAAAAAAATTGAGTTCTGAAGAAAGGTCTCTCAACCCAAAATGTTAACTGTGATGTATCTCCACAGATGCTACCAGACCTGCTGAGCTTTTCCAACAATTTCTGCTTTTGGTCCTATGAAAACTGATTATGGTGAGATGATCAATGAAAGTAAGGAATTGGCAGACATATTGAATAATGAGTGTATATCTGTATTTATAGTGGAGGAAAAAGTCAACATGCCAAACTTGTCAAGGAAACTTACTGAATGGGGCAGGAACTCATCCTAATTAATGTAAACAAAATAACAGTACGGAAAGAAGTACTGGCACTAGACTATGACAAATTTTCAAGGTCAGATACTGTCCGGCCTGGAGGTTTAAGGGAATTGAGTGAAAATATTTTAGATGCTCTTTCATAATCTTACAAAGCTCCCTTAATTTGCGAACCCAATTTGCACGTCACTCCATTATTTGAGAAAGGCAAATGCAGGAAGCTAAGAAATTATACACCAGTTAACATAAAATCTGTTGGGATATCAATGTAATTGTTAATTGAGGATAGGTGATAATGCAAATGTATAAAATAATTGCTTGTTAATGCAGAACTTGAGCATTAAGCTGAGACTACTGAATAGATGGGATGACTGTCATGAGCACAGTTATGCTACAAATTCCGCAGGAACACAAGAAGCCAAAGACAGTTGAAAATGTGTGCACTGTTTGTAATTAGCCCTCATCGCTTTTGAGCCAACATACATGTTTACGACCACTATATATGGGCTGCCTGTGGTTGACTGCTATCTATGGACAGTGAAGTATAAGGGGGTGGGTAATGACACTAATTTGGGCTATGCCAAGTGCCAAGAAGGAGGACAAAAAGACTCCCATGGATCCCAGTTCTGCCTGCCTCTTTACGGGGTGTATGGAACAATCCTTGTTCCAGTCGTAGACTGGCCCTCTTCCACAACGTTTTTTTTTTGGCACATCGATGACTGTTTCGGTGCTGCTTCATGTTCCTGCCAGAAACTTGAAAAATTTTCACCCTTCTACAGCTTTCACATTGCCTATTTTTGACACTTTCCTTCCTTTCCTTGACCTCTCTGACTCCATTTTGGGGAATAAACTCTCCACTGCCATCTACTGCAAAGCCACTGACTCCTTTAGCAACCTGCACTATAGGTCTTCATACTCTGCATCCAGCCAGGGCTCCATCCCAGTCTCCCAGCTCCTTCGCCCGTGTTGTATCTGTTTGGATGATACCCCTTCCAAGTCAACTCTGCTGACATAGCTTGCTTCTTACATGACTGTGGTTTCCCACCTACTGTGGTTGACAGGCCCTCAACCACCTCCGTCCTATCAGTCATGCTTCTGCCCTTGCCCCTTCCCATCACTCACAACAATGTGATCAGGTTCCCCTTGCCCTCACCTTTTATCCCACCAGCCTCTACATTCAAGGGATCATTCTCCAGCATTTCAGACAAATCCAGCAGAACACCACCACCAAACACATCTTCCCCTCATTCCCCCTGTCAGCATTTCGCAGGGATCATTCCCTCCAGGACCCTAGTCCATTCATTAACCACTAACACCACACCCTCCCGCCGGCATCTTCTCATGTAACCACAGAAAATACAACACCCACCCTTTCATCTCCCCCCACTCACCATCCAAGATCCTAAACAGCCTTTCCAGGTGAAGCAGCATTTCACTTGAACCTCCTCCAAACTTGTGTTTCGGATTCAGCTTACCTAACGTAGCCTACTCTACATTGGAGAAACTAAACGCAGGCTGGGTGACTGCTTTGCAGAACATCCCCAGTCTGTGTGCAAGCGTAACCCTGACCTTCCCATAGCCAGTCATCGTAAGACAGCATCCTGCTCACATGCACACTTGTCTGTGCTTGCAATGTTGCAGTGTTCCAGTGACTCACTGTGCAAACTGGAGGAACAACATCTCATCTTCAGATTGGGACAAAAAAGCCTTTTGGACTTAATATTGAATTCAGATTGTGAAGCACTCACATTTCTTCCCTTTCTTTTAGCTTCACTTGTTACATTCTCTATCACCATTTCCTCACTCCCCTTCCCCCACCCCAATGAGATTCTGGCAGTTAGGCACACCATTGTTAGAATAGCACAGAATATCAAAGAATCCCTACAGTGAGGAAACAAGCCCTTCGGCCCAACAAGTCCACACCGACCCTCAGATCACCTCACCCAGACCCACCCCCTAATCTACACATCCCTGAACACTGTGGGCAATTTAGCATGGCCAATCCACCTAACCCGCACATCTTTGGACTGTGGGAGGAAACCAGACCAAACCTGTGCAGACACAGGGAGAACGTGTAAACTCCGCACAAACAGTCGTCCAAGGATGGAATCGAACCTGGGTCCCTGGTGCTGTGAGGCAGCAGTGCTAACCACTGAGCCACCGTGCTGCCATTGTTCTGCCATTCTCATATTCCGATCACTTAATGTGAACTAGCAACATCCTTTCTCCACCAGCCCTCTATACTCCACCGCCACCCTCTATCTGTAGCATAAATGCTAGCCCCTCCTAACTCCTTGTCAGTTCCAATGAAGAGTTATCTGGACTTCGTCATTACCTTGCTCATTCTCCATGGATGCTGCCTGACCCACTGTGAACTCCAAAATTTGGTGCTTTCAGTGCAGACTCCAACATCAGCAGCAATTTGCTCTGACAAAAAGAATTAAATAGTTTTAAGACCAGCTAACCACAGCATCCAAAAACCCGAGCTACAGATCTACTCCAAAAAACCTTTGATAAAAATCCAGAGGCACATTCTGATAATTCAGACAGTTTAGGACTTGGCATCAAGGATATGTTTGTAAAATAAAATTAAAGTCTTTGGATAATAATTCTAAAATCCATGAGAGGCATAACTGACTTCATCTATTGTTTTTAACAAATGGACCTGTTCAGCATACGGAAGAATTCCCAATATCTGCAATTTTATCCAATTTGTGATAATTGGAGAAAGTGAGGTTGTGGCACCACCCAACATCTTCCATGCGTAGAAGGAAAATATTGATGGGATATTTATGTAATCATGCACAGTGAGGGAGTAATTGGCTTGTGCTTGTGTTTTTTTTGGTGCTGCCTGCCTTCCTAACATTCACACTGTGTCCAACATGCACACGGAAACTTCCAGTGAAAAGTGCACCAGATACCATTTTGGTGAATAGGTTTGCAGACACACATTTCACAGTTTGCAGCATGGTGGCACAGTGGTTAGCACTGCTGCTTTACAGTGCCGGGGACCCAGGTTTGATTCTACCCTTGGGGCGATTGTCTGTGTGGAGTTTGCACATTCTTCCCATGTCTACACTGGTTTCCCCTGGTTGCTCCAATTTCCTCCCACAGTCCAAAGATGTTCAAGATAGGTGGATTGGCCATGCTAAGTTGCCCCTCGTGTCCAGCAATGTGCAGTCTACATGGATTGACTATGGGAAATGCAGGGTAGAGGGTGGGTCTGGGTGGAATTGTCTTTGGATGGTTGGTGTGGACTTGATGGGCCAATTGGCCTTCTGCTCTATAGGGATTCTATGAGTTTTCAAAATCATGCAGTGCAATCAGATTATGATATTGGCTCTTTGGTTAGCCCTGCTGCCTCACAGTGCCAGGGACCCAGGCTTGATTCCATCCTTGGGTCTGTGTGGAGTTGGAACATTCTCCCTGCGTCTGCGTGGGTTTCCTCTGGGTACTCTGGTTTCCTCCCACAGTCCAAAGATGTGCAGGCTAGGTGGATTGGCCATGCCGAATTGCACATAGTGTTCAGTGATGCATAGGCTAGGTGGATTGTAGGGGGATGGGTCTGGGTGAGATGCTGTGCGGGTTGGTGTGGACTTGATGAGCCAAAGGATTTGTTTACACCCTGTAGGGATTCTATGGATATAATCCATCTGCAATCCTGAATTAGCACCAGCATTGTCATTTCCAGTATCCATCTTCCACTCTACATTTCATCTTAGCTTTGAATGGCAGATCATGCTTTAAGTGAAATGATGGACACCGATCAGAGCTAGTTAAAGGGATCAGGTTTATTGCTGATTTATAACTTATGGTTTTGAAGCAGTTGAATGCTTTTATTGAGCTTCCTTTTACTTGACAAAAGTTTGAATTGTCTACGGTAGTGATTTGGATTGCACTGCAATATTTTATTGTTGATTTAAAAGCTTATGCTGAAGCTAGTTGCTTCTGTACATGTGTGACCTGATAGTTGAAACTGACCACAGGTGGAAAAATGAACAGAACTTACCGAAAGCAGGTCGGGTTTTGGAAGAGGAAAAATAGAAAGACAGCTCTCGGCAGGATGACCTTTAATGAGAAAAAATCACCTGAACTTCAATAAGAATGAATGCCTTGAGATCTATTGGTTTCACAAAAGAGGCTGTCACTGAAATCTATCAACAGCATTCTCAAATTAATTGAAGTATTACCCTTTGCTACTTACTGGCCTTTTCACCCATCACTAGTAATTCTCCCTTCATCTGGAGCTAACTCTCTGGCCTCTTACCTTGTTTTGAGCTTTTACTGAGAACTGTCAGTACGATATTGGCCATTTCAGTTTCTCTGCTCCACTTACTAAAAGCTATTCTCACCCTCACCATGAAGTGGAAACCTTCATCAACTGTGTTTCTAATTCCTGTTGTTCTCTCACCATATACGTCCCACCCCTGAGTCTTCACTTCTAATCTTTGAATTCTCTATCGCCATTTATGTCAGTAGGCTATTAACAAATTATTCATTCAAGGTTCACTAGCTCGTAAAAATACTTCGGCATATCGCATCCTATAAGTTTACATTCTATTCTGTGTTTTTCCATTGCATTGACTCAGATGATTCAAACTTTTATACCTTCTCAACGCTCAGAATATATCCTGGTGCTACACTACAGATTGTCAGTGAGGAAACACACATTTCCAAGTGACTGCCAGAGGCTTCGGGTATGGACAGGAGACAGGCGGCAGGCATGAAGGGATCATTTTAAAGGCAGACAGTAACCTTGAACGGGCTTGCCATTGCCTTTGGAAATAGTTGAGTAGAGGAGTGCAAAGAGCCAGTCGTCGTCTAGACTTCTGATACGCCACAATCTTCTCTGCCGCTGTCCAGGCTGTAAAAAACAGAGAGTTATGCTCTGCCATTTATTTGGAAGAAGTGCTTCAGTGAGCCAGACCAAGCAGATATAGTAGAGGCAGCCACAGACATCAACAGCCTCATTCTCCTCGAGAATACAAACATTCTTCCCTCACAAAATTAAACCTTGCTATGGCAAGTCTGTATCGCTGCATAAGCAACAGAGTTTAAATCTTCCTTTTTGTATGACTCTTTCACTCTGCTGTCAAGAGCACTAATGTCATTCTCAGAGACAGTAAGTAAGAACTGTCTTTTAGGAAAATAAGCTAAAAACAGAAAGAGCAGAACGGTGATAGAAACCATGACATAGTATGGTTCAAATTTGTTGTGGACAAGGAAATGGACTGCCTGCAAAAGACAGATTTGGATTGGTGCAAGGCAGACTTTATTAAAATAAAGCAGGATTTTAGCCACAGTTGATTGGGAACAGTTCCTTGAAGATAAGGCTACAATGTAGCAATAAGGGTCCTTCAAAAAGGTCCAACATATACACTTTACAGGGAAGTATAGGAGCAATAAGTTCAGAGAACCCTGGATGTCTAGGACAATTCAGGATTGGATGAGGAAGAAAAGAAAGGCTTCTAGCAAGTCCAAAGGGAGCAATTGAACTGTGGCCCTAGAGGAATGCAGAAAACACTAGGGGGAACTTAAGAAAGCAATTCAAAGAGCAAAAAAAGGGTATGAGAAAGGTATCGTAGTCAGGCTTAGGGAGAATACTCAGTTATTTTATAAATACATTAAAGGGACGAAGTTAACCAGACAAATAGTCGGGTCCATTCAGGACTAAGGGAGCAATCTGTGTGTGAAGCCATGGAATATTGGAAGGGTGTTAAATAAATACTTCTTTTCAGTCTACTCTTTGGAAAAGGAGAAAATAAGCACTGAATTCAAGAAAAGTGACTTTAAGGAACTTGCACAGTTTGACATAGCAAATGGGGAGGTATTGGAGGCTCTGTCGGGTTTAAAAATGGGCAAACCCCCAGGCCTGGATCAATTGCACTCTAGTTTGCTGGGAGAGGCAAGGCAGCCAATTGCAGGGGCTCTGACACAAATTTTTCATTCTTCTCTGGCCACAGGACAAGTGCCAGAGGACTGGGGAAAGGCTAGTGCAGTTCCACTTTTCAAGAAGAGTGGTAGAGATGAACCTGAAAGTTATAGACTGGTGAATCTTATGGCAGTGGGAGGGAAACTTTTGGAGAAAATTCTGAAGGGCAGAATTAATATCCACTTGGAAAGGCATGGGTTAATTAGGGATTGTCAGTGTGGCTTTTTCAGAGGGAAGTCATGCCTAACAAATTTGTTCAAATTTTTCAAAAATGTGATCAGTTGTGTGGATGAGTGATATTCACTTGCTGTAGTTTATATGGATTTTAGTAAAGCTTTTGACAAGGTCCCACATGGGAGACTGATTGAGAAGGTCACTGTACCTGGAATACAGGGTAACATGGTGAGATGGATCAGAAATTGGCTTAGCCATAGGACACAAAGTGTACAGGTAGAAGACTGCTTGAGTGACTGTAAGTCCAGGTCCAGTGGTGTACCACAAGGATCAGTACTCAGTAATGTCAATATTGTTTATTATAGGCATAAATATTATAAGTAAAAATGCGGGGGGTGGGGATGTTAAACAGTTGACAGATAACACTAAGATTGGTAGAGTGGTTAATAGTGAAGAAGATGATTGTTAAATTGCAGTTAGATATAGATGGTGACACAGTGACAAATGGCGTTTAAGTGTGATGTGCTGCACTTTGGAAGAAACAAAAAGATGTGGAAGTATTTAATGAATTATAGGACATAGGATAGCTTAGAGGAACAGAGGGATCTTATGGTGATTATTCACAGATCTCTAAAGTCAGCCAAGGACTGAATAGGACAGTTAAGAAGATGGGACATTCACGTTCATTGTCATGGCATAAAGTATAAGAACAAGGATGTAATGTTGGACTTATACATAGCATTGGTTATATCACCGCTGGAGTACTGTGTGCAGTTCTGATCACCTCTCTACAGGAAGGATGTGGTAGCCTAGAGGGGGAGCAGAGAGATTCACTAGGATGTTGCTTGGGATGGAAAAATTGACCTATAATGAGAGACTAGATAGGGTTGGATTGATTTCTTTAGGGCAGGGAAGACTGAGGGACAACATGATTGAGGTGTATAAGATTATGAGGGATGCGGACAGAGTGAGTAGAAAACAGCTACTCCCTTTGATTGAGGGGTCAATCATGAAAGGGCATAGTTTTAGAGTAAGGGGCAGGAGATTCAGAAGGGATTTGGGAAAAAAACATATTCACTCAGAGGGTGAAGGGAATCTGGAATGCACTGCCTGGGAAGGTAGTGGACGCTGGAAACTTTAGAACATTTAAAAAAAAAATTTGGATGGGCATTTGAAATTTAACAGTCAAGGAAATGGGAAAAGTGCAGGAAATTGGGATTCGCGTGCCTTTAGTGGCAGTTACATCAGTATAGGCTCAATGGGCTGAGGAGCCATTTCTGCACAGTATGTTTCTACGAATCTAAGTCAACAGAAGAATGGCAGATGCTCTCCAGACATGATAAGCAATGAAACTAGGGCAAAGGGCTTGGTTAGGGAGTGACTCATTGAAAGAAGGAAGCAGCCTAGACTTCACAATCAGTGAGATGTGGGAAACCTTGGATGAGTAAAAATGATGGTTGATGCATGTACCTCAGGAACAAAGTAGATGGACACAGAATATCAGTTTAACATGTGGTAATAAATTGACAAGATTAGAGAAAGGGTGCGTGTACATAACTTAAAGAAATCTCAGCATTGTGGGGGATTTCACGAAAATAGATTGCAACAATTCAAGAAGGCCTATCAGTACCATCTTCCTGAGTAACTTGAGATGGGCAATAAATGATGGCCCAGCTAGTGATGCCCTCGTCCGAGGTATGAATTAAAAAATAAAATGTGCACTTGTGGCCTTTTGGAGTACCATTGCAGACTGCCTAAAGCTGACTGTCGTTGAAACTGTTTGAATAAACAACTGTAGCCTGGATCTGAGTCTCTGACTATCTGGTTTATTAAGTCACACTGTAAGTCACTCCATCCCAATGAAGTATCATTCCTCTCGTCAATATTAAAGAAGTTAGAGGTTTTCAAAATCATGAGCAAGTTGGATAAAATGAATAGGGTGAAACTGTTCGTGCCTCTAAGAGGAACAAGACAGCATAGATTTAAAGTGATTTGCATAAGGTACAAATGTAACGTGCCAAAACAATACTTTTTCACACAGGGATAGTGAGGCCATGTGGTGGAGGCAAGCTCAATTAAGACATTCAAGAGGTCATAGGATACAAAGGGTACTGGTAGAAGTTTGCTTGAGTGACTGGAAGTCCATGTCCCGTGGTGTACCACAAGGATCAGTACTGGGACCCTTAACGTTTATTATATACATAAATATTATAGGTGAAAACATTGGGGGAAATGTTAAACAAGTTTACAGATAACACTAAGATTGGTAGAGTGGTTAATAGTGAAGAAGATGGTTGTAAATTGCAGTTAGATATAGATGGCAACACAGTGACAAATAGTATTTAAGTGTGATGTAATGCACTTTGGAAGAAACATGTATTTGGAAAGAAATAATGTGCGAGGGTTTGGGGAAGAGCAGGAGATTGGTGCCTGGTAACGGCACTCATTTAACGACCAGGTACAGACACAATGGGCTGAATGGCCTCTTTCTGCATCATAATATTTCTGTAATTTTGTCTTTAGTTCCTTACTCAACTGATAAGGGTCACAAGCATTTCACTTTAGTGAATTTCTGCACATTTACCAAATATGAATCTCTCTGATAATGTCTTTCCCCATGGCACACAGACACAAACTAACTCACTGAACTTTAAGAATGTATCTGAAGACTTTTGCAGATCCTGCCCATCTGGACTGTTAAGACAGCTTAAAGCCTCTTTCTAGTTTTGACGACCTGAGATTGCCAAAACAAAACTGATCTTTTGCAGGTGTGGATCTTATTTCTTATTTGAACTGTTTCAGTACTCTGGATTATCTGTTTGGGCCAGTCAAACACAACTTCATATATACATCAGCAATTATCTCACCATAAAACTTGCCTAATCATTTAGCTTCAGTTATATGATTTCTTGGAAATGCTGTTTTGTTCCGCTGGTAAAGAAAATTATTTTCTGACTCTTACAAATCAAAATCACCTTCATTGAACTGAAAACCAGAAACGCATTTACCTCTACTTTATAATCCATGTTCCCAAGTAAGAAAAGTTTATTATAAATATTCATCACACAAATCTTACATGGTGCAACATACTTGTCAAAGAGGCAAAAGCTACAAGGTACCAGAAGTTGTCATCAACAAAGAAAATACCACAGTATCATTATTATGATAGGTTGTTTGCTTTCTTTCATTTCCATCAGAAATAATCAAATCAGCAATAACCTTACTGAGTGGCAGAGCAGACTCAATGGACTGAGCAACATTCTCCTGCTCCTAATTTGCATGTAGGCATGCAACCTAGTTTGGTAAATGCAAAGCCAAATCTGCATAATTTGAAGGCTGCTTATAGTTTCTTATGTCTCTACATTTGCGTAGCACAGGGCCAGAGGCCTGTTTTAAATTTATATGGCACCTGTTAGCACCTTCCAGTGATAGCGTTCACAAAATTAGCATTAAATCAGGAGCAGTACAGTGACTCAGTGGTTAGCACTGCAGCCCCACAGTGCCAGGGCCCCAGGTTTGATTCCACCTTTGGGCAACTGTCTGTGTGGAGTTTGCACATTCTCCCTGTGTCTGACTGGGTTTTCTGTGGGTGCGCTGGTTTCCTCTCACAGTCCAAAGGTGTGCAATCTAGGTGGATTGGTCATGCTAAGTTGCCCATAGTGTTTAGGGATATGTAGATTAGGGGGGTAGATCTGGATGGGATCCTCTGAGGGTTGGTGTGGACTTGTGGGGCTGGAGGGCCTATTTTCATACCGAAGGGGTTCTATGTCAGATGTTATTTGGTGGGTGGTAAAATATAGCGCTACAGGAACCATGATGCTTGCTTGAGCATGTTTTTTTCTGATGTGAAAATTGGACTTCAGCTTTTGTGGATCAAACATTCTCCTTTCATTATGAAACAATAACCAGTTGTGTAATTTTGGCAGCAAAGGTGGAACTATTAGGACTTTGTATGTTGCAACAGAATATTTAATTGATTCTGATTGGCATATGAAATTGTTTATTAAAGCTGAGGATGGAAAGATGCATTGATAATAAGGTCTTTGTGCTAAGTGTGAGCGACTTCCCAATCTATCTAAGTTTTCAACAAAATGTTAGGGAGAGATTCTATATCAACTCCCATTTACAAAGGTTTATTACTACATGCAAGTAGTCCAAATCTCAGCAGAATGTTTTATTAATTCAAGGTACAGAGGGTCAAGAAAAACATCAAGCACAAACTGAAAATGAACAATTATGGCTGATGATCAGTCAGCAAGATTTTCACTGGGTGAAAGGTGAAACTAAGATTTAATTTCATCAGTCAACAACAGCATTGCTTCAGGTATAGAAAGTAGGTTTGAAGAACTGTTAAGAAGGGTTCTTCAATGCCTTAAAGTTGAGACTTACTTTTTAAAATGGCTTCAAGCAAGAAGATATATTTTTGTTACAAGCCAGTATTGGGCAATTACATAGAACATAGAACATAGAACAGTACAGCACAGAACAGGCCCTTCAGCCCACAATGTTGTGCCGACCATTGATCCTCATGTATGCACCCTCAAATTTCTGTGACCATATACATGTCCAGCAGTCTCTTAAATGACCCCAATGACCTTGCTTCCACAACTGCTGCTGGCAAAGCGTTCCATGCTCTCACAACTCTCTGCGTAAAGAACCTGCCTCTGACATCCCCGCTATACTTTCCACCAACCAGCTTAAAACTATGACCCCTCGTGCTAGCCATTTCTGCCCTGGGAAATAGTCTCTGGCTATCAACTCTATCTATGCCTCTCATTATCTTGTATACCTCAATTAGGTCCCCTCTCCTCCTCCTTTTCTCCAATGAAAAGACACCGAGCTCAGTCAACCTCTCTTCATAAGATAAGCCCTCCAGTCCAGGCAGCATCCTGGTAAACCTCCTCTGAACCCTCTCCAAAGCATCCACATCTTTCCCATAATAGGGCGCCCAGAACTGGGCGCAGTATTCCAAGTGCGGTCTAACCAAAGTTTTATAGAGCTGCAACAAGATCTCACGATTCTTAAACTCAATCCCCCTGTTAATGAAAGCCAAAACACCATATGCTTTCTTAACAACCCTGTCCACTTGGGTGGCCATTTTAAGGGATCTATGTATCTGCACACCAAGATCCCTCTGTTCCTCCACGCTGCCAAGAATCCTATCCTTAATCCTGTACTCAGCTTTCAAATTTGACCTTCCAAAATGCATCACCTCGCATTTATCCAGGTTGAACTCCATCTGCCACCTCTCAGCCCATCTCTGCATCCTGTCAATGTCCCGCTGCAGCCTACAACAGCCCTCTACACTGTCAACGACGCCTCCGACCTTTG
Source organism: Stegostoma tigrinum (assembly GCF_030684315.1). Taxonomy (NCBI): domain Eukaryota; kingdom Metazoa; phylum Chordata; class Chondrichthyes; order Orectolobiformes; family Stegostomatidae; genus Stegostoma; species Stegostoma tigrinum. The sequence goes on from NC_081360.1 coordinate 88,352,709, forward strand.
TGTCGTCTGCAAACTTGCCGACCCATCCTTCAATCCCCTCATCCAAGTCATTAATAAAAATTACAAACAGTAGAGGCCCAAGGACAGAGCCCTGTGGAACTCCACTCACCACTGACTTCCAGGCAGAATATTTTCCTTCTACTACCACTCGCTGTCTTCTGTTGGCCAGCCAATTCTGTATCCAAGCAGCTAAGTTCCCCTGTATCCCATTCCTCCTGACCTTCTGAATGAGCCTACCATGGGGAACCTTATCAAATTAGTTTGGGATCTTTGCATCTGATTCAGATTCATGTTCCACACCTGACTAGAGTAGATTCAACAGGCTGCATGCCCTTCCGTGCTGCAACTATTCCATGAGAACACTGGGAGAGCTGTCATTTTAACACTCTATTGAAGAAAACATGTGATCTTCCATTTTTGGAATGTACAAAACAATTCAACAATCTCCAATGAACCTTTGGCATCGTTGAATGTTTCAGGATTATCCAGCAAAAATGAAACCAAATCACAGAAGAAAGTATTAGAATAGGTGACCAATCTCTTGGTCAAAATGTTTCATAAAGGAGAGGTGCAAAACCAAAGGGAGTGACTTCTGGAGCTTAGGGCATTGACATCTCAAAGTACAGCTGCAAATGAATGGGAAACTGGGAATGTACCAAAAAGCAGAACTATGAGAGTGTAGTGCCCTCTGAGTGTTGTAGGATTGTTAGAGGTTACAAGGATAAGGGCGAGAACTGGAAGGATTTAAACCGAAGCATGAGAATTTGAAATTTGACCTGTAAATCAGTCTCCAAAAGGTTCTGGTTAATGTTGGACTCTCAGAGTCTATTGCTCATATCATTGGTAATAATTGTTAGAGGCTCAGAAATTCATGGACTGAAGCACTATCTTTATAAAACAAGTAACAAAAACATCATCAGTGTAGGTAAATCCCAAGCCAGCATACAGTCATAGAGAAGGCATTCCTTCTCCAACCCCATCCTTTCCACATTGTTATGGAGGACAGGAGTTTATTTGTGCTTGTTCCTTGTCTCTATAAAGGTTCAAAAATGCATGCCCTTCCTAATTTAGACATTATCATTCATCAGGAACTGAACTGGGCTAGCCTTGCAACTATAATGGTTAAAAAGATCAAGTCAGAGGTTAGGAATGCTGCAATAAGATAATTCACCTCCTAACTCCCCAAAGCCTGCCCATCATGTCGAAGACACAAGTCAGGATGGTACATGTGATGGAACACTCTCATCTTGCCTGGATAAGTGCAGCTTCAACAGCTCTCAAGAAGCTTGACACCATGCAGGTCAAAGCAGCCTGCTTGACTGGCACCACATTCACAAGCATCTAATCCCCCCAACCATCGATGTTCAGTAGCAGTCGTGTGTACTATCTACAAGATGCACTGCAGAACTTCACTAATGAACCTTAGGTTAGCACCTTCTAAGTACACAACCATTTCCATCTAGAAGGACAAGGGCAGCAGATACATGGCAACACCACTAACTGCAAGTTCCCATTCAAACCATTCTAACTTGAACATATAACATCATTCCTTCATTGTCAATGGTTCAAAATCCTGGAATTCTCTTTCTAATGGCATTGTAGGTCAATATATAACACATAGTCTGCAGCAGTTCAAGAAGGCAAGTCACCACCACTTTCTCAAGGGCATGTATGAATGATCATTAAATGTTAGCTCAGCCAGTAATGGATTCATTCTGTTGGATACAGTACTTCTGGTTTGGAAGGAAGGACATTAGAATTTCATGTTTGCAAACTGTTGCTGTTTGTAAAATGTTTGTGTTTGTAAAATGCTATAGGGAAAGAAGTACATGGTCCCTTTAAAAGGTGATGTGCTTTTCTCTGCTTTCAGGTGCAAAAAAGATGTCTGTGCGCTTGCAGGTGCACACAGCACCTGAATTGAACATTTGCATCAAAAGGCTGTAGTGTTAGCAGACAAAGCAGCATATTTACCGAGACAATGGGTTTTTGAATTTTGCTGGCTAATTTATACCAGGTGCTTGGATACCAAAAACAAATTAAATTTAAATCTGAAATAATAAAATGTGAGGCTGGATGAACACAGCAGGCCAAGCAGCATCTCAGGAGCACAAAAGCTGACGTTTCGGGCCTAGACCCTTCATCAGAGCTCTGATGAAGGGTCTAGGCCCGAAACGTCAGCTTTTGTGCTCCTGAGATGCTGCTTGGCCTGCTGTGTTCATCCAGCCTCACATTTTATTATCTTGGAATCTCCAGCATCTGCAGTTCCCATTATCTCTAAATTTAAATCTGATTGTTTTGACAACATAGGACCAATCACTTTGTAAGAAATTGGTATGTCATATAGGGTATAAAAGATGAGGGCATTTTGAAAATTGGGGGGGAGCCAGTTGTCCAAATGCCAAGAGAACGGCATTCAGAATCACTGGCTCTCCCAGAATTCTCTAAGTCTTAGAATAAGCTCTATCTAAATTAAAGGCATCTATGACAAAAGTAGCTAGTATTCCTGACAAAAATAAATTGACAGAGAAGGTGTTTTTGACAAAGGGTTCATAGGGAAAGTGTTCCTGACAGATGATTTAATCAGAGAAGATACAGAACAATCCAGAATACGCAACCTGGCTATAATTTCGAGAGGCCAAATTTTATTTTGGTTTATACAAGTGGGAGTCATATTTATTGGAACAGCAACCGATTAAAATCTTGATTGATTCGGCAATAGTTAGTACTTAGAAGGGATTTTATTCAGTTTGTTAATAGTTTAGTTAATTTGTTCACTGTTAGAGTTAAGTAATAAATTGTTACTTGTTGATTATAAAGAGAGTGTCAGGGGTTTACTTTTAGTTAACCACTCCTTCATAATCTTTTAACAGGTTACAGGGTGAGGCGCACCTCTCTGGGTGTTTTGGTTTTAATTATCAGAGGGGGTGGGGTCAACCTCTGCTTCATTACAGCTCCATGAAAGAATTTTAAAAATTTGACTTAAACCTTGGTTCTCAAGTGCAAACACTAATGAGTTTTCAAAAATCTAAAAAGGGCATGTGTATGTTTAAACATGCATTAGAAAATATGTAATTTTTATATCATCACTATTTTCTAGACCATAATTATATCTTTCAATAATTATGTAGAAGGATAATAGCTAAAAACCTTTTGGATTGTGAATCAATCAAGCAGATAAAATTAAATTGCATAGGCTTTTACTTTTTCCCAAATGAATCACTAATAGACATATACTAATCGAAAGGAGAGATAAGGAAAGATGATTAAAAGTTTGGCGAAAGAACTGGATTTAAAGCAACATCTGCATGTGAAGTACTTGGGCAGGACAAACAAGACAAGGGAACATATCATAAACAGTAGGACCCTGGGAAGCACTGAGGGTCAGAGGGGTCTTGTGGTATACGTCCAGCAGACTCTTAAGGTATCAGGACAGGTCGACAAAGTGGTTAAGACGTCATATGGTATACTTGACTTCATTAAGTAAGGAATAGAGTTTAAGAGCAAGGTGGTTTTGCTGGAACTATTTAAAACATTGGTTAGACCAACATCAAGGAGACTCACCAGGATGCTGCCGCGGCTGGAGAGTTTCAGTTATGATCAGAGATTGGATTGATTGGGGCATTCTCCTTTGAGTAGAAGAGATTGAACGAGTACACAATTGAGATATATAAAATTATGAGGGGTATAGATAGGGAAGAAATTTTCTCCTTGAAGGGGGGAACAATGACCAATGGGTCTTAGATTTAGGGTAAGGGTCATAGACTTATAAGAGATGTGAGGAAAAACATTTTCACTCAGAGTTTGGTGAGAATGTGGAACTGACTGGCTATAAGGGTAGTAGAGAAAGAAGCCCTAATTAAGAAGCTTTAGATGTGCACTTGCAATGACGGGACATACAAAGCTATGGACCACGTGCTGGAAAATGGGATTAGAACAGTTCGGTAGTTGGTTTCTGACATGCACAAATGTGATGGACCAAAGGGACTTTTGTTGCACTATAAATCTATATAACTCTAACTGAACACCTAGACTGTTGCCAATGATATCGCAAATGAAGTAGCAGGTGGATTAAGAGTTAGTGGAACGCAGAGCTCTTGGAGGGTTGTAGGAGTGAAATATGTCAGAGATCAAGATTATTATTAACCTGGTTAGGAGGTTGATTGCGTGGCTTGAGTCAAAGAAGAAGAACATCACAGGGCAGGTAGGTAGATTATTATCTGAACGGTTTAATTTAGGAAAAGACAAGGTGCAATGAGATCAATATCATGGTGGAACAGTTGCTGAAGGTTAACATGCAAGTGCAGCAGGCAGTGAGGAAAGCGAATGGCATACTGACCTTCATAGTGAGAGTGTTTGAGTATCGGAATTGGGATGTCTTGCCACAGTTATACGGGGGCCTTGGTGAGGCCACACCTTGAATGTTGTGTTCAGTTTTGGTCTCCTAGTCCAAGGAAGGACATTCTTACTATGAGAGTCCAGCAAATGTTCACTAGACTGATTCCTGGGATGGCAGGACTGACTTATGAGGAAAGACTGGATCAACTGAGACCGTACTCACTGGAATTTACGTGAATGAGGGAGGTTCTTATAGAAACATATAAAATCCTGACTAGGCAGGCTAGGTGAGGGAAGAATGTTACTGATGTGGAGGAAGTGCAGAACTAGGGGTCACAGTCTCAGAATATGGGTTAAGCCATTCGGGGCTGAGATGAGGAACAATTTCTTCACTCAGAGAGTTGTGGAATTCTCTCCAACAAAAGGCTGTCAGCGTCATTTCATTAGATACATTCAAGAGGCAACTGAACGTGGTCCTTGCAGCTAAAGGGATTAAGGGCTACAGAGAGAGAGCAGGAGTTGGATACTGAAATTGCATGATCATATTTAATAGTGGTGCAGGCTCGAAGGGCCTACTCCTGCACCTATTTTCTATGTTTCTGTGTAACATTGTGGAGGTAAGTAACTGGCAGAATAGGGTATTCTGCAAACATATATATCTCAGCTATTCTTGAGTTTACTAATTACTTTAATTGAACATTATAGGTAGGTTAATAAATAGAGAGAATTGTGAAAAATGGATTAACTGAGAGTTAACTTTGGATGTAAACAAAAAGAACGGGGTACTTTCTAAATGATAAAAAGCTTAAAAATGGATTGATGATAAGAATTTTATAACTGCGATGTTGGTGGACATAGGGTATATGTGGCTCAGTGGCCAAAGTGGTAATGGCTGAATTAGACTCGGTACAGATTAGGATCGGGGCAGAAGAATTTTGGAAGATTATGGAAAAAGACAGTGTGAGCATGAGTGCATTGTGATAAAAATGGAAATTGCTGGAGAAACTCAGAAGATCTGGCAGCATCTGTGGAAAGAAAGCAAAATTAACGTTTCGGGTCCAATGACCCTTCTTCATATTGGAATAGTTGAGTACAAGATTACAAATGCACAAGGTCAAGACTTGAACCACAGGTGAGTTGTATATGGGAACAGGAGTAGACCATGTAAGCACAGTGGTTCCCAAGCCATTTCCCTAGAGACCCTACTGAGGGTCTATTGAGAAGCTTGAAGTTTGCTGAGACCCTGGACATGTGAAAGTAGGGGGAGAGGTGAGGAGAAGATGCCTGGGAGAACTGGGTGGGGTTTGCTTGGAAGAGGAAAGCTGGTGGAAATAGATACCAAGGGTAAAAGGAAATAGAAGCCTGAGATGCCTGGGGTGGGGGTATTTCGGAAGAGTGGTGGAGATGGAAATAAGGAAAGGTGGGGGGTGTGGGGAGAGAAGAGATCTGTGAGAATGGGACGAAGGAAAGCTCCTTACTCCACAGAGTTTTTAAATAAGCTCCCCATTAGGTATTTTCAGGATTAATTTCTGGTTACATCCAGTACCAGACGTTCTGACCATTCCCAAGAATATGGTAATATTGTGTCAAACAGGCTTTAAGTGCAGATAACTAACTACAACTTAATTGCAGTTTAGGCCTTGTTAACTATTCCAGTCTTATGACTCAATTTTTAAACGTTTGCCAGGTGTTTCTGGTCAATTATGCAATCATTTTTGGTGAAATTGGACTGAAATCAGCAAATCTGGTACAGGAGATCATGGAACTTTATGTATTACGTTTTATTCAGTGCAACCTGACTTTACAGTAATCTTTTCTGTTACTTTTAGAAACATTGTGTAAGAAACAAGACCTGCAAAACCAAGAATATCGGTATGGTGAAATAATAGAGTTTCCATTGATTTTGTTCATTTGCATGATTCAAGGGATGCTCCAAAATAAAACACGTTATGTCTTTGGGTGCAAGTCCACTAACAGGTACAGTTTAAAGTATTCAATGACATCTTAAAAATTGAATAAGGAGCTGCTTACTGTCCTTCAGCTCAATTTGAGGCACAATTTGCCTTAGAATAGCCAATTATTCCCAAAGTGGATTATCCATACCATTAAGTATGGAAATACAGTAGGTTTAGTGGTTCACATTGTGTTGATTTTAATGTTGTACTTGGAAATACCACAACTTCTTTATCCCTGTGGAATCTGTACATGTGAGCAAGTGTAAACTAATGAATATCTTAGACATGTAGCAATCACTCCCACTCCCACAAGAGTAGGCGGACTGCTTGGCCAATTGCAGATGACACCATTTGTGGACTTCTAAAACAGTAATATTTGGAGACTAAATTAACAGCAGTGACTGAGGAAGGCCAATTAATCAGTTCTGTTCTGTAGTTCCGTTGCTGTGGCCCAAGACCAACATGGCTGTCTCATGGTCCCATGGTCCCAGTGGCTGACAATCGGAAACTCTCCCACCATGGATCTTTGCAGCTGGAATGTGTTACACATACCAGGCCTTCCATTCAGAATAAACACTCAACTTCACTGCCAAGATCACCATCTCACGTCAGTCTGTATGTTGACACTTTGTCTACTTCGTCATTTAAAAGCTTCATCTTCCTTATATTCCAACAGCAGCTTCTAACCCTAACAATGAAGGTAATGTTGGTATGGCCCTACCATATCATAGGACTTCTGTCTCATTAGAGAAAGTGTGAGAAAGAGGAAGTGTGAAAGAATGAGAGGGAGACAGAAAGAGATAAAGAGAAAGAGTGAGAGAGAGACAGAGAGGGTGAGAGAAAAAAAGCCAGAAGCAAATTCATTCAGGGAAAGAGGCCAATAACTGTAGATGTGTTATGAACAGACTCTGAGCAGTCAGGTCAGGGGACAAGTCCTCAGGTTGCAGGTGTTTATATATTGCTTGGAAGCTAGCTCCAAAAGCCGAAGGCAATTGGGTTATGAGATGGATATGTTACGATGTACCAAAGACATGAGTTTAAGGAGCCCAAGTTAAACAATGGTGAGCTAAGTTAGCAGCAAGTTTTAAGGGTCTCAGAGTTATTAACTGATGTAAATAGCATCTACTGAATGTGCAGAAAATTACTTAAAGAAAATCAATTATAACTGTGCCAGCTAAGCAAGAAGCTTTAGAATAGAAATAGAGCTGACTCTTCACTGAGGTTTGAGTGTCTGTAAGTGGATTTCTGAGAAAAAAATGGATGAATTTTTCTTTCTGCTTGTGACACAATCATTGCAATTGTATTTGTCTAGTGTAATATCATTCATATCCCTCTTCAATGACAGAAACTTTGATATTCATTTCTTTGAAGGATATTGGTAGCCTCTTAAGAAAATGCCTGGAAGCTTAATGCCACAGTAATCAAAGTGAAACATAAAAGTGGTCTGTTCAGCCAGGTTTCACTCCGCAAACTGACCAGTCCAACTATTAACGTTAGTTCAGCTTCTAAAATTAGCTTGGCCTTGGACAGTGTGATGTGGTCGAATCTAGAAGAATGCCAAGGTGCTGTGGACAGATATATGGGGTGATGAACTTTGAGAAACTGTGGTGGTCCTCCTTTCAGCCGTGAAAATTAAGGGACGTTTGATAAGTGATTTGATTTGATTTATTGTACACACATGTACCTAAGTACAATGAAAAGCTTTGTTTTGTGAGCAGTGCAGGCAGATTATAGCAAACAAGGACATAGAGATCATCAGGTGCTTAGACAGAGAAAAATACAGAGCAGTTATAAGAAATGTTAGAATAAGATCTGCTGTAGGGAGCTTGCAAAGAGACCACCAGTGTCAGCGCCAGCTTAAATCATACTGTTCACAATAAGGACATTTTTCAATTGAGTAAAACAGGAGAAACTATTTGCGGGACATGGATTTAAATTAACAAAAGAGCCAAGGGTGACATAATGAAATAAATTTTTACACTAGGCGTTTTACAATGCACAATCTTCAAACTGTAAGTGGATAAACAATCTACAAGGAAACTTTTGTAGGCAACAGGGAAAGAATGGCATGGTGGATTAATAGGATGGCTCCAAAGGACATTGGGCAAAATGGCCTCATTCCATGCTCTATTGTTCTATGATCTTAGTATTGCTAAGGGCATTAACTAAGTTTCCATCCTACCTTCTGAAAAGAAAAACATCTTACCTCAAATGAGTAACTATTAGCCAATACTGCCAATCTGTATTTGGACACTTGGAGACCTAATCTTAGACCAGAAGACCATAAGACATAGGAGTGGAAGTAAGGCCATTCGGTCCATTGAGACCACTCTGCCATTTAATCATGGCTGATGGGCATTTCTACTCCACTTACCTGCACTCTCCCCGTAGCCCTTAATTCCTTGTGAGATCAAGAATTTATCAATCTCTGCCTTGAAGACATTTAACGTCCCGGCCTCCACTGCACTCCGTGGCAATGAATTCCACAAGCGCACCACTCTCTGGCTGAAGAAATGTTTCCTCACTTCAGTTTTAAATTTAACCCCTCTAATTCTAAGGCTGTGCCCACGGGTCCTAGTCTCCCTGCCTAATGGAAACAACTTCCCAGCCTCCACCCTTTCTAAACCATACATTATCTTGTAAGTTTCTATTAGATCGCTGCTCAACCTTCTAAACTCTAATGAGTACAATCCCAGGACCCTCAGCCGTTCATCGTACGTTAAACCTACCATTCTAGGGATCATCCGTGTGAATCTCCGCTGGATACACTCCAGGGCTAGTATGTCCTTCCTGAGGTGTGGGGCCCAAAATTAGACACAGTATTCTAAATGGGGCCTAACTGGAGCTTTATAAAGCCTCAGATTCTCAAAGTCTCTTACACCCTGATTTAAAATATGAAAACTTATGTACATTCAACATTGCTTTTTATTAAAGAAAAGTTTGTTATTGTACAAAAAGTGTATATACATTTAGATCACTAGATCTATTTTGTGTGCTGAGAGGAATTGGTTACAGGAAACGTCCAGGCTACAAGTTGATCAAAAATAGTCAGCTTGGTGCTCTTATTCAAAACACAGTTTTCAACATGTTGTATATTTACAGGCTGGAATGGTTGTACAATGTTTAAAATTTCTTTACATGAGATGCTTTATGCACTAAGAATGCACAACAAAGAACACATTTTAGCTCATATATATTGAAAAGATGCTTTGCATATCTTTCACAATAATTCTCACACATACTGAAACTATTTTCATTAAACACTGCATGTTAACTAGCACAGTACCAATAGCATTGCCATATTACAAGCATATTGCTGGAAACTGCTTCCAAAATATCTTAAACTGAGGAGACTGAGGGGTGATCCGATACATATTTATGAGGGACATATATAGGGTAGCTAGTCAGAGGCTTTTTCCCAGGGTAGAAAGGTATCTACAAGAGGGCACAGGTTCAATGTGAGAGGGGGAAAGTTGAGGGGAGAAGTGCAGGGAAAGTTTTTTTACACTGAGGGTGGTGGGTGCACTGCCAGTGGAGGCGCTGGAAACAGGCACATTAGCAATGTTTAAGATGTATCTTGTTCGATATATGAACAGGAGGCAAACAGAGGGACAGAAATCACGTATGGGCAAAAAGTGATGGGTCTAAATAAGGGATGCGCAGTGGCTCAATGCTTAGGCACTGCTGTCTCACAGCTCCAGGGATCTAGGTTCAATGCTGCCTGTGTGGAGATTACACGGTTTCCCTGTGTTTGTGTGTGTTTCCTCTGCGTGCTACGGTTTCCTCCCATAGTCCAAAGATATGCCGGTCAGGTGGACTGGCCATGGAAATTGACCATGGCATCCAGCAATGTGCTGGGCAGGTGGATGATTCATGGAAAATTGAGGGTTACAGGATAGGATCAGGGTGTGGGTCCAAGTGGGATGCTGTTCAGAGGGTTGATGGGCCAAGTGGCCTGCTCCTGTGTTGTATTGTATATTGAGAATGCCTTCACTATTTGAAAATAACAAGACATAGTAAGGCACTTCTTGATGCTATAATATGGGCTTTCCTAGCTTGGTACCATATATTTTAAAGAGAAGCCTTAACATTTACAATGTCTGCAAACTATACAGTCTGTATTGTCATGAGGTTTTAAAATGATAGATGTGGAATAATTAAGAGCTAAACTCAGAAAAGAAAGCAATATACAGTATGGCTTTGATGGTGTTTGTCAACGTACCTTTTGTTCTTTCAGCTCAGCCAAACTAAAACACTTTCCCAAGACAATGAATCAACTGATATTCACTGGGGAGTTCACATTAATGAAATAAAAGAAAGCACATATCTACTATTTATAAGGAAGAAATGGGCAATGTTTGGCTTGTGCCCTTGCCTGTTTGGTCTAGTATACAGTATCAGTGCTTTGTAACAAAAAAGAAACAGGATTCCCATTTCAAATAACACGCCTCTTGATGTAACATGTCAATCCACCAGCTACTTCTTCAAAACACATCAAGAAATCCCTATTCACAAATATATAAGCCTTTGCAAAATGTCCTGATTCTCTTTCTTCAGAATAAAGGTTTCTTTTTATACATTAAAATACAAAGTCTATATAAAAAAAAATCGCTCTTTAGGAATGTTAATATTTTGAGACAATCTGATTTTAAGCATCATATTTTGAAGTTACTGGAATTTGAAATTGGAATTGTTCTTTACTGTTCTTGAGGGTTTAAGACATCATATTAAGAAATTTATTTTCCTCAGCCAAGGTAGTTAACATGGAGCTCATGTCTCCTATTGCCATATTAGTCAACCCGGCTGGAATGGGCTGCAGAGTCAGAGAATTCCGAGGAGTTGTGAGGCGTGAGGAATTTTGAGAGAGGTTCTGCAGAAGGCTGGGGCTCAATGTGCCTGACATCAAGCTAGAATGGTCACCATCATCCATGATAGCATCAAAATCTATTTGTGCATGGTCTAGACTGTGGGAGTTTACTGTACTTGATACCTGGTTGGTGCCTGGTGAGGCCATTGCTGCAGCTTTGACACCTTGCATACGCTGTTGTTGCTGAATAGCACAGTCCATTTGGCCACTGAAGTTGCCATTTTGTTCATACATGTGGATCTGACCAGAATAAAACATCAAGTTGCTGTTTGAACCATCGTTATTACACTGTTGCGATTGCATCGAGAGTTGATTACCAGGCTGATTGTGGCTTACTTCGGATTGACTGTGCCCAGGGCTCATGCCATTCAACTGGAGTGGGCTTTGCAGATAACTTTGCTGTTGCATGTTTAAAGAATTCATTAAACCATGTTGTCTTGCTAATGGATTCGAACCCTGGCGTGGATGGGGCTGCATCATTCCATGACTTAAGTCATGCTCAGCAGAATTCATGACACTTGACCCCGCTTGGCTGAAGTTCTGCTGGTTTGGGCTGACTTGGGAATTAGTTTGACTTAAAACTCCATGGGCAGGGAAGGAGCTGTGGCCCGGATTTCTGCCAGACTGGACATGAGGCCCAAAGTTCTGTTGGCTTGCAACATGCATGCCTTGCGCTGGTGCATCTCTGGAACGGCACCCGTTCATCATCATTGGCAACTCGTTTGTGCCAGTCATTTGCTGATGAATCTGTGCCCGGACCTGCTGAGCTTGAGTGTAGCTTTTGATTGCTGCATCTTTGCTCTGCATCATTGCCATCTGCTTAAAGTCTTGAGTACCTGCTGGTGCAGGTGAGCCCATCATGTTGCTTGTTGGCATATTACTGCAAGCTGTTTGGCTGAGAGTCCTGCCAGCAATATTGGGGCTAAGCATTTGGCTGGACTGATTAAAAGTCTGGTGCGGGCTGAGAGGTTGGTTAGCGTTCTGGCACACGCTCATTGCCTGTGGTTGCGGCTGTTGTTGCTGCATATAATTCATCCTTTGCCCGTTCACACCGATACCTCTTTGCATTACACTCTGCTGCGCGAGAGCCATCTCGTTCTGGTTCATTGGCACAGTGGGCTGAGCGGAGTTGAGGTTCTGGTACTGGTCAAACATTTGCTTCTGCTGAACTACTGCTAGGTTTGACCGAGAGAACTGCTGCTTCGACTGGTCAGGAATGACATCAACTGTACCTGAGCTTACTTCATTCCACTGAACTGGCATGCTGTTCTTGTTCATGTTGGGCGATCCCTGGTATGGTTGACTCCCTGGACTGATCTGGCACTGTGTCATCATAGAACTTGGCTGATTCATGTTACCATCGACCACTGCCATTCCACGGTGGCCGTATGGGTTTTGATTCTGCACGGTCAAGTTTTCTTGGAAACCCTGCATTTGCCCAGTGAAATTCAACGGATTGCTATTCTGGGCTAATCGATTTTCCTGAGAGTTGATATACTGCACCACGTCATCGGGCAGCATTATATCATCCTCCACGGCTTGGGCGTCAATCTCGCCGGCCACGGTCTCCATGACAATGTTCTCGCTGATGCTGGGCGGCCTAGGCGAGTACGCACACCTGTGGAGGCTTCCATCCGACCGGGTGGGGTTTTGGAGGCCATAGTGATGCCTGTCCATTGCTGGCGGCAACGGCAGCGGGTTCATGTTGTTCATGCTGTTGAAGCGTTGGACCCTGGGAAGAGACAGGGGATCCACAGCTGTCCTCCTGACCGGATCACTTGCCCGCCTAGTGGTATTGCCAATGAGTTCATGAGGGCGGAGAGCTGCTGTGCCATAGCCTCGTGGAACGCCGTCGCTGCATCGCCTCTGAGAGGCAGGAGGAGGGAACGGAGCATACACAGAATTGGGGCCATCCCCCAGGAGCGACATTCTCGCCTTCTGGCTTATGCGCTCCATGTTTGGCAGAGGCGTTGGAGGTGGGCCCCCAGTCGCGGCAGCGTACTTAGCCTTCAGCCTGTACTGCTCAGCCGGCGTCAGATTGAGCAGGCCACCACAGTAGCTGACTTCGCTGGACCTCCGTGACAGATCCGTGGAGATGGGGTCATAGGAGTCGGCCGAGCTGATGTTATTTGGACGGCCGCCAACGTGGGAAGCCTCGCTGGAGCGGCGGCTGGACAAGTAAGGGGAAATGCCAGATGACCTTCGACTGACAGTGTAGGCCGAACTGATGGTGCTCGTGGCACTGTCACGGCGCTCATTCAGTTGATTCAAAACAGTGATCTCACTGTTGGACAGTTCCGTTATCCTAGGGTTAGGCAACATGGCAGTGGAACCACCAGTACTTGAATTCTCCAGTGAAACTCCTAAAGAACATTAAAAATAAGCACATTAATCTCTGCTTGATAAAGATGAAGCTACGTGAGAGAAAAGGAGATTCGATAGAATCCAAATGTCATGGAAGCAGGCCATTCAGTTGACTGAGTCCAACTGACCCCACTGAACAGCATCCCACCCCGACCTCCCATCCCCCAACCATATCCTTGTAATCCTGCACTCCCCATGGCTAATTCACCTAACCTACACTTCCCTGGACACTATGAGCAATATAGCATGACCAGTCCACGTAACCTGCACATCTCTGGGCTATGGGAGGAAACCCATGCAGACCCAGGGAGAATATGCAAACTCCATACAGTCACCTGAGGGTGGAATCGAACCTGGGTCCCTGGCACTATCAGTCAGTAGTGCTAACCACTGAGCCACTATCAATGTGGATGATGTAGGGCAGGAAGAGGTTCGTGTGTATCGTAAACACTGACACAAAGCTGTTGGGTCAAATGGACTATTTTTTGAGCTGTAAGTTCCATGTATACTTAAAGATTGTTACCATTTATACATCCTGAGCCATCTAGACAGGACTGAAAAACAGCAACTTACCATTCATGGGAATGAGAGGCAGCTTGGTGTTCTTGACTGGTGGCACTGGGTTTGCCCATGAAGGAATGTCTCTAACCTGCTTCAATTTTTCTTTCTTTAGTTGCTCAAGTCTTTGGGGTGCTGTCATGTTCTTTCTCAAATGAAGGCTGATTGCTGAAGTTCCAGATGAAACAGTGGAGTCCACAATTGGGGAATCGTCTAAGGCAGTCAAATCTCCCAGGCTACCTCCACTGTTGATGTTCATTTCTACTCCACTGTCATTGTTGTTGGTGCTGCCAAGTGGCGATGGTTCACTGCTGCATGAAGATTGGCCACCAGGGCTGGACTGATACATCTGTGTTGAAACAGAATAGATTCTTTCAGAGGTTCAAGAACAACAGGAACCATTTGCGTTATTACCTTAATATTCACACGTGTAATAAACAAATATTTTAATTTTTTTCCCCTTTCTGTTTCTGAGGTGATTCTAAGCAATGACTTACCCTCAATTGACTTTCCTACGGAGCATTTTACATTTGGTGAATTTTCACAGTGAGTGCTATCTATGCTTCTCAAATTGTGAAGGACATTGCATCTACAAAAGCAGATCCTGTCTTCGCATGCAGTTCAAGTCACTGTACCACGATGAACAGCAAGTACCTTGGTTGCTTTTCCTCTTTCCCAATCAAAGAGAACCCCCGTTTTTATTTGAAGATTTAAAAGTTGCCCTCAGCTAACTTGATATACATTGAGAACTGAAGGAGGCACCCTGTTGGACCACACAGATCAGAGACATAGCCTGTTGGGCTGTCAGTGTAGTATATGCTTTTTAAGAGACCAGCTCCATAATCTCAAGCCCATAAAAGCTCTTATGGTCCACATTGGCAGCAATGATGCAGATGGAAGTAGGAATGGTGTCCTGAAAGTTACATTGAAGGAGCTTGGCAAGACACTGAAAGCCATTAATTTTAAGACAGGAATTTGAGGATTGTTCCCAGTGTTATAGGAAAAGAAAGATTGAGAAGATGAACACATGGCTGGACAAAAGGTGTAAGAGGGAGATTTTTTGATTTCTGGGGCTGGTTCTGGGGCACGTGGACCCATACAAGGAGAACGGGTTACATCTTAGCAGGACTGGGACTAATATCGTCGATGGGCATCTTGCTGGTGCTGTTAGAGAAGGTTCAGAGTAGCTCAGGCAGATGGTAGCCTAAGAGGAAATTCAGGCAGAACAAAAAGAAAGAAAATTATGGAAAATAGAAAATATAAAGCAGCAGAAACAAATTCTGGAATCGACCAGTATAGTGTTTAAATAGGCAGATTAAAATGTCTTTGATGCATGCAGCATTCACAATCAGATAGGTGAATTGATGGCATTTGTAGAAATAAAAACATATGATTTAATTAGCATTATGAAAACAGGGCTACAGGGTGTCCAAACTGAGGGCTGAATACTAAACAATATTTGACATTTAGGAGGAATCAGAAGAAAGGAAACGGAGATGGGGTTGCGCTGATAATAAGGGATGAAGGAAGTCTGGTTGGAAGAACAAAATGCAGAACTAGTTTGGGTGGAGCAATGAAGCAACAAGGGGCAGCAAAGATTGGCAGGAGAGATTGATAGACTACGAAACAGCAGTGGTAATGTTGGCCACTTCAGGAAATTGGAGTATTGCATTCAATCCTGGTCACCACATTACAGGACAGTTGTGGAGGCTTTGCAGATAGTGTAGAGACATTTACCAGGATACTGCTTGGATTAGATGGTATGAACAAAGAGGAAAGGCTAGAAAAACTTGGGATGTTTTCTCTGGAGCAACAGAGGCTGAGGGGAGGCTTGGTAGAAGTCTATAAAATTATGAGATGCATAGATAGGGGTGACAGTCGGAATCTTTTTCCCAGAGTTATAATGTTTAGCACTAGGAGCAATGATTAAGGTGGAAGGGGCAAAGTTCAAAGGAGATATGAGGGACAAGTTTTTTTTACACAGAGAGTAGGAGGAATCTGGAATGCACTGCCAGGGGTGATTCCTCACGTATGTGAAAAAAGGCTCGGAGTTTTCCTCGATCCTATCTGCCAAGGTTTTCTCATGCCCCCTTGTAGCTCTCCTAAGCCCTTTCTTCATCTCCCTCTAGAGCCTTTTTGGTTCCTTGTTTCCTAAGCATTCTTCTTCCTCTTAACCAAACGCTCGACCTCCAGTGGAGGCAAATTTGATAGGGACTTTTCAGGGAGTTTTAGATAAGCATATGAATATGCAAGGAACAGAGGGATTTTGATCAAGGGCATGGAAAAGGGATTAGTTTAATTTGGCATCATGTTTGGCACTACATCGTGGACCTAAGGGCCCGTTCCTGTGCTGTGCAGTTTTATGTTCTAGAGTTGCACTTAGCAAGGAGAGTGCAATAATTATCGGTGTCTTCAATCTCCATCCAGGCTGGATAAATCTAACGAGCAGAATGTTGTGGAGGAAGAATTCCTGGAATGTATTCAAGATAACATTTGAGAACAACTGTATCACGAGATAGCTTAGAAACCCACTTCAGCACAGGCTGTTTTAGGTGTATTACGCAATGAGAAATGGCTATGAATAATTGCATTCTAAAAGAGATTTTACAGAAAAGTGACATTGTGCAACAGAATTTTCCAAAACCTTTGAAAAAGATGTAGCTCAGTCTGAACAAGGACAATTATAAAGATATGAGGAGGAAGTTGGCTGTTGTGGATTGGAAAATGTGTCATAAGGTTTGACGTTAGTTAGGGAATAGTTAGCATTTAAAGACTTACTGCTTGGTTTTCAAAAAAACCTACATTCCTCCAATGCAAAACTACCAAACAGGAAAAGTGAGAGAGCCACTGCTAACTAAGAAAATCAAAGGTAATATTAGATCAAAGGAGGAGGTTGGTAAAGTTACTAAAATAAATTGTGAACTTGAAGACTTAGAGAACCTTAGAAATTAGCAAAGAAGGGATGAAAAATTGATAAAGGAACAGAGATTAGAAAATGAATGTAAATTGACAAGGAACAAAACAAGAAATGGGTAGCAAAGACAAATCTGGGTCTAATACACAGAAATTTATAATACAACATAAAGAAATGTCAGAGAAGCTAAATAAGTACTTTGAGTCAGCTTGCACAGAGAAAGGCACAAGATGTCTCCTTGTAATAATTAAGAGCCAACTACTGAGAGTGTGCAACTGAAGCAAATTAATATTTGTAAATTAGTGTTGGAGAAATTATTGGGACTGAACATTGACAAATGCTTACCAGTCAATGAGCTTCACTTTAGAGAGCTAGAAGGGATGTCAATAGACATAGTGGATGATTTGGTGATCAGCTTTCAAAATTCTGTTCATTCTGCAATGACACCTTATAGATGCGACGGTTGCAAATGTAACCCCATTGTTTAAGAAAAGAAGGACAGAGAAAGCATGGAAAAACAAACTTATTAGCCTGATATTAATAGTAAGGAAATACTATAAACTACCATAAAGGATATATTTATTTAATATTTCAGAAACAATTGGGTGGTTGGATTTATGATGGAGAAATCAGGTTTGACAAACCTGGAAGAGTTTTTAAGGATATTACAAGCAGAGTCAATAAGGAGGAACTAGTGGATGTGGTGTATTTGGATTTACAGAAGGTGGTTGGTTCACTAATGTCCTTCAGGGAAGGAAACTGCCATCCTAACCTGGTCTGCACTACATGTGGGTCCAGATCTACAGCAACGTAGATAGACCGACATGAGGAGAGGCCACTTTGGAATTGGTGCTTGGCAATGAACTGGGCCAAGTGTTAGGCCTGCTGGTAGAAGAGCATTTTGGTGGTAGCAATCATAACTTTGTTACTTTTACAATAGTCATGGAAAAGGATAGGGACATACAGCAGGGTAAGGTCTATAATTGGGGGAAGGGTAATTACCCATTCTTGCCTAACAGAATTGTAACATAAATTGGGAACAGATGCTGTCAGGGAAGAGCACTATTGAAATGTGGAGATTGTTTAAGGAAAGCAACTGCATGTGCTCGATATGCCTATCCCTAGCAGGCAGGGAAGATGTGGTCGAGTAAGGAACCTTGGTTCTTAAGAGAGGTTGAATGACCGGTTAAGAGGAAGAAGGATGCTTATGTTAGGTTTAAGAAACAAGGAACCAAAAAGGCTCTAGAGGGAGATGAAGAAAGGGCTTAGGAGAGCTATAAGAGGGATTGAGAAAACCTTGGCAGATAGGATTGAGGAAAACTCCGAGCCTTTTTACACGTACTTGAGGAATAAGAGAGTGACCAGAGAAAGGGTAGGGCTGATCAAGGATTGTAAAGGGAATTTGCGGAGGGAGTCTAAAGAGATGGGAGAGGTCCTTCATGAATACTTTTCTTTGGTATTCACAACTCAGAAGGACCTAGTTGTAGAGGAGGACAGTGTGAAACAGGCAGGTAGGCTAGAGGGGGTCGATGTTAGTCAGGAAGATGTGCTAGGAATTTCTGAGGAAGTTGAAGGTAGATAAGTCCCCTGGGCCTGATGGGATTTATCCAAGGATTCTATGGGAAGCAAGGGAAGAGATTGCAGGGCCTTTGGCGATGATCCTTTCGTCCTTAGTGTCCACAGGTATAGTGCTGGAACATTGGAGAGAGGCAAACGTCATTCCCCTGTTCAAAAAAGGGAACGGGGATAACCCTGGAAATTACAGGCCACTTAGTCGTACGTCAGTGTGGGCAATTTACTGGAAAGGGCTCTGAGAGACAGGATTTATGATGACTTGGAAAGGCACAGTTTGATTTGTGATAGTCAGCATGGATTTGTGAGGGGTAGATCATGCCTCACAATCCTTACTGAATTCTTTGAAGACGTGACCAAACATGTGGATGAAGGTAGAGCAGTGGATGTGGTATACATGGATTTAAGTAAGGTGTTTGATAAGGTTCCCCATGGTAGGCTCATGCAGAAGGTAAGGAGGCATGGGATGGGGGAAATGTGGCAGATTGGATTCAGAAGTGGCTGACCCTTAGAAGACAAAGGGTGGTAGTGGACAGAAAATATTCAGCATGGCGCTCAGTTACGGGTGGTTTACCACAAAGATCTGTCCTGGGTCCTCTTCTATTTGTGATTTTTGTAAATGACTTGGACGAAGGAGTAGAAGGGTGGATTAGCAAGTTCGTGAATGATAGGAGGATGGTTCGCATTGTGGATGGTGTGGAGGGCTGTTCTAGGTTACAAAGGGACATTGGTAGGATGCAGAGCTGGGCCAGGAAGTGGCAGTTTAACCCTGACAAGTGTGAGGTGATTTATTTTGGAAGGACAAACTTGAAAGCAGAATACAGGGTTAACGGAAAGATTCTTGGCAGTGTGGAGGGGCAGAGGGATCTTGGGGTTCATGTTCACAGTTCCCTGAAAGGTGCTACCCAGGTGGATGGAGTTGTTAAGCAGGCGTATGGTGTATTAGTTTTCATTAATAGGGGATTGAGTTCAAGAGCCGTGAAGTTATGTTCCAGCTATACAAAAGTCTAGTTCAGCCACATCTGGAGTATTATGTCTGGTTCTGGTCGTCTCATTATAGGAAAGATGTGGAGGCATTGGAAAAGGTGCAGAGGAGATTTACCAGGATGTTGCCTGGAATGGAGGGAAGATCTTACTAGGAAAGGCTGAGACAGCTAAGGCTTTTCTCTTTAGAATAACGAAGGATGAGAGGTGACTTGATAGAGGTGTACAAAATGATCAGAGGTATAGCTAGAGTAGACAGCCAGGGACTAAACAGTCAGTGACTTTTCCTTGGGTGGAGGTAGGGCATAGTTTTAAAGTGAGTGGAGGTAGATTTCAGGGAAATGTCAGAGGTAGGTTCTTTACTCAGAGAGTGGTAGGGGCATGGAATGCATTGCCGGACAGGGTAATGGAGTTAGCCTCATTAGGGGCATTTAAGCGGCTATCAGGCATATGGAAGATAGTATGAGGTAGGGGTGGAGGTTCGATAGACCTTAGGATTAGGGTAAAAGCTTGGCATAACATCATGGGCTGAAGGGCCTGTATTGTGCTGTGCTGTTCTATGTTCTAATGTGAAGGGTCTAGGCCCGAAACGTCAGCTTTCCCGCTCCTAAGATGCTGCTTTCCTGCTGTGTTCATCCAGCTCTACACCTTGTTATCTCGGATTCTCCAGCATCTGCAGTTCCTATTATCTCTGAATCTTAACGGTCATCTGGCGTGAATGAATAAAGAAAAAAATCATGAGTTTGATGTCCTGAAATTGGCCTTTGCAGTGAAAACGTAAGCATTAGGGTAGGGGTCAATGTGCATCAATTGGTGTTTAAAGTGGTAAGGGCATGGAATGCCCTGCCTGCCAATGTAGTTAACTCAGCCACATTAGGGGCATTTAAACAGTCCTTGGATAAGCATATGGATGATGATGGGATAGTGTAGGGGGAATGGGCTGAGATCAGCTCACAGGTCAGCACAACATTGAGGGCTGAAGGGCCTGTTCTGCGCTGTATTGTTCTATGTTCTATGTTCTAAAGGCTTTGTATCTACTAGCTCTGATAATGCATTTAGTGACATTTCTATGTGATGATTAATTTATATCAAACAAATGAATGAATTTCAGCAATGACAATTTGGTGAAAATTTCTGAGGCTTTACTCCTTTGTGAGGTATCTACATGGTATTTGCAGTATTGAAACAGGCCATTCAGCCCATCAGTGTTTTATGCCCCACATGACCCTTCTGCTACCCTCTTCGTTGACCTCACCATATCCTTCCTCAATTCTTTTCTCCCACTCTTTTTAATTCATTCACGGGATATTGTGCCTTTGGAATTCCCTTCCTCAAAAGGCAGAGGATGCAGAATCTTTCAATATTTTAAAAGCACAGGTAGATAGATTGCCAAAGGGATGGAAGATTATCAGGAATATCGTATTGAGGTTAAAATCAGGTCAGCCATGATCTTAGTGAATGGTGGAGCTGGCTTGGAGGGCTAAGTGGCCTATTGTTTATATGTCATCCACTTTAACCCTGTGGTGGGGAAAGACTTTTCTCTTAATTATTGCAATCTCTCAAAGAAAGGCAGGATGGACTAAATGTCTTCCTTCTATGCCGTGTGTCTCCATGCATCTTCCTCTTATTAAAAATAGATTTCCTGTTGATAGTTATTTAAAACAGACATAAACTGTATTACACTTATGTAGCTGAATGGGAGAAGTTACAACTGTATCAACCCTACTCTGCAAATCTCTACTTGACAGCTATGAATAGGCCTTTATATCCACAAGTCAATTCATTTATAAATAGGCACTGCACAATCTTGTACCAATGGTGTTAATATAATGTGTTCCAAACAGTGGGAATGGGTTCTATATTTAGCTATGATTGATAAGGAGAATTTTATAAGTGGGGTAAAGCATAATTTCATGTTTCCAAACTCTACTACTTCAGATTGTTCAGATCATGTGATCCATGAATATAGTTTAATTCTAACTGTTCCCCATTTCGTTTCTCCCCAAAGCAATATATCAAATTATACTTACTTCTTACGGTTCTTTAAACCAATCTAAAAGTGCTCTATTTCACAGAAATATTTAAACCCGCTTTAAATCTTTTTTCTTTAACTAATACTCTTCAGCTGTCACAGATTGCAAATGTAAAACAATTTTTAAAATGCTGCCTATTTATCCTACTTAAGTGCCACTGATGCAGGGTAATTTACAAGTGTTGTTGATTATAATGAAACAGGTTCAGTATAGGTGTAAAGCAAGAGAGATGATAGATAAAGTAAACCTTTACTCACCTTAGTACCGACTGTCCTTAGGAAGGTACAGTCAGGAAGGAAAGGATATTGAAGCAGCAAGCATAGCAACAGAATGGGTGTCAGCAGCAGAAGAAAAGGAGGAGACCACTGTTAGTAGGTTAGTACAGAGGCATGGTTGGTTAATTTCACACTCGTGTTTTTGGAAGAGAAATGCATAAACTCCAGATCAATACTGCTATATCTCCCGCACAGTTCCCTGCTAAAGTAACTCAGTCAAATTTGACAATACTCTTAACTGTACAGTGCTGATGAAAGGTCATTGACCTGAAATATTAACTCTGCTTCTCTCCACAAATACAGCTTGACTTGCTGACTTTCTCCAGCACTTTTTTGTTTTTATTTCCAATTTGCAGCATTTTGTTTTTGGTAAAAAAAAAGCTTTTCCTCCCTTGCTTTGATTATTTGAATGACCTAATGACCCTCCTGTGTACACAGGAAGCAGGGAATGCCTCCTTATCCAGGCCTCTACTCCTGCACAAGGAACCTGGTATTTAAGAGGCATGCCCTGAAGAAGGGGTGGTATCTCTGTGTCCAGATTAGCTGCCTGCTCCGTGATTCACATAGTGTGGAAGGAATCTAGTTCCTTGTTCACCTTATTTGCTTTTCAGCCATTTGATGGGACATCCGTTTTGAGACATAGATTAGATTAGATTTCCTACAGTGTGGAAACAGGCCCTTCGGCCCAACAAGTCCACACCGCCCTTTGGAGCAGCCCACCCAGACCCAGCCCCCTACAACCCACACACCCCTGAACACTACGGGTAATTTAGCATGGCCAATCCACCTAGCCTGCACATCTTTGGACTGTGGGAGGAAACCGGAGCACCCGGAGGAAACCCACACAAACACGGGGAGAATGTGCAAACTCCATACAGACAGTTGCCCGAGGCTGGAATCGAACCCGGGTCCCTGGTGCTGTTAGGCTGCGCTGCTAACCATTGAGCCACCATGCTGCCCGACATGTCGAAAAGTCAACAGCTTGAACCCAACACCCAGGCAACCTCCAATAAAAGTTCCAGCTGGAGGCAGCAACTGGCCTGGACTGAAAGACAAAAGGCCTTTTATGTTTTGCAGGAGCCATGGGATCAGGAAGCAGTGCTGACATCTTTCTGACTCCTGTGTTTGGTTATCACCAAAACAGAGAAAATAAAGACCACTTTGACAGGCTTATTATCAGAACAATGACCTGAAAATCCAAGCCAATTTCAAAGCTTCAAAAGATCCTTCTGACAAAAAAAGGAGTCAACATACACATAGATTATAAATATGGAGTGCCCATGTTGGTGCAGAGGATTAATTTCTCTCATTGGGTGCCAAGGATGGTCCACTCTGTGTGGGTGCGCCTTACTCTCACATACATCCAATTGGTAACATGCCCCACAACGCTTGGTACTGACATATC
Organism: Stegostoma tigrinum; assembly: GCF_030684315.1. Taxonomy (NCBI): domain Eukaryota; kingdom Metazoa; phylum Chordata; class Chondrichthyes; order Orectolobiformes; family Stegostomatidae; genus Stegostoma; species Stegostoma tigrinum. The sequence goes on from NC_081360.1 coordinate 88,375,971, forward strand.
AAGTGGGTATAACCCTTACTTTATATGTCTGAGCTGAAAAATTGGGACCAGTTCCTCATACAATTATAGAACTAAACTTGCAAGTTATTAACTGAAAAATGGGTGGTTGAGTTATATGCTTGAATATAGGCTGAAACATGCACCTCGGCAGCGAGAAATAAAGTTGTCTTGTGCAGACATACTTTTTTCTAAAAGGATAAAACAGAAAGTGGTGGAGTAACTCAGGAGGCCTGGAAGCATCTTGGAAAGAGAAGCTGAATTAACATTCGGGTCTAGTCAGACTTCTTCAGAACCCTGTCTGACATTTCGTACAGCATAGAAGTTGGAGGTTTAAAGAGCTGGAAGCAATGTGTCAATCTGATGTTGAATATTAGCAATAATTTACATGACTCCCAATCTTGTTAATGAAAAATAATTCACTTTTTTCAGATGGTTTTACTGCCAAAAAATATATTTACTGAACATATTTTCTTCATGGATTAATGTTTATTAATATGCATGGACCAAGTGGTCCCTCTCTAGAGTGTACAATATTGGCTTTGGCAAATCCAATTCTATTAGGGTTTTGTAGTTAATTGCTGTGATATTCCCTGCTATTTGTCGTTAGCTATTGCTTTACTACTCTTGCCAATAATTCTTGGACTTACCATGGAATTTTCTGTTTTGATGGTTTTTACTTGCAGGCAGTCATCCAGGCTCCCACTGGTGCTGTTTGCTTCAACTTTTTCCTCAGCCCCTCTACTCCCAGGCCCGATGGTGAGATCATGGTCACTGGGTTCCTTGGGGGGTGGGGGTCTGGGATGAGTGTCGTTGCGTTGTTTTTTTGTCACATGGGCATCTGGCCCATGGACAGTCTTCACGTGTTTCCGAAGGGAGCTAGGGTCTGTATATCTTTTGGTGCAGCCAGGAATTTTGCAAACATACGGTTTCTGTGAAGAGAGTAAGCAATGTCAGGTACAGCGAAGGAAATGACCTTCGAATAAAGAACAAGTGTCATCAATAAATCCGGTGGGGAATTTAGGAGAATCTGCTTTACTCAGAGAGTGGTGAGAATGTGGGAATTTGCTTCCTTTGGAATGGTTCAGGTGAGTCACACACATTCATTTAAGATTAAGCTGGGTAATACAGGAGGGGACAATGAATAGAAGAAGAGATAGTAAGAACTGCTGATGCTGGAGTCTGAGCTAATACAGTGTGGACCTGGAATCAGGGGAGCAGAAAAGCTGACCTTTTGGGTTGGGACCCTTCATTTTTCTGAAGAAGGATCCTGACCCAAAACATCAGCTTTCCTGCTCCCCTGATGCTGCCTGGCCTGCTGTGTTCATCCAGCTCCTCACTGTGTTATTAACCATTAGAAGGATATGATTTTGAGAGTGGGTTGAAGTAAGGTTGGAGAAGGCTTGTGTACCATATGAACATGGACCAAACAACCTATTTCTGCACTGTGAAGCTTTGTACAATCTCCCAGAGCCATTGAAAGTATAAAATAAACCTTCAGCAAAAGCATTACAACTTGGCTTAGCAGCCCTCCCCATGTTTCCCGAGTCAACTTCATTTATCTGATTTCTAACCACTACCCTCAGCTCCTTGGAATATATCAAATTGCCTTCTGAACACATTCAGATTATCAATCCAATTTCCTTTCCTGACAGTTTACTCCATGAGTCTAACACCCTTCTGGGCAATGACACAAAATTCACACAGGCCTGGAGCAAGACTGGAGATGAGAAGAATTTTGTTTCCCCCCGCAGACTAACAGCCATGTGAGCAGCCAATCGAAAAAGATGGTTTATTCTCAGTCAGTAGATTTCTTTGAAAAACAACTGACTGAATAGCTGTTTGGGGATGAGCAGCGAAAACTAAACAGTGATTTATATATCTGGATGAGTTATGTGGGAGTTGGGAAGATCAAAAGAAAGTTTTTTTATAGATGAATGATAGGAGCGAGTTTCACAACTGAGATGATATATCAAGCAGCAAGCTGATGCCCTTCTTTCAACGCAAACTTGCCATATTCTTACAGGTGAAAAATTAAATCATTTTATGTTCTTTACTACTCCTTTATTTGCTCTTAGGTAGAATTCCCACGCATTTCTTTCTGTTTTATAGTTATTGCTGTGCTTGGGTACTCCACATTCCTTTCCTGCCTATTTTCTCCTCCTTTCTCAAGTGCTGATAGATGTTTATAGCACACAATGGCGTGATTCAGCCCATCAAGTCTATACCAGTCAAAAAAGATCTAAGCACACTTTTTCAGCTCCTGGCCCTTAGCCCATGATCAGTCATTCTAGCATCGGTGGTACTCTGTAGCAATGTCAGGCAATTAAGGCCACACACACTGCTCAATACAACAAATCTCAAACAGTGGACATTTGGATGAAAGGACTGGAACCCGGGGCCTCAGATACCATGTATTGTTTCTGCGACACTGTGCGAAGATATCCTTCGCAGTATTAATATTGAGTTGATTTTATTCCTTGCACCCCAGTGTTCACTTATCTTCATCTGAAGGCTAAGACTCAGCCAAGTGTGGGCATGGGTGACTCCAGGGGTCATTAACTCCATGCCCCTACCAGCAGAGAACATGGGCAGTCAAGCATTAATTAGACACTGTTGACCATCTCGTGTTTTGTCCAATTAGAAGCTATGCCACCAAAATCTCACACTGCTGGTGCCTACTGGCCAATCAGAGGCTGGCACCTTCTCTGAGCCCCAGGGATCCTCGCTGGATGACCAGGTTGTGAAGTGAAGAGCTGCCAAAATGGCAAGAAGGCAAAAGTGTGATTTTTGTTTTGGGTATCATGGGATCACAAAGAGAGGACAGTCGGAAGGTTAGAGGGACAAACATAGGAAATAGGAGCAGGAGTAGGCAATCTGCCCCATCGATCCTGCTCCGCCATTCAATAGGATCAGGGCTGATCTTTTCATGGACTCAGCCCCGCGAGGGGCAGGGATCTTGAAATTTCGTGCCCAAGCCCTTGTACCACCTGCCACCAAACATACTCAGGCTGAGGAAAATAGAAGCCCGCCCCATCCCACAAAACCACCAGGCACATCATCTGCCCCTTTTCAATGAATCTCTACAGTGTAGAAACAGTGTAGAGGGGATGTCAGAGGCAGGTTCTTTACGCAGAGAGTTGAGAGAGCATGGAATGCGTTGCCAGCAGCAGTTGTGGAAGCAAGGTCATTGGGGTCATTTAAGAGACTGCTGGACATGCATATGGTCACAGAAATTTGAGGGTGTATACATGAGGATCAATGGTCGGCACAACATTGTGGGCTGAAGGGCCTGTTCTGTGCTGTACTGTTCTATGTTCTATGTTCTATGTTCTAAGCCATTTGGCCCATCATGTCCACTCTGGCCCTCTGAAGAGCATCCCATCCAATCCCGACAAATCCCATGGCTAATCCATCTAATCTATATATCCCTTGACACTATGGGCAATTTAGCATTGCCAAACCACCCTACTTGGATAACTTTGGAGGAAAACGCACATAGACAATGGGTAAATGTGCACACTCCACACAATTACTCTAGGGTGGGATCAAACTCAGTCCCTGGCACTTTGAGGCAGCAGTGCTAACTACTGAGCCACTGTGCTGCCCCACAAGCTTTCCCACATGCTGTGAAGGCAGGTAATTAGGTGGGTGGCAAATTAGGCCTTTAACTGACCACTTAAAATCCTTGGTTGCTGGTAAGCCAAGAAGATCTCCCTGGGCCATCTTGTGATAGAGTGGTAGTGTCCCTATCCTGGGAGGACTGGGTTCAAGTCCCAAATGAAAAAGAACGAAAGGTTTCATTTGGGCTCTTGGGGTGCAGAGGTAGTGTCCCTACCTCTAGGCTGAGAGGCCTGGGTTCAAGTCTCACCTACTCCAGAGGTCTGTAATAAGCAGGATTAATCACTTGTTAACAACCTTGGTAACTGCAGAATTGACTAAAATGCAGCTTTATACTGGACCATTCAAGAGAAAAGACTTCCCTGAGCTCACTTGTGGCACTGCAGTAGTATCCCTGACCAGGAGGCCTGCTCTGGAGGTGTATAATAACAGGTTGATTAGAAAAATTGGTTAAATAAATAAAAAAAAACTCCCTGGTGAGAAGAGGGTAAGAATTTCTCCAGGCCAGCAGTTCTGAGGAAGCGTCAGTTGTACCCAAAATGCTAACTCTGAATTTATCTTCACAGATGCTGCCAGATCTGCTGAGCTTTACCAGCAACTTCTGTTTTTGTTCCTCACCCAGCTACTTAATTTTCCTGCAGTGCTCCAGAGAGGAGCAAATCTCACCAATGAAGTTAATAAAAGTTAAGAATGGGTGCAAGTAAAAATCATGGAATTATAGAGTACAGAAGAGGCCTTTCAGCCCATCAAGTACACAACTATCCACATTAATTGCCATTTTTCCCTAGCTTTCAACATTATGACACTTCAAGTACTTTGAAATGGCTGCACGATTTCACGCCTCAACTATCCTCACAGGCATTGCATTCCAGAGCCCAATCATGTGTTTACTTACCTTCTTTCCAACTGTGCTGAGAGAATAAAAGGAAGCCCTATCAAAGAGAAGTGTGAAGTTCAATCTTGAAGAAAAAAAAATCACCGTTATTTGATTTGGGATCTGATAGTGCTGCTCTTTGGAATACCAACCACCCGCATCACTCCTGTACAACTGTGAGCTTGAAACTTTACTTAACGGAGTTGCCAATCTCAGTGAAGCTGGACGGAGTCAGAAGCCAATCAATAACAAGAATAACTTCCATCACATTACGCTGTCAATATACTAGAACATCCACAGCCATTTTGCAGAAGTACAATCAAACAATATTTGATATAGAGCCACTTATACTGAGGGGATTTTCGATAGATGACCAAAAGAATGGTCAAATAGACCATTTGAAAGTGGCTGAGGTGATGAAGAGTCAGAGAGATTTAGGAAGGGAATTCCACAGTTGACACAACTTATGGTGGAGTGATTAGGCCATAAGATGTAGGAGCAGCTACAGGTCATTTAGCTAATCTGGTCTGCTCTGCCATTCCATGAGATAATGGCTCATCTGATAATCCTCAACTCCACTTTCTCGGCTTTTCCTGATAGCCCTCGATTCCCTTACGATTAAAAATCTGTCCCCCCGGCTTGAATATTTTCAATGACCCAGCCTCAACAGCCTTCTGTGGTAAAGAAGTGTACTGATTCATTAGTATTTGAGAGAGGAAATTCTTGATCCTCTGTCTTGAATTGGTGACCCCTTATCCTGAGGCTCGGCTGTTTGTTCCTGGACTCTCGTACAAGGGAAAGCAATCTTTCCACATCTACGCTGTCAAGTCCACTAAGAATCTTGTCTGTTTTGAAGCGATTGCCTCCTATAATCCTAAATTCCAATGAGCACAGGCCCAACCTAATCAACCTCTCTTCATAAGAAAATCTATGCACATGCAGGAATCAAATTAGGCCATCTTCCCTGGACTGCTTCCAACACCAGCATATTTTTTCGTAGAAAATGACATCCAAAACTGTTCACAGTATTCCAGCTGTGGTCTAACTAGTGACTTGTATAGCTTCAGGAAGACGTCCTAATTCTATATTCCATTCCTTTGGAAAATGATGTGGTCAACAAATCAGATTGGAAAAGAACTTGCAGCTCGAGGGTATGGGGCTGAAAGATAAGATTATGGTGACAGGGAGGGGCAAGGTCACAGAGAATTTGAAAATAAGGATGAGAATATTAAAATCAAAGACACTTGTCTGTATATAAGTCAATGCCCACAGGCTCAGATATAATGGTAGGATTAGGAACCTTCCAAGCCATTTCCTCAGGTGCGATTCTCAACCATCTCAGGTTGACAATTTTAAATCGATTAATGAAAAGATCAAAAGTCAAAAACAAATTTGATAAGTAGTTGACTTTGGTTTGAAAAAACACATGAATGTACTTCAATAAAAAGTGATCCAAACTTCTTACTCGGAGCAAATCACTGCAAATGCTAGAATATGTACTTAAAACAAGAAGTGCTGGAAATCACAGCAGGTCAGGCAGCATCCATGGAGAGAGCGCAAGCAAACATTTTGACTCTGGGGGTTCATGTGGCACAATCTTTATCTCTTAGCCAGGAGGTCAAGCCCCATTAACTACAGAGATGTACAATAACATCTCTGAGAAGGCTGGCTGCAAAATATCTACAGTTAGGACAAGAAGTGATGAATGCATGGGAAATTCCAGAGTTTAGGTGCTAGGCAGCCAGTATAGGAGTGATCAAAACTGGAGAAGTGCATTTGATCAGAGGCCTGAGGTGCGGCAGCACAGAGACCTCAAAGAGTTGTAGGGTTAGAGCAGGTTTCAGAGATAGGGAGGACAGTGGATCATCAACAGATTTGAAAACAAGAATGAGAATTAAGGTATTGGTGGAATGGTCAGCACCATAGGGGTACCAAGGGAACAGGATAAGGTGTGAGAAGCAGAGTTTTGGATTGGTTCAGCAGTCGGGCTAAAAGATCATTTGACATGGTCACAATGCACAAGGGCTTCGAACAATTGGTGGGAGCATGACGCTCAGGGTGTATTCAAATCTCAGAGTTAAAGTTGGGTGCACTAACATGATATCCTTTCATTTCACAATTTACAAATGGACTGAAGCTCAAACAAGAAGGTTACAGGCTCTGCCAGGGAACAAATGTTTGGTGCAGGATACTATTCACATGAAATGCTTATGAAGTGTGCTGAGACTATAAAGGTTTCTGTAATTATCACAGAGTCCAAGGCAATCAGGGCTATTTTGGACCTCTCCACCTGGATGGTCCCTGGGTGCAACCTTTTCAGAACTTGTCCAATTCAATTTTCTATCCATCAGTGATTAAGTCACGCTTCACTAATCTGCTGAAATTCCTTGAGGAGGTAATTGGTCTAATGAATTAAGGCTATTCCGGTCTTGGATTTTCAAAACAAACTTGCTAAACCTCCCTTTATGAAGCTTGTAATGAAGATTAAGTGGAATTAGTGGAAACTAACCTCAGTAGATGGGATAAAAATCTCTTTGCAATAGATTTAATATTTTAATTAATTCACAGGATGTCGGTGTTGCTGGCTAGGCCAGTATTTATTGCCCATACCTAACTGTCCAGAGGGTAGTTAAGAGACAACAACATTGAGTGTGGAGTCACACTAGATCAGATCATGTAAGGATGACAGTTTCCTTCCCTAAAAGACATTTAGTGAACCAGATTGGTTTTTACCTGACAATCCACAATGGTTTTGTGGTGATCATTACACTCTTAATTCCAGATTTTTACTGAATTCAAATTCAACCATCTGCCATGGTGGGATTTGGCTAGTTTGCAGAACATTACCTGGGCCTCTAAGTGGCGTAGCTCTTGGGGCTGCTAATTAGTGGAGTTCCAACTGGATTAGTGGCATGGGACAGACTTTGATGTGATGGGGAAGATCCATGGCCCAGATCACAAAACATGGCCTGTGAGGAATGCAAACCCTACCTTCCACACCCCTCCTCCTGCCTGAGGCCCAAGCAAGCAAACTGAAGGCCTTCCGACCCCACCTCTAACATACTCCCAAAAACTTGGTAGGGAGGCAACGGCCTAGTGGTATTATCGATGGACTGTTAATCCAGAGGGCCAGATAATGGGTTCAAATCCTGCCACAGCAGATGGTGGAATTTGAATTCAATAAAATATCTGGATTAAGAATCTAATGATGACCATGAACCGATTGTCGGACCAAACCAACTAGTTCACTAATGTCCTTTAGGGAAGGAAACTGCCATCTTTACCTGGTCTGGCCTTCATATGACTCTAGGTCCCAGCGATGTGGTTGACTCTCAAAAGAAAACCGTTCCCTGGGCAATAAATGCGGCCTGGTGAGCGACGCCCTCATCCTGTCAATGAATAAAACGTATCTACAAACCGCTGTCTCCCTAAGGGCATCAATTGGGATAATGATTCTATGCCTAAACTGATCCACCTTAAAACCACCACAAGTTCCAGGTAGCTGGAGATACAATCTGCAGAATCTCCCAACTGGTGGGGGATGGTAAAATTCTGCCACAGGTCATCAAGGTGCTTAGAAGCTTCGTAGATGGATTTAAGCAGGTGATGTGGCATGAGTTGGGAGTACAGAGCTAGAGGACAAAGGTCTACAATTAAAATGCTTCAAGTATGCTATCACATCTGATGCAATGTACCAGAAATGTGGAATATGCTCAAGCTAAGGAAGGTAATAGCATCTCAATGCCACACTGTGAAAAAGATTTGCATAGAAATGTTAGAAATGGTATGATCAGTTATGATCATATTGAAAGGCAGAGACGGGTTGAGGGGCTGAATGGCCTACTCCTGCTCCTATTTTCTCTGTTCCACGTTTATGTGAGAGACAAGAATAAGTAATAAGTAGAGCCAGAAACAACTGCATGTTATGTGGAACATAACGATTTTTAAAGAGACAGGGGTCGTACAAATGGAAGGCATCAGTAGACTTGTTAGCTACTTTGGGTTATGCTTGATTTGAAATTTTTCTGAGCAGAGTAAATGGGGTGGACACTGACCAGGAAAGAACAAACTGTACGTTCATTCAACAGCCCAAACAGCTGTCCCATATGTTTTGTTATGATCTCAGATCACTGGTCATGCATACTCTACGCATGATCAGTTAATAAGATAGTGTTGTGAGCAAAGCAATGCCACTGGTGTGAACAGTTCATTATAGCTGTCAGCTCAGTGACTTTAACACAGTAGAATAAAGAACAAAGAAAATTACAGCACAGGAACAGGTCCTTCAGCCTTCCAAACCTGCGCTGATCGAGATCCTCTGTCCAAACCTGTCATCTATTTTCTAAGGGTCTGTATCCCTTTGCTCCCTGTCCATCCACGTACCTGTCCAGATACATCTTATAAGTCACTATCGTGTCTGCGTCTACCACCTCCGCTGGCAAAGTGTTCCAGGCACCTAACTCCCTCTGCGTTAAGATCTTTCCACGCATATCTCCCATAAACCTTCCTCCTCTCACTTTGAACTCACGACCCCCACGCTGGGGAAAAGCTTCTTAGTATCCACCCTGTCCATACCTCTCATGATTTTGTAGACCTCAATCAGGTCCCCCCTCAATCTCCATCTTTCTAATGAAAATAATCCTAATCTACTCAACCTTTCTTCATTGCTAGCGCCCTCCTTGTAGTTCACTCTATAAGACTAAAAGATTAAATGAACTAACATACATTTTGGGAAAATATCATTTGTACATTTTTCTCAAAATTAATTTATGGAAACACCTTGGAAATTTAAAGTACTCAAATTATTTTCAAAAAATATTTTTAACAGCAATGAGATTAAGAAATACTCAATCTAACTGTAACATTTAACGGTGGTCTTCCAAAGACTGAAGGCAACTACTTACAAGTGGAAGATAATAAAGTGCCCAAAACGTCAGCTTTTGCGCTCCTGAGATGCTGCTGGGCCTGCTGTGTTCATCCAGCTTCACACTTTATTATCTTGGATTCTTCAGCATCTGCAGTTCCCATTATGTCCTCTTACAAATGGATATCTTTTAACAATTAAATTCAGAGGTTTTGCCATCTCTCAGTCTTATTTTGCAGTCACTTGTGGGATGAGGCTGGCTGGCATTTATTGCCCCTCCCTGGCTGCCCCTTGAGAAGGTGGCGGTGAGCTGCCTTCTTGAACCGCTGCAGACCACATGATGTGCATTGATTCACAATGCCTTGGTGGTGGGGTGGGGGGGCGCAGCAACAGTATTCCAGGATTTTGACTCAGTGACAGTGCAAGAGCAGCAATATACTTGCAAGTCAGGACAGTGAGTAGCTTGGAGGGGAACTTGCCGGTGGTGGTGTTCACTTGTATCTGCTGCCCTTGTGCTTCTCAATGGAAGTGTCTTGGTTTTGGAAGGTGCTGCCTAAGGAGCTTTGGTGAATTTCTGCGTGTATCTTGTAAATAATTGGCTCTACTCTTATATCTGAGTCAGAAAAATATGGGTTTAAGTCAAATAACTCCAGAAATTTGAGAACACAAATCTGCGTTGAATTTCCAATGCAACATTTAGAGAGTGTTAATGCTGAATATACTGCCTTTTAGGTGACACTTTACATTGGAGTCCCATCTGCTAGCGCAACTGAGTACAAGTGATTCCATGCATAATTTCAAAGGAAGGTCTGAGAGTTATTCTTGGTGTCCTGGTCAATATTTATTCCTCATCTAGCATCACTATAAAGATTATTTAGTCATTAGAAATATTTATGGAATCAGACTGGGTACAAACTGGTTACTATATTTTCAATATTGCAACAATGACTCTGCTCCAAAAGTACTTCATTGGCTATTAAGAGCCCAAAACCATGAAAGGTGCTATATCAATGTGAGACTTTATTTCTTTTCCAGTGATACTTGTAATTCACACACCTAATTTCAATCCCTGAGCAGGGGTGTTATCTTGCCTTGATTCAAGTCCAAGCAGTCTTCCTCTTGACCTTTCATCTTATGCCTGTGACAACATCTGCTAACATGTTATGGCTACACAGCTCCCAGAACTTTACTGGCTCTTAAGTGCCTTCATTATAGAAATGAACAGCTTACACATGTCCTGTCAGTTTTATGGCATACAAATTAAGGCCAATCGGTGCTCAGAAAATACTCTTTTCTAAAACAGCAAACAATACATTTGTAGACGGGGAAAAAAAGAGAAGAATGTGAGAGAAAGGGACAGAAGATAGAAAAACACTTTATTATTTCTGCAAGGCTCATAAAGCTCAAACTCTCAGAGATCTTTTGGAAGTGAATGCTTCTTAACCAAGCAGTTTTTTAAAAAAACAACTACCTCTTGATGATGGCAATTACAGCCGATGAGCTAGGAATGTTTGGCTCGTAGCTCTGAACATGTGGGTAACAGACTGCAGGACTGAAAGCCATTGGCAGCTGACAGAAGACTGGAATAAAAGCCAAAGGAAAAAAACAGTACCAATTTATTTCCTTCCCGTATAAGTAGTTTGTTTTAAATGCAACAATGGCTAAAATGATCAAGAATCTTTCCTTGTTTCTTGTTTGCTCAGATGATGTCAGCTTTCCGCCAACGAGAGGTTGAAATGAAAATTACAAGAATTAGACAGGTTTTGACTTCAAAGTTCAGTTCAATATGTTTACATCGGCGGTTTTTAACAAAACAGAGTAAGGGCTTTCTGGATCAGTACCAGTCCTGTTTACTGTTAAACTCACTTGCTTTAACTGATCCATTTCTAAACGCAATGCTGAAAACCAGTTTCATTTGTTATTGTCCAGTGTTAGTCTTCGCTATCACTGGGTGACAGTTTTGACTGTAATAGCCGATATTCAGTTTGAAAATAAAATCATTAATCTTCGTAGTTAAGTGGAAAGAATGAATTATGTTGCAGTGACGAGAGGTCTCTATGAAATTATCTGAGCATGAAGGCTTACAACGTAGTTTCTTACAATACAACAAACACAAAGAATGAAAGAGAGACCCAGTGGGTCGAGAAGCATCTGTGAGGAGAAAAACAGAGTTAACATTCTTCAATTCTGACGAAGAGTCACATCAGACATGAAATGTTAACTCTGTTCCTCTCTCCACGGATGCTGTCAGACTAGCTGAGATTCTTCAGTATTCTCGGTGTTTGATTTCCAGCATCTGTAGTGTTTTGCCTTTATTCCTGCAGTATAATGATGGCACAGGTAGTTTTCAGATATAACATTCATTGGTAAATATTTCACATGACACTAGTTCCACTTTTCTCACGTGTGCATCCATCATTAATATTTAAGTGCACAGACTGTCTCATGGTTGGCAAGCACTGATGTTTACAGTGATTTGAGGGCACTGCCTTCAATGTTCTGTTTTTGCGTTTCCTCTTTGGTGAATGCATGTGTCAGTGTCTAGTCTTCAGTTTGTCATTCTTTGGAACATGATTGAACGTACAGGCCTCACTGGCCAATGTCTGAGACTGATCTCAGTGGTGATAACTGCAACTGTTGTACAGTGAGCTCAAAAGCTGATTAAGACTTGTTCTACTGCATTCTAAGGTGGATTCACATGTGGACAGTTTGATGCTGTTCTTTAGGCTCCTAATTTCTTTAACTCACTTTTCCCACCAACCCAGGATTGCACTTCAAGAACACCCTCAACCCGATTCACCTTAGAGTATTAACTTAGAATCGCAACAGTGTGGGAGCAGGCCATTCGGCCCAACCAATCTACACCAACGTTCAGAGCATCCCACCTAGAGCCATTTCCCCCTATAAACCACCATTTCTACATATCTCTGAACACAATGGGTAATTTAGCATGGCCAATCCATAAAACCTGCACATCTTTGGGCTGTGGGAGGAAACCAGAGCAGCCAGACGAAACCAACAGAGACACAGGGAGAACATGGAAACTCCACAGACAGTCGCCCGAGGGTGGGATCGAACCCGGGTTCCTGGTGCTGTGAGGCCTACTGTGCCACCTATTCGCTACTGACTCACCCTTACCAGTCTTGAGTTCCACAGTTAGTTGTCATTTTATGGCAGTCCTCCCTTGTGCTTCACAGTTCCACAGAGAAACCTTGGAGAGAACTGCATATAGCCTGTATGTTGCAGGCCACCTTTCAAGTGACTGTGTACCGAGTGTCACAGGATTCATGTGGACCACCAACCTTACCATGAATGGTGGGACATAATTCAACAAGGTTTCAATGTAGGGACAGGCAATTGAGACAGTGACACTCTCTAAATGAATGTATTCATGACATGTAGATGTATTCCAAGGAGGGAATTTCCAGAGAACGTCCTGAGGCCTGATCTGCCACAAATATGCCCGAGTAAACCTCTACATTTGAACCCAGGATCAGAAAAGTGAAATTTTAACTCTTGCCTAATTAAAAGTTATGTCACCCGTTATATTTTCCACTTTTCCCTGCCCCATAAAATCCACACCCCCTCAATACAAAACATGTTCTTACTTGTTTGAATCTACACCTCTCAGCCACAGAAAACTAAATTCTTAGAAAACACAGAGCCAAATCTTGAAATCCAGGGATTTGTAAATTACAAATGGTCTCCCCAATGAAACTCGTTGTATGTTCAATGAATAGCATTTCTCAGCTTTTGATTAAAACATGTCCCAGCCTAGATACAGAATCTAACAACTTTACACCATGACCACAGTGTCAATTCTCCAAGTTAGATAGGAGATGGAAGTAGTCCTGGCTTTATCCTTCACACCTCCTCTAACAGCACCTTTTGCTTCTTGAGTTGTCTCCTGGACATCCCTTGTTGTCATGCATCATCACCCCTTTTCCTCCCTCATGCAAACATTCTCTTATGCTGTTTCCCCAATCCATACCTGCCCGTCTGCCTTTTCTCCATGGCTATACTTGGCTATAAACCAGTCAGTATACTGTGTTAAGCTGTCAGTGGAAATGGTAGCATAGTGGTATGGCAGTCACCAGACTAGTAAACCAGAGGCGAAACATTAATGTTCTTAGCATTGATTCATAGAATCCCTACTGTGTGGAAACAGGCCCTTCAGCCCAACAAGTCCACACCGATCTTTGGAGCATCCCACCCAGATCCATCCCCTATAACTCACACATTCCAGGACACTACAGGCAATTTAGCATAGCCAATCCACCTAGCCTGCACATCTTTGGACCGTGGGAGGAAACTGGAGCATTAGAGGAAACCCACACAGACATAGGAAGAGTGTGTAAACTCCACACTGACAGTCGCCTGAAGCTGGAATCAAACCTGGGTCCCTGGTGCTGTGAGGCTGCAGTGCTAACCAATGAGCCACTGTGCCACTATGGGACATGGGTTCAAATCCTGACATCACATCTGATGACAGATGAATCCAATTAGTAATTGAAAGCTAGACTACAAAATAGTCATAACTTTTTTTCTCTCCCCTTAATTACAACGCCTGTGTCTTTTGCACTGGGTCCCTGCACCATCTGCCCTCTTGCTCCTCTTTTGCCTATAACAAAGAACCTTTCCGTTCTGAAGACATCATTCTGGACTCGAAACATTAAGTCTGTTTCTCTCTCCACAGATACTGCCAGATCTGCTGAGTTTCTCCAGCATTCTTTCCATTTGCTTCAGATTTCCAGCATCAGCACAAATTTGGCTTGATGTGTACCGGTCATCACAGATTATCACAAAGGCCCACTGGGATCAGTAATGCTCTTAAAGGAAGGAAATCAGCCACCTTTACCTGGTCTGGCCTACATGTAATGCAGTTGACTCTTAATTGTCCTCTGGAATAGCCTTGCAAGCTATACATTTCAAGAGCAGTTACAGTTGGAATGGCAAATACCGGCCTTGCCAGTGACAAATGCATCAACAAATAAAATGCTACACACATTTTCTAGTCCTGTTGAAAGACCATGATTTGAAACATCTCTCCACAGATACTGTCTGACTTACTGAGTATTTCAATCAGTTTTTTTTTACCCCGAAGAACATATTGGTATTTAAAAGGCTTCTCAGCATTTCAACCTTGGAGAAAACCAGGAGTGTCATGTGAGAAAGAATTGACGGCTAGGGGAAATTACGTTACTACTCTCTTCCTGTCATCCTACATTCCCCAAGGCCAACACTAGAGCGCCTACCTGAGTTTAACACAACATTACATTTAACATATGAATTAAGATCTGATAACATATACTGGATTTGGGACTGCAATTTAGGACACTATGAAGTGGAGTGAATTATATGCACACTTTGCACTGCTACAACAGGCAGTCTAACTGAAAAGAAGTCCACCTGGTTAGTCGATAATTTATTTCTGCAAAGTGTGCAAGAGGAAGAGGAATTCTCTTCCAGCTGTTGCACAGAAAGCATTCCTGGGTTGTTGCGGCTTAATGTTGCAAATATCTCCGAAGGTCACTATGCTCAAGACCATCTGTCTGGTGCACTTTTTTTTAATTATTACTGGCAAATTCATTTGCAATATATAACCAACTTAATTGCAACAAAAATGTTTCACAGCTCTTCTGACAGTTTTCACTTTCTGCTCCTCGCAGTCACATCCGTGTGAAGATGACAAACGTTTTCTTGAATGTATTGCAGATAATTGAAAATAACTTGTGAAAAGAAAACTGCAACAAAGCTTTGCTCTCAGTTGCCAGATTTGATTCTGTGACCACAAGCCCAATGCTTTATCATTTCAGTCTGAGAACAGGGGAAATAACTCCGGAGGCCAGTATCCCATCACCAAATCACCGTTTCTTTTTATGTAGACAATCCTTGACAGTGACCCAGCTCCCACAGGGCCAGTTGTCAGAGTGAACAGGATATCTGTCACTCCTGTTTATATCTGTCAGCCAGGGCTCCCGGATTGGACCAGTTTGGCTCATATTCTAAGAGGTCCATTTGGCTCACCTCAATACAATCACTACAACAAATTGTCCCTCTGCATAAAGCTGAGCTCTGCTGTCCCATCAGAAGCAGAACTGCAGTAGACGACCTCTGGAAGTAGGACTGGATGGGCAGAGAGAGGACATTGGGTAGGCAGCAAACAAAGTAACACAGTTCTAAAACAGCAGCATTACTTGTTTTGATTTACTTACTTTGCTGCTGGGCAGCAGCTATTTCACATAGCACTTGCCCACCTGCCCCAAGCCTTAGAAAGGATGCAGCATGAACAGCTTTACCATTTTTTCAAAAGGGGAAATAATCAAAGGGTGAACTGTCTATTTACCACCTACATGCAGTCAGCAAAAAAATGTGCCAGCAAAACCAGAGGCCTGGAATTTGACTCTCTACACACTTTCTCAGGCTAGACTTGGCAAAACAGTATGGGGACACCTAGAAACAGGAAGAAAATAATAAACGCTAAACTCCAAAAGTCATTTTATTGGATAGCCACTCTGAGTCAAACCAACTCCCATATGAGGCTATTTATATGTTTTGATTTACAAAAATAGACCAGCAGTTATACAATAAATTCCAGCAAAATTAGTAATCTTGCACATTCATTGTGGTCTGTTGATGCATTCTTCATTCTGGTGCAGATTAATTTAGCAAATATCTGCAGACCATCACGATAGCAAACATATCTGTTAAGCTATAATGAGAGCTTGTTCTTCTTAAACACTCTTTACCTTGAGGAGAGTGAAAGGAAAACACAATTGTGCATTTTTAACTATTCAAAGTAATCATAGAGCATAGAACATCGAACATTACAGCACAGTACAGGCACTTCGGCCCTCAAAGTTGTGCCGACCTGTCATACCGATCTCAAGCCCATCTAACCTACACTATTCCATGTACGTCCATATGCTTATCCAATGACGACTTAAATGCACCTAAAGTTGGCAAATCTACTACCATTGCAGGCAAAGCGTTCCATTCCCTTACTACTCTGACATCTGTCCTATATCTTTCACCCCTCAATTTAAAGCTATGCCCCCTCATGCTCACCGTCACCATCCTAGGAAAAAGGCTCTCCCTATCCACCCTATCTAACCCTCCGTTTATTTTATATGTTTCTATTAAGTCACCTCTCAACCTTCTTCTCTCTAATGAAAACAGCCTCAAGTCCCTCAGCCTTTCCTCGTAAGACCTTCCTCCATACCAGTCAACATCCTAGTAAATCTCCTCTGCACCCTTTCCAAAGCTTCTACATCCTTCTTATAATGCGGTGACCACAACTGTACACAATACTACAAGTGTGGCCGCACCAGGGTTTTGTACAGCTTCACCATAACCTCTTGGTTCCAGAACTCGATCCCTCTATTAATCAAAGCTAAAACACTGTATGCCTTCTTACCAGCCCTGTCAACCTGGGTGGCAACTTTCAAGGATCTGTGTACATGGACACCGAGATCTCTCTGCTCATCTACACTACTAAGAATCTTACCATTAGCCCTGTACTTTGCCTTCTGGTTACTCCTACCAAAGTGCATCACCTCACACTTGTCTGCATTAAACTCCATTTTCCACCTCTCAGCCCAGCTCTGCAGCTTATCTATGTCTCTCTGCAACCTATAACATCCTTCGTCACTATCCACAACTCCACCGACCGTAGTGTCATCTGCAAATTTACTAACCCATCCCTCTACGGCCTCATCCAGGTCATTTATAAAAATGACAAACAGCAGTGGACCCAACACCGACCCTTGCGGTACACCACTAGTAACTGGTCTCCAGGATGAACATTTCCCATCAACTACCACCCTGTCTTCTTTCAGCAAACCAATTTCCGACCCAAACTGCTATATCTCCCACAATTCCATTCCTCTGCATTTTGTACAATAGCCTATTGTGGGGGACCTTATCGAACGCCTCGCTGAAATAATGAAACGAATGTCAGTCGTCTGTGTTGATCTTGCCTGCAACGAAGGCAAGAGTTCTACAACTGGCTTTAATTCCCATGGGAAAAGGACAGGAGAGACAGATTAGATAGTGCTCTGCTCCCATCTGCTACAGAGGGACCGTTACTGAAAGAAGCATTTGAGTAGGTAGAGCAGGACTAACTATAGTAAACAGCTGAGAGGTCAAATGACTTGTTGGTATTTATTGCTAAAGCCTGCTGCACTTGTGCAGAATTTAGATAACACACCTGGATTACTGTGGCCTCTTTTGGTTTCCACACTTAGGGAGGGACGTACTTGCGTCGATGACATGACAGCCAAGGTTCATTGATTGGGTCTTGCAATGACAGGGTTATTCTACATAAATTGAGCCTATATTTTCTGCTATTCAGACTCATGTAATGTAGTCTCATTCAGTACCAAACAAAACTGTGAAAGGGTTTGATAGAGTTGACATTGACGGGGGAGCAGTCTTGGGGTGAGGGACTGAGGTGATGTGTAATTTCTTCACTGAAAAGATTCTAGCTCCTTGGAATTCTCTACCTCATAGAATTGCACAAGCTCCATCTCTGCATATATTTCAGACTGATGGAGACGGATATTTGGTCTCTAAAAGTATGAAATGAGATGAAGATTGGGTAGGAAAGTGAAGCCAAAGATCAGCCGTGATCTTTTTGTTTCAATCATTTGTGAGATATTGCTGACTGGGCCAGCTGTTATTGCCCACACCTAATTACTCTTGAGAAAGTCATGGTGAGCTGCCTTATTGAACCACTGCAGTCCACGTGTTGAAGAACACCCACTGTGATGTGAGGACGGCAGCATCAAAATTTTGTCCCAGGGAGAGTGCTGTGGTCTGGAGTCATATGTAAGCCAAACCACACAAGGATGACAGATTTCCTTCCCTGAAGGATATTAGTGAATCAGTTTGGCATTGGCAACAAACAGCAATGGTTAAATGGTTGTTATTAGCCTAGCTTTAATTAAAGTTTTGCTATTTGCCATGTTGCAATCCTCAGAATATTAACCTGGGACTCCAGATTACGAGTCCAATGCCATCACTTCCCATTAATAAGCTCACCAGGCCAAACAGTCCACTTGTCTGGTTTATTGAGTTTTCAACTGTGGTATATTCTGCCCTGCTTTCAGTCACATATTCATTGACAAGCCATAAATTGGCTTGGTTGGGCATGCTACTGAGTAAAAGTAAAGTTGCAACAGTCTTATCTGCCCACAGGATCATTAGAAGTTTATTGCCACTATGGGAATTGAACCCATGCTGTTGGGGTCACTCTGTATTGTAAACCAGGTGCCCTGGCACCTGAGCTAACCAGCCCCCAGTGCTACCAAGTATTGTGTACTACAATCGTGTTATAATACTTTTAGGAAGAGTGGGGCTATTTGAGAGTAAAAATTGGAGTCTAGGCCCAATAGAAAACCACTTTGCACTTCAAGATTGATTATGCTTTACAGCGAGATCAGGTCTGATCTGAGACCTAGCTACATATTCCCAACTTCTGCTCATGTCCGGTGTTCAATTAACAAAAAAAATTTGTTTTAAAATTAACTATTGTTTTTGACTGCTATTTACAGAAGAGAGCTCCAAATCTCAATCATGTTTGCAGTTAATGTCAGAGAGGGTGCATCTGGCTCTTTAATCTGCCCAGTTACCACTCCATGCTGGATTCTTTGCACCATCCAATGCCAGCTCAAGCAGGGATAGACTTGGGAACCAAATTATTGAACACAATTCCAATGTAGCTGCACTTCCTTTCCAGCAATGAGCTGTCCTTTGAGATCGACATTCAGTGCACAGCTTCATCACACTGACACTGCTAACAATCCCCGTGAGCCCACAACAGTGTTCACCCCCCAACACCGACAATGCTCACCTCCCCATTCTCTTGCTTCCTGAGAATATTCACAAACCCCTCTCCTAACAATGACAATGCTGCCCTGCCTCCCTTATCCTTAATGCTGCGCAACCTCTCCTTCCACTTCACCACATGGAGATGCTTTGCCAATTCTCAACAATGTTGACTTTTCCAGCATGGCTGGACAAGCCAGAAATTCCAGAAGGTCTTTCAGGAAAGTGGGTGTAGGCAGCGGGTGAGCACTGTCCCATTGTCAAGGTGAATATGTGAGCATCATAATGGTAATCACATCCAGTGCCGGCCCGAGCTCTGGAATTCCCTCTCTAAACATTTAGACTGCTCTTTAAAATTAACCTCTTTGACTAGATCAACTCATGGAGATCTACAGGACCAAAGACGGCCCTTTGGCCCATCGAGTCTACACCCATCAAAAGCAACCACCTAACTATTCTGTTAAAAACCAAAAGAACTGCAGATGCTGCAAATCAGAAAAAAAACAAATTTGCTGGAAAAGCTCAGCAGGCCTGGTAGCATCTGTGGAGGAGAAAACAGAGTTAACATTTCAGGTCCGGTGAACTTCCTCAGATCTCAGTTCTGCGGAAGGGTCACCGGACCCAAAACATTCACTCTGTTTTCTCCTCCAAAGATGCTGCCAGATCTGCTGAGCTTTACCAGCAACTTTGTTTTTGTAACTATTCTGTACTTTTCTTCCAGCATGTAGCCCATAATCTTGTGTGCCCTTGGTTTTGCAGGTGCACAGCTAATACTTCTTGACAGTTATGAGAGTTTCTGCCCTAAAGATGGTAAGTTCCAGACTCGCTCTGGGTGAAAAGTTTTCTCCCCACACCTCCTCTAAACCTGCGCCTCTTTCCTTAAATCTATGCCCCTGGTTACTTCCACCTTCCACCGGGGAAAAGGTTTCTTTTGTCTGTGTCCCTCTTAATTTTATAAATCTCAATCATGTTCTCTCTCAATTTCTTCTGCTCTAAAGAACATAACATGAGCCTATCCAATCTGTCTTTAAAACTAAAACTTTCCACCACAGGCAACATCCTGGTAAATCTCCTCTGCATTCTCTCCAGTATAACCACATTTGTCCTATAATGTGGATTCCAAAATTGCACACAATACTCTCGCTGTCGTCTGACAAACATTTTATACAGCTCTGGCATCACTGCCCTACTCTTAAAACTCTATGCTTAAATGTTTTGTTCCTTGTCCTGGTGCCTCCTGAAATGACTTGGTGTCAATTCAGTTTTAGTTTTAAAAGGTGTGGGTGCTATTGGCTTGGCCAGCACTTATTGTCCATCCATAGTTTCTCTGACGATGGCGGTGTGCCCCTTTCTTGAACTGTTGAAGTCACCGGGATGTACGGCCATGCAATGTGCAGTAACTGGGTGGGATGGGAATTTCAGGCTTTTGACCCAACGACAGTGAAGGAATTGCAGTTTATTTCCAAGTCAGGAGGGTGAATGGCTTGGAGAGAACACAGAACTGCATTGCACCCTCAGCCTAAGATGTTGTGCTGAACATGACGCCAAATTAAAGTAATCCCTTCTGCCTGCCTTTGGTCCATATCCCTCCATTCCTTGGGTATTCATGTGCATATCTAAAAGTCCCCTAAACTCCCCTATTGCATCTGCCTCCACCACTACCTCTGGCAGCTCGTTCCAGAAACGTACAGATGGTCTGGGCAGAGTGAATCTAGCAATCAGAAATGTAAATCTCCTGCTAGGTTCCACAGGGGTGCACAGGTCAAGATTACATCAGGATCCCAAGGCACAACAGTGACATAAAGTTACACTAGATATCTCCCGTATTTCTGAAAATTTTGCTCTTTGTGTGCGGGGCACTTCCCAATTTTATTCCTAAAATATATAGCTGTCACTTTGGACTGTGCCTTTGTATTAAGTCTCTGCTCAGTGATAGTAGTGTCTCCGAATGTACCATATTTGTTCGGTTATCATTTAATCATATCAGGCTTTAACCATCGAAATGCCAGGGATTGCAGAAGCAAAATACTGCTTCTGAATCAGAATCTGAAATAAAACAACTGAGCTCTGGAAATAGCAGATCGAGCAGCACACAGCATTGGTGAAGACAGAAACAGAGTAAATGTTTCACATTGATCACTGTTGGTCGGCAAAACAACTTCAGTCCTGACGAACGGTCAACAGCCTGAATTCTTAACTCTGTTTCTCTCTCCACACATGCTGCCATGCCTAGTCAGTATTTCTAACATTTCCAGTTTTAATTATCCTAGGTTGTGTAATATTTCAACATAATTTAACCCTTGGAGTCCTAGTCCTATAATTATCCTTTAAATAAAGTTTATGCGATGAGTAAACCATTTTCACTGTAATAGCAACCTTAAAACATTGGATAAAATAATTAGATGTAACTGCTTTTCAGGATTACACTGTAAAAGTGTGGAAAGGTTTTGATCACATACTAGGACCTTTGGCTTAAAGCAAACGTCTCCTGTTTAAGGCAAGCTGTACGCTGTGGATCCCACAAACTGCTGTTTGTCTGGAGGGTTGTTTACTGTTACTTTACAATAATCAAAAAGGCTGCGACTGCTGTAAATAAATTGCACATTGGTAATAAACTTCAGACAGCAGCTCAGTTTAACAAATTTTGGAAAGTTACAAGTTAGTGGGTTTTAATCAACACACCGTATAGGAATCCTAGAACTAACCCAGAAAAAAAAAATCGTTAGTCCCGCCATCATATCAATAAAACCAACCCATTATGAAGTTGGGGAGAGATAATGGGAACTGCAGATGCTGGAGAATTCCAAGATAATAAAATGACAGGCTGGATGAACACAGCAGGCCAAGCAGCATCTCAGGAGCACAAAAGCTGACGTTTCGGGCCTAGACCCTTCATCAGAGAGGGGGATGGGGAGAGGGAGCTGGAATAAATAGGGAGAGAGGGGGAGGCGGACCGAAGATGGAGAGTAAAGAAGATAGGTGGAGAGAGTATAGGTGGGGAGGTAGGGAGGGGATAGGTCAGTCCAGGGAAGACGGACAGGTCAAGGAGGTGGGATGAGGTTAGTAGGTAGCTGGGGGTGCGGCTTGGTGTGGGAGGAAGGGATGGGTGAGAGGAAGAATCGGTTAGGGAGGCAGAGACAGGTTGGACTGGTTTTGGGATGCAGTGGGTGGGGGGGAAGAGCTGGGCTGGTTGTGTGGTGCAGTGGAGGGAGGGGAGGAACTAGGCTGGTTTAGGGATGCAGTAGGGGAAGGGGAGATTTTGAAACTGGTGAAGTCCACATTGATACCATATGGCTGCAGGGTTCCCAGGCGGAATATGAGTTGCTGTTCCTGCAACCTTCGGGTGGCATCATTGTGGCAGTGCAGGAGGCCCATGATGGACATGTCATCTAGAGAATGGGAGGGGGAGTGGAAATGGTTTGCGACTGGGAGGTGCAGTTGTTTGTTGCGAACTGAGCGGAGGTGTTCTGCAAAGCGGTCTCCAAGCCTCCGCTTGGTTTCCCCAATGTAGAGGAAGCCGCACCGGGTACAGTAGATGCAGTATACCACATTGGCAGATGTGCAGGTGAACCTCTGCTTAATGTGGAATGTCATCTTGGGGCCTGGGATGGGGGTGAGGGAGGAGGTGTGGGGACAAGTGTAGCATTTCCTGCGGTTGCAGGGGAAGGTGCCGGGTGTGGTGGGGTTGGAGGGCAGTGTGGAGCGAACAAGGGAGTCACGGAGAGAGTGGTCTCTCCGGAAAGCAGACAGGGGAGGGGATGGAAAAATGTCTTGGGTGGTGGGGTCGGATTGTAAATGGCGGAAGTGTCGGAGGATGATGCGTTGTATCCGGAGGTTGGTAGGGTGGTGTGTGAGAACGAGGGGGATCCTCTTAGGGCGGTTGTGGCGGGGGCGGGGTGTGAGGGATGTGTTGCGGGAAATACGGGAGACGCGGTCAAGGGCGTTCTCGATCACTGTCGGAGGAAAGTTGCGGTCCTTAAAGAACTTGGACATCTGGGATGTGCGGGAGTGGAATGTCTTGTATGAAGTTGCTTTACTTGAGTTTTGAAAAGCAAATCAAAATCCTAAGCTCTACAAATCATGCTTTTATGCTAAACTGCCATCTTAATTCAGTGCAAAACCTAACATTGGAATGAACAACAATGCAATTCATTTCACTGATTGGGGTTTAAGTAGCCATGCTTAGAAAGTTCCCAAATTAATACCTTCAGCTGGATGTTCTTGGCCCTACACGCGGGCTGCAGGGCTGAATAGAATATTGTACTGTGCATTACTTGCTTCTTGCCTCTCTGGCATTAATAAAAACTTTCAGGGGGTGGTTGGTGGTGAAGGATGGATGGCAGCAATTATGCAATTTTGAAAATATTGCTTAATTTCCAACCCTCCCACACTCAAAAAAACCTTCCTTTGGATTATGTACACAGCTTACTACTAATTGAAAAAAATTAAAAATCCCCTTTTGCAATCATCCAGAAAAAGGATCATGAAGTAATTTCAATTAACTGTCTTTCAAACCACGGGAGTGAAAACACATATCTACTTGTATAAACTAATTCTTATTACTTCTGCTTTTCATACATTTTGTACCGGTAAAGATCATTTCCCAATCAAATACCTTTCAGCATAATTAAAGGTGAAGAATTCCTGGAAATACACAGCAGGTTAGCATTTGACAGAGAAAGTGAAGTTAACACTTTTAGTGAGGCGGGTGATTTCAGATTCCTACTTTAGACTGTCGCCATTTGTTCTGCCTTTTCAATACTGATTCTGCCTGTTGATTTTACTCTGCAGGTGCAGAGAATTTACTGTTTTGTACGTTTGGGATATTTATACCCCACTTGCCTCTTCACCAACCCATTTTATCATTGACTCATGAATATACACAAAAGAACAGAAAATTGGAGCAAGGATAGGCCATTCAAAACTTCAAACCAGCTCCAGCATTCAATATGATCATGGATGATCATCCAACTCAGCGCACTGTTCCCCTTTTCTCTCCATACCCATTAATCCTTTGGTCCAAAGAACTACATCTAATTCATTCTTTAAAATTTTTTGATGTTTTGGTCTTAACCACTTTCTGTGGCAGAGAATTCCACATTTTCACCAGTCTCTGGTGGAAGACATTTCTCCTCATTTCTGTTCTAAATAGTCTACCCGATCCTTAGACTGAGATCCCTGGGTTTTATTCTTTATTCATTCACAGGGTGAGGGCGTCGCTGGCTAGGCAGTATTTCCTGTCCAACCCTAATTGCTCTGAGAACAGTCAAGAGTCAACCACATTTCTGTGGGTCTGGAGTCACATGTAGGCCAGACCAGGTAAAGATGGCAGTTTCCTTCCCTAAAAGGGCATTAGTGAACCAGATGGGTTTTCCGGCAATCGGCAATTGATTCATGTTCATCATTAGATTCTTAATTCCAGATATTTATTGAATTTAAATTCCACCATCTGCCCTGGTGGGATTTGAACCTGGGTCATTAGAATGTTATCTGGGTTGCTGGATTAGCAGTCCAGCAATAATACCACTAGGCCATCATCTCCCTGTGGATTCCCAGGCTGTTAGGAACACCCTTCCTGTGTTTGCCCTATCTAGTCCTCTTAGAATTCTATAATCTTCTATGAGGTTTCCCCTTCAATCTTCCAAACTCCAGTTAGTGTGTTATTAACCAGTCCAGTCCCTCTTCATACATCAATCCCGTTAACACAATTATCAGTCTTGTTGACCTGTACTTTCATACTACTGCTATCTGCGGAGTTAGTCTTCATTTTAAAAAAAAGATTCTGATCTCCAGGGCCAAAGAGCTTCATGAATTACTATTTCACCATTCCATTTCTATCATGACAGTTGAAAGAAGATCTTTTCGACTCCTGTGAGTCTAATCTACTTAAAACATTGGAGCAGAGCTCACACACAACTTCCATGCTGTTATTCTGAGTTTGCAGGACTCTGGGCTGAATGGCCTTCAATGCCATGTCACACCCACCTTCTGTTTCCAAGCCAGCTTTCATTCAGCTGCTAACCAAAACATGTGTGTGCTATGTGCTGCATTTTATGGATTATGAGGATTATTCATTTCTTTCAGGAATATTGCAGTCTCTTATCACCAGGTGTTGACATTGTCTGGCTAACAGCTGTTGGGTGGGAGTTC
Organism: Stegostoma tigrinum; assembly: GCF_030684315.1. NCBI lineage: Eukaryota > Metazoa > Chordata > Chondrichthyes > Orectolobiformes > Stegostomatidae > Stegostoma > Stegostoma tigrinum. The sequence continues at coordinate 88,401,305 of NC_081360.1, forward strand.
TTAACCATTATTCCATGTAGAGCAAAAACACTTGTTTATCTTTTACAATTTGTCCTCAATTTAATACGACCATAATCAAGTAATAATTTAATCATCCCAGACTGTGAATTGCACACCTCAATCCATCTCAAACAACAGCTTATAGCTCTCCAAGATTATCAACAGTTAACAAGTGACAGATCCTGATGTTCCACTGTGAGTAACAGTTGAGAGGAAGAACGTGCCAGTCCGAAACTTGGGTCAAACAGAACGTGTGCAATAATTGAGAAACACTGCCAGAGTCCGCACACTGGCCGTTATTTCTCCTGCTAAATATAAGTTGTTTTTGAGTTTGATACATTCCTTGAAAAGAGAACATCTAACTGGAGTACATGCTGTTCAAGTCCACAAAACAGAAGCACATGACGGCCATCCGTGTTTACGTGGATTGGGATGCTCAGAGCATACTACCCATTTAAAAGCAGGGAACTGTACAGCATGGAGAGAGATGCAGTAGGGCATCAAAAAGTCATGAAATGCTAATTCTCCAATTGAGGCAGCGTTGTAAGGTCTGGACTGCAGGAAACTGGATCATTACCTTTCCTGAATTCTGCCTCGGGATCACTCCCAAAATGAATTCCCCCACAAGATATTATCCTAGTCATTTTCTGGTCTGACTCAGCCAATGTCTAGGCAAGAGAAGGCTGGTTTTCATTGGAACAATACATTCGGACACGGGGTCAATCGCATTCTCATGACAGAGCCTGTGGTACATACAAAATCTGTTTCAACTAAGAAAATCTCAGAGTTCACAGGAAAATATAAACAAAGCAGTGGAAACATCCAAAATCCTTGGTCATGGGAAAGATAAAGAGTCCAGGGAAGTTGAGACAAATGGATTAGTCTTGTTAAATAACAGTACTAGACACATAAATGCAGAGATATGGCCCAACATGGGACTCTGAACAGGGAATCAATATTTTCTTTACTGGGCGAACATTCCATTATTATTTCACCAGTTTTTCTGGATATGATATTCTTTAACCATCACCACTGAAGTCATTGTCAGGAAGATGGTTAAATTAGCATCAAATTAATTTATGTTTTGTGTTAGAGAGATAATGCTGAAGAAATTTCCATTTCATAAGATTTACTTTCAAAGAACAAATCATGAGGTACCAAAGAGTAATGCAGGTTTTTAGTTAGACGTTAAAATTTCTCACTGCTCATTTGGCAAATGTTCCAAGTAGATGCTATGAATTAATGGTCACATGGACAAGTGTAGATCAACTGAGAACTGCCAGCACAAACTTATTAAAGGCAAACTGTATAAATGATTTGATTGACTCTGTTTGTTGACATATCAGGGAGGTTTGATGAGGGCAGTTGATATGATGCACATCGGCTTCCAAATGTCTTTTGGCGAATGAACAGCATTCTGAATTAGAAGTGAGTTTTGAGGAAACCATTCAAAGATCCCAAAAAGTTTATCCATTACATTACCTGATTTAAATAAGACTTACATTAAACAATAAAGAAACAAAATTCATAAAAATGAAAGTCATTGGGAGCAGTCCATTTCTCAATCTAATGTCTTAAGCATTTAGAGATCAAGCATCAGCAGCACTGTTAAAAGAAAGGCAATAGTAAAATACAAACATGAAATTTACAACTAATAATAATATCAACTGCTAGAAAACGGCAAGAAATCAGAAATTGCTGGAAATGCAAACGAGTTTGTCAGTCCCTTTAAGGAGAAAAGTAACATTCATGTTTTAGGTGTATGCCCTATTAAATTCTTAACTTGCCTTGTTTCCTAACAAAAAGGAACTGATCTGCCATACATATCTAACAATTTCTCAGTTTATGATTACTTTGTGTTCCTCTGTTATAATTACAAAAACTGCAGTAAAACTACAGCAGAATTGTAACTTACACAAAGAAGATCTGGTCTTACTAAGGGCTATGACAGAGAAAAAAAAGACAATTTCTTTCACTTCTCAGGGCCTGGGTAATTTCCAGATCTTTGGGTGAAGTTGGTATGCAATCAGTTTTGCCATACCTCATTGGAATGAGTCCTATTCTGATGTTTGGCTCGGTCTGATGCATTGGAGAATGCTTTGTTGCAGCCTTCATGTTCACAGACATATGGTTTCTCCCCAGTGTGTGACCTCAGGTGAGTCTTCAAGTTCTCGAGACGTGAGTAAGCTTTGCTGCAGCCTTCAAACTGGAGAAAGACAGTGAGAATGAGAGAGTGAGAGAGAGGACCAAGGGTTACATTTAAAAGGCAAGTCTGGGGCTGCATGCTACCTAGAGTTATACGGCACAGAAACAGACCTTCACATTTATCTAAATTAAACTCCATCTGCCATTCCTCGGCCCACTAGCCCAGGTGACCGAGATCCCGTCATACTCTGGGATAACCTTTCTCACTGTCCACTATGTCACCAATTTTGGTGTTGTCCGCAAACTTACCAACCATGCCTCCAATATTCTCATTCAAATCGTTTATATAAGTAGTCATAGAGCCATAAAGCAGGGAAACAGATCCTTTGATCCATCTTGTCCATGCTGACAAGACATCCCAATCTGTTCCAGTTCCATTCGCCAGCATGTGGCCCACGTCCCTCTAAACCCTCCCCATTCATACACCCATCCAGATGCCTCTCAAGTGTTGTTACTGTACCAGTCTCCAACACTTCCTCTGGCAGCTCATTCCATTCATGCACAACCTTCTTCATGAAAAAGCTAACCCTCATGTCCCTTTTAATCTTTCCCGTCTGGCTTTAAACATCTACCCTCTAGTTTTAGACTCTTCTACACTTGGAAAAAGACCTTGGTAATTCACCCTATCCAGGCCCCTCATGATTTTATAAACCTCCATAAGGTCACCCCTCAGCCTCCAATGCTCCAGGAAACAAGTGGACCCTGCAGCAATCCTTGCAGCACACTTGGTCACAGGCTTCCAGTCTGAACAACAACCCTCTACCAACACCCTCTGTCTCCTACCTTCAAGCCAATTTTGCACCCAATAGTCTAGCTTTTCCTGGATCCTATGTGATCCAACTTTACTAACTAGTTTACTATGTGGAACATTGTCTAAGGTAGAAATGTGTTTTTGTTGAGTAACTGCACAAGAAAGTTCTATTGACAGTTTCATACTGCTAGCCCCCCTGGTCAGTCAGGAGACAAAGGGTTTGCTATTGAGTTGTAGAGACCAGGACAATTCTGCCAGTTCTGTTCTCCATAGCTAGAAGCTGCTGCCAACACAAGACAGCAGCCCTACAGCGGCTCTCTTTGTAATATTCCTATCTGCCCCACTGCCACCACCTCCACTGAAATGACCTATTCCCAACGCAATACTGTTGAGCGCAAAACTTCAATAATGTACAAACTGCATCTCTCTACCCCACCTTTTAGCACCTTTTCTCCCTCGCTAGTGACTAACTTTATTAAGATTGCCAGGAGGTACTAATTTATGTATTACACAATTTTTTTCACATATTAAATACAACCTATGAGTAAGTATTCAGTGCAAATCTTAATCTTTAAAGAGCCTGAACGGAATAGCTTTCTTCTAAAGTAACTGTGGAAGCTTATGGAGAAAAAAAAGTGTACTTGTTCTCAATGCAGTTAGTTTGCAAGGCCAGAGGCTAACTAAATGACTTATGCCAGGCTGCAGGCATTAGCATCTGACACCAATTATTTGTGGGGAAGTAGGCTGTGACCAAATCCATCATCAGACTGCAGTTAGCTGACAGCGAGCATGAACTTCAGGGAGGGAGTATTTCATGAATGGAAGCGTCTGTTCCAAGGCATTCTCGGAAAGTTCTGGAGTTAATGGACCGACTGTCGAAAAAATAAATCTGCTCCCTCATTTGGAGAATTGAGAGAAGAACCTCTCATTTGCTGAAGTCAATTTGAAATAGATGCTGCCAGTGGAAGTGGGTGTCTCCAAGCTTTTGTGGGTGTAAAGAGGCAGTGGTTAAGAACGTTATCTGTATCCAGCCTTGAAGAGAATTAAAGAGACAATACGGTTTAAACATTGTGGCCTTCAATCCATTATTCCCAATCTCACAATTCAACATACTCAACAATAAGGAGCTGGACCATTAAATAGGCACTCGGCGCTAAATTTGTAACTCAAGAAAATAATAAACAATAACAGAGAAATAAAAAGATTGTATGCCTTGGAACACAAATAAATAGTGGGCTGATAAAGAAGAATAGTTTAATATTCTGGATGGAAATCCCGCTTTACAACTATCAAAGGAATTCCAAGTCCTATCCCTTACAATTGTTCATGGCCTGCTATATACTGGAAGCATTTTCTGATCTTATTAAGAGAAAATAATGTTGAGAAAAGCAGATATTTCAGTGAAGCAAATTAAACACAGTAAGTAAAGCATGGATCAAAAATATTAGCCATTGAACAAAATTAGACTTCAATATGACCCATAGGAGTGGGATTTATTTGATTGTTCACGAGTTCCATCACACATAAATTAGACGGGGAAAGATAACAGGCAGATTTTAACTTGGTAATATTGTTGACACTCACATCTTTGCGATTTTACACTGTTTCAATTCTGCATCATTAATAGGGACAATATTCCTTTTCCCTTTCTTGACTTCCTGACCGTGTAAATTGCAGGTGTCTTCCTTCAAGACTGTATCCCTGTTGGATGGAACGGAGTTAGGAGGTAATGGGTGTCGGAGCATGATGCTGTTGAGGATGGGACCACTGATGAATGATATATGTAGGTTACACTGTGCAGAACCAGATAGGTTCTATGGGCCCATCAGTCCTTTTTGGGTTCCTTTGCAACCTTAAAGAAATATGTAAGATCCTGAGGGGGCCTGACTGGATGGATGCTGAAAGGATGCTACCTTTATGGCAGAGGGAAGAGCAAGGATATGCAGTTTAAAAATAGAGGATGTCCTTTTTATGCGAAAGATGAGGAGAATGCTTTTCTCTGTCAGAGGGGTTTTGTGGAATTCTCTTCTCCAGAGAGCAGTGAATCTTTCAAAGACACAGATTGATAGTTGTTTGACTAATGGGAGAATCAAACGGTATGGGGAGTGGAGAGTAAAGTAGATCAGATCAACCATGACGTAATAAAATGAAAAATCAGGTTCAAGGGGCCGAATGGCCTATTCTAGGTCATGTGTAAATTTGTATGTTCTATCTTCATACTAAATCAATTCAGCTATATCAACAAATCTTTAATTAAAATATGAGCATTGGCAATGCTTCAAAAGTAAATTTTATCTAAAGAATTAATTTTAAGATTTTGCACACAGATCAATCAACAGAGTCTGATTTTATCGTGTTAAAAGTTTCACTGTTTGCGTACCTTTGAATTTTGGGCACTTGAAGTCAATGACTGATGTACGTTAGTCAATTAAGATGATTTCTGGGGGAGAAAAAAAATGACTGGGAAAGGAACAACTGCTTTCTAAACTTTCTAAAGAAATGGTATTATGTTACTAGGGGAGCATTTGCTTTTAACTGGCAATTACAAATCAGCCTGTGATATGCCATGAACCTCATAAATGATGCAGATCTGAAAGGCTGTTCCATCACGTCTCTCTGCAAAGTTTTTATCTAGCGGAAAATATCCTATGTTACATCCTTGCCAACTTCCTGCAGCATTCCAATGGGTTCTTGGAAGAATTCCCATACAATCATTCCAAATCTTGCAGGACTTCAGCATGTTGAATAGGATATTTTTGTGAGGCTGTTACATCGCAGGGTTATATTAATAGGCTACAAGGCCAGTGAGCATGTGTACTTACTTCAGGATGAGTTAATTAGTAAAATTATTTTTAAAAGGCTGTAATTAGTTTTCATTTAACAACGCTTGGCATCCCACAGAGTCACTGAACTGAATCTGGGCATCATTGTGTAAACTGTGTGAGTGGTTCACACACACAAATGAAGGTCTGAAAAGGCACAGGGGTGGGGGTTTGTTTTGGCCCAGTTTTCAGGCTCAAAATAGACTGCGTGCTGAGAGCATGCACCAGAAGCTAGAAACCGAAGCTCCCTAAAAGTTGGGTCCCAGAATCAATGGCATACTGCCAGAATACTTGGGCACTGTTGCAGCAGCTCACTGGGTATACAAGGGTGAAACTGCGGCAGGATTGTCCATCCATGTCCAGTCCTTGAAGGGCAGGGGCAGCAGCAGCAGTGACCAACGGAAGTACATGGATAAGGGAGGGTTTCGGATGGTGGCAGGATTTGCTCAGGAGGTCAGTCCAATTGGTGGGGGGGGGAGGGATTGGTTTATGGGCGGAGGAATATGGTCACGTGGGATAGCCCAGTTGTACGGGAGGTGGGGATCCCAGTTGTGAGTGAAGGGCCTGATCATATGGGAAGAGCCCAACGTGGGGTAAGATCCATATCATTGGGGGAGGGAGCCCGAATGTGAGAAGATGGCTGGGCTTGAGTGGTGGGGGTGCTGGATTGTGGGAGGAGGTAATGGATGTTTAAGGTAGAGTCATGGAGGGGCTGGAGTCTGAGAGGAGGGGCCTGATGATTGGGGTACAGTAATTGAAGGGCTGGAAGTAGCAATAGTTGGGGTAGAATGTGGAAATGTAGGAGTCAGGGAGGAGGTGTCAATGGTTGGGGTTGAATGATGGGGGGTGCTGAATTGTAGGAGGTAACGTCAAATGTTCAGGATAGAGCCATGGAGAAACTGGAGTGTGGGAGGAGGTGATGATGGTTCGGGCGGAGTGGGTGGGCAGGTTGGAGTCTGGGAGGTGGTGATGATGGTTGGGGTAGAGTTGGGGGCAGGTTGGAGTCTGGAATGAGGTGATGATAGTTGGAGGTAGAGTTGGGGGCAGATTGGAGTCTGGAACAAGGTGATGATGGTTGGGGTAGAGTTGGGGGCAGATTGGAGTCTGGAACAAGGTGATGATGGTTGGGGTAGAGTGGGTGGGCAGGTTGGAGTCTGGAACAAGGTGATGATGGTTGGGGTAGAGTGGGTGGGCAGGTTGGAGTGTGGGAGGAGGTGATGATGGTTGGGGTAGAGTGGGTGGGCAGGTTGGAGTCTGGAACGAGGTGATGATGGTTGGGGTAGAGTTGGGGGCAGGTTGGAGTCTGGATCAAGGTGATGATGGTTGGGGTAGAGATGGGGGCAGATTGGAGTGTGGGAGGAGGTGATGATGGTTGGGGTAGAGTGGGTGGGCAGGTTGGAGTGTGGGAGGAGGTGATGATGGTTGGGGTAGAGTGGGTGGGCAGGTTGGAGTCTGGAACGAGGTGATGATGGTTGGGGTAGAGTTGGGGGCAGATTGGAGTGTGGGAGGAGGTGATGATGGTTGGGGTAGAGTTGGGGGCAGATTGGAGTGTGGGAGGAGGTGATGATGGTTGGGGTAGAGTGGGTGGGCAGGTTGGAGTCTGGAACAAGGTGATGATGGTTGGGGTAGAGTTGGGGGCAGATTGGAGTCTGGAACAAGGTGATGATGGTTGGGGTAGAGTTGGGGGCAGGGTGGAGTCTGGAATGAGGTGATGATAGTTGGAGGTAGAGTTGGGGGCAGATTGGAGTGTGGGAGGAGGTGATGATGGTTGGGGTAGAGTTGGGGGCAGATTGGAGTGTGGGAGGAGGTGATGATGGTTGGGGTAGAGTTGGGGGCAGATTGGAGTGTGGGAGGAGGTGATGATGGTTGGGGTAGAGTTGGGGGCAGATTGGAGTGTGGGAGGAGGTGATGATGGTTGGGGTAGAGTTGGGGGCAGATTGGAGTGTGGGAGGAGGTGATGATGGTTGGGGTAGAGTGGGTGGGCAGGTTGGAGTCTGGAACAAGGTGATGATGGTTGGGGTAGAGTTGGGGGCAGATTGGAGTCTGGAACAAGGTGATGATGGTTGGGGTAGAGTGGGTGGGCAGGTTGGAGTCTGGAATGAGGTGATGATAGTTGGAGGTAGAGTGGGGGGCAGGTTGGAGTCTGGCAGGTGGTGTCCAATCATGGAGGAGCAGGGTCAATTCATGGATTATGGGCAGGGGTCCAACTGTAGAAGTATAGGAGGGAGGATGAGAAGCCTAAAAGATCCTATTGTGATGAAGAGGTGATTTTATGTGGACCATTTGGACCCGGGGTGGGGGAAACAGGATCCATTTGTGTGGTTGGTTTTATTAAGGAGAGTCTGGGTGTTATGGAGAGGGAAAGCTATCAGTGGGGCTCAGGGAGCAGTAGTCTAAGGAAGGCTGACAACAAAATTCTGGGTAGCACTCTTACTCCAGCTAGTTCCACATTCAGTTCCACACAGCAGAAATATATACTACTGAAGCACTACACAGGCTTCCAATGACTGGAATCAGCATTACGCTGATAAACCCGTTTATAATATTTTGTTAGAAGTGTTTCTGTTGTCATAACATCTGCTTATTTCAAAGCTGCTGTGTTCCCCTGTTACCATGGTCATTTTTCCTCCCTGTTCCCGAGTGACCTATGGGGACAGACAATGGTATATACATCTAACTTTTAGTCATTTAAATGTGGGTGGAGGAAATCGATCTCTACTTCCTGGCAGTCTCAAGACAATATGCCTTCAAGTCCCTGGTGGGAGACAGCAATTCACTTCCTCATTCTGGCACTGTCCATAATGTAGATCAGATGATCCGAATTTTAGACCTTCTGGGGTGAAATGATTGAAGCGACCCATTAACGCAAACCCATTTAAAACAAGATGGGTTAACGTCTTTGCCATAATAATTACTTCTGTCACAGAGCACAATTTCAATCCCTATGAAACCAGGCACGCAATCTTAGTAATAAGTGTTTTACTATTAACCTCTAACTTTGGCACGATACTGTTCTCTAGGATTCATCTCGGTGGAAATCCATCGTGTTGCTAACTCAACAGAGGTATGGTTTTCTTAAAATGACTGCTGTATGAACATTTACAGGTGAAGGAGCATGCAAATAACACTGCCGGGACATGAATGCATAGTTATGAATCTCTCCATGGGAAAACATTAAGTTAATTGTGCTGAGCAAGTGAATTAATGCTTCTTGTCCAGATATTTTGGAAGAAGCAATTTCAGTTTTAAGGTACTGTTACGCATTCAGTTATCCCAGCAGAGAGTCTGTAAGGTGGTGAACATTTTTACTGTCTAAAACAAAGTGCTAAACTTCTCCTTCCTGTATGTGAATTCCGTGAAATAATAATTAAAGTGCAACATCCCCTGAGCTACAGATTCTTGTCATTTTTATTCATCATTCTATTTGAGTAGAAGTGTAGACATCAGAGCAGAAAAACAGCTTTTGTAACCTAAGGACATATATTCAACAGAGACCATGTATTCTAGAGTCATTTGTGAAAGACTAACATATGCTGTCGTGCAGGCAAATTGCTACTATCAACACTTTCCATTTTTAAGGTAAAAGAGCACTCTCCCCTGTGTTGAAGAAGCTGATTTCCCCTAATGCATTACTAGGGCATCTACCACTGGCGATAGCAAACAGTCTCACCTCACTGCTTTCCAGAACCTTAACTGGATTGTGTCCAGGTAGGGATCAGATTGTGCTAACCCTTCCTGCTCAGTGTTCTGTTAATGCTCATAGTCTACACTTGCATGTGTAACAACTTCCACCCTGCATTTACATGGCACCTTAAACGTTGCAAGATTGGAAACAGTCCTCTAAAGCACCAAACAGAATTTGACATTGAGAAAAGAGACCAGTGGCCAAAAGCTTGGTCACAGAGCTAGGTATCAAGTAAAGTCGTCAAGAAGGAGAGAGAGGTGGAGAGGTTTAGGGGAGTAAGTTTCAGAGCTTAGGGCCTAGGTGACTATAAACGTGAGTGCCAATGATGGGGCAGGGAAATAGGGGATGTTCAAGAAGCCAAAACTGAAGACAGTTGTAGTGTTTGAGGGCGTTCCCGAGAAAGTGAGAGATGGGGCCAGAGAGGGACTGTAACCTTCACTGCACAGTCTACAAGGTATCTGAAAAAACTGGTAAAACACTGCAGCCAAGTAAAGCTGTTTTAATATTTTGCTGCAGGAATCTTTCAACATAGTTCAACAAAAGACCTAAGTGAAAATTTCAAACCATTTTCTTTTCAGCTTAAAAGAAGCACTATATGTCTGACCACTGCTAAATTTATAAAAAAACTCCACGATTGAAATACTGTTTGGTCGTGAGGGACCGTAGCCCCTGATGGCATTAACTGCAGCAAGGGCATTAAGGAAATGATTCTATCCTGAGGGTGTACAATCAACTGCAGATCGGACTCATTCTTGGGACTGACAGAGCTCTGTGGAACTTGAGTGCGAGAAAACCAATCGTATTATTAACTCACATTTTCATGTCAGCTCATCCCTTACGTTAAAATCCAGATTACTCCCCTTTCACCAATGATTTCCTGATCTCCTCTGTGAGGAGTTGTGACAGAACAAGAGTCAAAAAATGGACAATGGCTCAAGTGCCATTTAATAGTTGGGGTTAATTTACTTTGAGTGTTAGAGGGTGAGCTATGAGGAGGTTGCAGACTAGCTTCAGTGTGATTTGAGTAAGTTGTGTGAGTGGGAAAACCCATGGCAGATGCATTGAGGTTATCCATTTTGGGAGGAATAACAGGAAGGCAGATTATTATCTGAAGGACTATAAATTGGGAGAAGGGAATGTGCAATCAGACCTCGGTGTCCTCGTACACCAGCTGTTAAAGGCAAGCACACAGTGAAGACGGAGAACAGTACATTGGCCTTTGTTGCAAGAGGATTCAAGGACAGGAACAAGGATGTCTTGCTGCAATATTACAGGGAATTAGTGAGACCACACCTGGAATACTGGGTGCAGTTTTGCTCTCCCTATCTGAGGGAGGGGTCCTTGCTTTAGAAGGAGTGCAGCGAATTTTTACCAAATTGATTCCTGGGATGGCAGACAGATGTACGAGGAGAGACTGAATTGGTTAGGATGGTATTTGCTAGCGTTCAGAGGAATGTGGGGGGGGGAATGATTCACATAGAAACCTGTAAAGTTTGATCAGGACGAGACAGGGCAGATGCACTAGGGACGTGGGAGTCCAGAAACAAGAGTCACAATCTAAGGATGGGGATGTTTGGAACCGAGATGAAGAGAGATTTCTTCATCCGGACAGTGGTCAGCCTGTGGAATGTGCCACCACAGAAAGCGGTCGAGGCCAAAGCATTACATGATTTTAGGAAGGAATTGGATAGGCCACTTTAGGTGAAAGGGATCAAGTGATATGGGGGAATGTGGGAACAGGCAACTGAGCTGGGTGACCAACCACCATCATAATAAATGGCGAAACAGGCTCGAAGGGTTGAATGCACTCCTCCTGCTTCTAATTTCTCTGTTTCTGTCACTTCCCTTGCACCTGACAATGTAAATGTTCTACAGATCTATTTGAGGACGCCTGTCCTGACCCTCTACCACAGAAGAATAAATACTTTACAACAGGAAGAGATAATAACTCATGTGAAATGAATATCAAGGGCAGTTAGTCAGTTCGATCAAGAGGTTAAAGGAGTGTTTGTTTTGTGGCTATAATTGCTTCAAATCGTCTCAGAGAGTTGATGGAAGATCTTGAAAAATGCTATCAAGATACCAAGCAGACTTGGCTGAGGCAACTCATTCTTTACGATTAATTTCATTCTCATGTTCCCATTTCTGACATTCTCCATCTTAAAACAAAATGAGTGCAAGTTTGACAGGTAATGGTTTCCTTACAACTGTAACTGAACTGAGCGGTAATACTCATTTCTATTGTCATCCAGATCAATCTTTTTTTTTAAGGAAGGAAACAGTTTTGTTGAAATTATGATTGGGTTGCATGTCGTACTGGAGACAAGAAAGTAGGAATTCTAGATTTTAGTCATCATTCTCTCCAGCTGCCATTTTGTTGAGGTAGGGGGCTCACTGAGTTTGTAACCTGATCCTCTAAAACTCCAGATTCAATTAAGCTAGTAATTAAATTGATCTTTTTTCAAGCATTCAGTTAGCCCACAGCCATTGTAGATTTCAAGGCGGTATGATGGTTGTTCATAGAATCACAGAATCCCTACAGTGTGGAAACAGGCCCTTCAGCCCAAAAAGTCCACAACGAACCTTGAAGCATCCCACCCAGACCCACTCCCCTATAACCCAACTAATCTACACCTCCCTGAACACTATGGGTAATTTAGCAAGGCCACCTAGCCTGCACATCTTTGGGCTGTGCGAGGAAACCGGAGCACCCAGAGAAAACCCATGCAGACACGGAGAGAATGTACAAACTCCACACACAGTCGCCCCAGGGTGGAATCGAACCCCTGTAACTAGCCCTGTGAGGCAGCAGTGCTAACCACTGAGTCACCGTGCCACCCCATGTGTTGCCATCCATGTTTTACAAAGATTATAACAGCGCATCAAAAGCACTCATGTTCCTACCATATACACGACTGCTCAATGTTGCTCAGTCCCGGTCAGTTATTAATACATTGCTCATGTCACCACTCCACTCTGGGCTTTTGTAGGTGTTCCCCGCCTCTCCAGTTGGTAAACTTACAGTGCACTTGTGTGGCTTCTCCCCTGTGTGTCGCCGCATGTGCACCACAAGCATGTACTGGGCCTTGAAGGGCTTCTGTTCCCGAGAACAATCACGCCACCGGCAAACAAACTCTTTCTTCTCTCCATGGATGTGCTCATTGTTAATGTGCTGTCGGAGGAAACAAACCAAATGGCTATGAAGCTTCTTCAGAAAGATCCATAATTTTATAAGCTTAATGGTAAGATCTCTGCACAAAACAAAAATGCTCAACAAATTGCTCTCTTTTAATCCTTCTATTATTGAGCCATGTTTTTAGCCAAAATAATTGGTGCAATGAGCTGAAGCCCAGTTGAGGGTCATCTGCCCATTCAACAATTATATTCAACATTCGACCAATACTTCCACTCCCGATAGCCCTCCATAAGGTCCTGCAGGCAAATCTGCACATGGGGGCTTAGGCCTGAGTTAACATCAGGATCAGGTTTAGCTATGTCATCACCCAATGGTTATACAACTTCAGAACTGTCACAACACTTGTCAGTCCAGGGACAATGGGACTCTGGCAAATCAGTCTCACAAAGCCCCTAAAAATAGGGCCAGAAGAAAAAAAGTATCAGGATGACATATATTGAGGCCAATGGTATTTTTTTTATCATTCCTTCACAGGGTGAGGGCATCACTAGCTAGGCATTTACTGAACTTTCCCCCTTGCCCAGAGGGCACTTGACAGTCAATGACATTGGTCGTGGGTCTGGAGTTAGATGTAGGCCAACCAGGTAAGGAAAGCAGCTTCCTCCCCTGAAGGACAGCAGTGAACCAGATGGGTTTTTACAACAACTGACAATGAATTCATGGTCATCATTGACCTCTTTGTTCTAGACTTTTACTCCTGCTGCGGCGGGATTTGAACTTAGGTCTGCAGAACATTATCGAGGTCTCAGGATTAACAGTCCAGTGACATACCACAAATCCACCACCTCTCCACGCTGCCGATATTTTTAGTTTACCTGTTCGGACATATTATGATACACCTTCAGGCAGGCGGGACTTCAAACAAACTGGCCCAGAAGTACAGAAACTACTTCTGTACCACAACAGCCTTTCAATGAGCTTCTACATTTCAGATCTTTAAATCTGAAGGTGTACCTACACTACATAGATTGCAGCCGTTCGAGAACACAGCTCATCTCCATCTCTCAGGGGCAACTAAGAATGGGCAAGAAATGCTGCACAACCAGTGATGTCTGCATCCCATGTGTGAATAAAAGAAATGTGTTTTTTTTGGGCAGGGTTAGAAAACTGGTTTAATAGCAGGAAGCAGAGGCTGACGGTCGAGGATTATTTTTGTGAATGAAAGCCTGGTGTACCACAGGGTTCAGTGCTGTGTCCTGGCTGGTTTGTTTTACACATTAACGATCTAGTTATGAACTTAGTAGGTACGATCAGTAAGTTAGCAGATGCCACAAAAAAATGGCGGTGTGGCAAACAGCAAGCAGGAAAGCCTTAGACTACAAGACGTTGTAGACAGGCTGGTCAGATGGGCTGAACCATAGCAAATGGAATTTAATCCTGAACAGTGTGAGCTGATGCATTTTGGAGGGCGAATAAAGCAAGGGGAGCACGTGTTGAATGGAAGGATCCGGATCCTAGCAAGCACAGTGGATTAGCAGGGTGCATGGCCCATAGATGTGTGAAGGCAGCAAGACAAGATGATTAAAAAAGCAAATGGGAAACTTGCCCTTATTTGCCAAGGCACTGAAAACAAGAGAAAGGAGGTTATGATGGAAGTGTAAATAGTCTTAGTGAGGCCACACCTGGATTGTTGCGTACAGTTTTGATCACTGGCCAGTTACTGACGCTCATGTCTCATGATGCTTTAAAAAAAATCCTGCAGAATGATAGATATTTAGTGGCTGGCATGTACAGGAGAGGCCAAAGGGCCGCCTTCCACATAAAAACGTGATAATTCTATGACTTCAATGTGGAGCTCCAGTACACCCACTAAGTTAGTTTCTCTGGATAACCGCCTTTTCTCTCTGGGCTTGCATAAGGGGGAAATTGAGGAGATAGAATGGTCAATCATTGAAACTGGGAAAATCAGGGTCAAAACTGCTTCACTACTGTTTCTGTCTGAAATAAAGAAAGGATTTAAAACAAAAACATGTGCAGCCAATCCTTGGTAACTGTAATATTGAGATAAAGATCTCAGCGATGCCACTGTTTACAGAAAGATAAATCTGTTGTGAATAGAGAAAAATGGAAACAATGCTGTTGTATTTATCTCATACCAGGTTAAATGATCAAAGTTCACCCCCCACCAATACGCAGAATTCTGACAGGACTATTGTACACAATATGAAACTAAAACCCAAATCATTTTGTCTTTTTTGTCCTCCCCTTAATTGAAGCTTCAGCCTATTCATGGGAGATGCTGCGCACAGTGAAACGAGAAATTCCCTTGCATGTGAGAAGGTTCCGAGATCGACAGTACATTTGACTGAGTTTAATTAGTTTTGGTGAAGACACGTCAGTGGGAGGGGAGGAGAGCTCGCATCTGTAGACTTCCTGTGCTGAGGGAGTGGGGTCCTGGCAATTGCTTGAAAGTCTCTGCAGGCGAATCCCTCAGCAGACTGACACACCAGTGTATAATGGGAAACACATGCTGCTCCTGCTTTGCATCACTACAGCGCTGGTATGTGTGAGGAGACGCTGGTCTTTAGAAAACAAGCAAACTGAATACAGGCTTGTCATCTATTAGCCGAATTCCACAATAAAATGCACCTGCTGTCAACAGCTTAATCCTTTGGAAGGAGGAAAGAACGGACTTATGAAGAAGATGGGTCCGCAGAAGGGTGGCTATTAATTAGAGATCATAATATTTCCACTGTTGTTTATTGTAAGTAGAGGATTCTATCCACTCCCACTCACACAAGGCTTTTCTTCTCCCTCAAGTCCCCTGCTATTACTGTGCTCTTTACATCTGTCTCCACTTTCTGACTAAATAATATGTAAACAATTGACTTATTCCAAACAAATACAATTTAGATTAATTTGTATTTCATTAGTGCCAACTGAGGCCTGGACTGGGAATAATCATCATTTTACAGGGTCCTGTGACACAGTGTAGGGTCCCTACCTCTGGGCCAGAAGATCTGGCTTCTAGTTGAACAGCCAAGGTCTTTTCTCCAGTGTAGGGAAGTCCAAAACTAGAGGGGCACAGGTTTAAGGCGAGAGGGGAGAGATTTAAAAGGGACCTAAGAGGTTACTTTTTCCACACAGAAGGTGGTGCGTATAAGGAATGAGCTGCCAGAGGAAGTGGTGAAGGCTGGTACAACCACAACATTTGAAAAGCATCTGGATGGGTACATGAATAGGAAGGGCTTAGAGGAATACGGGTCAAATGCTGGCAAATGGGACTAGAGTAATTTAGGAAATTTGCTCGACATGGGCGAGTTGGACCAAAGGGTCTGTTTCCATGCTGTACATCTCTATGACTGGGCGGCACGGTGGCTCAGTGGTTTGCACTGCTGCCTCACAACACCAGAGGCGCGGGTTCAATTCCACCATTGGACTACTGTCTGTGTGGAGTTTGCATATACTCCCCATGTCTGCATGGGTTTCCTCCCACAGACCAAGGATGCGCAGGTTAGGTGGATTGGCCATGCTAAAATGCCCATCGTGTTCAGGGATATGTAGCTTAGGTGGGTTATAGGGGGATGGATCTGGGTGTTGTATGTATACAATAAGGCAGGGCTTGGCGAAATTATCCACCATTTTTATGGCAGACATTCTGGGCATTTTTTACACTACAAAAAATAATTTGCATTGATGCAGCATCTTTCACCCACTCAGGCCACTAAGGTTCATTGTTGTATTTTAGGCCAATGCAGATGTCAATTTGTAAACAGCAAGGTTCCACAAGTAGCAATGTGCTAAAGACTAAACAGACCGTAGATAACAAAGAGTGAGGCTCGATGAACACAGCAGGCCAAGCAGCATCTCAGGAGCACAAAAGCTGATGTTTCAGGCCTAGACCCTTCATCAGAGAGGGGGATGGGGAGAGGGTTCTGGAATAAATAGGGAAAAAGGGGGTGGAGGACCGAAGATGGAGAGAAAAGAAGAGGTGGAGAGGAGAGTATAGGTGGGGAGGTAGGGAGGGGATAGGCCAGTCCAGGGAAGACGGACAGGCCAAGAAGGTGGGATGAGGTTAGTAGGTCGGAAATGGAGGTGCGGCTTGAGATGGGAGGAAGGGATAGGTGAGAGGAAGAACAGGTTAGGGGACAGGCTGGGCTGGTTTTGGGATGCAGTGGGGGAAGGGGAGATTTTGAAGCTTGTGAAGTCCATATTGATACCATTGGGCTGCAGGGTTCCCAAGCGGAATATGAGTTGCTGTTCCTGCAACCTTCGGGTGGCATCATTGTGGCACTGCAGGAGGCCCATGATGGACATGTCGTCTCAGGAATGGGAGGGGCAGTTAAAATGGTTGCAACTGGAAGGTGCAGTTGTTTGTTGCGAACCGAGCAGAGGTGTTCTGCAAAGCGGTCCCCAAGCCTCCGCTTGGTTTCCCCAATGTAGAGGGAGCCACACCGGGTGCAGTGGATACAGTATACCACATTGGCAGATGTGCAGGTGAAAACTGCTTAATATGGAAAGTCAACTTGTGGCCTGGGATGGGGGTGAGGGAGGAGGTGTGGGGGCAAGTGTAGTACTTCCTGCGGTTGCAGGGGAAGGTGCTGGGTGTGGTGGGGTTGGAGGGGAGTGTGGAGCAGACAAGGGAGTCATGGAGAGAGTGGTCTAACAGACCGTATTTGGGTTTGAGCTCTGGCAGATTGAAAATGGAGATGATGAATTTGTGCTGGTTCCTGTGCTTGAATGTGCTTGGCTCCTTGAGTGAAATGTGATTGGAGGCTCGTGTTTTGCACTGTCTCTGCGTTTCATCATAATCATGAACTTCCAAATTTAACTGGCAAGGTCTTTAAGTCACTGGCAGGGGTGAAGGGTACTATGTAACTGAAACACAACCACCATTATAGGTTTTTCTTACTTGAGAAAAAAGCATAGGCAGAGACCCAATTTTAACATGGGTTATGACTCTTGACACAATGGGGTGTACTGAGGGAAGGTAATTAAGTAACCAAAGCACCAATGCCCCTGGGCTAATCAGATAAAATCCCAGGCAAAGTGTCTGGCAATTTCAAATCCTACAAACACAGTTGCTGGAATGTAAATTCAATCCATAAAGGCTGAAATTTAAAAGAAATGTTTTAGTAAGAATGATGACGAAACTATTGCTGTTAAAATCTAACAGGTTCACTAATGCTCTTCAGGAAAATTAAACCTGTCATCTTTAGTTGGTCTGACCTACACATCACTCCAGATCCAAAACAATATGGTTACTCTTTTTTATCTTGTGGGGTTGGTTAGCTCAGTTGGCTGGTTTGTGATGCTGTGTGTGACACCATTAGTGTCAGATGAATTCCTGCACTGGCTGATGTTACCATGAAGCATTCTCCTTCTCTCCCTCTACTCTCACCTGAGGCGTGGCAATCCTCATGTTAAACCACTACCTGTTGTCTCTCATGAATGAGAGAGCAGCCTTAGAGTCCAACAGGATTACAGAGACTTTACCATTACCTCTGAAATGGCTTTGTAAAGCACATGCAGTTTCTGAGGAAGGGGCACTTGGCCCGAAACGTTAACTCTGGTTTCTCTCCAAGATGCTGCCAGATCCAGAACCTTTCTGTTTTTGCAGTTCAAGTGCAATAAGGATTAGGCAATAAATGCTGGCCTTGCCAACAATACCCACATCTCAGGAAAGACTGAAAAAAACTTTCACAGAGCAATTTTATTGTCGGGACAACTAACTGTACATTGATGGAAGAGTTCATATCTACAAAAATCTACTTATAGCTTCTCAACGCATGTTTTTGGCAAAATATAGGATGTTATAATTAATTGTATACAGCATGGACAGTGAATTGACGCTCATGCAACAGTTCTGGAAAATAAGCAGTAAGTTAAGTTCTAAAGATCGAGGCTGCCCAACAGCTTACTCACATCATACTGAAAGACAGTGTTTGGGGTTTAATTTCCTGGGCTTTGTCTAATTTCTTTGATAGCAAGAAGTCAGGGCTGACCACACAGGCTTTAAAACCCAGCAAAGTGTCAAGGAAGTAAAACCTGAGCTGTAGAAACTGGCCATTTTTAATCACAAAGTAGGTGATTTTTCTTAAACTCTCTGCTATGCTGAATCCTATACAATGTGAAGACTGCAGGGGATAAGGTCACGCTCAAATTGTTGGGCCTGCAGTGTGCGGGCAGAGGAATTATTTCAGTTAGGTTCAATGGTGCAGATGAAGAAAAGATGTTGATGAGACCACAACCAGGGGCTAACAGTAATCACTGGTAAATCCAAAGGGAAAGTTTGGATAAATACCTTCACTCGTTGAGAATATGGAACTCGCTGACTCATAGAGCAGCTGAGGCAAACAGCATGGACACTTTTAAAGAGAAGCTGAATAACAGGATAAAAGAATAGATGTTGCTGGGACAAGATGAAACAAAATGGAAGGAGGCTTCTGTGGAACATTAATGCTGCTGTTGAGCAGAAGGGTCTGTTTTTTTATTTGCTGTGAACTTTAAGGAACTGGGGCCCAACTCAGGCTTATTTGGATAAAGAGAATTAAGGAGAACACTTCAAATCGGGAAACACACAACGAAAGGAAGAAATGTTTCTCTGTCCATCTCTGACACCATATTGAATGCACTTAGGTACTTCTGTTACCCTGGAATGTGATATGCGGAACAGCAGAGTCAGCATTTTTAAAAAAAGAACATTTTTAATTAATGCATAAGATGTGGGTATCACCAGGGGGACCAGCATTTATTGCCTAGAAAGCAGTTAAGAGTCAATCACACTAGTCTGGAGTCACATGTAGGCCAGACTAGGTAAGGATGGCAGTTTCCTTCAGTCCCTAAGTCCCTATTAGTGACCTAGATAGGTGTTCCCAATACAATTGACCATGATTTCACGGTCATTATTCAGCTTTTAGAATTTTTAAATTGACTTCACATTTTACCACCTGCCACAGCAAGATTCGAACCCAGGTCCCAAGAATGTAAGAAGTAGACACAGAAGTTGCTGGAAAAGCTCCACAGGTCTGGTCCAGCAGCTTCTGTTTTTGTTTCTGATTTACAGCATCCACAATTCTTTCGGTTTTCCCCCAGGCCATTAGCTGGGTCTCTCTGAATGAAGGGTTGAGTGCTGGAGGACACAGATTTAAAAAGCTTAGCAAAACAAGCAAAGGCATCTAAGGAAACACCTTTCTATGGAATGAGATCTATGAGGATCTCAGTGCACTCATGATTGCATGGTGGAGCAGATGCAATCATGATTTTCAAAAGGGTAGAGAATAAACAACACAAGGGAAGATCCTCGTATGGCTATGGGGAAAGGATAAGGAAGTGAGTCTTGCAGAGAGCTGTGACGGGCTCATTGGCCTCCTTGGGTGTTGTAATCATTCCATGATTCTCTATGAGATCTTGCAAATTGCACACCCAACAGTCAGCTACTGCGTCACTGCGCTGGGACTGATTCCCAGCACTTGGTTCAGGCTTTACTCACATGCACCAGTTGCTCCTGAGTGTCGTACTCCTTGTTGCACCCTTCCCAGTGACACACGGTCTCGTAAATGACCTCCGGCTCCTGTTTGCAATCATCTTTATCCAAGTCATCCTTCACCTCTGTCAGCCCTGCCAGCCGATCCTGAGCAATTATATAAATAAAAGGAAAGGAAGAGTGGAAACTGAGACATCATTATGTGAAATGCAACAGTTCTTGTAACAGTCTTGCATTCCTCTGATCCGCTGATGTTGTGACAGATATAAATCCAAAGAATTAACCACCTCAGAGGTCATTTAGACACCCAGTGCAAACAAAATCAAATTGACCAACAAATTATTCAACTTTTTACCCTTTTTGAAGTTTTTTTTGTTGTCTTAATATATTTTTCTTTAGACCTTTAATCATGCAAAGAGATAAACATGTTGCTAGGCAACAGTTCCGTGAACTACCAATAAGAGGCACACACAGAGGGCCGAAAACACAATTTCGGCTAATTTCACACTGTATTCCTCATAGGGATACCATATTTTAACTCACAACTTTTCTACTCCTCCCTTTCCTCTCCTAACCCCATCTCTTCCTTGCCCCGAATCTAGCCAGGAGTGGGAATTCTCATTCCTAAGGAAAATTCCAGACTGGTGGAACGAAAGGTGGATCCTTTGTGGGTTTGATGGAGAAGAGGACTGAAAAGAACAGATAATATTTTAAAATATTAAATACTGACAACAGCCAAAATTCTGATGAGCTGCAAAAATCTGGATTGGGTTGGGAACATTTGACTGAATCAAGAGTAACAAGAGTGGGGGTTGTAGTACAAGTACCGTAGCACCTTTATAAAGGAAAATAAGGTTCGGACAACAGAATTAAAGGTACTCACTGCGCTCTATCTCAGAGAAACAGAAAAGAAAAGCCCTCTGAATGAAGTTAAAACCCACACTGAGTGCACAAGCAATGTATTTGCCCTAACAAATGTATTTTACCGATCAGATATTAATTTCTTTCAGATGGCAATTGTGTGTTTTTTTAAAAATTGTCTCATTAGCATCTGCCCACATCGCAGCTGGAGATGCTTTTAGGTCATGCGCTTGCTGCTGTTGACGCGCTCTAAACCTAAAACTCGTGAGATGTGGCTCCTGCCCCGAACGTGCTGACTACAGCATGTTTATCTTTCTCTGATATGCTATCTTCATCAATTTTGCTGGCCCCAGATGATTATAAACATAGCCGTCCCCATGCATCATGCCAAAGTCTGACTGGGGCTGCCTCTGGACTAAGGCAGAACAAGGAATTAGTCAAAGCTGGTGCTGTCCCAGTGACAGCGAGATATTGTATATTTCATTAAAATGTAGTACAGGGACACTTCTCGTAGTTTAGAGTTACAATAAAAAATGGTTTAAAAAGAAGGGAGATAAATTGCTCTTGCTGCTAATTCTCACACATCAGAATGGAAAGAAGGCCAGGAACTAAAGGCTTCACTGTATCAAATCTTTGTCTCTTTGACCAGTGACAGAGAGATTGCAGTGCAGTACTTTATAACTCTGAGGTAATAACCCATTAGTAACTCTCCATTGCACAGCAGAAAGCTCCTGGTGTTGCACTGAGAAAAGAGTCTGGGACCCAACCTGGCATTATAACGGCTGGTGTTACCACTCATCTTTTCTCACACTGCATCCTGAACGAATACAAGGAGCTGCAAGGTAGCCCGACATTGGAGCCATTTCTGGGATCTGAGTTAATGTGCATTTGTAGCTGAACAGTTGTATTAAAGAAAAGTGTAAGGTGTCTGTTTGCATACAATATTGTCTGTCTGTTGCAAACAAACCATGTCTTAAATTTTGTATCTCGACTGAAGTTTCCCTTGAATGCGAGTAAATTACATCACCAAATTTTCTGCCAATCAAAAAAAAATGACACTTTAACAACTTAATCCCAGACAACATTCTATTTTGAATCCAGTAGCAGTATAGCTATTCATACTTTCCAATAGTTTTTTCTGGGAGAAAAGATTACTGTTTTTGCACTAGGATCAGTGTAAGTTCATTCAACCCCTCAAGCCTGTTCCGCCATTCAATGAGGTCATGGCTGATCTGTGGATCATTGAAGGGGCAAAAAGATGGGGAGGGCTAGAAATAGAAACAATGTGCAGGAGACCAGGTTGGGATGGGGACAGTTGGGGGGGCGGTGGGGAAGAAAGTGATGTCGACATCAATACACCATATAATGTAATCTAACTGAATATCTTCCTAAACTGAGGATGATGCTGTAAGTCTATGGCTCCTGGGTGACTTTAGATGATTTCTTGTTCCAATTTAGAAACTGCGCTCATCAAGTATCAAATTTATCACTGATGTCCCTTTTCAAGAGTGGCAGACAAAGAAGAGAGGAAATTGAGGGTCTATTACTGTAGTGGTTGCATTACCAGAGTAGTACTCAAAAGTCCTGGAGTACTTATCCAGAGATTGCGGCCAGTTTGAAATCGAATTCAGTTTTAACAAACTGGAAATAAAACGCCAGATTCAGGAAAGTCAGGCATGAACTTGTTGAATTGTTTTACTCTAGTGGAGACCAAAACTAGGAGTCATAACTACATGATAGTCATTCACAAATCTAACAATGAATTCAGGAAGAACACCTTTACTCAGGGAGTGAGCACGTGAAACAAGGTGAATTGAGGTGAATGGAATCGATGCATTTAAAAAGAGTCTGAATAAAGATGTGAGGGAGGAACGGAATACAAAAATATGATGATAGAATTGGATAAACTTATTTAGGGACAGTCATGAGAAGCATGAACACCAGCAGTGTACAGGTGGGCTAAATAACCCATTTTCATATTGCGTCCTCACTGACTCATACTAACTTTGCTAAGTTTTACTGGATGGCAGAAAAAAACACACAGGTTCTAATTTGCTCACCTCCGTATTTGGAGAGATAGCCCGGGGTCCCTCGACCTCCGTTTTAACTTTGGTGCGTTTGTTGATCATTGGGTCAACAGTACTGCTCACAGCAGACTCACCACTCAGCTTGCTCTAAAGAATGGAAACCAAGACTTGGTTAGAAGAAAGAACTCAATCCCACAGTGCAAACATATGAACACAGCCAAGTCTGCTCACTTCAAGTTTAACATTTTTGTTTCAATGTCGTGTTTGCCTAATCAGTCTTTCTTTCGTATTATCTGTTTCCTAGGTGGGGTCAAAACTTAAATGAGTCTTTACTGACAGTGGAGGGTGTGTGGGTTTGGAGGTGAGGAGGCAGTGGATGATACACTCAGTATATGAAGATGTATCAGTTTTAGGGGCTGGAATGACTGTGATGTGATCTACAAAACAGGTTGAAAGTAGAACAGAAGACCCAATGCTCAACTCCATCATTTTACCCTCTCCATAAAGCTTCAAGACGCTCTTTACTTTACCTATAACATTTCCATTTCCTGCACCAGCCAGCCTCATGGCCTCTCTGAGTGGTGTTAACTCAGTGTTCAACAGAGTCAAATTCTGCAGGAATTGTACACATTCATGGGGAACTGTGTTGAGACAGTCAGTGGAGAAAGAAGATGTAAATCAGTTTATTCTAGTGTGGAGTCCAACTCCCCTGAGGTCATAGCACAGTGTGCTAACCCATGTCCCCACCTGCCGATTCCTTTCGCAACCTTTCTATTCGAAAGGTGCCACCCACAGCACCACAACAAAAATCCTGTCCTTACCTGAGGAGTTTCAGTTGAGGCATTATTGGCCTGACTGGGTGGCAAAACAGCGGAGGTATTGGACATGTGTTGCCGAGGAGGGAACGTTGGTGATGGCTGTATAAGGGGTGGAGTGTGGCCAAATGCAGAGTTCAGGCCGCGTTGCTGGTTCAGTATCTGTTGGTGCATCTGGAATGTCACTGGATTGATGGGGTGAGGAAAACTGAACGCAGGGCTGAAATCAAACAGTACCAGAATTTTTAAAAGATTCAGATTTCTTTTGTTTAAATAAACATTGGAACACGCAGCACTATAAACACTGCAAGCAACCAAGAATAATATGCTGCAAAAAAAAGGGTCAGTCTTCTCTTAAGGAAATTCCATCACCACCTTTGGTTACCAGTTGACCTTAAAATATCTTGAAGTGTCAAACAGATTTAATTAGCAATTTCAATGATATCTGCTCTGCTTAATCAACCAATTTCTTTTTCAAGAAGCAATTTTTGATTTTCTTTTCATCCTTTTATTTACAGTTTCCTGCCCCACACTTTTAGAAACCCAAAGTACATTATTCTGATAAAAAAAAATGTTTGGACAGATGGACAGAAGACTACTTTAAATTAACATACTATTGCTGGTCGCTCAGTCCCTGCAATTTGCCCTGAACTGACTGCTCTGACAGCTAAGTGTGCTGGGAATTGAAACCGAGTAGAATGAGAAGATCAGAAATACTCAGCAGGTCCGACAGCATCTATTGGGAGAGAGATTACATTTCAAGCCACTAACTTTTCAGTCTCAATTTAACCTGTTTCTTTCTCTGTAAATTCTGCGAGACCTGCTAAGTATTTCCTGCATCATCGGTTTTTACTTCAGATTGCCAGGATCCACAGTATTTTGCAACTATTGCTTTGCATAATTCAAACTCCAAAAAGTACGCAAATGTGATTTCAGTGTATACAGGGAATGAGTCTATAAAATCACACACCTCTGAAGTTGATTTAAGAGGCATTCATTGATATAAGTGTTTATTTCCTCCTTGTTTTCCATCCAATTGCTCTGTCATTCAGCCATGTGGGCTGTAAAATGCAGCGAAGCCTCAAAGTGACACCAAAACTACCTCTGAGCTTTGTAGATGCAGACGGCTACTCAATGGATTGATGACGGTCAATGGATTGATGACGAAAGTGTCTCCATCTTAATGTTTGGCTGAGATTGGCATCATGCATCAAAGCTTTACCTCACAGGGTCAAAGTAAGCTCAGAGCTTACAGTTGCCTCAGAAATTGTACACTTAGGTGGACTTTAATGTTGGTGATGGATTTTTGGAGAACGAGTGATAGACCCATGTCTCCATGTTTGGGGAAGACTCATTCGAACTAGGTACCTGACTGGCCAACGTGTGCTTTCTGAGTGTTCGGACCTGAGGGTGGGCAGGTCCATTGATCTCCTCCAACTGCCCCTTTCCCTTCCAAACCCAGAACTGCTGTCCAATTAGTTCCTCACTTTCTACCAAGCTTGGAGGGTCACCTACCAATTGCAGGCCAGAGAGGAGTGAGGGCGGGTAATCATTTCTGGACTTGGGTGAGGGGGGGAGCAGGTGCACAGTGGGAAGAAAGGACAGTGCACAGCCTCTCAACAGGTACACACCCCTAACTCATTTCTCCTGCTGCCAGCTCCCTCAATCATGCATTGAGTGCATGTAAGTGAGGAAACCTGGGCTTGTGTTTCAGGGTCCTGTGTCATAACTTTGCTTTGGCATCACGTATAAAATTGGAATTATGCAGAGAAGATTAGCATTGCCCCTGCGCAAGGATGACATGCAAATTTGTGACATGTTGGGGCAACAATGTGGCTTAGTAGTTAGCACTGCTGCCTCACAGCGCCAGGAAACTGGGTTCAATTCCATCCTCAGGTGACTGTCTGTGCGGAGTTTTCACATCCTCCAGAAGCTTTGGTTTCCTCCCACAGTCCAAAGATGTGCAGGCTGGGTGGGTTGGCCACCCATAGTGTTCAGGGATGTGTAGATTAGGTGGATGGATGGGTCTGGGTGGGATGGTCTGAGGGTTGGTGTGGAGTGGTTGGGTCGAAGGGCCATTTCAACAGTGTAGGCATTCTATGAATCCCCCGATCCCCCACCCTTGCTGGAGAACACCAGCATTGGTGGAACAAGGCAGAAAGATAGAACGATCCCCTCCTATATACCTGCATGTGATTAAATGGGCCTGTCCAACTTCAAACTCACTGGTGGGCAATCTGTAAATTTTGCCTGTGATTTCCGTTGCCAGTGACCTAGGATCAGTGTCAACACAGTTGATGGGATATTTATTCTGAATTTTTTTTTCCAAATATGGACGATTCAATCTTCTGCAACTTGGTTTTTGAAATAGTGGAAGTTTGTTTGCTAGAAATGACCAGCAGCCGTTTTGTTGACTAAATGCTTAAAAGGACTTGGATCAAACACTACGCCCCATGACTTCAGCAGAAACATCAGTCGGATTTATAAATAAACGGGTTAGTTCCTCTGTTAAACTTAGACAGGAATTTAAACATTCAAATTTAATGTAGCATATTATATGTTAAAATACAATGAGCAAAACAACAGCAAAGTATGGACTTTCTTCAGCTCAATGATTTGAATCGCTGGATGTTCCTAATAACTCAATTACATACCTAACTTAATATACATCCAAGAAAATTCTGGGCCATTTGGAAAGAACTGCACATTGAACTTATGACCCCGGCTAATCAGCACTTGCCAGTCGGCCAGCCAATATTCTGACTTTAATTACGGGAGTACTGCTGAGAGCTGCATCTGACTGGAATGCAGACAGCATGACAATCACTCACCAAGACTTGTAGACCACGCACGAACTACCCACAGGCGAACCGTCCAGCCTCAACTACAATTGGTCAGCCGACAAATACAGGCCTACTCAGCAAAGTGAATGCCTCACCTGATAGCACCAGCTGATAGATGCCCGTATGAGCCACTGGCTGCTGAGCTGCTTCGGGAGTTGTTGATGTAGGCCACCAGAGAGTTGGGGGATGTCCTGATCATAGTCTGCAGGTCGATGCTGGCGTCAGACAGCGGTGAGATAGACAGGGCCCGCTTTCTGCTCATTCTTGCAGCTGGCCGAGGACTTGAGAATCTCGAGACTGAGAAACAGACAGTGGACAACTTCAGTGACAGGCTAAAAACATAACTTAAGTGTTTATTGACTGTGACACAAACATCTTGTTTCATAATTCAGAACTTTAATCATTTTTCTCAGCGCAACTGGTATACTGAAGTTATTCCAGTTTTGTCAAATATTGACTCATCCAAGTCACACGCAGTGAGCTTTAAAAGAAATTAAACTGTTTAATTTCAGAGTGAATGCTCCCTTCTAAATTTTCGGTACAGCACACCATTGGACTTGTGTCGTTTTTTTTTGTTCTTTTCCATCCTAGTTATACTGCACTAGCTCCATGTGATGCGCATGAATTCTTAAAAGAGATACAAGCGAGCACCCGCAATTGAACAGGCCACTGTGCCGTTTTTTGAGCAACAAAAGCAAAATTCTGTGATTAACATCATTAAGTATACCGACAAAACTTCTGCTCAGCAAACACCCAATGCTAACATTGCCAACTCTGGCCTACTGTACACCTGGAGATTTGATCATGTGACACTCGATTGGCTATGACATTCGATCACATTTCTCCACGAACCAGATTATTCACCAAATACTGGAACATCAGGAGGAATGGGATACAGGGGAACTTAGCTGCTTGGATACAGAATTGGCTGGCCAACAGAAGACAGCGAGTGGTAGTAGAAGGAAAATATTCTGCCTGGAAGTCAGTGGTGAGTGGAGTTCCACAGGGCTCTGTCCTTGGGCCTCTACTGTTTGTAATTTTTATTAATGACTTGGACGAGGGGATTGAAGGATGGGTCAGCAAGTTTGCAGACGACACAAAGGTCGGAGGTGTCGTTGACAGTGTAGAGGGCTGTTGTAGGCTGCAGCGGGACATTGACAGGATGCAGAGATGGGCTGAGAGGTGGCAGATGGAGTTCAACCTGGATAAATGCGAGGTGATGCATTTTGGAAGGTCGAATTTGAAAGCTGAGTACAGGATTAAGGATAGGATTCTTGGCAGCGTGGAGGAACAGAGGGATCTTGGTGTGCAGATACATAGATCCCTTAAAATGGCCACCCAAGTGGACAGGGTTGTTAAGAAAGCATATGGTGTTTTGGCTTTCATTAACAGGGGGATTGAGTTTAAGAGTCGTGAGATCTTGTTGCAGCTCTATAAAACTTTGGTTAGACCGCACTTGGAATACTGCGTCCAGTTCTGGGCGCCCTATTATAGGAAAGATGTGGATGCTTTGGAGAGGGTTCAGAGGAGGTTTACCAGGATGCTGCCTGGACTGGAGGGCTTATCTTATGAAGAGAGGTTGACTGAGCTCGGTCTCTTTTCATTGGAGAAAAGGAGGAGGAGAGGGGACCTAATTGAGGTATACAAGATAATGAGAGGCATAGATAGAGTTGATAGCCAGAGACTATTTCCCAGGGCAGAAATGGCTAGCACGAGGGGTCATAGTTTTAAGCTGGTTGGTGGAAAGTATAGAGGGGATGTCAGAGGCAGGTTCTTTACGCAGAGAGTTGTGAGAGCATGGAATGTGTTGCCAGCAGCAGTTGTGGAAGCAAGGTCATTGGGGTCATTTAAGAGACTGCTGGACATGTATATGGTCACAGAAATTTGAGGATGCATACATGAGGATCAATGGTCGGCACAACATTGTGGGCTGAAGGGCCTGTTCTGTGCTGTACTGTTCTATGTTCTATGTTCTATCTGATGTCTATACATTGTTTGCCAATTTTATGGCATATGCTTTTGTGAGGTGAATAGAAATTAGAACAGTTTAACTTACTTTGAATTAATCACAATATCTGGGAAGTTTCTACCATTTCAACTACAGTTAGTACCATTCAAATATACCCCAATGATTCAACAAAAATATAGATTAGATTAGATTAGATTACCTACAGTGTGGAAACAGGCCCTTCGGCCCAACAAGCCCACACCGCCCCTTGAAGCATCCCACACATCCCTGAACACTACAGGCAATTTAGCACGGCCGATCCACCTAACCTGCACATCTTTGGACTGTGGGAGGAAACCGGAGCACCCGGAAGAAACCCACGCAGACACGAGGAGAATGTGCAAACTCCACACAGACAGTCGCCCGAGGCTGGAATCGAACCTGGGTCCCTTGCTGTGAGGCTGCAGTGCTAACCACTGAGCACTGATATAAATAGCTCATAATTTTAAAAAAAATTGTGCTACTTTCTGACAGCATACAATACATAAAATACTATGTATAAATCAAAATGAAACAAACCCCTACAGCCAATTTCTGAAGGCTAGCTTCAGTGAAGTGAACATGGTCCTTGGAGGAAAACTTTAACATAGCTTATCCAGGAATAAAGCACATAATACAACAATCCTTATCACATGCAGACACAAGCTCTCCCTCCCTCCAATTTAGTCACCCATTCCTTCTTTCTTGAGTTTTGGTTTCTCTCTCCCTCCGTTCCTAAGTTTATTTCTCGCTCTTTCTCTCCCTCCTTTCCACAGTTTGTTCTGATTTTTGTTGTTCTTCCATCTCCTTTCATCTGCCAGATTGTGTAAACAAACAAAAGCAGAAATTGACAGAGAAACTCGTTTGGTCTAGCAGCATCTATGCAGAGAGAAAACAGCATTAACGTTTCAAGTCCACTGACCCTTCTTCAGAATTTCTAAACTGAATGTGAAATGATAACTCTGTAGCTCTCTCCACAGATACTGAGTTTCTCCAGCAGTATTTTTTTTTCAGATCTCCAGCATCCTCAGTTCTTTGTCTTATTCCAGATTGTGTTGCTCTCTCAAGTACTGTAACTTTCTCCTTCTCCCTTTCCTTCTCTCTCTTCATTCCCCTCCTCCCCACATTGTCCACTGAGATGATTTTCACTGGCCCCATTTCTGCCATTCACACATCCAGTAACTTCCAAAAGGATAGGATTGGCAAGGCTTGGACAAAATGGTTACATCTGCCAAGGGCACTGTACATTGAGAACCACGCAAGCAAGGCGTGGTTCCCCAGACTCAGCAGTTGTATTATTCGGGAAACCAATCTGAACGTAGTGGAAACATTTCAACATCCAACAGGTAAGTTTAGATAACATTAACAAATTAAAAGCACCTCTTTGGCTGCTAGAGGTAAGTTTCAAGTTGGCTGCACATTGGCGACATGAGTATAACACCACAAATGGAAGGTCAGTCTTTTCAGGCAGTTTCTGTGTCAACAGTAAACCCTTGGTATGTGTGAAATTGCTGATGTTGCTCTGCAGGAAGCAATGGGCAAGTATTTAACTCACTAAGAAAAATTTGCTTACACAAAGTCATCAAGTCAATATTTATATACAAAAATATAAGATGTAGGAGCAGAAGTAGGCCATTCAGTGAGGTAGGTTGTGGCTGCTTAGATAATCCTCAACTCCACTTATATATCTTTTTCCCATAATCCTTGATTCCCTTAATGGTTAGGAATCAGTTTATGGCAGGCTAACTGTGATCAGCAATGTGATAGAAACTTAACCAAGTGTAACCGCAATTCTTTGTCATGCAAGCATGTTACTAGTACTGGTCATGATAGCTGTCTGTGTGTATGGGCTGGAACTGAATAACGGAACACCCTGTGCTATACACAGAGTAACCTGACCTGGGCTAGTGCAGGATGAGATAGCGGATAGAATCTAAAATTGTTAAAGTGCAAAAGGAGGCTATTCAGCCCATTGGGTCTGCAGTGGCTCTTTGCACAAATGGTTCACTTTGTGTCAAAAACTGTTGCAGTAAAAGGAAGCTTCCAATGGAGCAAGTCAAATCCTTGTGAAAATTAAATCTGAGAGTTCAAATCTGATTCTTTCATCCTAAGATGTACGGTATTTGAAGGGCTTTTTTTTCACTATCTCCTGTAAATGTTTTTTGAAACCTTTTGGAAGTCTGTATGACTCACTTAGAACGGGCGTTTCTGCCTGTTTCTGACAATTACAATATAGAGTCACACAGAAAACAAACCCTTCGGTCCAACTTGTCCATCCCAACCAGATATCCTAAATTTGCCAGCATTTGGTCCATATCCCTCTAAGCCCTTCTGATTCATATACACACGCAGAAACCTTTTAAATGTAGCAATTATGCCAGCCTCCATCACCTCCTCTGGCAGCTTCTTCCATACATGCACCGGCCTCTGCGTGAAAAAGCTACCCCTCAGGTCCTTTTTAAATCTTTTCCTCTCACCTTAAATCTATGCTGTCGAGATTGGACTCCCCTACTCTAGGAACTTTCCTAGAGGCAGCTAATTGTTCTGATACATGAAAATATTTCTTAAGTCATATGCAAAAATACAATGGATTATGTACTTCATATCAATCACTCCTGTGTTGGTATGATAGCATTTGTGACATTCCTCTGCTCTTCAATGCAGGAATTAGCCCATTTATTTTAAATTCATTAATACCACTAGCAAGATAGCAGAACAAGGCAGTCTGCTGAGTATCACAGAACCTTCAATTAGTGGAAGAAATATCACAACGCACCCTAATTTTAAGGATAAGACCTCACTAACTTACCTGAAAGTTCAAGAATTTTCAATCAGTTTTTTTTTTAGAAACACAATCGGAGATGAACAGTAATTCTCATTCTTAAGTATCTCTGAAATAGTGAAAGTGTTCCTGCCGATAAAAAAAACTTGGCAAATGTTTTATTGTTTAGCTTGTGAGAGATGCCATACTATACCACTTCAAAGTTTTGCACAAATGTCATGATACATCCCAAAGTTTTCAAGAACTATACTCCGTGTATAGACAAACCAGTGTAAAGATTAGTTGTACATCTTGAAATACAGCATGAAACAGCACCAATGGATCAGATTCACAAATTCCTTCAAAGGAGCTGTCTTAATTTTCTTTCATTCGTGCATGGGATGTAGCCCTGGCTAACTATTGTTCTTGCGAAGGTGGTGATGGTGACTGTATTATTGAACCATTGCAGTCCTTGGGTGTGTAGGGACACCTACAATTCCATCAGTGAGGGAGCTCCAGGGTTTTGACTCAGCAATGCAGAAGGAAATTTGATATACTTCTAAGTAATAATTGCATGTGACCTGGAGGGGTGCTTGCCAATATAGAGATTCCAATGTATCTGCAAACTTGTGTTTCTACGTAGTGGAGATCACAGGTTTGGAAGCTGCAGCTCGATTCCCTACTGTTTCTCCATATCCCTGCAAATGTTTCCTTTCCAAGTACATATCCAAAACTCTAGTGAAACTTACTACTGAATCTCTGCCCATTGCCTTTTCAGGCAGTGTTTCCTGATTGTACCAACCTTCTGCCGAAAGGAAAACAACTCTACTCATTTCCCTTCTAGTGCTTTTGCCAATCAATAGAAAATTATTCTTAAACAGTTAGGTATGCAGCAAAACTAAGCTGCTGGGATACAGTGCACTGAAATACCAGGGATTGTGGGAACGACCAAATTAACACTGTTTCAAAATTAATTGAAAGTCTGAAAATGTGAATAAGGGAAACATACAAGCTTTATATTACCTGAATTTGCATTCCCACAGTCCCGTGCTTTCTATGGGCTTGGAGATGCAAGTTAGATTTGGCAGTCGTATTTATCTCTGTTATCCCCTCACCTCAGGGGACCTGTGTTTATTAATGTGCCACTTCCCATGATAAATTACTAAATAGAAAGAAAAGCCTTGTACTCATTTCTCCCCCCATTTCCCGTGATTTATGTCTATGATGACTGCTCAAACATTGGCCCCCATTAATTTGCAGGCATCGGTGTGACGTCCACTACCAGCTCAAGTTTATTGGTGTGTCTGCTGGTCGGCTGAGCAAATGTAAACCTAATCTGTAAAGCTCTGTTGAAGAATGTCATGTTTAGTAGACTAGTCTGGGACATTTCCAATACGTAACAAGTAACAGGCATTTCATTTCTGTCTCTTCTAATTTTGGTCTTTGGGGCCTCTGAAAGTCTCAAGCCATTACACTGCAGAGACTTTAAATACTACATCTATTCAGACAGGAGGACAAGGAACTGTAGTTCATGAAAGGAAAACTGCGAGAACTGGAATTCCGACATGTTGTGGGGCGGGGTGGGGGGGGGGGGGGGGGGAATACTGGAGATTCACAGCGAATTGGACCGAGAGGAGGTTAACTTCTTGGGTGGGACCTCCTGTTGAAGCCCGTAACATTCAGAAAGTTGTTTAACTATTTATTGATCTCACCAAGTTTTAAAGGTCGGGAGGTCTTTTGGTTCAGTGGACACCATCCATGCCTCTGAGCCAGAAACTTGAGGTTCGAGTCCTGCCCTTACACTCAATGGTCAGAGAAGGTGTGTTCATAGTATGGTCACTTTATCAATCTATAAATTCTGCCTACAGCTAACGGTAAGGGTTTCCTGTTCCACCATTCTTGATGCAGTGTAGTGATAGGCTGGTGACCTGTTCCAGGTGAAACAGATATAAGCAAGTACTATCTAACACAGTGTGGAGCTGGAGGAACAGGAAAGTTGCTATTTCGGTTTGGGACCTTTCCTCTGATGCTGCCTGGCCTGCTGTGATCCTCCAGCTCCACACTTATCTCTGACTCCAGCACCAGCAGTTCTTACTATCTCTAAGCAAGTACTATTCTTTGTTTACTCATGAGATATGGATGTCACTAGCTGAGCCAGAATTTATTGTCCATCCCTTGTACCACTTGAGAGGCTGATGGTGAGCTTCTGCCTCTGTCAACTGTGGGCTCCCTCCTACAGTCCAAAGATGTGCAGGATAGGCATATTGGCCACGGGAAATTGTTTGTAGTGTCCAAGGATGAGCCAACTAGGCAGTTTAGCTATTGGAAATGCAGGGTTATGGGGATAATGGATCTGATTGGGATGCCCTTAAGAGGGTTTTCTGCCTAATGAGAAGGACTTTCTCCTCTCAATGAGTAGTGAACCTGTGGAATTCTTCATGACAGAGAGCCTTCGCAGCTGGATCATTAAATGTAGCAACATCGAAAATAGGGGCAGGAGTAGGTCATTTGAGCCTTCTCTAGTTACAAACATGATCATGGTTCATCATCCAAATCAGTACATGTTCTCACTTTCGCCCCATGTGTGCATCCAAGGCTAAGGAAGCCAGATTTTTTAGTCAGTGGTTTAAGGGGTGACAACAGGAAACTACTGTCAAGGATTCAGTTCAGTTATGATTCCATTAAACAGTAGAGGAAACTCAATATGGGCTGAACAGCCTACTTCTTCACGATTATCTAATGGACTTATGTGTTACTAGATGTGGGAAGGTTCAAAGTCAAGTTGTAACACGTGTAATTTACAGGATTGGAGAAAGAGAAAATATGGTGATGGTGGGGGAGTGGTCATAAACAGCCGGGTGAGAGCAAGTAGGTTCAAAACTGAGATGAGGTGAAACTACTTCTCTGAGAGGGTCATGAATCTGTGGATCTCACTGCCCCAGACTGCAGCAGAGGCAGAATGAATCAACAAATGCATGAAAGAAGTAGATATGTTTCTGATGAAAGGTGGGATAAAGTACCAGGGAGCATGCAGTCAAGTGGAGTTGAGCCCAGGATAAGATCAGCTATGATCATGTTAAATGGAGGACCAGGCTCAAAGAGCTGAATTGCCTGCTCCTGCTCCTAAATCCTACGTTGCTAGGAGAGGATGGGAATTTGGCCTAGCTAGAATTTGATGGAAACCCAAGAACTGGCTTGAAATTGGGCCTCAGGTCTCATTTCAATAATCAGCTGCCGGCCGACGTGCCTTGACAAACAGTTTGGCCTTCGGCAGGGTCACATCTCAGGCTGCTGTCTTGCTGGATACGGTCTCAGGCGAGCCTTGGGAAAGGTAAGAGGATATGTAGGGAGGGGTGGGGAAGTACACTAGTGAGGCTGTCAGCAACATTAACAAAGTGGGAGATGCAGCTCCCAAGGAAAACACAACACAGGAACATTGAAACTAGGAGCAGGAGAAAGTGCCTCCCTGCCATAACCAGAGCTTCCTTCTTCAGATGGCAAAGATAGCACTAAGAGAGTGGCCTTCAGTCAGTATGCCAAATGAGTGGGGAAGGAGATTCCATTGATACAATCCCCACAGTGTAGAAACAGGTCATTCAGCCCATCAAGTCCACACCAACCCTCTTAAGGGCATCCCAATCAGACCCATTATCCCCATAACCCTGCATTTCCAATAGCTAACCTGCCTAGTCGGCTCATCCTTGGACACTACAAACAATTTCCCGTGGCCAATATGCCTATCCTGCACATCTTTGGACTGTAGGAGGAAGCCCACACAGACATAGGGAGAATATGCAAACTCCAAGCAGTTACCCAAGGCTGGAATCAAATGCGGGTCTGTAGCGCTGTGAGACAGCCAACTACAGAGGCACTGTGCCTCATTTAGGGCTATTTCTCTTGCAGGCTGAATCATTTCACTGTGATTAACATGGTGGTCTTGGGGAATGGTGGAAATGGGGTCAGGCCAAAGGAAAAGGGGATCAGGCCCAGCTGAAATTCAGGAGCGTGGGTCTGCATTTTCCCATCTCTAACCTGGAGCATTCTAACTGAGTCCATTCAGTTCTCAGCCAGAGCTAAAACAGAAACTGCTGGAAAACCACAAGAGGTCCGGCAGCATCTGTGAAGAACAAAATCAGAGTTAACGTTTCGGGTCTGGTGACCATTTCTCAGAACAGATACATGCCTGGCTCAGCACAGGCTATAGCATAATGCAGTCGGGACCTTTCTTGTCTCTATGGTATATTTGATCCAGGCATTGTCACACCCATTAGATGGAGGGGAGATGGGATTAATACAATCTGGAGGCAATAAGGTGCCTGAATCTGACAGACTCTCAGAGAGAGAATCTCCAGTCACAGTCGGATAAAAGGTTTTATTCACTCTAGCCTGGGGGCAAGACTCAGCGGAACAGAATTACTAGACAGTGAAAACAACCACAGGCAGGCATTCTCTTCTACCTGTGGTTACAAGTCATTCTGAAGTGCTCAGTGGCCGGGTGGAAGGAAGCAATGGCTCTGTGAGCCACCCATGATTCGACTTTTGATCGCGCCTAATCCTGATACGAGGGATTTGGGATTAGGATCGCAGCCAGCCTCTGCAGCTGGCTTAGCTGGCTGGGGGCTGCTGTATGAGCCCTGATGGGTATGTGTACATCTACGTGGTCTCAGAACGGTACACTTAAAAATCGTTCACAATATGTTTTGTGTCTCCATGGGTCCATCTGACCTGCTCCGGTTTTCTTTCATAAACTGTGGGTGCTTCATATTCTGCTCTGCGCCTTCTCTCTTCCAACATTTCACCTAAAATTCACTTATACAACGGCTTTCCTTCTCCATTATTTTACCTATCTTGAGGGGGAGGGGTGTAGTAGATAAGAGCGAGAGAGAGAGAGAGAGGGAGAGAGGGAGGGAGGGAGAGAGGGAGAGGAAGGATGGGAAAGGGGGCAGGTCCTTCTCTTTACTCCTGAACTGTAGTTTATCTTTCTGGAAATTCTGTATTGCCTGCCTGCTCTTGGGCACTGAAAGTATTTTGCACAGATTGGCTTCAGACAAGTTGGATTGCCAGTAGGAAAAGAATCTGCCGTGTTGACAGAGAAGCTTTGGAAGTCACTCAAATAGCAGTCAGAATGTGGTGAGAAGCCAAAACATACACATGTGCAAACACGGCAGTAAACTGAAATATCCAGGCACATGTTTATCTACATCATCTGCTTTTGCTTGCACTTTTTGACTTAAGACATCGAATCTAGAAAATAATTTGATAATGTTCTAGTTTCTACTGACAACATCTGCACAGGAAAATTGCATGAACTGATGCAAATTTTGCCGTGGATTAAGGAATTACCTGTTAAATATTTAAAATGTTGCACAGCTTCAAAATGCTCAGGAGTCTCAAATCTATGGGTGTAAGGTCAAACGTCCTAAGATTATAACACTCACTGATACAATTCAGAAAAAATAAACCGGGAGAGAAAGGAGTATTCCTTGCTTGGTGATGCGATTTTGTCACAAATGTCGAGTTCCCAGACCAACACTTTATTTATAATAGAGGAAGGGAGGCAGGGAAGAAAGAGAGCTACAAATACATTTACAGTGTAATAATAGAGTCAAGTGTTTCATAAGCACAAAGCTTGAATAGTTGGAAATGATTTTCCAATTGAGACCTCAGCCATGGTGTAACTATTGGGGATCTTTTGGCTGTCCTTCAAGCTTTATATTAAGTGTGCTATTCTAATTTCAGGCTGCTAATACCTTCATAAACATGTGCACATGTGTGCATATTTCTGTCAAAGTGCCACCACACTTATACAAGAGGATTAGGAAATGCAGTCACGTTCCTACTGCTTTACTGAGAGTTGTTTTGCAGTTTGTTCACAGAATCTGCAGACCCAACTGGTATATATTACAGATTAAATTGTACAAGTCTCCACTCTCAATGAGAACATACATCGAAGAACTGAGAAGTTAGCAGAAGTGAATTGCAAAGCTCCAGAAATTCTTAGTCATTAAAATTTTCCAGTGGCAATTTGAGAGAGCTATAAGTCAGGAACAATAATCTCAGTATCAAGTCGTCTAAATTGCAGAGCTGTTGTTTCAGGCTCTGCACTGGGAATGGAGTTTAGCAAAGTTTACTGACATAGCTAACTTTTCCACAGTTCAACAAGGGCACTTGCTTTCACACTGGCTTGAGTGGTGCCAGATGCAGTCCTGCAATGCCAATCTGAAGTCTGTTGTCTCTGTAACCCCTACCTAGCCTTAATTTTCCCTGCCACATTGGTCTTTAGGACACCACTGTCCAACTGGCTGCAGTGGAAATGCTGGGCTCGACTGCCTCAATGAAGTGAAATGCAGTAAATTCTAGCCATAGGAAACCATCTCAATAATGCTGAATTAATGCTGAAAGTCCGTCAGCGTTTAGAAGAGAAAGGACGAGTTTGTGTTTTGGTTGCATCCTAATGAAAGGCCTTACCAATGCATCTGATATTAATGATGCTGCTGCGTGAGCAGTTTTGTTTTTACGCTCAATACATCATTCTTATTTGAAACAGTGAACTCAGTGCTGTTGCACAATTCAGACTTGACCTGCAAACTCACAACTTGGAGCCACAGTGTGGGCCAGTTTGGATTAACTGTATGGATTCACAGTGCAGCCCTAAACTGTAAGCTCACAATATAGATCCCAGAACAGACTTACACCAATGACTCACAACATAGGCCAAAAGTGCTGACTTGTACTACAGGCTTGCAATGTAGATCCAAAGCACAGACGTACAACACAGACTCACAATAAAGATCCAACATAGCT
Organism: Stegostoma tigrinum; assembly: GCF_030684315.1. Classification (NCBI taxonomy): domain Eukaryota; kingdom Metazoa; phylum Chordata; class Chondrichthyes; order Orectolobiformes; family Stegostomatidae; genus Stegostoma; species Stegostoma tigrinum. The sequence goes on from NC_081360.1 coordinate 88,439,488, forward strand.
GCAATGTTGATCAAAACTACAGACTTACCCTACAGACTCAAAACATGGGCCTACAATATAAACTCACAGTAAAGACTGTGGTGTAGAAATTTGTCTTTGGTGATGGTACATCATGAGAACTATTGGATTGGTCACTCGCTATACGTGCTGGCCCTTAAATTCGGTTCTACTGTAGACAATAGAACTAACTATCGGGGTCAGTTAGCTCAACTGACTGGCAAGCTTGTTTCCAATGTAGTGGAACACCAATAGCATGGGTTCAATTCTTGCTGAGGTCACCATGGAGGTCCTGCCTTTTCAACCCTCAGGTTAAACTCACTCCAAGTCAGCCTAATAAGAGAGCAGCGCACTGGGGCTCTGATGACTTTATAGCAGTCAGCAATCAATAACTTTACAAGATAATATTTTACCTCTTTAAAACACTTAAAGAGTTCAACTGCAGGAATCTTAAAATTAGAGAAAGAAAACACCCCCACCAAATTAAAACAGTATATGTTTAGGGTAATCAAATCAACTTTTGAAATGGGTTCTAAGTTTGTTTGTTTGAACACAGATCTGCAGCTATTTTGGTTCACAAAGCCATGTATTAATGTTACAGACACAGTCAGACTCAGGTTGACTTACCTTCATAAATAGAATTGGGCAGTTAGAAACCAGTGAAAGTTTTCAAAACCATTTTGGAGTGTCAGAAACTCGCACAATTGTCACATCTCTGGTTTCAAAAGTGTTTGATGAGAGTTGGCTAATCATTATATTTGCAGGGATGTTTGCTGAAGCTCTGTGAAGTTAAATCACTGTAACATGACCCAAATATGGGATTTTGTTTCAAGAAGGAAGCAAACCCACCAACTCTGAAAATATTACATTTGGTCTTTTCAGGATCCTGGCTTGAACATTTTGAAAAACAAAAGCCATTTGATTGTGAAATGCAATGAGATGGATCTTAGGCCTTCTTTAACTTTGTATTTTTGCCCTGAGCTACACACTGCTCCCAATGAGGATGTCAGTCCACTGCCTGACATCTTTACAGCTAGTTGACAAGTGATTATTCAGGCTTCACACGGATTCCTTGCTAACAACGGGCCTGAGATAGGGGCATGTGCTATTTTGGAACTGGTATGCCCCAACCACTGCACAGCAGAGTGTGTTAAAGGTCCATTGAGGGCAATATGCCTGGGCAGGCTGACAATACAGCACTAAACTCTCAAACTCTGTAGTTCAGAAAGGCTAACAAAGAATAAATCTGGAGCAGATGGGTGAACTGATGAGAAAAAAAAACATTCAACACCCACTTGTTGTTTATGGTTTCTGACAAAACCAAAAGGAAGAAACAGACTGTTCAACAAGCTGAGATGAAGTTACTTCTGATCAGACTAATGCCTGGAAGAGAGACTGATGCAATCCAGATGCCTCGAAAACAAAAAGAACAAAGAGCACATATTATTTTAAAGAGGCAAGCACTTTATTTTTTAAATGCCCAAGGAATACATTAGTGCTTGAAAATTATCTTTGTGGGGAGTCTGGGTTTACAGCAGAACTCCCCTTTCTCAAAGGGTCAGGCAACGATCTTGAAGCTCTAACCTGTGTGGGAGAAAGAAGGTTGTCTCAGGAGAAGAGTGGGCGAAAGTTTAACCCACACTGTTATTAATAAGTGAATATAACATGCACACTTTATCTGCACCTCTCCACCACCGTGTGTGTTACATTCCATGATGACATATTATTTAACCTAATCATCTCCACTGATTGTCCATTAGCAGAATCTTAGTTGGACCATTCTCTAACAGCAATAAGCCTGCTGTGTGGTAATTAGGAAAAACCAAAATCTGACCAGGCCATAGCAAAATAACATTTACTCATCTCATTTCATCTGGTGACCTCCCAGTTCACCTCACAGTCAACCACACAGCTCACTTATACCTCCTTCCCCCAGCCAACAAGACTATTCGGGCACACCAACCATTTCTGCTTCTGCTCCACAGAACCCATCTCTTCATACCTTGACTCAACTCTTTTCTCCCCTTGTCCAGTCCCTTCCCACTCACATCCGCAATGTGTCTGATGCTTTATGCCAGGTTCAAGAAGTTCCCAGTTTACGGGCTCCATCTGCATCCTCCTCACCATCGACGTGAAATCCCTTCACAATCCATCCCCTACCAAGATGGTCTCAGGGCTCTTTGCTTCTTCATGGCCAAAGGGCCTGAACCGTCTCCATCCGCCATCACCCCCGTCCGCCTGGCTGAGCTTGTCCTCACCTAGAACAACTTATTCTTTAACTCCTCTCACCTTCTTCAGGTCAGAAGGGTGGCCATGGGTACCTGCATGAGCCCCTGTTATACCTGTCTCTTTGTGGGGTATGTAGAACATTCCTTGTTCCAGTCCTCTTCCACGCCCCACCCAGGCGTGACTCAGATCAGGGATTAACGATATTGCTGATTGTGGTTAAAAATGCGACTTGACTCTGTGAATATTTCATAGATGGTCGCAGCCTCAAAGTGCCTACTATTTCATAACTGGAACTCAAAACATATTGGGACCTGTGAAGCTGGACAGTCAGTTAGGCCCAGTTGAACCCAACATAACAATGTGCAAACTCAAACTGAAGGATATGAGAAGGAGATAATAGGAACTGCAGATGCTGGAGAATCCGAGATAACAAGGTGTGGGGCTGGATGAACACAGCAGGCCAAGCAGCATCTTAGGAGCAGGACCCTAGGGGCGAGGCCCGAAACCTCAGCCTTCCCGCTCCTAAGATGCTCCTTAGCCTGCTGTGCTCATCCAGCTCCACAACTTGTTATCTCAGAAATGAGAAAAAGTCTGACACCTCATGGGCAGTATGTTGTGGAGGTGATGGGCGTCTCAGGTGCCATCTGAAGATATGGTGAAAGTTTACAGGCTTTTCTTTTTAGAGGACTTGTCCCAGGGCAGTGGCGAGGGTGTTGAAGGCTTGGCTGCCATGAACAGGTTAGCACCTTCTAATGAACTGCAGCACCATCAGGGAAGCTAGTGGCTGCTCATGGTACTGCAGTCAGCCACGTCCAAGGGTTATCAGTGGATCTTAAGTGATTGGCTAGGGGATGTTGTTTGAGTGGGGACTTGCGTGAAAGTAAGAAACATGAGTAGATATCTCACTGAGGCCGATGAAATTCTAACACTTTATGCAGCGTAAATGCAGGAAGGATGTTCCCAATTCCTGGGGAGTCCTGAACACAGGTCACTGTTTAAGACATGGGGTAGGCTGTTTAGGACTGAGATGAGGAGAAGTTTCTTCACTCAGAGAGTGGTCAACCTGTGGAATTCTCTGCCACAAAAAGTGGTGAAGCCAAAACATTGAATGCTTTCAAGAAAGATATAAAGGGATCACATTAAGAAAGCAGGGTACTGAGGTGGATGATTAGCCATGATCATAACAAATGGCAGAACAGACTTGAAGGGCTGAATGGCCTACTCCTGTGGCTATTTTCTTTGTTTCTATTGGCTGCATTGACAGCGAGAGCAGTTCCGTCCCTTCCTAATGCCAGATTCATTCATTCATCTGAATGAGGGGCAATGCGACTCCGAGTTAATAAGAGTTGTAGCACAATGGGTCTTCACTGGGCGTTTGTTGGGAAATTAAGGGCCTCAACTGGTGACGGAGGTGGGGGAAACCACCTACAGAGCTCCTGCTGCCATCTCAGTCAGGGTGAAGGTGGCAAACCCGGGTTTCCCAGCTGCTACCTGTCCGTTGAATGAAATAGCACCAAGACCAAAGTCACCACGGGTGAGGGTGCAGGATTCCACCCCGTGGCTCTTGGAATTGCCCTGAATTAAACTATTCATTGCAGCACATGTAAAACTGCTCAACCTCAAGCTGCTGCTGTGAAAGCAAAGTGGAGGAAAATGATACTAGGCTGGAAGGCATTTGTAAAGCAAGTGCTGGCACAGGTCCAATGGTTCAAGTGGCCAATCCTTTGGTGTTGCAGTTTCATTGATTCTCAGACACAAAGTGAGTGCATACACTCATCCTGACAGCAACCATCTTACACATGGGTCCAAGTTAAACCAATGCCAAGAGGTGAACATCACATTGATACAAAGCATCCATTTCCAGTCCTGTTCCACTGTCTTAATAATTATCAGAACTGAAAGCAAAACGTTAAAAATTTAAACCAAAAAAAAATTGAGCTGTGGATGTTTCCGCACACTCACTGTGGTGTACAGCTGAATGCACTGTTTATGTTTGGTATGTTTAGCCTGCGTGCAGCACAGGCAACCAAGACAAATAAATCAACAAGCATGTATCATTCTCCATCTGTCTTCAACATTGTGAAGTTTCCAGTCACTGGTCAGAATCCTCTCCTTGTTCCACCTATTAAATTGCATTGTCAAGAACTCTCTCAGTTGTCTCAATCAGATCACTGTACCCCATAGCAAGTTTGACAGTGAGAATGTCTTTAAATATATAACGTGGGCGAGGCAGAAGTCAAAATTAACCTCGGCCCTAGAGAGAATGAGGCTCGGTAATTATAATAGGAACCCAGGAAATGGCAGAGGAGTTCAGTAAATACTTTGCATTATTCTTCATGGTAGAAAATACTACCAGCATTCCAAAATGTGAAGTAATCAATTGGCAGAAGGGTTAGAAGAAATTAATGCAAATAAGGTCACTAATAGGGCTAAAGACCAATGAAACTTCCAGACCAGATGGAAAGCATCCTATGATATTCCAAGAAGTACTTACAGAGATAGCGGAGGCACTGATAATAATATTCTGAGAATCCTTATATTCTGGGTAAGTCCCAGAGGATTGAAAACCTGTCAATGTAACATCTTCATTCAAAAAGGAGGCAAAACTATACATCAGTTAGCTTAACATCTGTTATTGGGGAAATGATTGCACGTGTTGTGCGAGAAAGCACAGCAGAGCTTTTTATAATTTTTCATAGTATCAAACATGGTCTACATGACTACATGAAGCTGAAATCATGCCTGACAAGTTTATTCGAATTCTTTAAGGAGATAATGACCAGGATGAATGAAGGGGAAGCAGTTGGTGAAATATATTTGGCTTTGTAGGGGCGTTTAATATAGTATTGCACATAAGGAGCTTAATAAAATAAGAGCCCATGGTTTGGGGGGTAGTATATCAACATGGGTAGAGGTTTGGCCAACTAAAAGAAGACAGAAAATTTGGATAAGGGGACACATTCTGGTTGGCAACATGCAAGAAATGGACTGCCACAGGGGTCAGGGCTTGAGCCACAATTATTTGAATATATATTCATTACGTGAATGAGGAAAATGAACGTACTATTGCCAAGTTTGTGGATGACACAAAAATAGGTGGGAAGACAAGTAGTGAGGATGGTGTAAACAATGGGCGAAAACTTGGCAAATGGATTATAATATTTGGACATATTGGCTGGAAGAATAGAGTCATAGAAATGGACCCTTTGGTTGAACTAGTCCATGCTGACTGTGTTTCCAAACTAAACAAGTCCCACTTTTTATTTTCGTATCATTATTGTGGGATGTGGGCATCGCTGGCTGGTCAGCATTTCTTGCCCATCCCCAGCTGCTCTTGAGAAGGTGACGATGAGCTATCTTCTTGAACCATTGCAGTTATCTACTGTGCGTCGACTCATGATGCCATTAGGGAGGGGATTCCAGGGCTTTCAGCAGTGAAGGAACTGTGATATATTTCCAAGTCAGGATGGTGAGTGGCTTGGAGTAGAACTTGCGGCTGGTGGTATTCCCATATGTCTACCGCCCTTGTCCTTCGAAATGGAAGTGATCATGGGTTTGGAAGGTGCAGTCTGAGGATCTTTGGTGAATTTCCACAGTGCATCTTGTAGGTAGTACACATTACTGCGATTGAGTAGCAGTGGTGTAGGGAGTGGATGCTTGTGGATGTAGTGCCAATCAAGCGGGCTGCTTTGACCTGGATGGCGGCAAGCTTCTGGAGTGTTGTTGGGGCTGCACTCATCCAGGCAAGTGGTGAGTTTTCTATCACACTCCTGATTTGTGCCCTGTAAATGGTGGACAGGCTTTGAGGAGTCAGGAGGTGAGTTACTCGCCGCAGTATTCCCAGTTTCTGGCCTCCTCTTGTAGCCAGTGTTTATGTGGCAAATGTTTTTGGTCAATGATAACTCCTGGGAAGTTGATAGTCGGGGAATTCAGTCACGGTAACACGATTGAATGTCAAAGGGTGGTAGTTAGATTGTCTCTTATTAGTGATGGTCATAGCCTGGCATTCGTGTGATGCAAATATCACTTGACGCCATGTCAACCCAAGGCTGGATTTTGTCCAGATCTTGTTGCATTTGAACATGCTTTGCTTCAGTATCTGAGGAGTCACAAACAGTGCCAAACATTGTGCAATCATCAGTGAACATCCCGACTCCTGACCTTATGATGGAGGGAATGTCTTGATGAAGCAGCTGAAGATGGCTGGGCTGAGGACACTACCCTGAGGACTCCTGCAGAGACGTCCTGGAGCTGAAATGACTGACCTCCAACAGCCACGACCATTTTCCTTTGTATCAGGTATGACCCCAAACACCAGAGAGTTCGCCCCCTGACAGCTATTGATTCCAATTTTGCTAGGGCTCCTTGATGCCACACTCTGTAAAATACAGCATTGTTATCAAGGGCTGTCACTCTCACCTCACCTCTGGAATTCAGCTCTTTTGTCCATGTTTGAACTAAGGCTGTAATGAGATCAGGAGCGGAGTGGCCCTGGGAGTCACTGACCAGGTTATTTCTGAGCAGGTGCTGCTTAGTAGCACTGTTGATGACACCTTCCATCACTTTACTGATGATCGAGAGACTGATGGGGTGATAATTGGCTGGGTTGGATTTGTCCAGCTTTTCACGTACAGTACATAGGCTTGAGATCGGTATGACAGGTCGGCACAACATCGAGGGCCGAAGGGCCTGTACTGTGCTGTAATGTTCTATGTTCTAAAGGTTTGCACATTTAAGACAGAGATGGGGAGGAATTTCTTCTCAGAGTTTGTGAATCTGTGGAATTCTTTGTGACAGCAGAAGGCTGTTGAGATTGGTTAATTAAGTGTATTCAAGGCTGAGAAAGACATTTTTAATCAGTAAGGGAATCGAGGGTTATTAGGAATAAGCCACAAAGTAGAGTTAGAACATAGAACATGGAAAAGTACAGCATAGTACAGGCCCTTCGGCCCACAATGTTGTGCCGTGGAATAATCCTAATCCAAAAATAAAATAACCTAACCTACATTCCCCTCAATTCACTGCTGTCCATGTGCATGTCCAGCAGTCGCTTAAATGTCACTAATAAGAGTTGAGGATACAGATCAGCTATCATCTCAAAGAGTGGCTAAATAGACTCAATCGGCTGGCTGAACAACTTCTGCGCCTATATCTCATGTCACAGCTATCTAGCACCACTACAGTATTTCTCAACTATTTTTTTACTTACATTTCCTTCTATTGTCCCTACTGCCACCTAAGTGCCTCCCACTCTATCTGACCCTCACATAATGCTTTTTCATTGTTCCATCAGGGCAGTTTTCTCTAACTGCAGCACACTATTGACTTGACCCCCTCAGACTTTTGAAGGGACCTTTCAAGTGTTAATTCTGAGCTATCTCCCTTTGTGCACTTTCCCAATGTCTGTAGCACTGTATTCTGCACTCTGTTCTGCTACCCTGATGTACATTGTACGGTATGATCCGCCTTGACAGCATGCAAGACAACCACTTTTCACTGTATCTCGGTACATGTGACAACAATAAATCAGACTCAAACTTTATGATACATGTTTTCCCCTATGTTGTTAAGCTTGGTACAGTGGGTGGTCACAGAATGCTTTTTACTGGCACTAATGGAATCAAATACAGATGCTTGTTTACACCCAAATTCTTTGGACTTGCGATCAACACTCTTCTGGATAATGCAACAAAAGATAGATTTTCCTCTATGTTCAGAGGCAGGGGAAGGTCTTTAACATCAAGTCGATCATAACCCTAAAAATAGATGTTAGTGAGGCAATACATAAATTTCTAAAGGTAGATGAAAATGGGTTCTACAAAAGCATATTTGAGAATCTGAAGTTAATTGTGAAGATTATTTTGCATTTCCATTGAAAAATGAAAAGAGAAAAAACACAGGAGACCGTGGGAACATGATAACTAAACGATTATTTAGCATGATTTTACAGTAATTAAACACTCAGCATAATAAAAGCTCTACAGTCACATAGCGCATTATTTTATGGTCCAGTTTCAAAAGTGGAATAAGGAGCAAGAAAGCCAACGTTTTACATCTGAGATTCTAGTAGAGATGTCACCACATATTGCATTTCAAATCTCCACTGGCACACACTGGTGTAACCAAGGCATTGAACTAAGTTATGACACTGCATGCATAGTGAGTTCTTACCATTTGTAGGTGAGCAGTATAGCCAAGTAAAAGCTATGCACTCATCCACAAAAAGGGTGATGGGAATTATAACAGATAGAAGATCCCTCAGCAGAGAGGAATAATTAGTTATTGACAAAGTCTAGAATCAGCAAACTATTTCCAGTGAGTTATAATATATATGTCTCGATCTTGTCACAGCCCAGTGCAATAGCTGTGACGGAATATTTAAACCTTCAAGCTTTTAAATTTTGTGACTAGGATAGTGAGTTGCAATATTAGCATGTATAATACCAAAAGGAGTGGTGGCAATGTTACAGACTCAGAGCCATTCACAACTCAGAAGGAGGCCATTTAGTCCATCAGCGCATGCTGGTCTGCATTAAGTCTGTTTCTTTGTTCATACCCTGAAGGATATGGGAATGCAAATGCATATCTAAATTCAGCTTAAATGCTACTTGAGTTTCTGACTCAACCACCTTTCAGGCAGTGACTTACTGACTCCCACCACCCTTTGGCTAGAAAGCTTTCTCTTCAACTCTCTTCTTAGCCTCTACCTCTTACCTTCATGCTATGCCCCCTAATTATTCACCCCTCTACTAATGGAACAGTGGCTTTCTGTCTACCTCGTCAATGCCCCTCATTATCTTACAAATCTCTTTCAGGTCCCCTCCCACCTTTCGTTGCTCCAAGGAAAACAACGTGAATTTTTTCTCAGACCTTCCAGTCCAATCAGTGTCTTGGTGAATCTCCTCTGCAATCCCTCCAGTGCAATCACAGCCTTCCCATTATGTGGTGACCAGAGCTGCACACGTACACCAGCTGTGGCCTAATCAGCATATTATACCGTTTCAGTATAATCTCCTCGCTTTTACATTTTGGTGCTTCAAAGGCAAATATTCCATGTATGGATGTGCATATGTCCCTCTGATCTTCAGTACTTTCCAGGGTTTTACCTCTTACAATATGGTCCCTTGCTTTGTTAGCCCTCCGCAAGGGCTTTAGCTCACACTTTTCAGGATGGATTTCAATGTACACCATTTTGCTCACTTGAACAGTCCATTAATATCTTCCTGTAATCTATGAGTATCCGACTCCCTACTTATCATGGTATGAATTTTTATGACATCCACGAACTACATGATCAAACCCCCTACAGTTAAGTCCAAATGACTAATGTATACCACAAATAGTAAGCGCCCCAGCACCACACCCTGTGGAACCCCACTGGAAACTGACTGGAGTTACAGAAGGCGGACGTTTCGGGCCTAGACCCTTCATCTGAAAACTTCCTGCTCCTGTGATGGTCTTCAGCCTGCTATGTTCATCCAGCTCTACACCTTGTTATCTCGGATTCTCTAGCATCTGCAGTTCCTATTATCTCGGAATTACAGAAGTATCCCTCTACCATCACTCCCTGCTTCTCTCACCCAATGAATCCAATGTGCCACTCTCCTCTGGATTCAATGGGCTTTTACTTTATTTATCAGCCTGCCATAAGGGGCCTTATCAACAGCTTTGCAAAAATCCACATAGGTGACCTCAAATACATTAGCCTCAACAACACTCCCGGTTGCCTCCTCAAGAAATTAAATCAAACTTCAGAGAGGTGTAAGAATATTAAGGCAGTAATAGTAAGGAATTTGATTATATGTTTGATCCGCTATCTCTCCTGCATTGTTTGGAGCCTGTCGGTGTGTTCTTTTGTGATGTTTTTACTTCTATCTTGGATCTCATTTGATGATCCTTCTGCGATATCATTCCTCCTCACTGCTACAATTCATTCTTGATAAACACTGCAACTCTCTGCACTCCCCCATTCCTTGGCTCTATCTTGTCTGAATACGCTATAACCAGGAATGCTGAGCTGCCAATCCTACCCATCTTTCAGCCGAGTCTTCGTCATAGCTAGGATATCAAACTCCCACATGTTTATCTGTGGCCTCAGATTATCTGCCTTTCCCCTCACTAACAAATCTCCCACCACCACTACTGTTCCACATCTCCACCTCCTTCCCTGTGCAGCTGGACCACCCACAATTCCCTGGTCTTGACCCTGGCTAGCACCCACAAAGGAACCATTAATCTTACTGTCTTTCAAGGCCACAAAATGGTTTGCAAATGAGATTCACATCTGCTGATACCCTCACTACCTGCCGGGACAGCTTCTTCTGTCGAGCTGTCACCCATTCTTTGCCTGTATGTAATTCCATCAGCTGTGGGGTGACCATGTCCAGAAATATGCTATCCACAAGACTCACAACCTCGTGAGTGCACCGTAGCATTCGCAAATGCTACTCAACCTCCAAAATGAGTGGCTCCAGCAGGAGATGTCTCCTGCACACATCCTCATCCAGACACCAGTCTTGGATGTCTCACATAGTACAAGATGTGCAAATCAAGGGCCTGGGCTCTATTGCAGCCTTGGGTTTAGAACTGTAGAAGTCATACTGTAGGAAGGGACCACTCAGCCGTGTCTTTCTGCTAGCTCATTGCCACAACAATCATAAGCTAACCTGACTCTTTCCCTGTCACTCTGCATCTCCCTCAAATATGTGTCCAATTTCCCCTTGAAAGTAATAATGGTGTCTTCCTCAACCAATCTCTCTATGCTTCAATTCTAATTTCTTCTAATTACTTTCCCGACTCCTCGGTTTCTTCATGATAATTTTAAATTTATGATTCCCGTTCACTCAGTGTGGTCTTTCCTATTCATTTGAACAAAACACTTCACAGGTTTAAATTATTGTCCAATACAGTTAAAAACTTTGTACATGAGCAGTACAGGCAGATCACAGCAAGCAAAGGATGCACAGACCAAAAAGAGGCATAGAGGTTACACTGCAGGTTACATTATTTGAGGCTAGAGTCCATTCAACAGTCTGATAACGGCCAGAAAGAAGCTGTTCCTGAACCTGCTCGTGCGTGTGTTCAGGTTTCTGTACCTTCTGCCTGATGGAAGAGGCTGTATGAGGTCACTACCGGGATGCCATGGGTCTTTGATAATGTTGGCCACCTTTCCGCACCAGCGAGCTGTGTAAATGGAGCCCATGGATTGAAGGTTGGCTTCCATGATGGTCTGGCTTGTGCACACAACTTCCTTCGTCCAATAGCCCTTCCCAATATTTATCTGCTTTTGTGTCTCCTTGCCATTGTTCACAGCTTTGGTCTTCACCACAATGAGAGTCTTTACTCCCATTCTAACTGTACAGCTTTATTTCTTCAACAAAGCTCAGTATCATGTTACAGGCAACTGGCAGCAGGGCTGCATTCAAACCCTTGCTTTTGAGATCCTACTCACTACACTTGGTTCAGATGCAGCGGGTGATCAGTTTATATTCATACTTGGGACGTGGGCGTCACTGGCGGTGCCAACATCTGTAATTGTCCCTGAGAAGCTGTTGGTGAATAGCCTCTTAGTACTGCAGCAGACCATGTGATGTAGGTACTTTATCAAGGTACCTTATTCATAAAATATCCAAGAAAGGGAATTCTCATACATTGAGCATTGGAAAATACATGAAGTGTAATAACATTCAACTCCTCTCCATTGAACATGTTGTAATCTGGGGTGTCTCAATCCAATATCAATATGCATGCTAGTTACACAATGTAGTCAATGCCAAGCAAATAGCCTGAGGGGTCTGACACTGTTACCAGCCCCTCAAAGTATAATGGCTGAAAGGCTGCAAACCTTTGTCTTTCTCCATTCTATCCGGCAGCTGCCCAAGCTGGGAAGGCGATGGTCTAGTGGTATTATTGCTGGACTGTTAATCTAGAGACCCAGATAATGTTCTGGGGACCTGGGTTCAACTCCTGACAGGGCAGATGGTGGAATTTGAACTCAATAGAATATCTGGAATTAGGAGTCTAATAATGACCATGAACATATTGTCGATTGTTGGAAAACCCATCTGGTTTGCTAACGTTCTTTCGGGAAGGAAAATGCCATCCTTACCTGGTCTGGCCTACATGTGATTCCAGACCCACAGGAATGTGGGTGACTCTTAACTGCCCTCTGGGCAATTCAGGATGGGCAACGAATGCTGCCTAGCTAGTGACGTTCTCATCCCGTGAATGAATAAAGAAAACAAAAGCTGTACAGCACTCGTCAATATGTCAGTCTGCAGCATTTCATCCAAGGTGGGTTCTTGCAATGGAAGCCCAAAACATTTCATGTAGGCCAAAAGATGTCTCTCACTGAGTAGAGATAATGGGAACTGGAGATGCTGGAGAAACCAAAATAACAAAATGTGAAGCTGGATGAACACAGCAGGCCCAGCAGCATCTCAGGAGCACAAAAGCTGACGTTTCGGGATGAAGGGTCTAGGCCCGAAACGTCAGCTTTTGTGCTCCTGAGATGCTGCTGGGCCTGCTGTGTTCATCCAGCCTCACATTTTATTATCTATGGGTGGTAAAGTCTGGTTCAAATGTTTAGCGTAGCTCATGACACCACAGCCAGATGCACCCTTTGCGGACGAGTTACGTCCTCAGATGGTAGTCCCATGAACATGAATTTTCTCTTGCAGGTTGATATATCTGAATGGTTTATTCGATCACTTTAGAGGTAGGTTAAGAGTCAACTAGATCCCTGTCAGTCTTGAGTCATATATCGGTCAGACGAGTAAGAATGGAATATTTGCTCCCCTGAAGGACAGTGGACCAGACGGACTTTACACAGTCCAGTCATTTTTGCATGTGTACAGCATGTTTCAAATTTCATGAGGTGCTAACGCACTTTGCAGGCAATGCAATTTTGAAGTGAAATCACTGTTGTACTGTACCAAGGCATATCAGACAATTTTTCAGCAGCAATGTCCAACAAACAGAAATCTGGTAATGAGCATATCATCTGTTTAAGTGATTTGATAAAAGGATAAATATTTTCTAGGATATTATACATTTTTGAGAAAGCTTCTCAAAGCCACGAAGAAATAAAATAATCAAAACTGTTCGGATGTGTAGCAGAAAACTCGCGCTCAAAAGTTGCACTTTGTCAAACTGCTGAATGATTTAGAAGTTGTAAATAGAAAAATTCTGCAGGCAGTTGTAATCGGACCAATACTGTGACTGCCCATCTCCACTGGAAGCGCCTTAAGCTAGAGAAGGGGTGAGCTTTGGAATTATTTGCACAGGCCAAAGTATCGTTGGTGTTAAAATAACTGGTTACAGCTTACTTCTAAGCAGTACAACGCTTACGTTGGCTCATGCAGATTCTGCTGTTTTACTCCAGACCCAGCTGTAGGCCTGGGATTTTCACTTCTCCCATAGCCCTTGCACATACAATTAGTCAAAGAGAACTTGCTTTCAGTTTAGAACAAGGTGGGGGAATTTTTTGACTCCAGTTCTTCAAATTAACAACCCAAGGGAATCAAAACTATTTGGCTTGGTATTTTAAGGTCATGAATGCAACGTTACCTGATCTCTAAAGCCTCAACATCATGTCTCGCAGAACACATGTGCATAAATAAATGTGCCTTCAGAAGGCAGGATTTTCTTTCTGCATTTGATCTTAGTGTCTGTCAGGAAACAGTCGGTAGCACTCTCACCTCCAGTCAGACAGTCATGGTTTCAATCCCACTTCAGAGACTTAAGCACCTAATCCATGCTGACATCCAAATGTAGTATTTGGTGGGCACTGCATTGTCTGAAATGCCATCTTTCGGATGATGAATTAAACTGAACCTCAGTCTACCTTCTTAGTTGGGCACAGAATCTGTACAGTGTGGAAGTATGCCATTTGGCCCATCAAGTCCATACCTACCCTTTGAAGAGCATCCCACCCCGATCCTCCTTCCTACCTTATTTGTGTAATCCTTCATTTCCAACGGCTATACAACTTAGCCTGTACGACCCTGGGCTGTGGGATAAAACTGCAGCATCCAGAGCAAACCTTGAAGGTTGAATTGAAACTGGGTGTCTGATGCTGTGAGATAGCAGTGCTAACCATTGAGACACCACGCTGTCCTGTGCTGCTGTTATAGCCTTGACATCCACAGTGGTTAGGATCCGAAAGTCAATCAGACTCCAGAAAGAAATGGAAGAAGAATTAAACATTATCCAACAATTTCACTGAAGGTTACACACAGCAGCAATGAATTACTTTGGATCTTTGTTAGAAGCAAGTCGAATTTTAAAATTAAAATGCATTTTTATAGCAGGATACCAAAGAGAGTTCCCTGCTCTTCAATATAGAAACAACAATGTGTTATGTTTTATATTTTTTGGGCAACACAGTCGCTCATTGGTTACCACTGTTGCCTCACAGCACCAGGGATCCGGATTCAATTCTACCCTCGGACGACTGTCTGTGTAGAGTTTGCACATTCTCACCATGGTTCCCACGCACAATCACAAAGATGTGCAGGTTAGGTAGATTGGCCATGCTAAATCACCCATAGTGTTCACGGCTGAGTAGGTTTGGTGGACTAGCCATGGGGATTGCAGGGTTACATGGATAGGGCAGTAGGTGGGGGTATGTTTGGGTTGCTCGAAATGTCAACTTTTGTGCTCCTGAGATGCTGCTTGGCCTGCTGTGTTCATCCAGCTCCACAGCTTGTTATCTTGTACGTCTGGGTAGATTGGTATTGACAGGGTTGGTATGGGCTCAACAGGCCAAATGGCTGGCTTCCACACTATAGGGATTCTATGAAGAACTGCTGAGAGAGAATTACCATAATCTCTCACGGTGCTGGTTTAAATGCAAAGTGCTTCTAAATGCATCATGATGTTGACGTAGCTCAGCAAAAGATTTTCGCTCTATGTAAAGTTTAAATCGGGCCGATCAGATATCTGTACCTGCACGTGCCAACGCTGAATGCTGGAAGTTATTCTTTGAATGATATCTGCGTGTGTGGGATTGAAAGCTAGTTCACTAATGTATTGCAAATTTGGAACCACTTAAGTTTAAAAAAATGCATAACAAGGAGAGGCTTTGTGTGGGGAGTACATCTATGCCTGATGTTCTGAGGAGTAGCAATTATTTTTCCCACTCCTCCAATGTTCTTCCTCGGTCTCCTGACAATGTTAATGTTTACTGGCATATGGTGACATGGGTGCCAGATAAATTCTGGTACCTCACTCAAGTGGGTATACTTCAGACATGAATTTAGACAATGGAATGTGTGCACAGAAGAAGGAAACCACAAATAAACCCTCTGTCCCATGCTGAGCCAATATGAAATTCAATGCAGGAGGAGACATTGGCAAAGATGCTGTCAGTCAGTTCATAATTTTGTTGCTTTCCTTTCAGTCAAAGTACATGCAGGTATGCTAACATGTCACTTTGTTATCCTGGGCTAGGCTTGGCAGGAGTGACCTTCCCAGATTCTGATTTTTGTTCCGTTGTGGCACTGCTTTTAAGATAAGCAAATTCAGTACTTTGAAGATTAAACCTGGAACAGGCCTGATCTGAATGCCTCAGACCCGTTTGTGAAAATCTGGCAATGGCTTCAGTTCACAAGTCAACCACCGTCAGCTACTAGGTGAGCTGTAACAGAAGGATGTCAGGGTCTTAGATGGGGTCCAGACCAGATTGACCAGAAAGCAGGAGTCAGTCCTGTGGAGAGACTGGACATGCTGTTCTCTTCCTGAACTCAACGAGAGGGTTCTAAAAGTGATCAGACAGGCAGCCCTTCCTGCCCAGCTTCCTTCCCACAACTAATTCCAGATACCAAAGCACTCTCCAACCAATCACTGCACTTCATACTGCCCAGCTGGGGTTGACAGCGGAGTGAGCAGTTATCACAAGTCATGTGATTTGAGGGAGCTTTATTAAAACAAGATTGCCTATATCTATCATGATCTTTCAATGACCTCTTTTAAAGAAACCAGTGTGGGTATCTCCACAAAACCTGGAATCTTTTTACAATCCTTAAAAAATTAAGTCCTCCAAGAATTGGCACATATAAAGTGTCCATGTAACAAAAGTCTTCAATGCTTTTTGATTGGCTAACTAAAAAAGAATGGATAGAGGTTTGGTTAACAGAAGACACAGATTTAAACTACATAGCTAAGATGGGAGATGCAGAGAATGTTTTGCAGCCTACATTTGTATAATCTAGAATGCAATAGCTGAAATGGTGAATCAAAAGACAATGGATATAAATATAAGACATTCTGGAAGGCTACGGGATAAGAACACGGAATAGGATTCACTGGATAGGTCTTACAGCTCATTGCCTGCTATAATTGAGTCCCGTCTCCAGTGCATGTTTTGTTATTACTGGAAGGAATTCTGTTCACCAGCTTTTGCAATAATTCTGAAAAGTAACAGCATAATTGTTCATTCTTTATTGTCAATTACATCAATTGTCATGTATTTAATGAGATGCTGTTGTCACAAATTGGTTTTCTAAACTACATAAGGCCATGTCATGAAATTAACAGTGCATTTTAAAAAGAACAACAACATCCTCCTTTCCAGCTGATAATATACAATTAAGATTCACAGATATTATTCAAAACTTTGGTTTGGTGGTCTGTAATGTCACCTGGACACCTTCCCCCTCCTCGCTATGACTGCTCATGCTTATTGTGTCATGATTTTAACATAATATTTTCACATTCTCAGTGGGGCCTGGAAAATAAGGGGAAAAGACAGACCTCTGAAGAATCTACATGGAGCTACAGTCTTTGTTTAGGGGAATGATTTGAGTCTACAGAGATTCCATGAGGGATAATTCATCACATTCCTTACACTCATCTCTCATATAAAAAAGGTGGCCCCAGTGATTTGGAATAAATAGGGAGAGAGGGGGAGGTGGACCGAAGATGGAGAGAAAAGAAGCTTTAAATTGAGGGGTGAAAGATATAGGACAGATGTCAGAGGTAGTTTCTTTACTCCGAGAGTAGTAAGGGAATGAAACGCTTTGCCCGCAATGGTAGTAGATTCGCCAACTTTAGGTACATTTAAGTCGTCATTGGATAAGCGTATGGATGTACATGGAATAGTGTAGGTTAGATGGGCTTGAGATCGGTATGACAGGTCGGCACAACTTCAAGGGCGGAAGGGCCTGTACTGTGCTGTAATGTTCTATGTTCTAAGATAGGTAGAGAGGAGAGAGGAGAGTATAGGTGAGGAGGTAGGGAGGGGATAGGTCAGTCCAGGGAAGATGGACAGGTCAAGGAGGCGGATGAAGGTGGTAGGAAGAAAATGGAGGTGCGGCTTGGGGTGGGAGGAAGGGATGGGTGAGAGGAAGAACAGGTTAGGGAAGCAGAGACAGGCTGGGCTGGTTTTGGGATGCAGTGGGGGAGGGGACGAGCTGGGCTGGTTTTGTGATGCAGTGGGTGGAGGGGAAGAACTGGGCTGGTTTTGGGATGCAGTGGGGGAAGGGGAGATTTTGAAGCATGTGAAGTCCACATTGATACCGTTGGGCTGCAGGGTTCGCAAGTGGAAATGAGTTGCTGTTCCTGCAAACTTCGAGTGGCATCATTGTGGCTCCGCAGGAGGCCCATGATGGACAGTTCATCTAAGGAATGGGAGGGGGAGTTGAAACGGTTCGCGACTGGGAGGTGCAGTTGTTTGTTGCGAACCGAGCGGAGGAGTTCTGCAAAGCGGTCCCCAAGACTCCGCTTGGTTTCCCCGATGTAGAGGAAGCCACACTGGGTACAATGGATACAATATACCACATTGGCAGATGTGCAGGTGAAAACTGCTTGATCTGGAAGGTCATCTTGGGGCCTGGGTATCCCACATCTGCCAAATGTGATATATTGTATCCATTGTACCCGGTGTGGCTTCCTCTACATCGGGGAAGCCACGCGGAGACTTGGGGACCACTTTGCAGAACACCTCCGCTCGGTTCGGAACAAACAACTGCACCTCCCAGTCGCGAACCGTTTCAACTCCCCCTTCCATTCCTCAGACGACATGTCCATCATGGGCCTCCTGCAGTGCCACAATGATGCCACCCGAAGGTTGCAAGAACAGCAACTCATATTCCACTTGTGAACCCTGCAGCCCTACGGTATTAATGTGGACTTCACAAGCTTCAAAATCTCCCCTCCCCCCACTGCATCCCAAAACCAGCCCAGCTCTTCCCCTCCCCAAACTGCATCCCAAAACCAGCCCAGCCTGTCTCTGCTTCCCTAACCTGTTCTTCCTCTCACCCATCCCTTCCTCCCACCTCAAGCCGCACCACCATTTCCTACCTACCACCTCATCCCGCCTCCTTGACCTGTCCATCTTCCCTGGACTGACCTATCCCCTCCCTACCTCCTCACCTATACTCTCCTCTCTACCTATCCTCTTTTCTCTCCATCTTCTGTCCGCCTCCCCCTCTCTCCCTATTTATTCCAGTTCCCTCTCCCCATCCCCCTCTCTGATGAAGGGTCGAGGCCCGAAACATCAGCTTTTGTGCTCCTGAGATGCTGCTTGGCCTGCTGTGTTCATCCAGCTTCACAATTTGTTATCTTGGATTCTCCAGCATCTGCAGTTCCCATTATCACTCAGCCCCAGTGATTTAACTGTGTCCTAAATGGTGCTGTGCAGAAGTTATGCTCTCAGCTGTATCAGTTATAATGATGTGATTTGATTTGATTTATTATTGTCACTTGTGCGTAGGTATAGAGAATGTTTTGTTTTGTGTCCAGTACAGGCAGATCATACCATGCAAAGTGCACAGGGGTAGCAGAACAGAGCGAGGAATACAATGTTATGGCTGCAGAGAAGCTGAACGTCTGAACTAATTTTGCAAAAAGTCAATATAAGAACTCTTTTAAAAAATTGCACCGTGAATATTCAGTGAGAACAGCTGCTGCTGGTGACCAACAGGCGATCTGCTCAAGGGACAGGCTGTTCCAAGATCTCATCTTGCCTGGAAGTTGCCCAACGTAAGAACAATGCCCCTCCTTCAGAACTGGGTCAGGGGAGAACAGTGAAGGTGTGTTTTCAACTTTTCTCCAAAGCCAGAGCTTTGTTGAGTGCAGAACATCCCGGAGAATCTAATCCCCTAGGTGTCATTAGTATGAGCTGGGAAAAGAAGAGCTACAGACCAGATGTACTGTACCATTAACTCCCTTCACTATTTGAACTCTGACTTATGGCCTGTAATGTGGCAGGCGACAGCTATGCAAAATGCAGATAATCTGACTGGATACTTAGATTTGAAGTCTCCAACCAAAGTGAAACTGAAATTCTGTCTCTTGATGACTGTTGAATTAATAGGCATTAATTTGGGGAGTGGGACCATTCTTGTTTCACACATCTCACATCTCTATCAAACACACCTAGCCCAGATGTAATACAGCCAAATGCATCCCAAAATGTTGCCCCAACAACATACCTTAACCCAAACTTCAGAAAACTCTTCGCCACGGCACTGTACTTCTCGTTTCTAATTCCAGCCATTACATCTGACTAAGACTGTCATTTGAAATTAGGTTTTGCGCTTCTTCAATATAGGGGAGGGGGCGGTATAGTGGAATTATTGCTCAATTGTTAATCCAGAGACCGAAGTAATGTTCTGGAAACCTGGGTTCAAATCCCACCATGGCGGATAGTCATATTTGAGTTCAATAAAGATCTGGAATTAGGAGTCCAATAATGACCGTATATCCAATACTGATTGTCAGAAATGTCCATCTGTTTCACTAATGTCCCTTAGGGGAGGAAACTGTCATCCTTACCTGGCCTGGCCTACATGTGACTCCAGACCCACAGCAAAGTGGTTGACTCTGAACTGCCCTCTAGGGAATTTGGAATGGGCTGTAAATACAGGCATAGCTAGTGACACCCTCATCCCGAGAAGGTGTTTTAAAAAAAAAAGGTTGAACTCTGACCTCTGGGCAGTAACTTGGCAGAAAGGAAGTATGTGCCTACTCAAATTTGAGCCATTTACTGAAACCAAACCAGCAAATCAATATCATGCAACCCTCAAGGTAAAAATGGCTTCTTCCTCTTCTTCCCCTCAGCCCCAATCCAATTGCTTGTTCTCTTGTTGTAAATGTGTTAAACGTTTGAAGTACAATCCAGTAGTGATTGGAACCAGGTGGATCTTATTGACCATGAGATCCTTGATTGGGATTGTCAACCTGTGCCAATTAAGGAGTCCTGGCTGACAGGTATACACAGGGGATTCAGGGAGTCTCCTGACTTCAGGAACTGACTCAGAGCTGGCAATTTTCAGTTGCAGCAGCGGCGCGAGCGGGAGCTTGGAGCAGGAGCCTGTCGGGAAGCCGGTGAGTCACTGTTTTTGAATCTTTAAAACGCTTACCTCGTGAATAGGCGGAGGTACGCTGAGCAGGAGCCGACACGGGACTGGTGAGTGAGTGAGGTAATATATTTGTGTGGTAGCGTTACCCGAAACACTACCCGGGTCATGTCTCCCACCCATCCTCCTCCTCTAACCAAAAAAAAAGGTTCTGTGTGCCTGATTGGTAAGGTAACAAGTTTATTTTTTATTTTTTTTTAAACAGTCTTGGGAATTTAGAATAATGGGAATGGAGGTCAGGGCAGCTGAATGTTCCTCCTGTGGAATGTGGGAGGTAAGGATCACCACTAGTGTCCCTGCTGACTACATCTGCGGGAGGTGCACCCAACTCCAGCTCCTTGAAAACCGCGTTAGGGAACTGGAGCTGGAGCTGGATGAACTTCGGATCATTCGGGAAGCAGAGGGGGTTATTGACAGGAGTTACAGGGAGGTAGTCACTCCTCAAGTACAGGAAAAAGGCAGATGGGTTACGGTCAGGGGATGGAAAAGGAACCGGCAGGCAGTGCAAGGATCCCCTGTGGCCATTCCCCTCAACAATAAGTATACAGTTTTGGATACTGTTGGGGGGGATGACTTACCAGGGGAAAGCAGTGGGGCACAGGTCTCTGGCACAGAGTCTGTCCCTGCTGCTCATAAGGGGGAAGAGGAGCAGAGCATTAGTCATTGGGGACTCCATAGTTAGGGGGACAGATAGGAGGTTCTGTGGGGACGAGAGAGACTCACGGTTGGTGTGTTGCCTCCGAGGTGCCAGGGTGTGTGATGTCTCTGATCGTGTTTTTGGGATCCTTAAGGGGGAGGGGGAGCAGCCCCAAGTCGTGGTCCACATTGGCACCAACGACATAAGAAGGAAGAGAGATGGGGATTTAAGGCAGAAATTCAGGGAGCTAGGATGGAAGCTGAGAGCTAGGACGAACAGAGTTGTTGTCTCTTGTTTGTTGCCCGTGCCACGTGCTAGTGAGGCGAGGAATAGGGAGAGAGAGGAGTTGAACACGTGGCTACAGGGATGGTTCAGGAGGGAGGGTTTTGGATTCTTGGATAATTGAGGCTCTTTCTGGGGTAGGTGGGACCTCTACAAGCAAGATGGTCTTCACCTAAACCAGAGTGGTACCGATATCCTGGGGGGGAAATTTGCTAAGGCTATTCGGGTGGGTATAAACTAATTCAGCAGGGGGATGGGCACCAAAATTGCAGTTCGACTATAGAAAAGGTTGAGAGTAGGGTGGTCCGAAATAAAGTTTCAGGGAAGCAAGATGTGACCAGCAAGCAAGAAGTTGGTTTGAAGTGTGTTTACTTCAATGCCAGGAGCATCCGGAATAAGGTGGGTGAACTTGCAGCATAGGTTAGTACCTGGGACTTTGATGTTGTGGCCATTTCGGAGACATGGATAGAGCAGGGACAGGAATAGTTGTTGCAGGTTCCGGGGTTTAGATGTTTCAGTAAGAACAGAGAAGATGGTAAAAGGGGCGGAGGTGTGGCATTGTTGGTCAAGGACAGTATTACAGTTGCAGAAAGAATGTTTGGGGACTCGTCAACTGAGGTAGTATGGGCTGAGGTTAGAAACAGGAAAGGAGAGGTCACCCTGTTGGGAGTTTTCTATAGGCCTCCGAATAGTTCCAGAGATGTAGAGGAAAGGATAGCAAAGATGATTCTCGATAGGAGTGAGAGAGACAGGGTACTTGTCATGGGGGACTTCAACTTTCCAAATATTGACTGGGAACACTATAGTTCGAGTACTATAGATGGGTCAGTTTTTATCCAGTGTGTGCAGGAGGGCTTCCTGACACAGTATGTAGATAGGCCAAAAAGGGGTGAAGCCACATTAGATTTGGTACTGGGTAATGAAGCCGGCCAGGTGTTAGATTTGGAAGTAGGTGAGCACTTTGGTGATAGCGATCACAATTCTGTTATGTTCACTTTAGTGATGGAAAGGGATAGGTGTATACCACTGGGCAAGAGTTATAGCTGGGGGAAAGGCAATTACGATGAGATTAGGCAAGATTTAGGGAGCATAGGATGGGGAAGGAAACTGCAGGGGATGGGCACATTAGAAATGTGGAGCTTATTCAAGGAAAAGCTCCTGTGTGTCCTAGATAAGCATACCTGTCAGGCAGGGAGGAAGCTGTAGAGTGCGGGAGCCGTGGTTTACGAAGGAGGTGGAATCTCTGGTCAAGAGGAAGAAGAAGGCTTATGTTAGGATGAGATGTGAAGGCTCAGTTAGGGCACTTGAGGGCTACGAAGTAGCCAGGAAAGACCTAAAGAGAGAGCTCAGAAGAGCCAGGAGGAGACATGAGAAGTTGTTGGTGAATAGGATCAGGGTAAACCCCAAGGCTTTGATAGGTATTTAAGGAATAAAAGAATGATGAGACTAAGATCAGGCCCAATCAGGGATAGTAGTGGGAAGTTGTGTGTGGAGTCAGATGAGATAGGGGAAGTGCTAAATGAATATTTTTCAACAGTATTCACTCTAGAAAACGACAATGTTGTTGAGGAGAATACTGAGATACAGGCTACTAGACTAGGTGGGATTGAGGTTCACAAGGAAGAGGTATTAGAAATCCTTCAGCGGGTGAAGATAGTTAAGTCCCCTGGGCCGGATGGGATTTATCCTCGGATCCTCTGGGAAGCCAGGGAGGAGATTGCCGAGCCATTGGCATTGATCTTTAACTCGTCATTGTCTACAGGAATAGTGCCAGATGACTGGAGGATAGCAAATGTGGTTCCCCTGTTCAAGAAGGGGAGTAGAGACAACCCTGGTAATTATTGACCAGTGAGCCTTACCTCAGTTTTTGGTAAAGTGTTGGAAAAGGTTATAAGGGATAGGATTTATAATCATCTAGAAAAGAATAAGTTGATTAGGGATAGTCAGCACGGTTTTGTGAAGGGAAGGTCGTGCCTCACAAACCTTATTGAGTTCTTTGAGAAGGTGACCAAACAGGTAGATGACAGTAAACCGGTTGATGTGGTGTATATGGATTTCAGCGAGGCGTTCGAATAAGGTTCCCCACAATAGGCTATTGTACAAAATGTGGAGGAATGGAATTGTGGGAGATATAGCAGTTTGGATCGGAAATTGGCTTGCTGAAAGAAGACAGAGGGTGGTAGTTGATGGGAAATGTTCATCCTGGAGACCAGTTACTAGTGGTATACCGCAAGGGTCGGTGTTGGGTCCACCGCTGTTTGTCATTTTTATAAGTGACCTGGATGAGGGCGTAGAAGGATGGGTTAGTAAATTTGCAGACGACACTAAGGTCAGTGGATAATAAAACGTGAGGCTGGATGAACACAGCAGGCCAAGCAGCATCTCAGGAGCACAAAAGCTGACGTTTCGGGCCTAGACCCTTCATCAGAGAGGGGGATGGGGGGAGGGAACTGGAATAAATAGGGAGAGAGGGGGAGGCGGACCGAAGATGGAGAGTAAAGAAGATAGGTGGAGAGAGTGTAGGTGGGGAGGTAGGGAGGGGATAGGTCAGTCCAGGGAAGACGGACAGGTCAAGGAGGTGGGATGAGGTTAGTAGGTAGCGGGGGGTGCGGCTTGGGGTGGGAGGAAGGGATGGGTGAGAGGAAGAACCGGTTAGGGAGGCAGAGACAGGTTGGACTGGTTTTGGGATGCAGTGGGTGGGGGGGAAGAGCTGGGCTGGTTGTGTGGTGCAGTGGGGGGAGGGGACGAACTGGGCTGGTTGAGGGATGCAGTAGGGGAAGGGGAGATTTTGAAACTGGTGAAGTCCACATTGATACCATATGGCTGCAGGGTTCCCAGGCGGAATATGAGTTGCCGCCACAACCGCCCCAAGAGGATCCCCCTCGTTCTCACACACCACCCTACCAACCTCCGGATACAACGCATTATCCTCCGACACTTCCGCCATTTACAATCCGACCCCACCACCCAAGACATTTTTCCATCCCCTCCCCTGTCTGCTTTCCGGAGAGACCACTCTCTCCGTGACTCCCTTGTTCGCTCCACACTGCCCTCCAACCCCACCACACCCGGCACCTTCCCCTGCAACCGCAGGAAATGCTACACTTGTCCCCACACCTCCTCCCTCACCCCCATCCCAGGCCCCAAGATGACATTCCACATCAAGCAGAGGTTCACCTGCACATCTGCCAATGTGGTATACTGCATCCACTGTACCCGGTGCGGCTTCCTCTACATTGGGGAAACCAAGCGGAGGCTTGGGGACCGCTTTGCAGAACACCTCCGCTCAGTTCGCAAAAAACAACTGCACCTCCCAGTCGCAAACCATTTCCACTCTCCCTCCCATTCTCTTGATGACATGTCCATCATGGGCCTCCTGCACTGCCACAATGATGCCACCCGAAGGTTGCAGGAACAGCAACTCATATTCCGCCTGGGAACCCTGCAGCCATATGGTATCAATGTGGACTTCACCAGTTTCAAAATCTCCCCTTCCCCTACTGCATCCCTCAACCAGCCCAGTTCGTCCCCTCCCCCCACTGCACCACACAACCAGCCCAGCTCTTCCCCCCCACCCACTGCATCCCAAAACCAGTCCAACCTGTCTCTGCCTCCCTAACCGGTTCTTCCTCTCACCCATCCCTTCCTCCCACCCCAAGCCGCACCCCCCGCTACCTACTAACCTCATCCCACCTCCTTGACCTGTCCGTCTTCCCTGGACTGACCTATCCCCTCCCTACCTCCCCACCTACACTCTCTCCACCTATCTTCTTTACTCTCCATCTTCGGTCCGCCTCCCCCTCTCTCCCTATTTATTCCAGTTCCCTCCCCCCATCCCCCTCTCTGATGAAGGGTCTAGGCCCGAAACGTCAGCTTTTGTGCTCCTGAGATGCTGCTTGGCCTGCTGTGTTCATCCAGCCTCACATTTTATTATCTTGGAATCTCCAGCATCTGCAGTTCCCATTATCTCTGATACTAAGGTCAGTGGAGTTGTGGATCGTGACGAAGGATGCTGTAGGTTGCAGAGAGACATAGATAAGCTGCAGAGCTGGGCTGAGAGGTGGCAAATGGAGTTTAATGCGGACAAGTGTGAGATGATGCACTTTGGTAGGAGTAACCAGAAGGCAAAGTACAGGGCTAATGGTAAGATTCTTAGTGTAGATGAGCAGAGAGATCTCGGTGTCCATGTACACAGATCCTTGAAAGTTGCCACCCAGGTTGACAGGGCTCTTAAGAAGGCAAACAGTGTTTTTAGCTTTGATTAATAGAGGGATCGAGTTCGGGAAACAAGAGGTTATGGTGAAGTTGTACAAAACTCTGGTGCGGCCGCACTTGGAGTACTGCGTACAGTTCTGGTCACCACATTATAAGAAGGATGTGGAAGCTTTGAAAAGGGTGCAGAGGAGATTTACTAGGATGTTGCCTGGTATGGAGGGAAGGTCTTACGAGGAAAGGCGGAGGGACTTGATGCTGTTTTCGTTAGAGAGAAGAAGGTTGAGAGATGACTTGATTGAAACATATAAAATAATCAGAGGGTTAGATAGGGTGGATAGGGAGAGCCTTCTTCCTAGGATGGTGACGGCGAGCACGAGGGGGCATAGCTTTAAATTGAGGGGTGAAAGATATAGGACAGATGTCAGAGGTAGTTTCTTTACTCAGAGTAGTAAGGGAGTGGAACGCTTTGCCTGCAACGGTAATAGATTCGCCAACTTTAGGTACATTTAAGTCGTCATTAGATAAGCATATGGATGTACATGGAATAGTGTAGGTTAGATGGGCTTGAGATTGGTCTGACAGGTTGGCACAACATCGAGGGCCAAAGGGCCTGTACTGTGCTGTAATGTTCTGTTCTATGTCACATGATGCACATGTAAATAAAATGTGACTTGGTGACGGGACACTGGCTTGTGTGTAATTATTTCATATCCCCAATCGGATAGCTCTGGATTCTCCACAAACCACGATTAATATGTAGGGTGTTCCTGGAGGCAAACATCGGGGAAAATCATGAGAGATTAAAACGTGGGTGCAGCATTTTCTTGATATGAATAACCCTAATACCCTAATCCTCCTTGTTCATGGAGATGGGGGCAAAGGGAAGAATCGTCAAGAGTTAGCCAATTGAATACGGAACATTTCGGCTTTCTGGTTGGTGTGAGATGGTGAAACTCTGTTCATGTGGTCATATCAGTTGACCAGGGTGGGAAGGGAAGGGTAAAGCAGAAACCTGTAGTTCTCTCAGAATCATCCATAATCCTTGAACTCACCCAAATATCAACTTTTTACGTGCAATCCCGAGTACAGAACACACATAGAACTTCCGACTCTGTCAATATGGAATCTAGCAAGGTACCTAACTTGATGTCTATCCATCTATTCCCTGTTGAGGTCTTCAAATATGGATCATACAAGTAACTTATGTTTAGACAGTGTCTTTAACCTGAGGACCTCCCAAAGTGTTTTACAGCCAATTAAGTGCTTTTTGAAGTGTAGCCATTGTTGTAATGTTCGAAATCAGGATTAGAAACACTGACTTTTTCTCCCCCTCCCTAGCCTGAGGATGTTAAGACTAGTTGCAGTATCCTGACTGCTAAAGATTTCAGTTAACTCATAAGGGACCAGTAAGCACTGTTCCAGTCAGCGTGGCTTTGTAACCCAATGGGCAATGCATTTACTTCAGAGTTTAGATTTAGGTTTTAATGTGACCTGTATTTGGGTTAAATTCGTGGCTGGAAGCCTGCAGGGTTAGTCAGTATCCATGAATCCATGACCTTGGCATTAATAGCACAATGTTCTAACCATGTGAGTTAACAAACCAAAATATAATAGCTAAACAATGTGGATGGTAGAAATCTGAAATGAAAACAAAAAGTGCTGGAGAAACACAGCAGGTATGGCAGCACCTGTGGAGAGAGAAACAAAGTTAACTTTTTGAGTCCAATGATTCTTCTTCATCAGACTCAAAATTATCATAGGATCCCTACAGTGTGGAACCAGGCCCTTTGGCCCAACAAGTCCACACTGACACATTACCCTATAACTCACCTTATCTATACATCCCTGAACACTATGGGCAATTTTGCATGGCCAATTCACCTAGCCTCCACATCTTAGCACTGTGGAAGGAAACCGGAGCACCCGGAGGAAACCCACAGAAACACAGGGAAACGCCACACAGGTTTGTTTCTCTCTCCACAGATGCTGCCAGACTTTCTGAGTTACTCCAGCATTTTCTGCATTTACTACATACTTTGGGAAAGGCCCTTCATAAAGTCAATAAAAACTGAACGTGCTGTTCAATACTGAGCAACTTTGGTAGCATGTGTGAAAGAGAGAGAGAAGGAGAGATACAGAAGCGTGAACATTTCAGGTCAATGAGCTTTGATCAGAAGTCCTGCTGTGAGGTCACAGAAACGTCAGCTCTGTTTTACTCTCCGCAGATGCTGCCTGATGTGCTGAGTATTTCCAGAATTTTCGTGGTTTTATTCCAGTTTTCTAGCTCTCAGAGTATTTTACTTGAATGAGGTGACAAATTATAGCACAGGGAAAGAAAAGCATACAGCATCTTTCTACAATTCCCTCTCTCCAACTGAGCCGTTCCTTACTGCCTGCAGGAATCGGGTGGAAGCAATGGAATAGAGTGGCGTATTACAAATCAAACCATATACGGTAAGAAACAGTTTCCCGGCGAGGGTTGGGCACAGGCCATCCACATGTCCGGCACATCTGACAAAATATGGATTGTATGGAATCTACGACTTAACCAAAAACTGGAAGCCTGTGGCTCCTGGCTGTGATATGGTATGATTTCACTCTGAGCTGCACACATTCTGCACAGCACACAACCTTTAAACAAAACATAAAAGACAAAGAGTACATCTGTCCACTGTGCCTTCACAGGGCACTCCACCAAACTAGAAATATGTGCAAAATCCAGGATTACTCAGGCCTCCTCAGTGGGCTTGGGTTGAGGGTTGTGTGTGTGTGTTGGAGGGAGGGGGCGTGTTGGTTGTTGACTGTCACAACTGTTGGTTCTATTCATTAAACACTCCGGAGTTTGCTGTCATATCCCTCAGTTATAGCCCAGTAAGTTATAGTCCGTTGTAAACAGTGCAACTACACGGCGTTGGCCCTTCACACATTGGAAGCGACTGGCCCACCAGGAGGAGTTATCTTTATCTGCGCAGCTTTCTCTATTATTAGTAAACTCTAGTTGCTGAGTTACCATTCACCACACAAAGTGGAGGAAATTTTCAAACTAAACCACAATATATACAGATGTCTATCAAAAGGACTAACTGCCTTTGTTCTAGGGTACTCGCATTCTTGTTAGGATTTGCGCTAACCTGTAATAAATTAAATCTATGCAAAAATACAACTTCAAAGCAAATGGTACAAAACTTGATGCAAGAGACGGGCTGACAGAGTTGATTTTTAAAACCTGTTTTCTTTACGCAGGACTTTGCTAATACACCCTTGATCGTGAACAGAAAAGAGATTTTATTTTCCATCAGCTCGAGAATGGCTAGAAATATTTTTCTTCACTTTATGGTTAGTGTTGGAAATCATTATATTTTCTGAAAAAAAAGCTGTGATACCGGTGTGGCTAGAGTATCATGAGCAGGGCATCATTTAGGACAGACGTACGGCGCTCAAAGGGTTAACACTGAATCAGAAGCGCACTCTTTTCAAAGCCACTTTCCTCCAGAAACTACGCTCCTGCACTGAGCTTCCTGATCTGTGGGATAAAAGAAATAAAAAGGAGGAAGTCCAACGGTACTTACTGTCCACGGGGTTGATGTAATCTGTTATGTGCGTCGCACTGCCTGTTCCACCGGTCTGCATCAGGATGTCACCATACGGGCTTCGATGACTGGCCATTAGAGTCATTTGATGATAGTATTCAGCTGGATTAGCTCCTGGTGGGGGAGGAGGCAGGCTAAACAGACCTCTGTCCTTCAAGTGCTCATGAGGAACTGCAGGGCAGAAAACAAGATACCCGTTCCTAAACTTGCAAAAAAAAACCTTTGTGATTTTCTGCACTGACGTCAGACATCCCTCTGCTACCCAGATGGAAGCTATCCCTGCTGCTCAGTGACGGTAGTTTGGGCGTGTTTGTGTAGAACAGAGCTCAGCGAGCTGGGGCCTCCACATTCCAGTGTTTCCTCAAACTCATAAACAAACCCTGGCTGCATCGAATGACTTCAGGCATGAAGAGAGAGAGAGGGCGAAAATAAATCACAGCAGTAAAGGTATGAACACTTAGAATCATGGCCACTCCACGTCTAAAGTCAGTAAGCGTGACTTTTATTCCTCAAAAGCAGACTCGTGCAGTCCCAGCTAAACCCATTCACACATGTCCACTCAGACCCTTCCCCAGGTATCCTCTAATACAGTGTTGGGTGCATGCACACAATATACATATGTTCCGAAAACCTACTGGTTGAATTTATCTAGTTTAGACATGAAGCAAAGTCGTTAAGGCCACGGGCTGGAGTAACTTTCTGACAGAACCTCCACCTTCAACAAGACTCCAATGTTTTCATTCATTTAGAAAAACTTGAGAGTTCCGCTGCGCCTGCTTCATTTCTCTTCATGTAGCAAGACAATCTTAACCCTTACATTATTGACTACCTGATCACACTTTAATTGTGCAGACCAAAATAATGATTTAATCTCACTGTTGCATTAGCAATGGAGCAACAACTAGCGCTAGAAACTTCAGAAAATCGTTTCACGGATACACATTTTGAATATTACACCGATCGCTCAATATTCAAGGGATTAGATTTCACTTTCTTTCCGGAATCCAAGTAGCCTTTGTGAGCCTATACCACATTATTTCCTACTCAGCTTATTTTGTCACAATTTTGTGACCTGTGTTTATTATTAACATTTAGACTTTAAGCAGGTATCTTATGTAACCAATGACCTGTTATCAACTTTGTACCTCTATGTAATAAAAGCTTCAAATTAATATTTTTAGAGATCTCTGCTTGCAGTTCCATTTTATTGCAATTACCCATGACACAAAATGATTGTTAAACTTTTGCCTGTATTTAATGCAACCAATGCTCCTGTGTGCGCAAACATCTAAGAATGCTTTTTCACTGAACTTCAAAGTTTTACAATGATCACTTAGGGAACAGGATTTAGACAGAAAGGAGAATAAATCCCTGGTTTGCTGTTTACATCCATGCACCTCGTCTGAAGTCAGGGGCAAAAACATACAAAACAGAACAAATCTTGATGACTGTAAAGTGACCATCATTTTAGTTCATACCTGACACACAAAACTAGATCAGCTCTATAAATAACACCTGATGCTGCCTTTCAAGATACATGTCCGTTGGAGAGGACATCTTGCGAAGTCATTAACATCATGTGATACTGTCCTTCCCTTAGTTTGTCTGTTTGTCAAACCTTCTTTCGATGGTTTTGTTTTCCCTCTGGACTGTCCTGGTTACAGTTCCATGTTTTGCTTTCCACAAAGTTAGTTTTCATCTGAGCCTTTGCTGCCTTTTTGTTTTATTCACTCATGGGATGTGGGCACCACTGGTTGGGCCAGGATTTGTTGCCCATCCCCTAACTGCCCTTGAGTAGGACGTGGTCGAACTGCTGCAATCCATTTGGCGCACGTACAATCACGGCGCCATGAAGAAGGGAATTCCAGGAATTTGACCTATTGACAGTGAAGAAACAGCATTATACTTCCACGTCAGGGTGGTGAGTAACCTGGAGGTGAACTTACGGGAGGCGGTACTTTTAGCGGCTGCAGAAACACCTGTTTCCCTTACAATTCAATGCCCGTCCACTAATAACCGTACCAATCTTTGTCTTTCCCCTTGAGCAGCAGACCAACCCGGGTACCAATTAATTGGCTGCTATTGCTTTCCCCTGCACATTATCTACAACGGTAGAACTGTTCAAAAGGAGGACGGCCATAGGGGACTCCTGCAATACCTGCCTTCCTCTACTCTGCCTGGTGGTCACCCATACCCTCACTGCCTGATCAGTCTTCACCTGTGGTGCGACATGTGACCACCTCAGTAAATGTGCTGTCCATGAGCTGCTCAGTATTGTGAATGGTACTCTGCAGTAAATTTACCCACAGATCCAGCTCCAGCTCCAAAATTAGGTTAGTCAGCAGCTGCAGCTGGACACACTTCCACCCGGGCGATCTGAAACATCTACAACTTTCATAACACAGGAGGAGCATATCATGAGTGTCAGGTCTGCAGCCAGACTTCCTTCAAGCCCCTTCATTATTCCTTTTTTCAAAATAAGTTAGTAATTATACATGTATAAGAATATTGACTTACTTTCCTTATACTACCTCTACTTCGCTTGCCCTACTTCGCTTACTTATATTACTTTTTTATATTGGTCCTAACAAGTACATATTCTTCTTGTTTCTCATTTACTCCCTTCTTCCAAAAAAAATACACTTTGTAAAATCATGAAGCAATCAACACTTCAATTTCCTGTGATGTCACTGTTTGAATTGTTTTCTCACTCAAAAAAACAAAGCAAAATCCATGCTGAGGTAGCAAGATCTGCAGATGCTGGAGTGAGAGACAACACAGTGCTGGATGCTGAATGAACACAGCAGGCCAGGCAGCATCAGAGGAGCGGGAAAGTTGACGTTTTGGGTCGGAACCCTTCTTCAGAAATGGGAAGGGAGCTGGGAAATAAATGGAGTGAGGAGGGGTGTGGCTTGGGGAAGGTAGGTGAGATGGTGATAGGTAAATGCAGGTAGGGTGTGGTGGGGATTGGTCAGTGGGATGATTGCGGCAGATGGATTGCAGAAAAGATGGACAGGTTGTGTTAGGTCAAAGAGGCGGGGGTGAGTGGGAGGGTTGGACTTGGGATGGGGATGGGGAGACTTTAAAACTGTTGAATTCCATGTTTAGGACATTGGGCTGTAGGCTTCTGAGGTGGAGTATGAGGTGTTTGCAGGTGACATCATTGTGACACCGGAAGAGGCCCAGGATGGACATATCACCCAGGGAACAGGATGGGCAGTTAAAATGGTTGGTGATCGGAAGTATTGTCGTTTGTTATGTGCAGTGCGCAGATGCTCTATAAAGCAGTCTCTGAGTCTATGCTTGGTCTCACCGATGTAGAGGAGGCCACATCGGGAGCAGCGGATACAGTAGACCAAGTTGGCGGATGTGCAGGTGAACCGCTGTCCTATACATAAGATTTGTTTTGGGTCTTGAATGAAGGTGAGGGGGAGATGTAGGGGCAGGTATAGCACTTCCTGTTGTTGCAGGGAAAGGTGCCGGGAGTGATAGGTTTAGTGGGGATTATGGAGTAGACGAGGGGGTCATGGAAATAGCAGTCCGTACGAAAGACAGATACGGATGGGGAGGGAAATATCTCTGGTCGTGGGGTCAGATTGTAGGTGGTGGAAGTGGTGGAGAATGTTATGCTGGATGTAGAGGTTTGTGGGGGTATGTGAGGACCAGGGGGATGCTGCCTTTATTTTTGTTGGTGGACGGGGTTTGAGGGCAGAAGTGCAGGAAATGCAAGAGGTGTGCTTGAGGGCATTTTTGACCACTGGAGGGGGGATGTTGTGGTCTTTGAAATAGGAGGACATCTGGGATGTCTGGAAGTGGAATGGTCCATCTTGGGAGCAGACGTGGTGGAGATGGAGGAATTGGGAGTATGGGATTGCGTTTTTGCAGGAGGATGGGTGAGAGGAGGTGGGCTTGAAATAGATATCAGTTTCGAGGTGGTTACCAGAGATAGGGACAGAGGCGCCCAGGAAGGAAAGAGAGGTATCAGAGATAGTCCAGGTAAATTTGAGGGTTGAGGAGAAAGTTGTTACTGAAGTTGATGAACTGTTCAAGCTCCTCGTGGGAGCACGACGCAATGTAGTGGAGGAAGAGGTGGGGGATATTGCCAGTGTAACAGTGGAAAAGGGACTGTTCCACATATTGTGCAAAGAACAAAAAACACTGCTTTTCCTCTGCACCAAATTTCTGTGGTGCTCCAAATTCCCAGAAACACACACATTCCCACCCTGGTTATTTTCTCTTTCACCCTCATCCATCAGTCAGAAGATGCACAAGTTTGAAAACACATGCCAACAGATTTAGGAACAACTTTTTCCCTGCTGTTATCATACTTATGAATGGACCTCTCATATATTAGAGTTGATCTTTCTCTGTAGCTGTAACACCATATTCTGCATTCTGTTCTCTTGCCTTGGTGTACTTACATAAGGTATGATTTGTCTGGTTAGCACATAAAACAATACTGCATCTCTGTACATGTGACAATAATAAATCAAAAGCAAAAAGTCACTCAGGCTGTGCCTCACTCTGTTTCAACTGCTTGCATGATGTTTACTTCCAAGGATGGTGTGAAGCTTCTTGTGTTGTTGGAAATGCACACATCCCAGGAATTAGGCAGCATTCCGTTAAGTTCCTGATTTGTGGCTTTAGATGGTGGACAGGATTTGGGGAGACAGGAGGTGAGTTACTCACTGCACCATTCCAAGCTTTGACCAGCTCCTGTAGCTACAGTATTTAGATGGTGCATCCAGTTGAGTTTCTGGTCAATAGTAACCCCCCAGGAGGTTGTTAATGGAGAATTCAGTGATGGTGATACCACTGAATATCAATGGGCAATGGCTGGAATCTCTCTTGTTGGAGGTGGTCATTGCTTGGCACTTATGTGGCGTGAATGTTGCTTTTTAGTACAAGTGTGGATATTGTTTGGGTCTTGCTGCAGTATGCTTAACAATGCGCAACCATTGAACATCCTCACTTGTGACCGAATGATGGAAGGAAGGTCATTGGTACAACAGCTGAAGATTTTTGCATAGATGTCCTTGGGCTGAGATGAATAACCTCTAACAGCCACAGACTTATTTATTTGTCCTAGATATCACTCTAACGAGCCAAGAGTTTTCCCATGATTCCAACTGATTCCAGTTCTGCTAGTGCTCCTTGATGCCACACTCAGTCGAATGCAGCCTTGATGCGAAGGACAGTGACTCTCACGTCACCTGTGGCACTCAGCCCTTTTGCCTATGTTTGAACCAAGGCTGTAATGAGATCAGGAGCTGAGTGGCCCTGGCAGAGCCCAAATTATGTGTCACTGAGCAGGTTATTGCTGAGCAGGTGCTGCTTGACAGCACTTTTGAGCCCATTTCCATCACGTTATTGATGATGAAATTGCAAATACAATGTTAGCATTCATTTCAAGAAGGCTAGAATACAAGAGCAGAGATGTTCTACAAGGGTATTTAGAATATTACAAGCAGTTTTGGGCCCCGTATGTGGGGAAGGATGTGCTGGTATTGGAGGGTGTTCAGGGAGCTTCACAAGAATGATCCCAAAAATGAAGGGCTTGACATACGAGGAATTTGATGGAGTTTAGAATGATATGGGAGGGCGATCTGATCAAAATTTACAGAATACTAAGAAGCCTGGATAGACTGGACATGGAGAAGATGGTTGCAATAATAGGAGACATTGGACATGATGTGAAACTTTGTTGAAAAGTATTCCTGCGAAGTACCTTGGGACATTTTATCACAGTAAAAGATGCACAAATACAAGTCATCATTGGTAAATGCATGTGAGTAAAGAACACAGAAAGACTTACCATCAGCTGGACTTAAGCCTCTTGCTGCAGAGATCATGGAGAGTGTGGGGCTACCATGCATGGTCCTCAGGTAATGCTCCATGTGGGGATTGACATAAGGATGGGGTGGACTGAAAGGAGACTCGCCCGTGGCTGCTGGATTCCGATGAGGAGACAGCCTAATGAGGGAGATGTCGGAGAAGACAGGGCTTCCAGTCAAGGCAGGAGGCCTGAGGAAAGAGAAGCACAAAATGTTTTAAAGGTCAGGCAGCCTTATATCTGCATCTCCATTAAGAAATGGGCTACCAGTTTAAGTCTGTTGATAGGAACTGAATTTGAGATGAACATTTATATCCAATCCTCCTCTAAGCCTGGACATATAATCATTGAGTCATACAGCATGGAAACAGACCCTTCAATACAGCTACGCCATGCTAAACATATCCCAAAGTAAACTAGTCCTTTGTCCGCTCCTGGTCCATATCCCTCCAAACATTTCCAATTCACGTACTTATCTAGGTGTCTTTTAAAATTGTAACTGTGCCCACATCCACCACTTCCTCAGGAAGTTCACTCCACATGCAAACCATCTGCTCTGTAAAAAAATTGCCCATCACGTTTTTTCAAATCTCTGTCCTCTCACCTTTAACATATGCCCTCTTGTCTTGAAGTCTCCCATTCCAGAGAAAGGACAACTACCATTAACCCTACCTATTCCCTTCATGATTTTATAAACCTCAATAAAGTCACCTCTCAACCTTTCAGGCTCTAGCGAAAAAACATCGCAGCTTATCCAGCATTAATTTAGAACTCCAACGCTGCAAACCTGACAACATCCAAGGAAATACTTTGGGGGGTGAGGGGGAGGTGGAGCGGGTGATGGCCTACTCGTAGTATTATCACTGGACTGTTAATCCAGACACCCATATAACATTCTGGGGACCTGGGTTTGAATCCTACCATGGCAGATGGTGGAATTTGAATTTAATAAAATATCTGGAATTAAGAATCTAATGGTGACTGTAAATCTATTTTCGATGTTTGCAATAATAGGAGACATATTTAACAGAGCAAATGAGGGCTGTTTGGAATTGATATCACATTCTTTTGTTCCTTCTACTCTGACTGAGGGCAGCTTGGTGTCTTTTGTTGCTGAGGAAAAGCTATCAGGGTGATGGCAATTGAAAAAAAAGAGAAATATAATTCTTAGAAAACAAAGGGGGAGTCTTCACGAGAAGGTGATATCCACACTGACTTCATCCAAAGACATTGGCCCAATGGATTTTCCTGGCATGTTCTCATTACAGGTGCATCAGCAGAGCTGGCTGCTTGATTCTCACTGTGACTAGGTAGTCATTCAGAAGGTTGTCCTAGATATCACTCTGGTTCACTAATGTCCTTTAGGGAAGGAAACTGCCATCCTTACATGGTCTGGCCTACGTGTGACTCCAGACTCTCAGCAATGTGGTTGACTCTGAACTGTGCTCTGGGCAATTAGGGATGGGCAATAAATGCTGCCTAGCCAGTCACATCTTCATCCTGTTAATGCATAAAGGACGCAGTATGTATGACATGAGCTGGTCAAAGTGGGAAGGAGCAAGACTCCAAATTATAGCTGAGTTCTGATTTCAACATAATACGGAAACTCAACTGCTTCTTCCTAAGGTGACAGGAGGCTGAATTTCCACTGCGATCAAACTGAATAAATTCACTCTTACATTGCACATTTCGATTCAAAGCAGCTAGAAATCTGGGACAAAGCTCAGTATTTTACGATTGCTGTCTTGCTGAGTCTAATGTGGACCTTGTGATTCCAGGAAGTTCCTTGCAGCTCATTGGACAAATGTTGGAGGTTGGAAAGAACTGAACACCACCAGAAACCCCTCTCGCTCATCTACCACACTCCATGGTGAAAACTGTGTATTTCATTCCATTAATGCACAGAAAATCTTCATAACATTTTAAGATATTGCCTTTGGATGGTAAGAGATGGGTTCAAATATTGGCATGCTCAATGCGTAGCTTCTGATTTGAATTGCGAACTGGCCAGAGAATCTCCACCCTTCCTCCCACTATTAGATAGCGGGTAAGGCCACACAAGTCTCCCTTGACCACTTCTTAATGCTGACTCTAGAGATTCAGGAATTGGTAGAATCTTTAAGCAGGGCAATTGTCCCCCGGTGGATAAGATATTTTGCGGAAAGACTGGGATTACTCTGAGCGAGGAAAGGAACAATAACAGCACAGAGAATTATCGAGTAATGGTGGTGAACATGATACTTAAGTAAAATGAAAGAGAGTGTTACGCCTCGATTAAAAATTTCTTTGGATCTTGCATCAATTGAAGGGGATCTCTGGCCTGATTTTAGAGAACAACTTTATAAATTACACTGTTATTCTTGGAAGTAAAAGAAAAGACTTTAACGCCAATTTTAACTTAACATGCCCAGTGGGAACAGGGAAGAATTGAGGGGGTTTGCCCAACTTAAACCCAACTATTCCTACCAGATGGGTTAGGTTAAAGGAAGGACTTTGCATTTAGAATCATAGAATTCCTACAGTGTGGAAGCAGGCCATTCAGCCCATCAAATCCACATCAACTCCTCTGAACAGCATTTCATCCAGATCCATCCCCCACCCTTCCCTGTGACCCTGTATTTCCCATGGGTAATCCAGCTAGCCTGCATATCCTTAGATGCTATGGGCAATTTAGCATGGCCAGTTCACCTAACCTGCGCATCTTTGGACTGTGGGAGGAAACTGGAGCACCTAAAGGAAACCCACACGGCCATAGGGAGAAATGTGCAAACTCCACACAGACAGTTGCCCAAGGGTGGAATTGAACCCAGGTGCTGATGCTGTGAGGCATCAGAGCTAACCACTGAGCCACCAAGCTGCCATAGCATGGGATCTTATCACACCTTGCAGAGCTGTGTCAAGGAATATCTTACATTGCAATATTACTGACATGCAGTGTTTGTTGACATGTAGGTAGATACGGCAGTTATTTCGATCACAGCAGGATCTACTTCGGTGATGGATCTTAGAGATAAAGGGATCAAAGGGTGAAAGTGGGAAAAGGCACTGCATTAGATGATCAGTCACGATCATATTAAGTGGTGGAGCACATGAAGGTCTCCTAGTTTTTAAAATGTTGATGATATGTGGGAGGCAAGAAAGCAGCCTGTTCTTTCATTTTTGAAAATTCTCAATGATTTGCCAGGTCAACATACAAATCCTCACTTAACATCTTATCTGAAGGATGCCATTTCTGACACTGTGACTACACGTCAACACTACATTAAGGGGTTTCTACACTGATGTTGCACTTTAATCTTCAATCTCCTGGCTCAGACTCAAAGATGTTCACTGGGTGTTCATCAACTTGCTACACAGTGCTTGGCCAGGTAGTAACAAACTGCACACTGACATGTTAACACATTTTAAATCCATGCTCATTCATCCATCAAATCCTTGTTTAAAGCTTTCTAATTGGGTATCTGTTATCACCACATAACTAAAATGACCCTTATCAAAAAGATAGTTCAGCATAAAAATGACCCAATGTTATTGCCCTGACAGTTTAACAACACCATTTCAGGCCAGCTACTGCTGAAACCTTCATCTATATCTTTATCACTTCCAATACCAAGAATGTCCTCTCTGTTTATGCCTGATGGGAACCTCAACTGATTGAAAAATATGAAGTTCCTATTCTATGCTGCACCAAACCTTATTTGATTATTCCCTGATCCCTCCAAACCAGGCCCTGAATGGTCTCCAACTTAAAATGATCTTTTTTGTACTTAAATCATTTTATGGTCTTGTCCCCTTTCTACTTCTGTAACCTGCTTCAGTGCTGCTCGCACTCTTTCCTGAACAAACTCACCATCTTGCCTCCATTTCCCTAACCTGGTGTTTAAGGCATTCTCGCATTCAACATGTCATTATCAGCTGATCCTTCAGCTACACTCTCTACAGCAAGTCCTGCCACTGCACATCCTTCTGCTCTGTGAAGTCATGCTCCTTAAAATCCAGCTCGTTGGCTGAGTTCCCTGATAATTTATACCCTTCCCACTTCATATCTCCTCCTTTGGCCCACTGTCCATAATGGCCATCCATCTGTGTCTCGGGATTTCCGTCTCTGCATCTACGGTGCCGCAGAAATTCCACACTTTTTTTATATCATTGCTGTCGCATTTTCAGAAGAAAACAGGACAAGAACCCGAAAGCAGGACCTTAAAATAAACAAGAGTTCTCAGCACCCCATGTTGCTCAGGCTGAGGCTGATGTGTGGCAAACACAGGGTCTGAAAAGTTCAGCTGAACTAATGCACCAAACACCTCATTTATCAACATCACAAGAAGGATTTCAAAAGCAACAGGTAGCAGAATCACTTAAATTCACCGCTCAACCATGCAGAAAGACACACACTACCACGCAGCTAATGGAACCTGATCGAAATGATCAGACAGCTTTATCCTTTTCTTGGGTTAATATTCGTATTTCTTGGGTGATGTGTATTTGAGTTTCCCTTGAGAAAGCAATTCACAGTTAGTAGATTGTAATAGCTTCCTGCGTCCCTTTGCAACAGTGCTTCTTAACTTGGATACCATGTTTATTTGAACCAAGATACCCATGGTCCGAAATAAGAATAACAAAGCTGAAAGTTACTGCCATTGAATTACATTGATGCACAACTTTAAAGAGGTTAAAAATGTTTCACAAACTTGGAACAAATATGCATTTACATAGCAGCTTTCACATCCGGAAGATCTGTCAAAATACTTGACAGCCGATGAACTACTCTTGGACCACAGACATTGTTGAAAAGCAGACCTACACAATGGTCAGTTTATACACAGCAAGGTTCAAGAATCATGAATGAGATAAATAATTGAGTTTGGTGGTGTGGGTTCGAGGTTAACTGTTGGCCAGTACACTCGGGGAAATTTTAGCTCCACTTTAAACAGTGCCACAATCTCTTATTTCCACCTGAACTCAGACAGACTGGAACTCAGTGTATTGCCTCATTGATAAGAAGGCACCTCCAACAGTGAAGAACCCTCTCAACTCTACAATTAAATTGCCTGGATTATGTGTCAAAGACTAGGTTGCAAACTGAAGCCACAAATCTCCTGACTGAGAGGTGAGCGTTCCCATTGGAGAAAAGTCTTGAATAAAACAATGTTAGGTTTTTAAGGAGCAGTGCTACATCCGCCACCCAGTGCTACTCTCAGCCGTTAAAACTTCCACCTGGCACTGTGAGCCATTAGGCAAATGTGGAGCTGGTTAAAAAATAAAATCACTTGGAGCTGATGCCAAGCTCCAGTGACAACGGTCTTTTCTCTGGTACCAAAGCAAGATGGAAAACAGCAGATTTACATAAGCTGGCGATGAGATGGCTCTGTGCTGACTTTGGTCTTCAGGTTCAAATGGAAAAGTATCATTAGTTATAGGTAGCTATGGTTGTTCAAATAAATGAGAACCTCCTTTTTGCTTCAGCCTTTGAATTTGAATCAGGCTCCATATACATCATCTTACCTGACCAATTGTTCAGTTGTGATTCTAATCTTGCCATTTATAAATTCCAACCTCTTCCCTCCACCATCCCATCCTCCACTTTAAAATGTGGAGTTCCAAATAAATGTGGGCCTATTTGTACTGTTTCAGGATACTTCCTGTCTTTTATACACAGCTGATCCGAGAGGAAATGCAAGGAGACATGGGACACAGACATAATCAAGACATTTGAAATGTAAATTTTCTAAAATTTGGGAATAATTTACACCCATACTGATGAAAGTTGCAAATACAAACTGCCGATTTACTGCTGGAAATTCACGTTTCAATTTTCAACAGGACTTCAATTTAGGTGGCTGATGTTCTGGCCAGAAACAGGAGAAGGTCCAATTAAAGTACTGCGTTAGGGGCCAGGCGACATATTCAGGAGCCTGACCTGATTTTCACCTCGGACAACTCAGTCATTGCCCATTCTTCAACCTGGGCAGTATTTACAGGCAGTCATAAAATCAGAATTCTGATTGGGTTATGAAAAAGGGTCACTGGACCTGAAACATTAACTCTGCTTTCTCTCCACAGATGCTACCAGGCCTGTTGAGATTTTTTCAACAATTTCTGCTTTTGTTTCTGATTTCCAGCATCTGCAGTTCTTTGGTTTTTCATTTTTTGAAATGGCTGGCTGCAACAATGGAAAGTGGAAAGTGGGTCTGTTATTCAGTCTTTCTTGGGAATTTTGATAAACAAGTTATCTTTGATTTTTATGCCCCAGCTGATGTGCATTTTCTAATACTTTTCCAACAGCGTCATTAGCTGCTCTGTCACACACCTCCCTGTGCCCATCTCCCTTAAAATTACTACTGCAAGACTGTATTCCACATCTAACAAGTTTGTCTTCACTCACCTTCTGAATGACTACCTAGTCACAGTGAGAATCAAGCTGCCAGCTCTGCTGATGCATCTGTAATGAGAACATGCCAGGAAAATCCATTGGGCCAATGTCTTTGGATGAAGTCAGTGTGGATATCACCTTCTCGTGAAGACTCCCCCTTTGTTTTCTAAGAATTATATTTCCCTTTTTTTTCAATTGCCATCACCCTGATAGCTTTTCCTCAGCAACAAAAGACACCAAGCTGCCCTCAGTCAGAGTAGAAGGAACAAAAGAATGTGATATCAATTCCAAACAGCCCTCATTTGCTCTGTTAAATATGTGCGAGGGCCTCCCTCTGATCATATCAGAGGCTCATAGGCACAAGCCCAAGCATGTTAATATTGTAGCTCACACATTGTAAACCATTAGATCAAAGGTCGAGGTAAAATGAGGTAATTGCATCAATTAAGGAACTGAGGAATTTTCTTAGTGCACACGAACTTGATTTGAGAGTTTGATATTAACATGAAATCACTGATCTGTCATTGCAGTATAATTCAGCTTGTAGGCAACAACACTGCCATCTTAAAGGAGTGTAAGCCAATGTGTTGATAAAAATTTCTGAAAAATTCCAGGTGCAACTCTAAACAAAATGGATAATACTGCAGCAGTGTGTATAAGGGAGGGATCTATGTTTGAGGTGGGGGCTGTTCTGAGTCCGGGATTTGAACATGCAACTCAACTGCAAACAGAAACAAGCAGACAGCAGCCTACTCACAAGAATTAAACAGGTAGATAGATTTCTGATCGAAAAAAAACTGTCATAAAACCTGTTTAACGATTCTAACAGTAGAACCATGGAAAGTAAAATTAAAACACAAACGTCTAAGGCCAAGCATGAAAGAAAAGGGAATAAATGAACCAAGAACAGTCAATTGAAATAAGAAACTGGAAACAGCTTTTGAAATATCTCACCCTGTTCCTGCACTTTCAAATTCTCCCTTTCTTTATATAGGCTTCTACACACTTAAGACACCAAACCTACTAATGATTCGCCACATATAAATCTTGACGTTATTGAAATGGAAATCCACTAGAGGTGGTGTTCTGGAGACTGTGGCCTCAACAAGTCCCACACCGGACCTCAGGATTGAGCTAAATGTACTTTGCATGTGCCAGAAGCCTGTGAGTGAGTGCTGTCTTAGCATCATTCAATAGCTGGTCTGTTTGTGAGTTTGGAATGCACAACTCCATTCAACACACATGTTTATAGACTATAGGCAGGCCTTTTCCTGTATGGGTCAGGACCCAGTTGACATGGTCAAAGGGGAGGTTGAGAAGCCTGCAGTATGTGGGTAACGATCATTTTGCTGGAGCGGTCACTTAACAGCTTGAAGTGGCCTTATCATGCTATTAAGAACTGCGGCTGATCTCTTGAACTTGCAGGGCTAATAGGAGGCCCTTCGCTTTGGCAGCAGCAAGATGTCAATGCTGATATAACAGAGTGGAGTTCAGCAAAATGGAGATGTCCTCTCTTTAACAAATTGACTTGGTGGCCAGGCCATCACTGGCCCCTTCACTGGGCAACCTTGGACTGTAGCTAAACTCAGGCAGCTCCAGAGTCCTCTCAACCTGCCTTGGATTGCTGTCCCTGGGCCCCCATCACTCCATGAAGCTGCAGAGCCCCCTTTAACCTGTGAAAAACCTGCAGTCTGAGTGGAAAACCTCAATCAGCCTCCAACAATTCAGTAAAGCATTATCTGATTCAGCTGGAAATCAGAAAGGGCAAGACTGAGTTGAGGGAGCCAGGGTGGGTCAGTTTACCTATGATGACAAGTGATAGCATGGGGGTGAGCTGGGAGCCAAGAATGAGCATAAGGTATTAAGGTACCACTATCATCAATGATCACAGTGATGCCAGGCTGCCATGGGGTTTATTACAATATGAGGCAAAGAATAATCTCCTTTATAGGCTTCAGGAGATTCAACTGTTCATTGTCCCCCATTACTTCTGCATTGCTCCCTCTCTATTCTAGTGTCTGCCACCTACAAGAGAGAGGAATTACTATCAGCAATCTTGTGGCACCGTGCTTCAATGATGCCCTGCTACAGCTGAAGAACCTGGGGATATGTGGGAGCTGATTCTGAGATTGACATCTTTGGCACCTGTGGGTGCATGATGGAATATCTGGATGTTAGACATGAGTTCCTGAGTGCCAATACATGAGTGATGAGCATGGCGTGAAGTAAGCTTTAGAAGAAGTTGGTGGTGTGGTGTTTGAGGAAGCATTCACTGAACCTGCCTCTTGTCATGAGGTCACGAAACTTCTTGTGGCATCACTGTCAGGTTTGTGGGTCAAACTTTGGGAATTCACCAAGTGCAAGGAGCCTAGTCTGCCTCCAACTTGGTACCTTGGCATGTCTCTTTCTCAGAGAAGTGGATAAAGCTCCTAGCTTCTCAGTGGACTTGGGAACACTCTCTTTGCCTGATGATCCATTTTCCAATTTAAGAATCACAGAAATAACATTCAGTAGTGGGCTTCTGTGAACCAGTGTAGGTTCCTTTAAGAGGGACAGACTGTCTTGAAGAACAGTAGGCTAGTGAGCACACTATGAGCAAATACTGCTTACTTCACTGATGCACACTCATGTAGCCAGGAACACTGCTCCACCCACTGCAATACTGTACTGCAATCAGGGAAATGAGGAGTCAACATTATGTTTGCATTTGACCTGCCATGATGGCAACAAACATGGTCACGTTACTCACAAAATGGCACTGACTAATTGTATTCCCTAAATATGTTTGATTAGGGCAAGGCATCATAATGAAGACAGCCCTGGCTCAGACTAACACCCCCTCAAATGCATTTTATAATTGGTGAACAACATAATAACAAAAGCAAAATATTCTGGGTGTTGATGATCTGAAATTAAATCAGAAAATGTTGGAAATACACAGCAGATCTGCTCGCATTTTTGGAGGCAGAGAAACAGTAATAACATTTCAGATTAATTGACCGATGACGAGA
The DNA here is from genome assembly GCF_030684315.1 of Stegostoma tigrinum. Lineage (NCBI taxonomy): Eukaryota > Metazoa > Chordata > Chondrichthyes > Orectolobiformes > Stegostomatidae > Stegostoma > Stegostoma tigrinum. The sequence goes on from NC_081360.1 coordinate 88,484,017, forward strand.
CAATAGCCTGAAGCATGAACTCATGTCTCACTCACCTTGGACTTGGTAAAACATGCTAAAGTGTTTTTAGCATTAACAGTTTTTTTATGGAACCAGCACATTTATATAGCAGAGATAATGGGAACTGCAGATGCTGGAGAATTCCAAGATAATAAAATGTGAGGCTGGATGAACACAGCAGGCCCAGCAGCATCTCAGGAGCACAAAAGCTGATGTTTCGGACCTAGACCCTTCATCTAGCTTCACACATTTATATAGCACCTCTGTCATTACAAAACATACCAAGGTGACGTGAATTATTCTTCAAACCCACTGCCACTTTCATCTAGAAAGTTGAGGGCAGCAGATACATGGGAATACCACAACCTGCAAGTTACTTCTCTAAGCCACTCACCATCCTGACTAGGAAATACATTGCCTTTCCATCAATGTTTTTGAGTTAAGATCCTGGAATTTCCTCCCTTTCGGCAGTAAGGGTCAACCCACAGCAGGTGACTGCAGCTGTTTGAGGAGGCAGCTCAATACATCAAGGGCAACTAGGGACAGACAATAAATGCTGACCCAGCCAACGACAACAAAGTTCCACCTGTGAATTAAAAACTCAGGCTGAAATAGGAGCTGCATAAAGGGCACAAAGCAGCGAGAATTCAAGAGTATGCTCAAGTGGAATTTCAATAACAGTCTGTTTCAAGTCTAATGGGAAAGGAGACATTTCCAGACTTGGTTCTTGGGAATGAGAAGGGATAAATAGATAAAGATTCACATTTAGGGGCAGTGGTCATTGTGTCCTACGGTTTAGGCTGTCTCTGGAACAACAGAAGGAGTAATCATGGAAAGAATAATTATTTGGGAGCAGGCCAACTTTAATGGAGTGGGAACAGACAAGGCCCAAAAAAATTGGCAGGCAAAACTCCAACTGAACAATGAAAATACCTTTAAAAAGGAGCAACTTTGACTGTACTCAAAGTTTATTGATACAAGGGAGAAGGTAGACCCAATAAATCTGAAGCTGGCTGCATGACGATACAGTAAGTTGAAGCAGCAAAAGGGATGCTACGACATGTTGGGTGGATAATAAAACTAATAATTAGGTTCAGTATAGAAGGGTTAAAGGGAGGGGCTTCTGTGGCATAGTGGTGAGGCTCCCTACGTGTGAGCTAGATGGGCTGGGTTCAAATCCCACCTGCTACAGAGATGTGTCATAACAAGACTCAACAGTTCAATTTAAAATATCTGGAAGGCTTAGAAGGGAGTTCAGTAAAAGCAAAGAGAGTGTGAGAAGAGGCTGGAAACTTTAAAAAAAGGTCTTCCATAATAAAATAAGTAGTAAAAGATTCAGTGGGCCAATTATGAAGTGTTAGATGAAATCCAACCTAGAAATGTGTGAAATGATTCATTTTGGTAGGAATAACGTGGAGAGAGAATATAAAGTGTACAATTGAATAAAACAGGTGCAACAGCAGAGAGAAATAAACTAGATAGATATAAATCACTGAAGGTTGAGAGCTCGATTTTAGAAAAAGCATATGACATTCATAACCAGGAACACAGATTACAAAAGCAAGTTAAATTAAACTCACATAAAACACTACATCTTCTGTACTGGAGTATTCTGTCTAGTTCTGGGCAACACATCTTAAGAAGACTGTCAAGACAGCAGGGAGGGTGCCAAAAACATCATTTGAATACTTCTAAGGATAAGGAACATCAGTTAGGTGGAAAGATTAGAAAGATGTTCTCATTGGAGAAGGTTGAGAGAAGACTTAATGTTCTAAATCATCAGGGGTCTGGACAAAATAGGCAGAGAAGAAACTGCTCCCATCGGTAGAACAGTCGAGAACTAGAGGACATTTATTTGAGGCAAAAGGCAAAACAAAGCAATGGTGATGTGAAAAGCGATCTTTTTTACATGGCAAGTGGTTATGACCCAGAAAGCACTGTATGGAATGGGTTGGAGAAAGAGGCAACTGCGACTTTACAAGTATACTTAGATCATTTCTGAAGAGACGATATTTGCACGGTTGCAGGAATAAGGAGACACACTAGAGCAAATACCCTTGCAGGGAGCTCGCTTGCAGTTGATAGGCCAAACAGCTTGTTTCTAAGTAATAATGATCCTGTGATTGCAAAGAGCCTTGACAATGCTCCTGTGAAGCAAAATGAGACATCATGCTACATGAGGCCGTAGCGGGCAGTTGGACAAAAGTTTGTCAATGAGTAAGATTTCAGGAGAATTTTAAGGAGGTCAGAGGTTAAGGGAGGAAATTCCAGCCTTGATTGTATGGCCACCAATGATGGAATGATCAGATTTGGTAATGCTTTAAGATCAATGATAATACAGTTGCTGAGTTTTGCAGCACAGTAAGATGCCATTTGGCCCACTGTGTCCTCGATGGTAATCTACTCTAATCATCATTTGGCCTCTAACCTTGTGTGTAATGGTGTTTCTTAAGTGTTGTTAGGGTTGGCATCTTTGACACCCTTTTCAAGAGCCTGAATCCTGGCTGATTTCCCTGATGCCAAAACCTCCCATTGCCCACTCAATGCTATTGCAGCATCACAACTGCTGTCTTGCCAAGATTGCACAGCTCAGTTAAAGCCAAGGACCAAACTTATGACCCACTTTGTTCTATAAGTAGCAGCATGCTACCATAGTAGCCTGTGTGTATATCACCCATATCCAGCCACTGGCATAATCCTCTGAACATCTGCACTTTCAAGACCAAATTTCAATAAGGATGAACACCTTTTGTATTAAAATGCAGCCTTCAAGTGAATTCAACTCGTGGATTAACTGCACATGGCCCATTTTATGAACAAGTAGAATAAGAGCCAATTGCCGTAATCCATCCATTTTCTTCAAAAAAATCTGAATAAAAGTTTAATGGGAAATAATTGCCAATGATAAATTGCAGCCTTTTTTTCCCGATTGGAATAAGAATTCTTTGATTCAGAAACGCTTTTATTTACCCAAAAAGTATGGCACTCTGCCAGGTCCTTGCCATTTTATTTCCTGCTGTTGTTTGACTTGGCACATACATTCTTGTCTGGCAATAGGAAAGTGAAATGAGATTTTTAAAGAAATGAGCACAATAAATTTGACAATTTAAGTGCTTTGTACAGTGACAGTCCCTTATCTACCCAACAGCCAGGGTGCACATGTTATGAAAAACTATTCTCATTGTGAAGGGGAGTGCAAAATAGACTAAAAAGGGGCTCTTTGAATTCTCACTATCGATGATACAAGCTAACACTTGGAGATAGAGAGAAAGGCAATGGGACAAAAGCAACAAGAAAATACATAGCTTTTAATTCTTCAAAACCTGACTGCCAAGTTTGGTGACCTTCCTCTCTTTTTTATGAGTGCATCACACGCAGAGCAATAAATGCATTTTGTTGCTCTGGCTGAACTGCTCCTTTTACCTTATTCTACAAGCATTGTCTGCTACACAATAAGCCATTCAATAATACTTGTCTCACTCACTTTGAGATCCCTGCCACCCTCCAGTGCGAACCTTATGAATGAGACTCACTGCTGTTGTACGGTGGCGGTTTTATGAATGACAGGACAGGAAGGAGGCTTAATTAAGTTATTGACAGTAGACACCTCTCAAAGGAAATCGCCTTGCGAGTGGAATGTTTTCTTTATCTGATTGTTCCCATTGCGTAAGCTCCTCGTCCTCTTCAAAGCGAAATGAAAGCCTGCAACACATCCTGCAGGTGCCTGAAGTCTACACTGAGTATTCACTGCACTGAAACAAGACAACCTGTCTGCCAAACGCAATCTTCCTATGCGTGAGTGAATTAGCCAGCTCTGGCTCTCACCCCAAGGCAAGACCAAGTTCCCAGTCCTAATTGAGGTAACAGCCTTCCCATTCTGACAAAGAAAAGGTTGGATATGCAGCCTGATGTGAATACTTGGCTTGGACCAACTCCTAATATTGAGGTAACAGCCCATTCACACATCAAGTTTCAAAAAGGTTTTTCAGCCATTTGCTAAACTGACTTTTGTTACTCTTAGTGTAATTGCAACACAAGAAGCTTGAAAAAAAGGAGCAAGAACACACAATACTATAAAGAGAATGACAAGCTTTAATGGCAATCTGCATCAGAGCATACTTTATATACATATTGCAGTATTTCAACATTGCTAGTCTGTTAAAACAAAATTCAGTTTAAGTCAAACTGAAAACTTGTTTGATATAAACATATTAAAAATATAATTTTTATTTTTAAATTACACATAAATCTGTAACTTGCATAAAAGGGGCTCAAAATGGAAGACAATACAATGAAGCCTCAATGTTCCAAAAAATTCTAACAATTTCTGCATTACATCTTCAATCATCCCCAGAAATATCCATGGAATCCTGGGTTTAGTTTAGTCCAGGCAAATTTACACATAATTGGATAGTTTTACGTTGACTTTTGATGGACATGGGTTCCTGATCTCGAGGTTTGATGCAGCAACCCAACAACAATTTGTATTTATTGAGCATCTTTAACAGAGTGCAATGTTCCAGGATGCTTCATGCAGCATTCTGAGATAATATTTGATACCTATCGTCGTAGAGTTATTTAAACAAGGGAATAAAAGTCCAGCCGAAAATAAATCCCCAATATTAAAAAAGATTGTCGGATTTTAAGCCTTTAACTCAAGAAGGCTGAAATGCTGAGGGGTGCAAATGATGTTCCAACAATACAGAGTTCCTGTGAAGTGCTACACTCAATTTCTTCAGCCAGAGAGTGGCGGGCTTGTGGAATTCATTGCCACGGAGTGCAGTGGAGGCCGGGACGTTAGATGCCTTCAAGGCAGAGATCGACAAATTCTTGAACTCACAAGGAATCAAGGGCTATGGGGAGAGTGCAGGGAAGTGGAGGTGAAATGCCCATCAGCCATGATTTAAATGGTGGAGTGGACTTGATGGGCCAAATGGCCTTACTTCCACTCCTATGTCTTATGGTCTTATGGTCTCAATTGTGGACACTGCACCTCAGGGAGAATCTATTCCTTTATTTTGGAATGCATGTATTGCAGATTTATCTTAATGAGACCAGGTATGCAAAGACAGGTTGCATAGACTAGACTTGCATTCCCTTGAGGATAGAAGCTTAAAGAGTGATCTAATTCAGATGTTAAAGATGATTAAGAAATTCAAGCAAGTATTTCACTTTGGTGGGAAAGTCCAGAAAGTGTCACCTTAAATGTAGAAGCAAATTAACGTAGATGCTGGAATCTGTACGGAAAATCAAAAAAAAATGCTGGATTTCACAGCGGGTCAGGCAGCATCCGTGAACAGGGAGCAAACTGATATTTCAAGTCTAGATGACTCTACATCTGAGCCCTTCTGAAGCCAAACTCTGATGAAAAGTCATCTAGACTCGAAATGTTAGCTTGCTCCCTGTCCACAGATGCTGCCTGGCCCACAGTGATTTCCAGCAATATTTTGTTTACACCTTAAAACTAGAGCTGTTCATTCAGGAGTGATGATTAAAAAAAGCACTTCTTTAAACAAAGGATGGCAGTACTCTGGGATCTGCCCCACCAACCCCTCCCCAGCAGGACCACCAAAACAGATTGGGAATCTGTTGACATCACCTTGTGTCAACTGAATGTTTCAAAAGTGAGAGATTGGTTTTTCTTTTAGACAAGTGTGTGAAGAGTTGTGTAACCCAGACCTGGTGGATCAAGTTAAGATATCAATCCAATATGGTTGAACTGACTGGCAGAATGAACTCAGAGGACTGATTGATACAGTATTGTTCTTGTGGTCTTTTGTTTTAAGGAACATCTTAAAATAGAGAGAGGAGGTGGAGAGGGTTAGGTATGGCATCACTGAGAATATGGTCTAGGCACGTGAAGGGACAGCTGCCAGTGGTGGCAAAATAGAAAATTCAAGATGCTCAAGTAGCCGAACAAAACTGGAATGTAGAAATCTTCGGGATGAAAGAATGTTACACAGATTGGAGCAAGGAATGAAAACAAAATGAAAGGTCATTGACCTGAGATGTTGATTCTGCTTTTCTCCACAGGTAACGCTGCAACTTCCCCGTTCCTTTTAGTTGTTCTCATGCCACAAATGTAGTCAAATTTGCACTAGAAGTCATAAACTGATCAGCATTTAATGTGAGAAAAGGTAGCCTATTGTACAAAGTCAACACAAACTCGGCTATAACTTGTTTAATCGCTAAAGTATGAAGTGGATTGATCAATGCAAGGGAAGTGCTGCTGTTTAAAAAATGCTGCATTTAAAATATTTGCCAATCTGATTAAAGAGATTAGTCTTAATGCTCAATAAACATCTTTTCAAGCATATTTATGGTTCTTATCAGGCTTTTTAAAATCCTGACTAACCACAACACTGTTTACCGACTGCCTTGAATGTTTGCTAATGATTGAGAGCAAGCTTTGCAGCAGAGAATCAGTGAGATCACTCACACTTATTTTGTGAAGTACATCAGAGGGGAAGGAGAATGTAATCAGGCAATGGCTTGTGGCACAGGTTTGTTATGACCTTCCTTGGTTTTCCTCATTGCCTCTATCATCTACCAATAGATGTGTCACTTCCTATTCAGAAGACATAGGAGCAGAAATTAGGCCATTCAGCCCATTGAATCTGCTCCACCACTCAATTATGGCTGAGAAGTTTCTCAACCGCATTCTCCTGCTTTCTCCCCGTAACCCTTAATCCCCTTGACAATCAAGAACCTATCTATCTTGGTCTCAAATGTATTCAATGTCCTGACCTCCACAGCTTTCTGCAGCAGTGAATTCCATAGATTCATCGCTCTCTGACTGAAGTAGTGTCTCCTTGTCTCCATTCTAAAAGGTCTTCCCTTTATTCTAAGGCTATGCCCTTGGGTCCTAGTCTCTCCTACCAATAGAAGCATCTTCTGAACATGCACTCTGTCCAGGACATCCTGTATTCTCTAAGTTTCAATTATGAGGCCTCAATGGAGTAGCCTTTTGCCTGTGTAGTCAAGTCATTGCATCAGGAGGGCATTTTACTGTGAGAACATCAAAGCTAAGCTCAACCTTGCCTTTACTTGGCATTTTCATTCACATATTTCAAGAAAACACTAAGAATGGTAACCAAATACATAAATTCAAATGCACCTCTCCCCGCCTTGTGCCCAAAAATGGCAGCACCTTCATTTCCACCCCAATTAACTTGGCACTGGCTTGGGACAGCTGTGCAGTGGAAGAAGATTACCAGATTTTGAAATGAGATAATGTCACCTCCACATTTATTGTGCTTCAATATGGATTTGCATAAATATGTTTTAAACACCACACTGTCTCTCATGAAACCATTACACATTGAATATCAAAGATGAGTCTTCCAAGATTTGACAAATAAAATATATAATTAATTTCCTGCGCGGTTATCCAGACTAACTTTGCAGTGCAGGTTGACTCTATGCCTCTCCTTTCAGATTTATCTTGCCTGTTTATATTGTGTGAAATACTCAAAGCAGAAAGCCCACTGACCTTCTGCCTGGCACAGCTTCAAGGATGCTGATTCCACAGCTTTGTATGTCCAACAATGAATTAATTACCTGTCTCCCTCCTTCCCCCAGTTTAAATAGCTAACTACCATCACTATTCATTTCCTTTGCACATCACTCCAGGTCACCAGCACTGAAGCAACATGATGCATCTCCATGGCTGTCACTCATGGTCTTTCTCAACATTATATTTCCCTCATCAGTTCACTAATGTCATCAAAATTGTATACAGGTCTGCAATCACAGATGGCTATTACTGGTCTTGGGACTTCATCATGTAAATCCCAGTACCTGGATGTGGATGAGACCAGTTATTCAGCATTACAGCTGTATTTCTCTGTCAATACTATCCCTTTCTTTAACACATATAAATGTTTTGCCTCACGAGTGAATAGAAGTGTAATGGCTCGCTGCAGTACTAAGCTGGTATACTCAATAGTTTTCAGTTTTTGTACCTTACATTCCTACCTTCAGGTCTGTCTGTCCTTACCTTAAGATCACAGGCACTTATGGATGAGGAGGGTCTTTCAAGGATACCTTAATTCATCTACTTTTTGACTCAATTTCTCTCCCACCTGTTATTCTCTTCACTTGTAGTTCCTTTACTCTTTTCCTTATTTGGAGTCATAGAGGTCTACAGTACAGAAAAAGGCCCATTGATTCTGCACCAGTCAAAAATAAATACCTCACTATTGTAATCCTGTTTTCCCACATCCATATCTATTTTCAGTTCATTTTCATCTGACCTGCAGAAACATCATAGGCATTGTTTTTGTGATGAGATTAATTTGAGCATTGAGTGTAGGAGTTGGGATGTCTTGTTGCAGCTGTATGGGGCATTGGTAAGGCCACATTTGGAATAGTGCGTGCAGTTCTGGTTGCCCACTGTATTAAACTAGAACGAGTTCGGAAAAAATTTACTAGGATGCTACCTTGACTGAAAGGTATAAATTATAAGAAGAGGCCGTATTGGCTGGGACTTTTTTCCTTGGAGTGGAGGAGACTGAGGGGTGATCTTATAGAGATTTACGAAATCATGACAGGCATAAATAAAACAGATAGCCAACAGCCTTTCCCCTTTAATAGGGTAATTTAAGACAGAGGGCATAGGTTTAAGATGAGAGAGGAAAGATACAAAAGGGTCTGGAGGGGCAATTTTTTCATGCAGAGTATGGTGAGTGTCTGGAATGGGCTGTCAGCAGGTAGTGATGGAGGTGCATATAATTTATTCATTGAAGAAACATTTGGACAGGTACATGATGGGACAGATATGTAGGAATATGCACCAAATGCAGGCAAAATGGACTAGATTAATTGTGAAAACTGGGCGGCATGGACAAATTGGGCTGAAGGGCCTGTTTCCGTGCTGTAAATCTCTATGAGTCTATAACTTCAAACGTTTGGCAATCCAGAGCTGTGGGGTTTTTAGACAATGAATCCGAGGACTCAGGCATGGAACACGAGGCCACCAAAGAAACAGTCCTTGCCAGATATTGTGGATGCATTGATGCTAAGATGATCTGCCTGTTACACCATACTGAATTACTTATAAACGTCTGTGTATGGCCCTGATCTAATCACGCTATTCTTAACAATATTTCAGAGGTTTTTTAAAGCACATTAATTGTCTTGTTGCTGACTAGACCCGGTATCTTCATTACTCTTTAACTCTTTCATCCCTCAATTTTGTACCCCTTCCCCCTAGTATGGCAGGGAGTAAATTATTACAGGAAAGAGAGAGGTCAGCAAATGTGTAGAGGAGCTACAATTGAAGAGAAAGCAGGTTGGAGAGAAATGGGGGCAAAGACTGGATAAATTAAATATGATGCATTTATCTTACAGAAATCAATCAGTTTAGAAGGCAAAATAAAACTGGCACTGGTAACGGATAAGTCAACGAAGACAGCAAAACACCGACGTTCTGCATGAGGCAATCACAATTAGGCTTAATTTATTATCCTATCCTTCAAAGTGAGCAGTACAATTTATCAAATATCAGACCTGTTTGACAGATATTATTACTGAGCCACCAGTGATTCTTGCACACTGACAAGATACTACTTGAATATTGTCTAAGGGTGAATAAAGGAGGAGACGGGATGACTCTTGAGTCAGGCAGAAGGCATGTATGTTGGCTGCAGGAGATACTGGGAGAAATCAATAACAATGAACACCTGCGAGAGACAAGGACTGCCATCCCCTCCTCCTGGGTGGTAAAATAGAATGTTCTTGCCCAAATATAGAATAATCAGTCAGGAGACTGCATCTGTTGCTAAAAACGTGTCCCCACCCCACCAAATACCATAAATCACAATTTATTGGCATATAGGTTTGGGACTTTAATTTCAGTCACCAGAAATAGATAAATAAGTTTCATGCAAAGGCATGAGAGTAAGGACATTTACGTAATGAAACCCAGTACTATTTTTGTAAATTTGCGATTATAATGGCTGTCTAAGTTTTTGCCTTTTATACTAAAGCTGTCTTAAAATCCAAGTCTTCCAACTCCACCAGAAAATGTTGTAATTGGAAGAACCCTTTTGCTGGAGGGAGGGAATTGTTTTGGAGAAGATTCTTCGTGCAGTTTTTTTTTGTCTTAGCAAGCAAGTGCATGTTACATTGGAGGCTACGGTAGATCAAGGTGGGATTTCTGGATTCACCATTAGAACAGAACATGTCTCAAATCAGATGAGCATATACCCGCAATTTATCCGCTTCACTGTGTCACTGCAATCTATCATATTTGTGCACAGTGTTACAGTTTCTGTTTGCTGTCCATTTCCTAACCCACCAAGTCCAGTGCATCTAGCACCCCCTGTGCTTGCTGACCTTCACTGAAGTTTCGACATTTAAAACCAGTATCACAATTCTCTTAAATAAAAACCAAAAGAACTGCAGATGCTGTCAATCAGGAACAAAAACAAAGTTGTGGAAAAAGCTCAGCAGGTCTGGCATGATCTGTGAAGGAGAAAACAGTGTTAATGTTTCAGGCCCTGTGACCCTTCCTCAGAACTGTTCTGGTCCTGGAACAGGCTAGGCAGAGACAAGCACGAGAATTCCTGGAAGCATGGCACGTCATGAAGCATGCTGTTAATAAACACATAGAACTCAACCCCATATACACTCCATTACGAAGGAAAACCAGAGGTGAGGCAATCCAGCTTAAAGGACTCGAGTTTAAAAACCAAGCGGGAATACACACGAATGCTTCATCGGAGGCTGCACTGAGGGTGTTACCAAGCACGGTAATGAAACGTTTGCAGAACAACAAACCAGCTCGGTGAGCCAACCAACCTCAAGAACTAGTTGAAGGTTCAAATATTTTCCCTTAGTGTTGATGATGAAAATCATCAGACATGGATAGGTTCTGAGCTTCTGCAATTTGCAGTATATGTTAAGGCATGCGTTTGATTCCTACAATCAGCATCAACTGCAAAGGATTGACCAGCATTTTTGACTTACTGGCAGTAACGTCTCCTGGTCCATGTCAGTAGGATACATTTTACTGTATTTAGATCAGCAAGTTGCAATACATTTACTCAGTGAGTGAAAAGGGGAGAACATGTGTTGAGTCATAAATAGAGTAAGGTCAAATTCCACACACAATGTTCCATGGCTCATCAAAGTGCCGGGAGAACTGCTGTAACATGATGCTGTTCTGTTCAGAGTGGAGAGTAACTGGTAGACAGGCTTGTCAATCTCAAATTTGGGATTAAATTGCTTTTGGGAAACAAAATAAAACAAAAGCTAGCCTTGAATTTATGGGAGTTGCCTAGGGCTGGGTACATACTGAAAAGGTAACTTGGATATCTCTGATCTTTATCTGGCAACTTAATGCTCTAAGCCTTTTATGTAAAAAGAAAAAGTGAAAGGTAGAAATTAGTTGTGATTATATTCAGAATACATAATTGATACTGGCAAGTGCAGATTTAATACTTGTCCTGTCTGTTCCCATCGTGCATCAAAGGACTGGGCAAGTGCCTAAACTGTCCTTTAGTAAGGAATAGAAGCAAGTCAATTTAACAGGAAGCTCAAGTTGTCTTACTGACCCAAAGGTTCAGGGTTCAAGTTTGAGGGTTGACCACATAACTATATACTTGGTGGGTTTTCATGCTTAGGTACTCAGTGCAAACTCCTTGAACCATTACATTCTGCAGGCAGTGTAAACTAGCATTATCCAGTTCCACCTGGTAGGGATCACGCAGACTGGCATCAGTTATAACAGATGCGAGAAACTGAACTGTATCACTGTCCTGGTTTAAAGAAACCTGAGGTCAACATTATCTAGTGCAAAACTACAAAATGACACAGACAAGTTGGTGGACTGGGCATCTAGGGTGGCAGGTAAAGTTCAATGCTTAGAAGCGTGAAGTTGAAGGCTTTGATGGAAGTAACATGGAGATACAATATAAACTAGTGGGTGCTACACTACGTGAGGCGTAGGAGCAGAGAGACCTGGGTTTATATGTGCATAAGTCACTGAAGATGGCAGGACATGTACAGAGAGAGAGATGAATAAAGCATAAAATATCTGAGGCTTTATTCGTTGGGGCATAGAGTGCAAGAGGAAGGATTTTATGCTGATTTTGTAGAAGACACCTGTTAGACCTCAGCTGGATATGGAGGTGGATGAACACAGTAGGCCAGGCAGCATCATCCAGCTCCACACTTTGTTACCTCAGACTCCAGCATCGACAGTTCCTACTATCTCTGAGATCTCAGCTGGAGTCTTTATGTACAGTACTGAGTGTCATCCTTTAGGAAGGATTTGAATGCATTGGACAGAGTATGAAAGAGATTTATAAGAATGGTTCCACAGATAAGGAATTTCAGTTTTGCACAATGATTGAAGAAGTTCAATCTGTACACCTTCGATTGGAGAATGCTGAGAGGATATTTGGATGGAGGTTTTCAAAGTTATGAGGGGCTATACAGAATAGATAGGGAGAAACAGTTCCCACTCACAAAAGAATCGAGAATGAGACTGCACAGACAATAAAGCAATTTTAAAAAGCACAGGTGATGTGCGAAAAATCCTTTTCACACACAGAGTCTGTGACACACTTCCTGCAAATGTGACAGGGCAGATTCAACTGAGGCACAGAAGGTAACATTGGATGGTTGCTTAAGTAGAAACAATGTGCACAGGGTCATTGGGAAAAGACAGGAGAATGGTACTAAATAATTTGTAGAGTTGGTGCAGGCACAATGGCCTCTTTTGCACCATATAATTCAGCCAGTCAAGTCATGGAATCAGAGAAATTAGGAAAAAGCACGGGCCAAATCTGGGATCTTCCAGCGTTCAATAACACATTATCAAATGAGTTCAGGGGAGCTCAACACTGATCTCTGTGCAAGCACACTACTTGTGATAATGCAACAGAGTTAGTAGGTATACCTGTTGTATAAGGTAATGATTCTGAATGAGTCAGCAATGATTTAAAACTGAGCTCCACCCAATGATTGGGTGGAGACAGCCAAGTTCTCAGGAGTTCGTGTAGGGAGTAGATGTGCACTGTACAGCTTCCAGAGTGCTTAGTAATTATGTTTAGCAAATTCATGTAAACTGAACTTTTGTTATCATGGAATAAACTACCTTGTAATACAAACTACCTTGTAAGATAAAGTAAATGCTTCTTCTGTTTAAACTCACTCGTAGTTTATCCCTTACCACTGGTAATTAGGTAGCCCTGAGACTCAGCGCAGAGAATGAAGGGTTGGTGGCAGTGATGTGCCCAAACCAGAATGCCACATGTTAGCAATGTGGTATCTAAAAAAATGACAATAATGGCTAAAATTGTATTTCCACCTTCATTGCATACACATGCTCATGAGAGAGGGACTTCATTCTTGAAAAATAGCAGAGGATAGCAAGCACCTGGAAGGGTGAGCCATTGAAAGGCAAACCTTTGACGTGAAGCAGGATGCTGGTAATAAACGAGCCCATGTCTCACAATCAATTAGACATGTTTAATTTGTTCTGCAGCATTCAGGTAATTAGCTAAATTTGGTGCAGGCAAGAAGGAAAGCAACTAGATTATGATCCTGATAAACTGGGGTGCCTTGTCAGGATTAAGAACTATTAATCACACAGTTAAAGCAGAGACTTATTTTCTGTTTCAAATAAATTATGGTAATAATGCTTATACGTAGAATCCAAATATCATTTGTAACATTTGTAAATTTTGAATACTCAAGCCATTTGTGAGTGGCTGAAAGAGAGATCCTAGAAGTAAAATTGGGCGGAAGCCAGAAGGGACAATAATGACCATTTTTCACCCTATCCTCCTTCCAATTCAGTGAAAACATCAAGCAAGATGTAGGTTGGGTCACTAATTCTCTAGAGATAATGGGAACTGCAGATGCTGGAGAATCCGAGATAACAAAGTGTGGGGCTGGATGAACGCAGCAGGCCAAGCAGCATCTTAGGCGCAGGAAAGCTGACATTTCGGGCCTAGACCCTTCATCATTTTTCTGCTGGTTTCATGTTATAAGTAGATCTTAATACAGATTGACGCTGTGCCTACCTGGAAGGATGTGAAATAAATTGGGAGAGATATTAAACTGACTGCCATATTGTTATCACTGGTTTTTCACTATCAGATAAAATCAAAAACAAGTCCTTTAACCTAAGGCCTCAATCCTAACTAAATCTACTCAGCAACATTAGAGTGGTTTTGGTAATGCCTATTTTACATCCCACTTGATACAATGGAGGTTAAAGTTGGGTAGCTGTCTCAGGGACACTGGTTCAAACATGGGCTGGTTAGTTGAAAATCCGGCTACAGCATGTTACTGAAAAACATCAAAACGAAACACGCATTCCATCAAGACATTTACTGGTGCCTTTTCCCACACAAGCATTTCCCCAACACCCCAAACCAAACACAAACTTCTACTCAGTCTCTTTAATATTTAGTATTTCTGTTTTACAAGTAACTGCCTGATTCACTTTTGATGGAATTTATGGCTGTGTGTCATCAAAGTATTTTGGCATAGCATTCTGTGTGAGTATTTTTACACCCATCCCCTTAACACAATTCTCACTCAATGGTATACAACACTGAACATTGAACATAGAACATAGGACATTACAGCACAGTACAGGCCCTTCAGCCCTCGATGTTGAGCTGACCTGTCATACTGATCTCAAGCCCATCTAACCTACACTATTCCATGTACATCCATATGCTTATCCAATGACGACTTAAATGTACCTAAAGTTGGCGAATCTACTACCGTTGCAGGCAAAGTGTTCCATTCCCTTACTACTCTCTGAGTAAAGAAACCACCTCTGACATCCGTCCTATATCTTTCACCCCTCAATTTAAAGCTATGCCCCCTCGTGCTCGCCGTCACCATCCTAGGAAAAAGGCTCTCCCTATCCACCCTATCTAACACTCTGATTATTTTATATGTTTCAATTAAGTCACCTCTCAACCTTCTTCTCTCTAATGAAAACAGCCTCAAGTCCCTCAGCCTTTCCTCGTAAGACCTTCCCTCCATACCAGGCAACATCCTAGTAAATCTCCTCTGCACCCTTTCCAAAGCTTCCACATCCTTCTTATAATGCGGTGACCAGAACTGTACACAATTCTCCAAGTGCTGCCGCACCAGAGTTTTGTACAGCTTCACCATAACCTCTTGGTTCCAGAACTCGATCCCTCTATTAATAAAAGCTAAAACACTGTATGCTTTCTTAACAGCCCTGTCAACCTGGGTGGCAACTTTCAAGGATCTGTGTACATGGACACCGAGGTCTCTCTGCTCATCTACACTACTAAGAATCTTACCATTAGCCCTGTACTTTGCCTTCCGGTTACTCCTACCAAAGTGCATCACCTCCCACTTGTCTGCATTAAACTCCATTTGCCACCTCTCAGCCCAGCTCTGCAGCTTATCTATGTCTCTCTGCAACCTACAGCATCCTTCGTCACTATCCACAACTCCACCGACCTTAGTGTCGTCTGCAACTTTACTAACCCATCCTTCTATGCCCTCATCCAGGTCATTTATAAAAATGATAAACAGCAGTGGACCCAACACTGACCCATGCTAGTAACTGGTCTCCAGGATGAACATTTCCCATCAACTACCACCCTCTGTCTTTTTTCAGCAAGCCAATTTCCGATCCAAACTGCTATATCTCCCACAATTCCATTCCTCCGCATTTTGTACAATAGCCTATTGTGGGGAACCTTATCGAACGCCTTGCTGAAATCCATATACACCACATCAACCGGTTTACTCTCATCTACCTGTTTGGTCACCTTCTCAAAGAACTCAATAAGGTTTGTGAGGCACGACCTTCCCTTCACAAAACCGTGCTGACTATCCCTAATCAACTTATTCTTTTCTAGATGATTATAAATCCTATCCCTTATAACCTTTTCCAACACTTTACCAACAACTGAGGTAAGGCTCACTGGTCAATAATTACCAGGGTTGTCTCTACTCCCCTTCGTGAACAGGGGAACCACATTTGCAATCCTCCAGTCATCTGGCACTATTCATGTAGACAATGACGAGTTAAAGATCAATGCCAATGGCTCGGCAATCTCCTCCCTGGCTTCCCAGAGGATCCGAGGATAAATCCCATCCGGCCCAGGGGACTTATCTATCTTCACCCTCTGAAGGATTTCTAATACCTCTTCCTTGTGAACCTCAATCCCACCTAGTCTAGTAGCCTGTATCTCAGTATTCTCCTCGACAACATTGTCGTTTTCTAGAGTGAATACTGTTGAAAAATATTCAATTAGCACTTCCCCTATCTCATCTGACTCCACACACAACTTCCCACTACTATCCTTGATTGGGCCTGATCTTACTTTCATCATTCTTTTATTCCTTCAATACCTATAGAAAGCCTTAGAGTTTACCCTGATCCTATCCGCCAACAACTTCTCATGTCTCCTCCTGGCTCTTCTGAGCTTTCTCTTTAGGTCTTTCCTGGCTACCTCGTAGCCCTCAAGTGCCCTAACTGAGCCTTCACATCTCATCCTAACATAAGTCTTCTTCTTCCTCTTGACCAGAGATTCCACCTGCTTCGTAAACCACGGCTCCCGTACTCTACAGCTTCCTCCCTGCCTGACAGGTACATACTTATCTAGGGCACACAAGAGCTTTTCCTTGAATAAGCTCCACATTTCTAATGTGCCCATCCCCTGCAGTTTCCTTCCCCATCCTATGCTCCCTAAATCTTGCCTAATCTCATCGTAATTGCCTTTCCCCCAGCTATAACTCTTGCCCAGTGGTATACACCTATCCCTTTCCATCACTAACGTAAACATAACAGAATTGTGATCACTATCACCAAAGTGCTCACCTACTTCCAAATCTCATTACCCAGTACCAAATCTAATGTGGCTTCGCCCCTTGTTGGCCTATCTACATACTGTGTCAGGAAGCCCTCCTGCACACACTGGACAAAAACTGATCCATCTATAGTACTCGAACTATAGTGTTCCCAGTCAATATTTGGAAAGTTGAAGTCCCCCATGACAACTACCCTGTCTCTCACTCCTATCGAGAATCATCTTTGCTATCCTTTCCTCTACATCTCTGGAACTATTCAGAGGCCTATAGAAAACTCCCAACAGGGTGACCTCTCCTTTCCTGTTTCTAACTTCAGCCCATACTACCTCAGTTGACGAGTCCCCAAACATCCTTTCTGCAACTGTAATACTGTCCTTGACCAACAATGCCACACCTCCGCCCCTTTTACCATCTTCTCTGTTCTTACTGAAACATCTAAACCCCGGGACCTGCAACAACCATTCCTGTCCCTGCTCTATTCATGATGCCATTTTACAATGTCTACTGGGAAGAGCACAAGACTGATCAATGTGTGAGGTTAGGACAAGGTCAGGTGAATCTGAGAGGCCCTCTATGACAGCCCATTTAGAAAAAAAACTGCTTCCGTGAGGAAAGGCTGGTGCATAAAAACAAACTTCTTTAATGGAGTAGCACATGTTTAACTATGTGGAGCATCGTGGGGAGTTCTGGTATTGTATTCTACGCACATGTGCATGCATGCATATGTTGTAAATGTTTCCAACACTCAACATACAGCCTCAGGCAATATACTGCTCGCAATCTGTCAGTATACTTAATATTTCAGATAGATGATTAGGTGATTATCAATGCCAATTTAAATAACCAAACACTTTGTAACAAAATTATGGAATCTGACTCATCTAACCATTCCTTTTATTGGATGTTTGAGCAGGGGGGCAAGTGGGGAAGCAAAGAGAGGAAGTAGGCCTGGGGAGGCCAGGCCTAATCGTATCATAGCTAGACTGTTAATCCAGAGACTCAAGTAATGATCTGGGCACTTGTGTTCATATCCCGCCACGGCAGATGGTGGAATTTGAATTCAATAAAAATCTGGAGTGAAGAGTCTAATTATGGACATCTAATTCACTAAAGTCCTCTAACGAAGGAAACTGCCAACCTTACCTGGCCTACATGTGACTCCAGGCCCACAACAATGTGGCTGATGCTTAACAATCTGAGCAATTAGTGATGGGCAATAAATTCTGGCCCATCAAGTGACATCCACCTGCTGTGAACAAATTGAAATAAGGATCACAATCCAGCCCGATCCCTCTGCACCTTCCAGCTGCGACTGCTCGATGCTGAAGTTTCTCACCAATGGGGCAGCATGGTGGCTCCATGGTCAGGCATGTCTGCCTCACAGGGCCAGGGACCTTGGATTCCACCCTCAGGAGACTGTTTGTGTGGATTTTCCACATTCTCCCCATGTTTGCATGGGTTTCCTTCGGGTGCTCCAGATGATAGAGGGTGAGGTACAGTTGTTTTGGGGACCTGGGTAAGTGGTGAGGGGGATGGATGGAATGGAGGGGCAACTGTAAGTGCTAGTAAATGAATGACATCCCTCCACACCACCAGAACACACAGGGTGGATTAATGAGATCCTTAAATGATCATTCTTCAAAGACTTAAGGGATTCAATTGTCAGTCGGATGGGGAAGCCACTGAAGAACATTACTGCCCAGTGATTAATTGGGGTGCAAGTAAGGGGCAGGTATTCGGTTTCCTATCTGACGCCCTTCCTACTGATTAAATGAGGTTTCCCCACCACAGACCCATTGATTTCTCCCCCATTTTCTCTCACTCACTCATACACATAAATCTCCAAGCTTAGACAACTGCGCTTAATTCCTCCTTAAAACTCTTAAAATAGTCTATTTTTATTTTAAAAAAACAGCAAATCAAAAATAAATCTGAAGACAATGAATAGTTCTGAATAACTCAAAGGTACCTGCTGCACCCCATTTCCACTCACATCTAAAAACCACAAATCCACATTAAATTGCCGCTTTATCCTGTGTTTTTTTTTGAAGGCATTGGCTTGAGGATTGGATTCAAAGGACTGCTCATGAGTAATGCAGCCAATCAGTTGAAATAATCAGATGAAGTGTTACCCAAAGGAATGTTGATCACAGCCAACAGTACTTGCAGGGAGGGGCCTGAGATTTGAACCTCCAACCTTGTAAACTGGCTCAGTGTCGAACTCTACTGTGGTCAATTTGGCCAATTAGACAGTGATTCAAGCAGGTGCCATTTTACTCTGTCTGTGCTAACACTTTTAAGGCCAAATGTTTCTGCAAATGGCTATGTTGAGTAAAAGTGGGCAAGCACACATAAGTTTATCATAGATAACAACGTGTGAAGCTGGATGAACACAGCAGGCCAAGCAGCATCTCAGGAGCACAAAAGCTGATGTTTCGGGCCTAGACCCTTCATCAGAGACGTCTACTTTTGTGGTCCTGAGATGCTGCTTGGCCTGCTGTGTTCATCCAGCTCCACACTTTGTTATCTTGGATTCTCCAGCATCTGCAGCCCCCATTATCTCTGATCATAAGTTTATCATAAGTAGATTCTACCTAAGTTCCCCTTCTCTTGTTAAAAGCAGATGGAATTGCAGAATTCAGTCACCCCAAAACATCAGGAAATATCTGGATAAAGAATGGAATTAACATATTGAATCATGATAAAGTAATGGTCCTAAATATAAACTAATGGAGATGCAGAATGGGCCCAGTATGAGACCTGGTGGCATCAGCAGTAGCTGCATTGGCAAGGTGGGCCCGAAGCAGACTCATGGTGGCAGTGGAGTTGAGTTTGGGTAGTACCAGGCAGCACTGGTGATGTCTGCATTGATGAGGTCCAGTGAGGACTCATACTGGCGATGGCATCAGTGGAGGCTAGATGGCGCCAAAGAGTAAACAAAGTGTGAGGCTGGATGAACACAGCAGGCCAAGCAGCATCTCAGGAGCACAAAAGCTGATGTTTCGGGGCCTAGATTCTCCAGCAGCTGCAGTTCCCATTATCTCTGGTGCCAAAGAGGTGGCGACTTTGGTTCCAGCAACAGAAGTGAGGTGGTGAAGGGAATTCATTCCTGGCCACTGGGCCCATTGCCCACAACTGAGCACTTAACAAATAGGACTGTAAGGTTGAACACATTTTCTTTACCCTTTTACTTTTCTGCCTTTATATTCTAGGTTTTGGGTATTTTTTTCTGCGTTTTAAGATGGCGCTGGAGTTTGGTGACACTATACAACACTTTTCACTGTACTTTTGTAGCAAAATACACGTGACAATAAATAATTTAAATTGAATGTGATTCTGTCGATCACCAGTAAAGATCCTGGCGTTGTGCAAATAAAAGTATAAGAGCAGATAAAATAAAAGTAGTCCATCATGGGCCTCCTGCAGAGCCACAATGATGCCACCCGAAGGTTGCAGGAACAGCAACTCATATTCCGCCTGGGAACCCTGCAGCCTAATGGTATCAATGTGGACTTCACCAGTTTCAAAATCTCCCCTTCCCCCACCGCATCCCTAAACCAGCCCAGTTCGTCCCCTCCCCCCACTGCACCACACAACCAGTCCAGCTCTTCCCCCCCACCCACTGCATCCCAAAACCAGTCCAACCTGTCTCTGCCTCCCTAACCGGTTCTTCCTCTCACTCATCCCTTCCTCCCACCCCAAGCCGCACCCCCATCTACCTACTAACCTCATCCCACCTCCTTGACCTGTCCGTCTTCCCTGGACTGACCTATCCCCTCCCTACCTCCCCACCTATACTCTCTCCACCTATCTTCTTTACTCTCCATCTTCGGTCCGCCTCCCCCTCTCTCTTCCTATTTATTCCAGAGCCCTCACCCCATCCCCCTCTCTGATGAAGGGTCTAGGCCCGAAACATCAGCTTTTGTGCTCCTGAGATGCTGCTTGGCCTGCTGTGTTCATCCAGCCTCACATTTTATTATCTTGGAATTCTCCAGCATCTGCAGTTCCCATTATCTCTGAAAATAAAAGTAGAATTTGGCTTGATTTGCAAGCGTAACATTATGGCCTCGGGTTTGCCATCATTTTCTTCAGTTGCTAGGTGATAGGTTTGCACTGGTGAATGCTGGGAGATTAGTAACCTCACTTTTCAATCCTGCTGGAAAACTACTCTATTTGGTGTCAGTAAGGGGTAAACTGGCCTCAAATTGTACTATCTGAAGGACGATAATTCCTTGGTTATTGTACCCTGCCAGGGGGAACCTGCTAACTCTAATAAAACAAAACTCCATTGTCCATTGGGTGTACTGAAGGAGCCCTAAGCAACATGACACAACATGACGGGTCAATGCCTCTCATTTGAAATATGTACTTTCTTCTGTTGTCTGCCAAAAGCTCGGGCTTCAGTGGTTATTAACCAACACTACAAAAGTACCATGATTGTTATTACAGTTAAGGTGAGGTGGCAAACCAAAGCCACAACATGGTAGAGCTGGAAATCTCAGTAAGCGTGATGATGGCAGTCATCTTCAATTGTTGTAAAAATCCTTCTGGGTTCACAAATGTCCTTGAAGAAAATAAATCTGCCCTTGTTGCCTGGTCTGGCCTATATGTAAATCCATACCCACTGAAATATGATTGGCTGCCTTGAAAAATAGCCCTAGCAAAACACTCAGTTCAAAGACACTGATAGATGGCCAACAAATGCTGACTATGTAGCAATGCCCATGTTCCATGGAAGGAAAAAATGGACTGTTCTATAGAGAAGGAAATACTTATGATTGGACTTATCTTATTGCTCAACAATTATCTTATTGGATGCAGTAAGAGCACAGTTATTAGCCATCAATTTCCAGGAATTCAAGGAAAAATTCTAAAGTTAATTAAGCAAATCTGCATGTGAAAACAAATCGTTGCTCGCATTTGAACAGAACTACCAAAACCTGGAAACTAGATATTTGCTCCTGGCTGACATATTTATCATAAGGCTTTCCAGTTTTAGGACACATGACTTGAAATTTCAGAATTTGCAGAAATGCCAAAACGAGTGAGATGATACTTCATCAGCACAAACCGAGTCGACAAAAAGTCAATTCCCTGTGCACAGCCACGGTAGTTACAATATTTATGGATTGGATTTAGCCCAATTCACTAAAATTCAATATGGTCTTTCTGCATATCATGTTGTGCCTGCTTCTACTGCTCAGAATTAGTTGAGCGCAGCCATCTTTTACTGTATCCTGTTACGAAGAGACATGAATACTATCCATTGGATGGAAGAACCCAAGTAGAACTGATCTACTTAGGTTCCAGCTGATGCAGGCTGATTGTGGAACAGTGATGCATTTGGCTTGCTGTGTTCTCTTTGTGGAAGTTTTGCTTATTTAAATTTCACTGACTATGACAGAGAATAATTCCTGATTAAATTGCTTGTGGCATTTCTGTATCCTTCACAATTGTGGACAGGCGACCCATTCAGATCTGCACTGATGTTTATACAACGATGTTTGGCTTAGAACAGAAATGAGCTTAAATGGCCATTGTTGTTTGGTTAATGTATCTGGTGAGTCACTCCACGGTGATTTTAAGTAGGAATATTTATGAGACTAAATAGTCAAATATGGGTGCAGACAAAATTGTGTCTGGAAATAAGCAGTCTCAGAAAAACATTAACTTGACTGTGTAGGTGTAAGTTTATCTGTCTTTTCAAAAGGCCCATCGGTCTTATTTTAAGGTTACCAATGTTAGAATCTCAAGGAACGTAGTTCAGGAGGAGGGGGAAAAATATAGAGAATTAATAATTAGAGAAAAGGAGAAAAATGCCCCTATGATTTTGTTTGCGTTACTTGAATGTTTTTCTTTGTTTGTTACAATGGTATTGGAGTTGGGGGAAAAGGGCTGCACAAGCAATAGCCAAGAATCATTCCATATGCTTTCCAATTTGACTCTGAAGGCACAACTAGGGACAATTGGGCAGCTAATGGTAGAGCAGAAATATGGTAAGGGAAGATCCAGGAATATATCCGATTGGAGTCTGTGACTCTGTCTTAATGACTTAAAACAGAATTAAACAACTTCAGTAATGAGGAAGAAGTTGGGACTGTTCTCCTAGGAGAGAAGAAAATTGAGAGGAGATTTGATGGAGGTTTTCAAAATCATGAGTAGGCAGGATAGAGTAGATAGGAAGAGGTTGTTCCTACTGGCAACTGAAAAAAGAATGAAAGGGAAAAGACTTGAAGTGATGAGCAAATGAAGCAAAAGTGATGTGAGAAAAATCTTTTTCATGCAGTGAGGTCTTATGGTATGGAATGTATATCTGGAAATGTGGAGGCAGGTTCAATTGAGGCATTCAAGAGGGCATTAGATGGTTATTTGAAGAGAAATGGCATGCAGAGACATGGGGAAAAGGCAGGAGGTTGGCACTGAGTAATTGAACTGGTGTAGACATGATGGGCCAAATGGCCTACTTCTTCTGTGATTTTATGATTGCAAATCTAAAATGGAAATCTAAGCGGAAACATGCAAAATGCCAGTCAGCCCTTGAAAGGATCTATGGTTCGGCTGTGACTTTCTTTAGCCCAGCTCTGGTGAAGAGCATCAAGTCACGTGCAGTATACTCAATGATTCAATTGCACATGCGTGCAAAGAGAGAAATCACAACAAAATTTTCTGCAGAGTTATGTGGATTCTTCAAACATTAAACCATCTTCTCCAGGTTTCTGCTATTTCTTACATTACTGTGTTAATTCCTATTGCAATCTAAACTTGCTTTAATAAGTACTTCTCAAAGAGCCAAGATTCTTGGGTGATCAAGGACAGAGTATGACTGTACAAGGTTCTCCCCAAGATGGCTATGTTGCAATAATCTTGGGGGAGGTCATTAAAAAGCTGTGCATAGAAGGGGGAGTGAACACAATGCAAGCAAGAATGTACGTGCTTTCTAATCAGACAAGCCCAGATCAAGGGCCTGAGACCCTGGGCTCACTGAGTGTTGAACTTACCTGCCTCACTCAGCGAACTATGGCTGTTGAACAAAATGCCTTGAGAATCTATTTTTGGTCGAGTTTTCTCTTTGGAAAAAAAACCTTGCAGAAACTAATGTGAGATGTTCACAGTCAGTCTTCACAGCACAGCCAGACAGTCACTGATAACATTTCAAGTTACTTATTAGAAAAGCTGCACAATCAGAAAGCAGTTAGGATGTTAGAATAATCCTTGACTTCCCCAAGCTATGGAGCTGTAAAGCTAAAGGCCTCAGCTTCCAGTTGGAGATCAGTGAATGTGTTGACAGTGTGAGCCTGGCTGCCTTTTACTGTTATATTACTCATCTACAGTCACTGGGAGAACTGCTCTAGTCACCATGTGCATCAATCTCATAAACATACACAAAAAACCTTGTGCTAGACACCAGACTGTAAGATATTGGGGTCAAAGTAAGCCATTCAGCCCATCTAGTCTGGTTCCCCATTCAATGAGATCATGGCCGTTCTTCAATTTCACTTTCCTGTCTTTTCCCTATAATCCTAATTCCTTTGCTGATTAAACATCTGTCTCTCCCAGCCTTGAATATACTTAATGACTCAGCCTCAACAGCCCTCTGTGGTAAAGAATTCCACACATACACAAGCCTCTGAGAGAAGAATTTCCTCTTCATCTCTGTCAGACCCCTTATTCTGAGAATATGTCCTCTGGTCCTAGACTCTCCCACAAGGAGAAACAACCTTTCTGCATACACCTTGTCAAATGTCCTAAGAATCTTGTATGTTTCAATAAGGTTGCCCCTCATTCTTCTATATTCCAATGACTGGAGGTCCAATCTGCTCAACCACCATTCATAAAACAGTCCCATTGTACAGTGTCAGCCTAGTGAACGCTCTCTGGACTGCCTCCAATGCCAGTATATCTTTCCTTAGATACGGGCCCTAAGACAGTTCACAGGATTCCATCCGTGGTCTGACTAGTGCCTTCCCTCATTTTAGCAAAACCTTATGACTTTTATATTTCTTACATTACTGTGTTAATTCCTATTGCAATCTAAACTTGCTTTAATAAATACTTCTCAAAGAGCCGAGATTCTTGGGTGATCAAGAACAGAGTATGACTGTACAAGGTTCTCCCCAAGATGGCTATGTTGCAATAATCTTGGGGGAGGGCCCCTTTGAAATAAAGGGCAACATTCCATTCGCCTTCCCTATTGTCCACTGAACTGGGATGCTTGTTTTTGTGATTCCTGGACAAGGACTCACAAAACCCTCTGTTTTGCAGGTATTTGCAGTTTTTCTTCATTTAAATAATATTCTGCTCCTCTATTCAATGTAATGAACAGCAACAGTCAGACACACCTAAGTTAGTTGTCCAAGGTACCTTGGATGACAAAATGCTGTAAAGCCTTGAACAAATCTATACCTTCTGGAAGGGGAGTGGAAAACAACTGTGGCACAACTGAGGCAGTAGGAAATAAGAGAAAGGTCCTATCTGTATATGCAGGATACACCCAAGACGCCTCTCACCAAGTTCCTCAGCTCAAACATAGTCCAAGATAGCAGCTTGTACTGTGGTGGTTGGAAAGGGGTAATATTTGATTGATTCCGGTAAGCACCAGCTTCATGAGACAGTGCTCTTGGGGCCCAGGGTGGTGCGAAGAGACAGTTGGTAGAACATGGACCTGAAGCTCGTGTGCCCCGAGCACCCTCTGTAGCAGTGTGGGCCATATTCATGTAATGTGCAAGTAGGTGCAGTGATGCAATATGTTTCCTCTTATTTACTGAACAAGATTCTTCTGATTAGACCAGAAAAATAGTCATCCCCATCCACAATATTGGTCTTGAATGAACTGAAACACACGAGAAAATGGGCAAAAAAGCACCAGAGACAATCTCTGGTGCCTTTCCTAGCGGAGAGCGGTCAGTCAACTTGATGTTAATCAGCTCCTTGAATGATTTCAGTACACATGATCAGGAAGACAATTTAAGACAGAATGGGACAGGTGAGTGGTACAATGGATAAAGTCTCACTTAACTGAGTTTCATCTATTTTCTTACAGTTGAGGCATCAAACTTGTAATTTGCAACTTTTTGTTCCTGAGTATAAGCATCTAGAAAGCAGTGGTCTTGGGACAGTGTTTCAGAACTTTGTTGCTGATCACACTGAATAACACCCACAGGAAGTCGCCACTGATTGGAATCCCAATCACCAATAGTCAGCCTTCACCACCAAAGCACAGTAACAGCGACTGTCTGTACCATCTACAAGATATTTTGCAGTAACTTGCCAAGATTTCTTTAACTGCACCTTCCAAATCTTGTGACCTCTACCACCTAGAAGTAAGCCATAGGAGAAGCACTATTTCCAAGTTCCTCTCCAAAGCCACAGAGCAACCTGACCTGGATATACTTTCCTTACTGTCACTGGGTCACAATCCTGGAACTCCCTTCTGAATAGCACTTTCAGTGTGTCTACATCTCAAGGACTGCAGTGGTTCAACAATACAGCTCAGGGCCACCTCCTCAAGAAAGATTAAGAATGGCAATAAATGATGACCAAATAACACTGCCCACATTCCACAAATGAGTAAGAACAACTTACAATTATCGAGGCTTCCACCTTGGCTGTTTGTGGCACATTTTGGGTATCTCATTTGAGGAGTAAAAGTGATGAATGAGGCAGTGCTTTCAAAGCCAACGCTCCTGAGTGTGTTGACGCTCATCAAGCAAATGTGATTTCATGGATAGCAGACGGAGGCATTACTAAGGAGTGTTCTAAGTTGACATTGTGCCTCCCAGGGTCAAAAGTTAAACTGACAAATGGTGGCATCACGTGTGGACTGAAATATGCCACCATGATAATGATCCGTGGATACATTAGCAGGTGACTTAAAGCTAAGTTTGAGGATGAAACACTTTAATACTGCCGCTTGCTGCTAACATGTCGTATGTCAGGCAGCCACACCGCTGCTCACCATGTTGCGTGTGTAGATAAAGCAAGCCTGCATCTTGCCACCTGGTAGGTTTGCTGCTACTATCCATATGCCAATGTGGTCTAGTGCGGCAGTGGAAAACCACTTAGTGGTCAATCTAGAACATTTATTGAGCAGGATGTGATTTATTGCATGTGATCAACTAGTTACAGCTTAACAAAAACAGAAACTGCTGGAGAAACTCAGCAGGTGTGGCAGCATGTGTGGAAAGAAAGCAGAGTCATTGTTCGGATTCAGTGACCCTTCTTCAAAACTGGACCCAAATCATTGGCTCTGCTTTTCCTCTACAGATAGTGCTAGACCTATTGAGTTTCTCCAGCAATTGATGTTTCTGTGTCATATTTCCAGCATCCACAGTTCTTTTGTTTTTACTTACAGCTGACATTGATAATGAAAGGCATTGTTTCAAAGACAGTGAGGGGACCTGGTTGTTATGCCTCTCTCCTTCAAGATCCTGAGCTATCCTGTTCACAAGTCCATGTCACATCACCATAGTAGGGGCTCCTCATGGTACTCTTTAGTAATAACCTTTTCTCATGGATTGGTCTCCAGCAATCAGCTAATGTGCAGAAGTAAAGCTTCCCCATTTCCTAATGGATCTGATTGTCCAACAACATGTGCAGCTTGAAGATATTGACAATAATGAAGTGCAAACATCACATCAGAAGTGATAAGGATACAATTCTGATAAACAATCAACATTAGCAGCATTTACCTACCCGTGAATAGCATGGATGGAGTGAGGCTCATAATGGTATCTTCCTTCATGATGCCGCATATCGATTGGTATGGGCGTATGGAAGGCTGGGAAAATGTGGTGCGATGCTGAAATAAAGAAAAGGAGCCATTAAAAAAAAATGCAGCCTAAAGTGGAAAGATAACATTCAAAGGCAATGGTTCCCATAAGGCTGTAGATATTTCAGAAGCAGGAGTATGTTCACTAGAAAGACAGATGAGGAGCTTCATGTTCGCTATTGGCTGAATCAGACAAGAGAAGCAGAATTAATAAATAATCAAAGTCATTCACAGCGTTCCTACATCACAAACATTAAAGGCCTCCAACTGGGTTTCTGACAAAGACCTGCAGCTACACATGCTTTGAACTCTACAAGATGGCAGAAAGTGTGAAAGGAACTTGTGTGACGCACACAAACAGAACATGACAGGGCTGGGAGAGGGAAGCAGAGGTCAGAGTCGGTGCTGAATGCAGGAGCTGATCCAGCGCTTGGTTGGGAAGGTTTGTGTATTTGAGTGTGTGGTGCAGGGAGGGAGTGTGTTGGAGGGGTTGGTGTGTGAGGAAGAAGTTAAACTTCAGCTGGCACCCTGCAGTAAGAATGTTAATGGAGATTCATACAGGACTGGGTTGTTAAGACAACCAGAAGCCACTTCAGCTGCTTCTAATCAGACAGATGATGCCTAAATCTTTGGGGGATTAAGTACAGGGGATTCAGAGTTATCACGTTCAAAAACATTACATCAAGCACAGCCCAATTACATCTGAAATAGTATGTGAGGTTCAGCGCATCTCAGCTGAAGTGGCTATAGAGTAAATTACAGCCCTCTGTCAACTCTTCCTTGCTTCTGCCCATACTTCAGATGATGACTACCCTTTGGTTATTGAAACTGCTGAAGCACAGCAAAATGTATTAGAGTCCCCCAGCTTTTCATTTATCATACAATCTCCTGCTTTGATAGTTCAGTAAACTCTGCTCAGCTCAGTATTAACGTTTACCTGTCAAAGTACAAGCCATGTTCGGAGACTGACAGCCATCTTAATCGTGAACAGCAGCTCAATCAGTCTTTACATAAGGTTCGAAAAATTAAGCATTATAGTTTCTCTCTGTCTGTCTATCTCACTATCTCTCTCCATTTCACGTAACGTGATACAAATGGCTGACTATTCCTAGGCTTCTTTGGCCAAATTCTGATATGGTTCAGAATTTAACAACTGGGGATCACTAGAGGAAAAACTGGATGATATAAGTCATACAGGGTAAAGGCATGGGTGAGGGCATTAAGTCTATTCTGTGTCAAGTAAATTGTGCTGACCCTACACTGCATTTCATGCTGTCTGATGAACAAGTAAGAATTTGGTTGGATTCACACTTTTTGTAAAACTGTCCACTGTCATACAAGCCAAGCCTCCTTTGTAGCTCCAGCAACCCAAACTGTATCGAACCAATTGGCTTAGGCTTCAACAACTATCAGGGTCTGACCACTTTATGGATATGTGAAGCCACCAGTACAATGTTCCGCTGCAACAGCCACAGAAAGAGCACAAGAAAACGGCTTTATTCAACTTGCAGCATAAGTTAGTACACCATTAATAATGGTCAGAGTGAAAAACAGAAGCAAATTACCCTCATGAGAAACAGCAAACGGGGGCTACTAGGGCCTGGCAGAAAAATGTAGTCTGAACTAGGTCATGGAAACATGACAGTTGAGTGAGTTAAAACAAACAGTGGAATGGTAGAGTTCAGCTCAGAGGGAACACACCAGCTGATTAACTGAGGATGAGCCTCTCCCAGTTACACTCTGTGCTATTAAACACGGCAGGGTGAGCCCTCTCAGTCACACAGTGTGCTTAACTGTTTCAAGCTGAATCTCCCTTTACTCTCAGGTTAACATGGGGCTAGAGCGTGTGTAGTTTTGACGAGTAATGTGCATGGAAGCTAGACTGAACAAGCGTCCAGCACTTCCTGAAGGAAAATACTTTCTTTGCTTTCAAAAAAAATTTCTAAAGTTACACTTTTTTAAATAAAAATTGGAAAAATACTTGTGGGTTATTAACATGAATTTGGGAAAAATCACAATGAAAAGTAAAAGTTTTAAGAAATTGCTTGGTGTATGACTAATTTTAAAATTAGATGTTATTGCTTCAACTTTGTGTGGCATGTTGTTGATTTGTGTTTATTTGCAGCCAGTAGTAACAGAGGTTATAAACACCAAGAAATGGCATTCGCTTTCAGATATTACATGGACACAGCACTCAACACAGGAGACCATTCAGACCATTTAGACAGTACTAGCTCTTTGAAGAAGCTCGGCAATTAAGCTCACACTGTCGTTCTTTTCCCCCTATCCTTGCATGATTCTGTTTTACAAGCAAATATACAAATCGTTTTAAATCTGCTTTCATCAGTCTTCAGTCTTGAATATCTCAATACACTATGGAAAACTATATCTCCCCACTGGCTGTTGTCTTGTCACTGTGTACAATTCTGGTCACCCTACTGTAAGAAGGGTATTATTAAACTGGAAAGGCTGCAACAAGATTGAAAAAATGTTACTGAGACTGGTAGGTTTGAGTTATAAGGAGAGGCTGGATGGGCTACAATTTTTTTTCCCTGGAACATAGGAGGTCGAGGGGCAACCTTATGGAAGTTTATAAAATCATGAGGGACACAGATAGGATGAATAAACAAGGTCTTTTCCCCAGGGTAGGGAGTACAAGACTAGATGACATAGGTTTAAGTTGAGATGGGTGTGACATAGAATGGTTCAGCCTGGATTTATTTAAAAGGAACCTGAAAGGCAAGTTTATGACACAGAAGGAGGTACGCATATGGAAACAGCTGCCAAAGGTAGTACAGGCAGGTACAATTCCAACATGTAAAAGACATTTTGATGAGTACGTGGATAGGAATGATTTAGAGGGACATTTAGAGGCAGCAAAGAGACTGGTTTAATTTAGGAAACCTGGTTGACATGGGTGACTTAGGCCGAAAATCTGGTTCTGTGCTGTATGTAAAACTCTAGAATTTTACAGTATGGAAGGCGGTCATTTGACTCATCATGTCTGCGCCGGTTCCCAAAAGAACTACTCAGTTAGTTGCATTCCTCAGCCCTATCTCTTCAGCGCTTTAAATTTATCCCTTTCAAATACATATCCAGCTCTCTTCTGAAACCTCCTATGGAATCAGCCTCCACCAATCTCCCAGGCAATGCATTCCAAATCCTAACATCTCTCTGAGTAAAGACGTGTCTCCTCATTTCACTTCTATCTCTCCAACTGACAATCTTGAAATTCTGACCCCTTTTAACTGGCATACCAATGAGGGAAAACAAAATATCCTTCTTCACCCCGTCAAAATTATTCAGTGAGGTCACCTCTTAATCTTCTCGGCTCCAAGGAGAATGAAGCCAATTTCTCTAATCTTTCCTGGAATCTAAATTACTGGTATCATTCTCGTAAATCTCTTTTGCACTCTCTTCAGGGTTTTAACATCCACCTTAAAGATGGTACTCAGAAATGAACACAATGCTCCAAATGCGGTTTGACTAATGACCTCTGGAGATGTAGCATTGCTTCCTTGCTTTTACACTCTACATCTCCATAAGCCTCCTTAATAACTGTTTTAACTTGCCTGGCCATCTCTCTCAGGAATCGAGGATGTATACCATCTAGGCCTGGAGTTCTAGCCAGTTTTGCATCTCTTCTTTATCTATCACCTATCTTAGAGCATTGCCCAGAGGCTACCGACTCTCCACCTACTGTAAACAGATTAGTTCCTTAGCTACTACTCACACTAGAATTTTTAGAAAAAGGTCACATTTATTCTAATCTAAAAACCTCAATGAAAGCGATGAGTGTTGTTGCAGGGTAGGCAGTACAGGCAGTGGTGGAAGGGGGAGATTTGAAAAGCAGAGGAAATGCACTTTTCCACAACAGTATCTATCGGGCTTTCATGTCACTGTAGCTTTCATCAGGGCATGAACAATAATGCAGTGACTGAGCACTGTCACCAATCACAACACAGAGAACACCATTTCCAAACCTGGTGAACTTTACCAGCAAGTACATGCCTTTCCTGAACTGCTGGTAATAACTACTCACAAAGCAAAATTGCTGACAAAAACAAAACTGAAGTCAAAGTCACTTTTACATGACATGATTTTATAACATAACTCTTGAAAAGCTGTATTCCATCTTCTTCTATATGTGACTATACAACCATAAGATCATAAGACACAAGAGCAGAAATTAGGGTATATGGCCCATCGAGTCTGCTCTGCCATTCAATCATGGCTGATAAGTTCCTCAACCCCATTCTCCTGCTTTCTCCCTGTAACCATTGATCACCTTGATAATCTACCTTAGTCTTAAATGCGCTCAATGACTTGGCCTCCACAGCCTTCTGTGGCAGTGAATTTCATAGATTCACCACTCTCTGACTAAAGAAGTTTCTCCTTATCTCTGTTGTAAAAGATTTTCCCTTTACTCTAGTCTGTGCCCTTGGGTCCTAGACTCTCCTACCGATGGAAGCATCTTCTGAACATCCACTCTGTCCAGGCCATTCAGTATTTTGAGCATTTCAGTTAGATGCCTCCCTCATCCTTCCAAACTCCAATGAGTATAGTCCCAGAGTCCTCAAACATTCCTCATATGTTAAACTTTCCATTATATCAAATGGTGTTCTAGCCCCTTGAGCCTATTCCTGCATTCAATTTGATCATGACTGATTTGTATTTGAATTCCACCTTGGCCCCATATTCTTTAGAAGTTTTGACTAACAAAGAGCTATCAAGTGTATGGTTTGAATGTTTAAAAGTGAACTATGTTTTGGCGGAAGGGAGTTCCTGACCTGCGCCATGCTGTGTGGCTTGCTCTAGGACATGAAAATAAACCTTCCCTTCCCACTTTTGCAAAGAAGTATTTTGATACCTGACACGTCATTGTAATCATCCAATTTCCAGATCCCTAGCAAGTGCTCACCCAACAGCACTGTGGTCAGCTGATTATTTGTGGGGTTCTTGTGATAGAGTCAGACAGCATTGAAACAGACCCTTCAGTACTGCTCGCCAGCACTAACCAGAAACCCTAAACTAAACTAGTCCCATTTGCCTGCATTTGGCCCATATCTCTCTAAGCCTCTCCTATTCACATACCCATCCAAGTATGTTTTAAATGTTGTATATGTATCCACCTCTACCACTTCCTCTAGTAGCTTATTTCACACAAGTACTACCCTCTGTGTGAAAATGTTTCCCCTCAGGTCCCTTTTAAGTCTTTCCCCTCTCACCTTAAACCCTCTAGCTTTGGACTCCCCCACTCTAAGAAAAAGACCTTGGCTATTCACCTTGTCTATGCCCCTCATGATTTTATAAACCTCTATAAGGTGACCCCTCAGCCTCTGACATTCCAGGGAATGACCTGGACGCTCCAGTTCTGACAACATGCTTGCAATTTTTTTTCTGTACCCTTTCAGGTGATAACAACCCCCTTCCTACAGCAGGGCTACCAGAATTGTCTGCAGTATTCTGAAAGGTATCCCCATGCTTTTCCTCAGAAAACACATACCGATTTTCTAACTATCCCTCCACTTCAGCGACTTCCTCTTTCAAGCAACAGCCGAGATTAAAGAAGCACCCCGTGAGTATTTGCACAATTAAATTGCTATTCCACAGC
Source organism: Stegostoma tigrinum (assembly GCF_030684315.1). NCBI lineage: Eukaryota > Metazoa > Chordata > Chondrichthyes > Orectolobiformes > Stegostomatidae > Stegostoma > Stegostoma tigrinum. The sequence goes on from NC_081360.1 coordinate 88,517,223, forward strand.
TCCACTGGCACGTTTAAGCATAGCACCAAAAGAACAGCTCGAAGCTGCATCTTGTTCAAGGAGCTCCGCACTCACGTTCTGAATTCAGACGCTCATTTATCAGCCTCCGATTTCCGAATGCTGCAAATCAGTTTGATTTACAGCCTGAGGTGACAGGTCAGTGAGCACCTGTCGCAGCTTTGACCTGTAATGGACCCAGAGTCCAAGCTCGAAACAATGCAAACTGGTTGATTTCAGAAAGAATTCAGAGGCTTCATCCTTGTTAAAAAGCTTAACCCTTTCACAAAATAACACTAATCTCATAGCGCAAGAGATGAAGCAAACAGGAAACAAAGCTAATAACTGATATCAAAATGGTTTTTGCTTTTTATGTCATGTTTAACCTCGTGTCAATGACAAAGTTAGTTAAGAACCAAAAATATGGGACTTTGGTAATGTGTTACTAGCCAATGATGATCAGCAAGCGATTGCATGAATAGAAAAACTGTTGTAATAGTTTTAACCGCACTCACTAAACGATTGGAAAATGGAATAATCTGGTCTCGCCAGTTAGCTATTGTTAGTTTTCTCAATGGGCTAAAGGGCTTTTTCCTGTGTTGTAGACCTCTGTGACTTTCCATGACTCTAAGGTTTGATTATGTTGATTGTTGGTGTAGGACTAGGAAGTTTCTGCGCCAATAAGAATCAAAAATGCTGGAGAAACTCAGCACATAGAACATAGAACATTACAGCACAGTACAGGCCCTTCGGCCCTCGATGTTGTGCCGACCTGTCATACCGATCTGAAGCCCATCTAACCTACACTATTCCACGTACGTCCAAATGCTCATCCAATGACGGCAGAAACAGATCCAAAATTTTGAGTCCATTGTGACTGTTTGGTTGTCATACCAGACTCAAAGCATTAACCTGGTTCCCTTCCACAGAAGCTACCAGTCCTGCTGAGTTTCTGCAGCAATTTCTGTTTGTCCTTCAGATTTCCAACATCCACTTTTGCTCCCGTCTTCCCAATTGCTGATTCACTAGCACTCAATGGTTATCAAATCCCTGTGACTTACTGTATTTTTCCCAGGTTGGGAAAGTTCTTTCATATTGCAAAGTGAGTTTTGAGCAGCAGGGAACAGCACTGCATGTGGGAAAGCTGTTTGTGTGTACTAATGCTCAAAGGCCACATTACTGTTTGTGTCTGTGGGACATCTAAATGTTATTACTGATATATCTGTTGAGGCCAGTGATACATAATCCAAAGAAACAGCCAACACGTTCACACTGGTTAGTACTGATGAGTGCACTGCAGTGAAACCACATCTGTAGAGATGTGAGATAGAATGAGAATAAGCCATGCTGAAACCAATCTTTTCAGCTTTGCAAATACAGCTGTCTACCATGGCACCAAATCAAAAGCCTCCTCGCTTGACCACAATTTTCAATTTTGCCAAAGACCTTTGGTGATGTAAAGATAGATTTGACATATTATCTTGTGTTTAATAAGGGTCTAAAATGGTTAAATTGTAAGGAAAGATGACCCATTTATCTCCAGCTCAGAGAATTCATTGCCATATGGTACAGAGAACATCAACACTATATTGTCAGATGGAACTCTCAAATAACTGCATTCAGTCCTGTTGTAAGTAATTTTAAATAATGTCATTGAGCTGAGAATAACAAGGTGCCCCAATTTAATTACTTTTCTGGTCAAAATATTGTTTTAGTTGTTATTTGCAACTCAGGAAGGGCATGGAGGTGACGGCCAAGTGGTACTATCGCTGGACTGTTGACCCAGGAACCCAATAATGTTTCGGGGGCCAGGGTTTGAATCCTGCCTCAGCAGATGGACAGAAACTGCCATCCTTACCTGGTCTGGCCTCCATGTAACTCCAGAACCTAGCAATGTGGTTGACTCTTGATTGCCCTCAGAGAAATTAGGGATGGGCAACAAATGCTGGTGATGGCAAATGGTGTCCTCGTCCTATGAATGAACGAAGGAAATTGTTCACAAGATTTTAAGATGTCACAATTTAAAGTGATTCAGATTGTTCAAGTATTGGATGAGCAGAAAGAGAAATTCTCAGACAGAGGAATCCAAAAACAAAGAGGAAATAGCCTTAAAGTTACAGCTGGACTTTACAGGGAAATAGCCAAGAAGCATTTCTTCACACAAAGGTCAATCTGAATTCTGGAGCTATCTTCCCCAACATTCTGTTGGGAATAGGTCAACAGAAAAATTCAAGACATGGGATTGCTAGATTTTTGTTAAATTGTGTTATTGAAGAATACGGGTAGTGATGGGTGAAGCTAAAATACAGATCAGCCATGAAGTAACTAAATGGCAGAACAGATTTAAGGGGCTGAATGACCTACACCTGCTCCATATTCCCTCCTATTTACCTACAGTTCACTTAAAAACCTCTCAGGCCCTTTCAAACAAAGCACCAACTTGGACTGCGGGTGTTTGGCATGGGTAAGCTGGTCCCTGGCATTCATGTGGCCAATATCTGGCCAGTTCTTACAAGACGGATCTGCCCGATAACAGTCTCATGGACTTTATCTCACTGATATTTAAATAGCTGATTCCATTCTAAAACCAGATAGACAAGAGGTTGCTTACTGAGCTCTTAAATTGTTACCAAGACATATGGAAAGGAAAAGACAGACGTATTTATAAGGTATGACCACATGACCACAATATCCCAAAGCCCTTTATAGTGAAATATGGTTGCTGGTGTCCTGTAACAAACCCATGATAAGATCTCCCAAAGAGCAAGACAATAGTAATGACCTGATAAACTGCAATATTGGATGAAGGCTGAATATTGCTCTGTGCCAGGCAGAGTTTCCGTGTAAATATATTCACCTTCAGTCTACATCTGTCTGACACATAGAATCTTCCAACTATCAAAGCCAGATTATTGCTGAAGGCGACAAAATTAGTGTGTTCGATGTTTGGTCTGGAAAAGGTTGCAGGAATGCTGAAGGCAGGGAAATGTGGCCTTCGGAGAACATGGCCCTGGTGCACTTTCAAATTACTGTACTTTTATATTTGTTATGTGTCTTATTCACATCACTGGCAACTGAGCATCAGAGCCTCACAACTTGGGTAAAATTTCTTTATGGCTACTATCAGGAACTAGTTTTCGCAATGTCGACACATAGAGCTGAGTTTGCAATGCAGTCTGAACAGTTATCAAATGCAAAAGAAGAGCGGGGTCACTTATTACTTAGAAATTGCTATTTTAGGTGGGATAGAGGGACAAAGGGGATCTGAATACAAATATATTGATCGCCAGAAGTTGTACCACAGGCTAGCAAAAATAAACCAAGGAATAAGCTTTATTTTCACAGAGATGGAACCGCAACGATCGGGACGTGCTTTTATTGATGTTGGTTATACTTACTAAAGTGTATTGAATGCAGTCCTCCTCATCATATAAACAAGGATACACAGGGAAAGAAAGCAGAGGAGATTTACACATGCAACACTGGAAAAGCATGGCTAAATATTCAATTGGTGAACTGGCTTACTTTTCTGCTAAAAAAAGGCTACGGAGTGACCTAATAATGGTGTTTAAAATTATGCATGTTTTGAAAGAGTAGAGACAATGTTGCTTCTTGTAAAACAGTAGTGAAACTAGGAACAGGAGTATGTTATTCAGCCCTTCAAGCCTGCACTGTCATTCAATATGATCATGACTGATGGTCTAACTCATTTCCATGTTCTTGCTTTCTCCCCATAGCCCTTGATTTTTTTTAAAAAATCATTCGTAGGATGTGGCTGGATCATTGGCTGGCCAGCACTTACTGCGTGCCCTTGCTTGCCCTTGAGAAGGCCATGTTGAGCTGGCCTCTTGAACTGCTGCAGTCCATGCATTGCAGGTTGTCCCATCATGTCCTTGCAGTGGGAATTAAAGGATTTTGACTCAATGACAGAGATGGAACAGTGTCACATAGGTGGCATAAGATAGTCAACATGGTTTTGTCAAGGATAGGTCATGTCTGACAAATTTAATTGAGTTCTATGATGAGGTGACACTGGCAGTGGATGAGGGTAGTGTTCTGGAGGTTGTATACTTGGACTTTCAGAAAGCATTTGATACAGTGCCACATGACAGGTTGCTGAACAAATTAGAAATGTTTGGGATTGATGGGTCCTTGGCAGCATGCATTAGAAGTTGGCTATAAGACAGGAAACAGAGGGGGAGTTTTGACGGGCATTTCTCAAATTGGCAATGAGGTGAAGGTAGTTTTCCCCAGGGATCGGTGTTGGGACACATGCTTTTTCTAATGCCTATAAACAATTTGGAGATGGGCGTTGAGGGCAAAATGTCTAAACTTGCAGATGATACTATGCTTGGGAGAACAGTGAATTGTGAGGGTGAAGTTGAATGACTTCAGAGAGACACCAACAAGTTGGTTAAATTCAATGCCGAGAAATGCGAGTCAATGCATTTTGGTGGAATAAACATGGAAAGACAATACAAGCAGAATGGTATAACTTTGAGGGGTGTACAGGAGCGGAAGGACCTCGGGGTTCACTTACATGACTCTCTGAAGGTGGCCAGGCATGTTGAAACAGTTGTTAAGAAAACTTGTAGGTTCCATGCATTTGTAAATAGAGCCATGAACATATAAAAACAAGGAAGTGATGCTACATCTCTACAAATCATTGGCCAGACCACATTCAGAGTATTGTGTTCAGTTTTGGGCACCTTATTTAAGGAAGGATGTTAAAGTTCTGGACAGAGTACAAAGAAAATTTGCTAAACTAATCCCAGGAATGAGGGATTTTAGTGCAAGGAAAGATTAGAGTAATTGGGTTTATGGAGTAATTGGAAGAGAAAATATTAAGAGGTGATGTGTTCAAAATTATGAACAATTTTGACAGGGTAAAGGAGAATTTTCCGTTTTCACTCATTGGAATGTCAGTAACTCAGGTTCATAATTTCAAAATTGTCAGCAAGACAACTGGGAGTGAGATGAGGACAGACTTCTTTACTCAGGGAGATGTTAGGATTTGGAATGCACTGCCTGGGAGAATAGTTGAGGTAGATTCCATAGGAGGTTTCAAAAGACAGCTGGACATATATTTGAAAATGATGAATTTAAAGGGCAACAGACATAGGGCTGGAGAATGGGCCTAACTGGGTAGATCGTTGAGGAGCTGGTGCAGACATGATGGGTCGAATGGCCTCCTTCTCTCCTGTAAAATTCTATGATTGTATATTCCCAAGTCAGCTTGATGAGTGACTTGGAGAGGAGCTTGCAGATGGTGGTGTTCCCATGCATCTGCTGCCCTTGTCATTTTAGATACAAATGGTCATGGGTTTGGAAGGTAATAAAGTGTGAAGCTGGATGAACACAGCAGGCCAAGCAGCATCTCAGGAGCACAAAAGCTGTCGTTTCGGGCCTAGACCCTTCATCAGAGAGGGGGGTGGGGTGAGGGTTCTGGAATAAATAGGGAGAGAGGGGGAGGCGGACCGAAGATGGAAAGAAAAGAAGATAGGTGGAGAGGAGAGTATAAGTGGGGAGGTAGGGAGGGGATAGGTCAGTCCAGGGAAGACGGACAGGTCAAGGAGGTGGGATGAAGTTAGTAGGTAGGAAATGGAGGTGCGACTTGGGGTGGGAGGAAGGGATGGGTGAGAGGAAGAACAGGTTAGGGAGGGAGGCAGAGACAGGTTGGGCTGGTTTTGGGATGCAGTGGGGCAAGGGGAGATTTTGAAGCTGGTAAAGTCCACATTGATACCATGGGGCTGCAGGGTTCCCAAGCGGAATATGAGTTGCTGTTCCAGCAACCTTTGGGTGCCATCATTGTGGCACTGCAGGAGGCCCATGATGGACATGTCATCTAAAGAATGGGAAGGGGAGTTGAAATGGTTTGCGACTGGGAGGTGCGGTTGTTTATTGCGAACCGAGCGGAGGTGTTCTGCAAAGAGGTCCCCAAGCCTCCACTTGGTTTCCCCAATGTAGAGGAAGCCACACCGGGTACAATGGATACAGTATACCACATTGGCAGATGTGCAGGTGAACCTCTGCTTAATATGGAATGTCATCTTGGGGTCTGGGATAGGGGTGAGGGAGGAGGTGTGGGGGCAAGTGTAGCACTTCCTGCGGTTGCAGGGGAAGGTGCCAGGTGTGGTGGGGTTGGAGGGCAGTGTGGAGCGAACAAGGGAGTCATGGAGAGAGTGGTGTCTCCGGAAAGCAGACAAGGGTGGGGATGGAAAAATGTCTTGGGTGGTGGGGTCGGATTGTAGATGGCGGAAGTGTCGGAGGATGATGCGTTGTATTCGGAGTTTGGTGGGGTGGTGTGTGAAAACGAGGGGGATCCTCTTTGGGCGGTTGGGGCGGGGGCGGGGGCGGGGTGTGAGGGATGTGTTGCGGGAAATGCGGGAGATGCGGTCAAGGGTGTTCTCGACCACTGTGGGGGGAAAGTTGTGGTCCTTGAAGAACTTGGACATCTGGGATGTGCGGGAGTGGAATGCCTCATCGTGGGAGCAGATGCGGCGGAGTTCCATCCCCTATTCCCAATTCCTCCAGCGGAATTCCATACCCTATTCCCAATTCCTCCAGCGGAATTCCATCCCCTATTGCCAATTCCTCCGCCTCCGCCGCATCTGCTCCCACGATGAGGCATTCTACTCCCGCACATCCCAGATGTCCAAGTTCTTCAAGAACCGCAACTTTCCCCCCACAGTGGTCGAGAGCGCCCTTGACCGCTGTCTCCCGCATTTCCCGCAACACATCCCTCACACCCCGCCCCGCAATAACCGCCTTAAGAGAATCCCCCTCGTTCTCACACACCACCCCACTACTTCCGGATACAACGCATCATCCTCCGACATTTCCGCCATCTACAATCCGACCCCACCACCCAAGACATTTTACCATCCCCACCCCTGTCTGCTTTCCAGAGAGACCACTCTCTCCATGACTCCCTTGTTCGCTCCACACTGCCCTCCAACCCCACCACACCCAGCACCTTCCCCTGCAACCGCAGGAAGTGCTACACTTGCCCCCACACCTCCTCGCTCACCCCTATTCCAGGCCCCAAGATGACTTTCCACATTAAGCAGAGGTTCACCTGCACATCTGCCAATGTGGTATACTGTATCCATTGTACCCGGTGTGGCTTCCTATACATTGGGGAAACCAAGTGGAGGCTTGGGGACCTCTTTGCAGAACACCTCCGCTCGGTTCGCAATAAACAACTACACCTCCCAGTCGCAAACCATTTCCACTCCCCCTCCCATTCTTTAGATGACATGTCCATCATGGGCCTCCTGCACTGCCACAATGATGCCACCTGAAGGTTGCAGGAACAGCAACTCATATTCCGCTTGGGAACCCTGCAGCCCAATGGTATCAATGTGGACTTCACCAACTTCAAAATCTCCCCTTCCCCTACTGCATCCCTAAACCAGCCTAGTTCGTCCCCTCCCCCCACTGCACCACACAACCAGCCCAGCTCTTCCCCTCCCCCCACTGCATCCCAAACCAGTCCAGCCTGTCTCTGCCTCCCTAACCTGTTCTTCCTCTCACCCATCCCTTCCTCCCACCCCAAGCCGCACCTCCATTTCCTACCTACTAACCTCATCCCACCTCCTTGACCTGTCCGTCTTCCCTGGACTGACCTATCCCCTCCCTACCTCCCCACCTATACTCTACTCCCCACATATCTTCTTTTCTCTCCATCTTCGGTCCGCCTCCCCCTCTCTCCCTATTTATTCCAGCTCCCTCACCCCATCCCCCTCTCTGATGAAGGGTCTAGGCCCGAAACGTCAGCTTTTGTGCTCCTGAGATGCTGCTTGGCCTGCTGTGTTCATCCAGCTGCACACTTTACTATCTTGGATTCCAGCATCTGCAGTTCCCATTATCACATCATGGGTTTGGAAGGTGCTGTCTGAGGATCTTTGGTGAATTTCGGCAGTGCATCTTGTAGATAGTACACACTGCTGCTACTGAGCGTCGGTGGTGGAGGGAGTGGATGCTTGTGGATGTGACTCCAATTGAGCAGGCTGCTTTGTCCTGGATGTTATCAAACTTCTTGAGTGTTGTTGGTGCTGCACCCATCCAGGCAAGTGGGGAATATTGTATCACACTCCTGACTTGTGCATTGTAGATGGTGAACAGGCTGTGGGGTCAGGAGGTGAGTTACTAACAGCAGTATTCCTAGCCTCTGACTTGCACTTGTAACCACTGCGTTTATGTGGTGAGTCCAGTTATGTTTTTGGTCAATTGTAATCTCCAGGATGTTGATAATGGGGATTCAATAATGGTAACACCATTGAATGTAAATTGGCGGGGATCAGACTGCCTCTTATTGGAGATGGCCATTGCCTGGCATTTGTTGGTGTGAATGTTACTTATTTCTTGTGATGCCACAAATATAAGAATTTATATTCCGCTTTCTAAAGCACCTTCTGTGCATAAATAAAGTCATCAATATAAGATAGCCACCAAGAAGGAATTCATAAACAACTTCTTCACCCAAAATGGTGGTAAAAATGTAGAACTCACAACCAGAAAGGAGTGACTGAGACAAGTTGAGAAGACGTATTTAAGGGGAAGTTAGACTTAAAATGTAAAATGCTGGAGAAACTCAGTCAGTCTGGCAACATTTGTCAAATCAAAGGAGAAACGCTAACTTTGTTTTACACTCACTCATTTCCTGGACTTGCTGCTGGGCCTACTGAGCTTCTCTAGCACAATTTTTTAAAATTTGTAGCATCCCTGGTATCTTGCTTTTAAACATCCGAGGGAGAAGGAAATTGATTGCCATGATAATAACTTCAGAAAAGGAATGATAGGAGGACACACTAGATGGATTGAATGGCCTGTTTAGTGCCCTGCATGCTATACAACCATATGTTGAAATTGTCACATCATGACTTCCGCCCAGCATGACAGGTCCTGTAACACACACACTGTCAATTTCAAACCAATCTGCTTTAACTGCACAGATGCTAACATTAGAGATTAAACAGTTTACAAAATTAGTCCTCATTCTCAAACTTTGTTGGAAGGTAGGCACTTCAAACTCTTTCCATTATTTTGGATTAATCCGAGAAGTAGCCATCACAAGTCCTACAGCAAACATTCCTCATTTTAGGGTTGACCCTTCAAGTAGGAGTGAGAGATGTCATTGCGAACATCTTTCATTTTAGGATTGACACAGTAAGGAGAGGTGACAAAATCTATTGTAAGCATTTTGCCTTTTAGAGTTGATCCAACAAAAAGAAGTGACAGTCTATGGTAAATGTTCCACTTTTTAGGGGTTCTGACAACACAGAGCCTTAAACATTTTTAGCTACCAAACAGATTCAAAGCTATGAAAAATTAAATACAACTGGAGTTTGCATGAAGTCCTCTCAACTTATGGTGTTCCCTGTTTTGCTTTAAATCATCCCAAAATGGAGGAAACATAAATATGCTTTCCATTTCTATTTCATTCCATATTTAAATACTTCCCTTCCTAGTAATTATTAAAGAAGAAAAAAGGTAAGGAAGTTCCTGACAATAAGGGATCCTCTAAACAGTCTCTTTCGAATGGGCAGTGGCACTGACTGTCCACAGTGGGTTAGCAGGTCCCGTAATCAGGGAGATTTTACAAAGCAAGCTTAGTTCATCACACAGACAGTTCCATTGTTCTGGCTCATAGAGATGAACAAAAGTAAAGCACTCTCATGGGTTCAAGGGTTACATTTACCTGATTTACCAGGGCAAATCCCTTATGGCATTCGCAAATGGAATGCAATGAATTGGTAGTCAGGAAGAGACAGCACAAGAACAGATGCAGTTACCGCGATTTTGTGGCTGCAAAACTTCTAAAAAGGTGACTTCTTTATGTTGCACATACCAGCAGCCTGGACCCTGTTTGTTTTTAAAAAATGACAAGTGTGTATCCGCATTTATTCTTGAGTCTTCTCATTCCCTCTTCGCAAAGGAGGTAAGCACCTATATCACAATAAGTTGATAAGATCAATATATCTCTTCCCCCTCCTCCGACACTAGCATTTTTACAATAAGCACATTGGTGTCCTATACTTCAACCTTGTCAGGAAGTCGCCAGACAATAATAACATCCTACGGGGCTGCCTCTTAGTGTAATTAAAAAGCTTTTCTGGCTCAATTGGGGAATAGAGGAAATGAGGCTCATACAGGAAATTCCTGAAGAATAAACTGGCATCTGTCCTAACAATACACGAAATAGCTGCATGCGCCAGGTCATTTTCAGTGACACTGGTCATGGTTGTTCGTGTAACTGGCAATCAGAATCGAACAATCGGGATAAGGGATTGTTGGTGACAAATTCTCCTTCCTTCTTAAAAGGTGCTCTAAACCAAACAACTTAATTTCTCAAGTCAGAATAATTGAAAACAGAAATCTCAACCTTGCTTATGTTAACCAATGTTGGGGAAATTTGTATGTGAAGTAGTAAGAGATTGTCAGTGCTTGAAATAGAACACATTTTTTTTTCGATTTTTGAACAATTGCTTGCATTTACAAAGTACTTCCAACACACATCCCAAGCCACTTTGCTGCAGTGCCATAAAACAAAACACCAAGCCACAGAAAAAAAATGAGGTTGGATGGCCAATAGCTTGCATAAAGAGATTGGTTTTTAAGCAACACTCCAAGGAGGGAGGATCAGTGGAGACAGGTTTAAGGAGGGAATTTCATGGTCTTTGGTCCAGGTCGCTGAAGGCTATGGGTTGTTTGACGTTGGAGATGTGCAAAACCAGAATTGGAAGAGGGCAGAGCTCTCGGACTTGTCAGGCTTGCGTAGTTTTCCAAGGTAATGAGAGATGTGGCCATGGAGGGGTAGAAGAAAAGGAATGAGCACTTTAAATTCAGACCCATTACCAATCTCAGTACAATAGCACTCCCAGGTTGATTATGATATGGAGTGATATTCCCTCTAAACTATGGTATCAGCCGTGGGTCATTGGTTGCATTCTCACCTCTGAGTCAGAATGTCACAGGTTCGAGTCCCACTCCAGAGCAGTGAGCACTTGCCCTAGGCAGATATCTCACTGTTGGAATGGTGTGCAGTTGAAGGTGCCATCTTTGTCTTTAGATTAGGCAAAAAGAAGATGTCTGACCTTTCAGTTGGGCAGTCAAAGAAAATTACTATGGCAATATTCAAAGAAACATACTGAAGTTTCCCCCAGTGTTCTGACCAACATTTACCCCTGAACCAACATTATTTAAATCTGACTACTTGATCACATCGCTATTTGTAGGACATTGCTTTCTACAAATTGGTTGTTGTAATCCCTATATTACAACAGTGACTACACTTTAAGAAGGAAATACGTTATTTGGCTGTGAAGCATTTGAAGACATCACAAATTTTTGAAAAGTTTAATATAAATGCAAGTCGTTTTTTTATCCCTCAATCACAAATGTGGAATACCTCACTTCCATAAAAATAGTGTCAAAACTTTCACTTCTCACACCACCTACCATGGCCTTGAGTACCAAGGAATACCGTGGGTAGGGGGAGGTGATGGCCTGGTGCTATTATCACTAGACTATTAATGTTCTGGGGACCCCAGGTTCGAATCCTGCCGTGGCAGATGGTGGAATTTGAATTCAATAATGATCTGGAATTAAGAATTACTAAAGATTGTGAAAACATTTCCAATTGTCAGAAAAACCCATCTGATTCACTGGTCTCCTTTAGGGAAGGAAATCTGCCATCTTCACCTGGTCTGGTCCACATGATGACTCCAGATAGACAGCAATATGGTTGACTCTCAACTGCCTCTGAAATGGCCTAGCTCGTCACTCAGTTCAAAGGCAACTGGGGATGGACAAGAAATGTTGGCCAGCCAGAGCTGCCCACATCCCATGAATGAATAAAAGAAGTTCAAGCTCATTTCACATAGGACTAACATTCTCTAGGCTCTGGAACATAAGAATTAGGAGCAGGAGTAGGCCATCTGGCCCCCTTGAGCCTGCTCCACCATTCCATTGGATCATTCCTGGTCTTTTTGTGGATTTAGCTTCATCTACCTGCCCTGTTACCATAACCCTTAATTTCTTCACTGTTCAAAAATCTGTCCATCTTTGCCTTAAAATCATTCAATGAAGTAGCCTCAACTCTTTCACTGGCAGGGAACTCCACAGATTCACAACCCTTTGAGTGATGAAGTTCCTCCTCGGCTCAGTCCTAAATCTACTCCATGTTATTTTGAGGCTATACAGCCTAGTTCTAATTTTCCTGTTTGGCTGGACCCTGACAAAGGACAGCCTACTTGTCCATTTCAACAACAATTTCTTCCAGCCACCCAGCACTAGAATTCATTTTTCAGTGAGCTTTTGTTGCTCTTAGTATTTCACTCATGCATGAAGCACCCTCCATCTGTTTGTACTGAAAATTGCAATCAGGGGTCTTATGTTCAGGTGATATGCATTCTGAGGCAGTGGACAATACCTGCTACAGCCTTTACAACATTGGGAGTGAGTTCTGAACACTGGTATGCATCTTCCTCTTTAATAAATCTGCGTGAGCAACTCTGGATGACAAGCAGAAATTGACATGTTGTGGATGGTGGTAGCCATGATAATGCTAAGGGGTAGGAAGAACATTACCAGCTGGAGAAATATCAAACCTCAATCCATTCTGCACCTGGATATTCAAAGCTGACAAGTGCTTTAGCAAAAAAAATTGTAAATTGTGATTCACCCTAATGGCAGCATTTCCAAGCCTTTGAACTGTCAAGTTATTTACTGGTAAAGTGGGAAGGAAGTGATTTTGCTCTCATAAAAGAAGACCTTTTGACAGTTATTATTCTGAAGGGAAAGTTCCAAGCAAACCACGAGTCAGAACAAGAATACTCTTCTGCAAACCACATGGGACTCTGCCACAGACACCTCCTTGTGTAAATATTTGTCTGTTCTTTAGGAAGGTAGTGGGTCACATTTAGTTTCCTTTATTATCTGTTTGTGAATCATCAGCAGTAATGTTATGCTGCAAGGTGTAGGTTACACGATAGCTGTCTTTACACCTTGAGCAGCTAATTAAAAACAAATGGAATGATACAACAGGGTACAATTAAGGTGCCAAGTTGATTGGCAGTATTATAACTTAACTCATGTGTGCCGCCGTCTTTCCCCAGGACACACCCAACTTCCACCCACCCCACTCAACACAGGTTTTGGAGTAAATGGTGGAAAGATACAAATGGGGGAAACAGAAGCATAGGTGACATCCCTAGAGTTCTAGCAACGTGATGAGATTACAAATGTTAGCTAGACAACATTGATCTGTTCTAAGATAACAAGGTGTAGAGCTGGATGAAAACAGCAGGCAAAGCAGCATCAGAGGAGCAGGAAGGCTGACGTTTCAGGCCTAGACCCTTCTATAGAAAACTTTTCTGAAGAAGGGTCTAGGCCCGAAACGTCAGCTTTTGTGCTCCTGAGATGCTGCTTGGCCTCCTGTGTTCATCCAGCTCTACACCTCAGGTTCTCCAGCATGGGCAGTTCCTACTATGTCAGAAACATTGGTCTGTTCAACATGTTAGCAAAGGCACCAACCCATTTAAACCAAAAGATTACTGGAGTTGAAATTCCCCGAACATGAGTCAATTACAGCATTGTTATAGCGCAGATAGTGCCCATTTGGCCCATCGTGTCTGCAACCAGCTCTCCAAATCAGCATAACAAAGTGTGGGGCTGGATGAACACAGCAGGCCAAGCAGCATCTCAGGAGCACAAAAGCTGATGTTTCAGGCCTAGACCCTTCATCAGAAAAGGGGGATGGGGAGAGGATTCTGAAATAAATAGGGAGAGAGGGTGAGGCAGACCAAAGATGGATAGAGGAGAAGATAGGTGGAGAGGGGATCGGTCAGTCCGGGGAGGATTGACAGGTCAAGGAGGCAGGATGAGGTTTGTAGGTAGGAAATGGAGGTGCGGCTTGAGGTGGAAGGAGGGGACAGATGAGAGGAAGAACAGGCTGGGAAGGCGGGGACGGGTTGGGTTAGCTTTGGGAAGCAGTGGAGGGAGGGGACGAGCTGGGCTGGTTTTGGGATGCGGTGGTGGAAGGGGAGATTTTGAAGCTTGTGAAGTCCACATTGATACCATTGGGCTGCAGGGTTCCCAAGCGGAATATGAGTTACTGTTCCTGCAACCTTCAGGTGGCATCATTATGGCACTGCAGGAGGCCCAGGATGGATATGTCATCTAAGGAATGGGACGGGGAGTTAAAATGGTTCGCGACTGGGAGGTGCAGTTGTTTATTGTGAACTGAGTGGAGGTGTTCTGCAAAGCGGTCCCCAAGCCTCCGCTTGGTTTCCCCAATATAGAGGAAGCCACAACGCGGACAGTGGATGCAGTATACCACATTGGCAGATGTGCACGTGAACATCTGCTTAATATGGAAAGTCATCTTGGAACCTGGGATGGGGGTGAGGGAGGAGGTGTGGGGGCAAGTGTAGCACTTCCTGCGGTTGCAGGGGAAGGTGCCGGGTGTGGTGGGGTTGGAGGGGAGTGTGGAGCAGACAAGGGAGTCACGGAGAGAGTGGTCTCTCCGGAAGGCAGACAAGGGTGGGGATGGAAAAATGTCTTGGGTGGTGGGGTCGGATTGTAAATGGCGGAAGTGTCGGAGGATGATGCGTTGTATCCGGAGGTTGGTGGGGTGGTATGTGAGGATGAGGGGGATTCTCTTAAGGCGGTTATTGCGGGGCGGGGTGTGAGGGATGTGTGGCGAGAAATGCGGGAGACACGGTCAAGGGCGTTGTTGACTACTGCTGGGGGGGTGGTTTGGAGGAGTTGCTGTCCTTGAAGAACTTGGACATCTGGGATCTGCGGGAGTGGAACGCCTCATCCTGGGAGCAGATGCGGCGGAGGTGAAGGAATTGGGAATAGGGGATGGAATTTTTGCAGGAGGGTGGGTGGGAGGAGGTGTGCTTCCCAAAACCAGCCCAAACCGTCCCCGCCTCCCTAACCTGTTCTTCCACTCACCTATCCACTCCTCCCACCTCAAGCCGCACTTCCATTTCCCACCTACCAACCTCATCCCGCCTCCTTGACCTGTCCATCCTCCCCGGACTGACCTATCCCTTCCTCACATCCCCACCTATACTCTCCTCTCCACCTATCTTCTCCTCTATCCATCTTCGGTCCGCCTCCCTCTCTCTCCCTATTTATTCCAGAACCCTCACCCTATCCCCCTCTCTGATGAAGGGTCTAGGCCCGAAACGTCAGCTTTTGTGCTCCTGAGATGTTGTTTGGCCTGCTGTGTTCATCCAGCTCCACACTTTGTTACCTTGGATTCTCCAGCATCTGCAGTTCCCATTATCACTCTCCAAATCAGCATTTCATTTCGTTCCATTTTCCTACTTGCACACCATAGCCCTTTTCAAATACCTGTCTTACTCAGTTTTGATTCTCTCCATACTATCTCCATACTTAACCACTCACTGCACAAAACAATTTCCAACATAATTTTTGCTTCTCTCATCAATGTTGTTAAATCACCGCCGTCTTGCTTCTGATCACTTCAAAAGCGGTAGCAGCTTTTCTCTACTTAGTGTGTCCAACCTTTATGATTTTGAATTCCTTCATCAGATCCTCTCCCAGCTTTCTCCTCTTGAAGGAAGAGTCCTAATTTCTCCAATCCATCTTCATAACAGGGCTTCCCAATCTCTGGAATAATTCTCTTGAATCGTTTCTGCATTCCTCCAATGCCTTCACATCCTTCCTGAAGTATGGCACTCCGAGCAGCCAACAATGAAACAGCCTCTGAGTAAAGCAGCAAACCCTCCACATGCGCCCCCCCCCCCCCCCCAACATACCCCCTGTTTCTTGATGATCCTAAGATTACATTAATCAGAACTATGGAATACTAAAATTTGTATGGTGCATCATTTTCCACTTTGGCTTTTTTAATGCAGTTAATGACAAGCTTATCGGAATAATAATCAGGGCATGCAAACAAACTATTCTCATTGGCTAAGACGTGCTATTACTGTAACATTCGAAATGCCTATACAAACATCACATGTTGTGATCCACACCAAGATTAGAGTGATTTATTGAAGTTTTCCCTTCAAAGTTCATGACAGAATAAAGGTTTCCCCTAAACAGAGCTTTGCCATTCTCTTTCTGAACCTTCTAGAAATGTATGGCGGGCTCTTTGTTCAACACCTCTTTGGTTACTGATACATATTTCAGGCGCCCATTAAGTTAACCAGAAACTTAAAAACCAGAAACATGGATGGCATTATCATCTCTGAATTCCCTGTCATCAAAATCCTGCTGGCTATCATTGGCCAGATTCTGTCAAAATACAAGCTGTAAAAATACTTTGGGTACTCACCTCTTGACTGTTGAAAATCTGTCCACAATCTACAAGTCATAAGAGTGATAGAATACTTCCCACATGCCTCAATGGGTGTAGCTCCAACAACATGCAAGAAAGTTGACACCATTCAGGAACCTTGTGTCTCAGAGGCAGAAGGTGACCCATTGAGCTATGCCTAATACTCTGATTAAAAATTAAATGAGAAGTAATGTTGCTTCATACCAAGCCCCATTATGATGTTCTGAGGAAAATAGGGAGGATACGAAAAGCAGGTGAAAACTAACATGGCTGCCATAGCTGTCCACTCATTGCAGATTAGAAGTCAGGTGACCTTGTGAATGATACAGGATCATTAGAGGAGTTGTCAGGGTAGATGTGGAAAAATTGTTTCCTCTTGTGGAAGAATCTAGGACCAGTGGGCATTATCTTAAAATAAGGGGTGACACACTTAAGATAAAATGAGGAGCATTTTTAATCAGTAAGGGAATTAAGGGTTACAAGGAAAAGGTAAGGAATTAGAATTAAGAATGATCAGATCAGCCGTTATCTCACTGAATGGAGAGTAGACTTACAGTCATGGAATCATAGAGATGTGTAACATGGACCCTTTGTTCCAACTCACCCATGCCTACCAGATATCCTAAATAAATCTAATCCCATTTGCCAGCATTTGGCCCATATCCCTCTAAACCCTTCCTATTCATAAACCCGTACAGATGCCTTTTAAATGTTGTACTTATACCAGCCTCCACCACTTCCTCTAGCAGTTCATTCCACACAAAACCACGCTCCACATGAAAAAGTTCCCCATTAGGCCCATTACAGATCTTTCCCCTCTCATATTAAACCAATGCCCTCTTGTTTTGGACTCCCTTGCCCTGGGGAAAAGACCTTGACCATCCATGCCCCTCGAGATTTTACAAACCTCCATTAGGTAACCACTCAGCCTCCGGCATTCCAGAGAAAATAGTCCCAGCCTATTCAACCTTTCCCTGTGGCTCAAACTGGCCAACTCTGGCAATATCCTTGTAAATCTTTTCTGAACCCTTTCAAGCTGAACAACATCTTTCTGAAAGTAGGGAGACCAGAGTCATGGGCTGAATGGCCTCTTTCTACTTCTGTGTCTTACAGTCTTAAGCCAGCTACCAGGCAAGATGGCCACTCACCCTAGTTCAAAGCAGTTATTATTTTTTCTGAAAGAAAAACTGCAGACAGTGCTAAGGGAATGCTTCAGGAATAATTTCTGTAGCAGATTTTTGTATTGAATATACATATGGGCATATGCGGATGTGGGAGGAATGTTCAGTTTTACCTAAGTGAAAACTGAAAGGACTGCAGAAACAAAAAACAGAAATTGCTGGGAAAGCTCAGCAGGTCTAGTAGCATCTACAGAGAGAAATCAGAGTTGCCGTTTTGGGTCAAGTAACCTTTCCTCAGAACTCTGTCTCCCCTTTCCAAAGTTAAGCCGTCAGAGTTCTCATGTTTTACCTTTAAAGACAGCTTGCAAATATTTCTATTCTACCAGCATCTTGTAAACCTTTGAAAAGGGAAGAGAAAAACAACATGTCAATGATCAAAGCCCCAGCAAAGCCCCAACAGAAGGTAAGCTCATACTGGGAAAGAAGACTTTCAGAGAATTAGCAGAATTGCTCTGCGGTGAGACTGAAAGTACAGGACAGGACATAGCAGTTTCTTTGGAGTCTGTCTTTGTCGTTGTGATAAACAATTTATTTTAACTGAGCAATCGTGCTGTAAAACCAGCACAGTGTAGAATGGCATCTCTCCTTAAAATCAATCTGAATCACCAAGCTTTTGGAGGCCCTCCTAATATCTCACCAAGATCCATTGGCTCAGAACCTATTTTTGCCTGTTGATACTGCTACTGTCTACATTAAGGATGCTATACAAATATAAATGGTTGTTGGTCTTAGGAAATGGAGTCATGTTATATAAAATGTAAGTCATTCTACTTGGAAGAAACAAGACAAACCACTTAAATAGTATGAAATTTCCACTCAGTTGCATTTTTAACTGAAATCATTGTGAGCCATAGAAAGGATTGTAGGATTTTGACTGCATCAGTGCAAGTCTGGCTTTCCTGATCTTTTCTGCTTGTTTTAAAACATGATGCTAGGTATCCAGCCCCATGTACAAACCCGAATGTGCCCTTCATTTGAACTAAATATTCCCGAGAGTTTCCTCTAATTCAGCTTGTTTTCCACTGTTTTAGACTCCTAAAACGAGTTGGTTGATTTGATGCAGGTATAATTTCAGGGATAATGGGAACTGCAGATGCTGGAGAATCCAAGATTATAAAGTCTGAAGCTGGATGAACACAGCAGGCCAAGCAGCATCTCAGGAGCACAAAAGCTGATGTTTCGGGCCTAGACCCTTCATCAGAGATGATTTCAGGATTGTTTTACAAGCTATTACATTTCATTCTTTGCATACTCAAAATTTGACTGCAACAAACTAAACATAACCAGTAAACAGTTCATTTTTTAAAAATACTTTAAAATTAGGTTATTCATAGGTGGAAGACTTTTACTGTTTAAATATACCAATTCCTCTCATTCCATTGATGTGGTGATAAATTCCTTGTGTTGTAGGATTCAAACTGTAACAAGTTGCTATATTTAAACATACCAAGGAATAATTTTAAAGCAACATTAAAAGGTAAAAATTTCACTTTATAATGCTGTCCAATTGCCCTGGTCTATGACACATTTCTTTAATTGCAAAGTGAATCTCATTGAAACAGGAGAGAAAAGAGCACTGAGCGAAGTGGGTGCAAATTATTCCCTACTGCCACCATATTAGCGATTGCTCCCAAGGCAGGAACAGTCACCTCCTTCTGTGCTTTTTCACACTCCCCGTGGGACCACAAGTCAGGTTGCGTCATTAAAAGTATTGCACAGTTCCTTGCATGGATTTATGAATCAATGCAACACATGGTATTGAGCATGACATCCATCTGTGAATCACAGAACCATCAAACTCCCTAGCCTGTACTCCCTCCTCTGTGGTAAAAATGCAGATCTAATCAGGGCTGAAGGAAACAGTGCTACAGTGGGCTTGAGTGGTGTGGTGTGATAGTCAAGAACAAACAGAATACAGCACAGGAGGAGGCCCTTTGGCCCTCCAAACCTTTGCTGACACATCTTGTCCTTCCATACAACTCCCTTCACTTACAAGATCCATATCCCTCTATTCCCTTCCTACTCATGTATTCATCCAGGTGCTTCTGGAATGCTGCTAATGTGTCTGCTTCCATCATCTCCCCTGGCAGTGTGTTCCAGGCACTCATCATCCTATGTGTGAAAAACTTGCCTTGCACATCTCTTTGAACTTACCCCCTTGCACCTTGAACCTGTATCCCCGAATAACTGACCCCTCCATTCTGGAATAAAACCTCATACTTTCCACTCTATCCATGCCATTCACAATCCTATAAACTTCTGTCAGGTCTCCCCCTCAACCGCCTATGTTCCAGTGAAAACAAATCCAGTCTATCCAACCTTTCTTCATAACCTAAAATCCCTCACACCAGGCAATGTCCTGGTAAACTTTTTCTGTAGCTTCTCCAAAGCATTCATGTCCTTCTGGCAGTGTGGTGACCAGTCCTCCAAGATTCTGCTCTCCAATGTCAGCAGGGGTCTGGGTGAAAACATACTGGGGCAGCATGGTGGCTCAGTGGTTAACACTGCTGCCTCACAGAGCTAGGAACCCAGGTTCAGTTCCATCCTCAGGCAACTGTCTGTGTGGAGTCTGCACATTCTTCCCATGCCTATGTGTGTTTCCCCTGGGTACTCCAGTTTCCTCCCACAGTCCAAAGATGTGCAGTCAGGTGGACTGGCCGTGCTAAATTGCCCATAGTATCTAGGGATGTGCAGGTGAGGTGGATAAGCCATGGGAAATGCAGGGTTACAGTGGCTGGGTGGGATGTTCTTTGGAGGCTCAGTGTGGACTCAATGGGCCAAATGGCCAGCTTCCACCCTGTAGGGATTCTACAATATGTATGTAGATAACCATAAAGACATCAAGGACACAATGGATCAGGATCTTTTGTATTGTATCATAGTCAAATAGCCCAGTAATCCTTACTGACAAGAATAAGCTACTGTAGATATTCATAAATTGTACAGGATCAATGTCTTTAGAAGAGGCATCAAGAAAACTGCAGAACAAGCTGATTGCAAAGCTTCGGTATCCCCTAATGGCATATAGAAGCATACAACATCACTTGGGATGTTGCTAAGGTCTCTATAAAAAGTAATACAACTGGGAAACACAGCCCATGTAAAGTATGCATGCAATCTATTCCTGAACAAAAAGCAGATTCTACTCCGATAGAGAAATTATCTACATCCAGCAGATGTGTTTCATGTGCTTGCTAATAACCTCTATGTATCATCCTGCTCAGGAAGAACTTGCAGTAAAAAATGAAAATGAGCAAAATTCCTGGTGCATCTCACTGTTCTGCATACTAACTGCTTGTTGTCAACATGCTGTTTGTGTAATTACAGTACTTAAAATTGCAAAGGTATCGCTCTGGTCTTGAAGAGTGATTACAGTTCAAAATAATCACCCACCTGGCTAAGGTCTGATTTATTACCAGCTCAATAATAGTCCTACTTAATGCAGGAGATCACCAGGATTAAGTAATTGCTTTAAACAACAAGCTTATTATCTCCAAGATAAACAATGATAAAAGGTTTAGATGGTGGACAAAGCGGATTCACACTTCAATGGCTAGTAAAAGCCACAAACCCTCTAAATGGAGTAATTCCCATGCAGGATTATTTCAGGTCAGTTCTTGAAGGAACTCTTCAAGTATAGGGTTGGAATCTACCTTTAGTAGATAATATCCTGTCCTTTGGATGGGATTTTACAAAAACTCCCCATTCATCCTCTGAGCGAAGAGTAGGACACTCAGCGTTCCCTCTAAATCACAGCCACTCTAGCTTGTACCCACTGTCCAAGCAGATAATGGTTAATTTTCATCTCAACTCCATTTCCAACTAGGTCTGTGTATTTTATTTGTAATTAATATTTGTAACTTAAATCCGATTGGCTCCAGCATCTTCATGCTTTATGGGAGGGGAGTTCCACACTGCAGTCTGCTTTCATTGTGTGATAGGAGTCCCAGCAGCACCAAGAGCTCAGCGCCATCCAAGACAAAGAAGCTACTTTGACTGGCACCCATCCACTCTCTATTCTTTCACAATACACAATGACACCAGTGTATACCATCCACAAGATGCACTGCAACAACTCATCACGGCTCCCTTAACTGCACATTCCAAACCCTTGACCTCTACCACCTAGAATGACAAGGACAGCAGATGCAAGGGGAAGCCACCATCTGCAAGATAGTTCCTCTCCGAGCCACACATCATCTGAATTCAAACTATGTTATTGTGGCTGGCACAAAATCCTGGAACTCCCATCCTAATAGTACTTCGGTGCACCAAAAAACCCAGAACTCCGCTTCAGAATGCAGCCAGTGTTACCTCTAAGTTGTAGGACCTTGCAGCAGTTTTGGAAATTGTTACCATGGTTGGACCTTGGATATCCACACACCGAAACAGAAATGAGAGTGAGTATAGACAGCAGTATGCCTAGAAGGCAGCTCACCACCATCTTGTCCAGAACAAGCTGTGATGGGAAACACACGCAGGCGTAGCCTACGATCTCCACATCCTACTGGGGAGCTTTTTAAAATTTCCAATTCCTCGATTCTAAGGAGTGTAGAAAAGTTTTCATAGATCATAGAATCCCTACAGTGTGAAAACAGGCCATTCAGCCCAACAAGGCCACATCACCCCACTGAACAGCATCCCACCCAGACCCATTCCCCATGTCCAACCCACCTAACCTAAACATCCCTGGGCACTATGGGCAATTTAGCGTGGACAATCCATGTAACCTGCACATCTTTGGACTGTGGGAGGAAACTGGGGCGCCCAGAGAAAACCCACGCAGGCACGGGGAGAATGTGCAAACTCCACACGGACAGTCACCTGAGGCTGGAATCAAACCCTGGTCCTTGGCGCTGTGAGGCAGCAGTGCTAACCACTGAGCCACCTTGGTACTCTGGTTAATACGTATATCCAATCATAACCAATGATATAAACCAAACAAATAGCAAGTACATGATCAGCTTGTTATCACATTACTGTTTGTGGAGTCCTGTTGTATTTCCTATACTACAGTAATGACCACGCTGTACCTCAGAGGTACTACTGTTGGTGTAAAATTCTTTGGGATAACCTAAGATCAAGAAGAGCACTATAAATTGCAAGGCTTTCTTCCCGTAACTCCTGGTATATGGGAATGTCAGTCAATGGAACAATATTGATATGAATAACTGGAAAGGATGCAATGTTTTAAAACTGGCAATTACAATCTTTTCTAAAATTGTGAAAATTGCAAGTACCTGTTTGGTTAGCAGGAAGTGATCTTTGATACTATTTTAGAACATAGAACAGTACAGCACGGTACAGGCCCTTCGGCCCACGATGTGCCAACCTATTACTCTATTCTATGATCGAACTACCCTGCATACCCTACATTTTGATCACTGATCTTTGTAGCACAGATGTTTAGACATCAACAGTGTTCCACTGTGTTTTGCTGTGGATTTCATTGTTTCAGGCAGTTCATGATAACCATCTGTATGTATGAAATGGCAGACATAGCCAAGCTGTTTGGTTCTCCTGTCACCACCATGCTCTACTAGCAACACAGATGGCATGAATTCCTAGTCATCCCATGGAACCAGAAAATCATGGAATCGTACAGGCCATTTGGCCCATTGTGTCCATGCCATTTCTTTCAGACAGGGATCCAATGAGCTCCACTTTCTTGCCCCGTTCTTTCACAACATCTGTAAAAATCTCCTTTTCAAGTATTTACTCAATTGTCTTTTGAAAGTTATGATTGAAATGAGTTCCTCCACCTTTTCAGCAGGCAGGTTCCTGACCACAACAAGTTGCTGTGAGAAACAAAAGAATGAACCCTTCTCCTTTCCTCACTGTTGAGTCCATTCGTTCTGTTCTGTGAGGGAGTGATCCACGTGGAGCAGCTAGCAGCAGATTCTCCAGGAGGCTCTCTGAGACTCTAAAGGCTGCGATCTCTCAGGGTTCTTGTGGGGTTGCTGCTGGCTGGAAGCAGGCTGCTAGAGAATGCACAGCACATCAGTCCATCGTTGACACAAGGCATTGCCGGTGATCTTGACCTAGGTCCAAGCTCAGTACTGTCAATGTCATTAAGCATTAAGACTGTTCGCAAGTTAAAGGCGCAGAACAAGCAGAGGAGTGGGCTGCTCCTCTTGATCTCTTTAACTGTAAAAGGTATAATTACTGCCAAGAGCCACTTATAATTTTTTTACAAGGCAGAAGAAAAATATTCTTCCAGTCATCCGCAGGCACACAGGGGGCCAGCTGAGGTCTTGAAGCATTTATTGAAGACCATACCCAGATAAAGAAAGAATCCAGTAGATAGATCAAAGGGGAAATCAATCAAAGGGGTCAAGGAACCTTTTTTTTGTGTGTAAGAAGTTGCCTTCAGTGCACTAACTGACCTGCTACTGATCATGTCTCCTGGCAGAAATACAGAGCCCGACAAATTATTCGGATGCATTATTTCAGCAAACTGCTTGTGGAGCATGAAGGCACACAGAGTACAATATTCAGAGCTAAATTTTAACAATATAACTCCCCTCTATTGCACAATAGGAAAAAGCACAAATGGTCAGAATGAAGTAAAATGAACTCTGCAATGAAAGAAAATCACAAATGTTTAGGCCTTGATTCAAAAGGTATTTCTTTTGAACTGATACTGACTGCTTCGGATTTCCTTTCTGTATGAGCATTATCTTAGCTCTATACTAAACTGATTTCTCAAATTTTTCCTGCCATTGTAAATTCTTTTTGCCCAGCCACTCTATCAGCAGGTGTATACATTGCGCACGACTGTTAGAAATGTCCTCCCAGATATACCTCCAGGATTACGAGATGCAAAGATACCCTTTCTCATTTATTTACCCAAACTTGTGCTCCGCTGAATCAGTCCAGGTGGGACAGCAAATACTCTGTCTCAAGGGGATGCAGCCGTTTATGTTCTAATCTAAATGTCACTCGCCACTTTTCAATTCTCTTTCAGGAGATTTTCATGTCCTCGGCCTGCAAACACAGCTCCCTTCACAACCCTTGGTAGTGTTGTACCAAAGCCGAGACTAATAATCTCAATAGATATCAGGTCAATGCTGCCCAAAATAGTTTGAGAAGTTAAATGTGCTTCCAAACATGAGAAAGAAATTTTAAAAAAGCTATCAGTAGAACTGGCTCCAAAGACGCAAGATTCTTGTGAACAATGCACATGGTTCACCACTGTCCTTTCCTAAATTGGCCCATGGCGGTACCAGGTCAGTATTAAAATGCTTAATAGCGACAACAACAAAAACAGAAGTTGCTGGAAAAGCTTAGCAGGTCTGGCAGCATCTGTGAAGAAATAAAATCAGAGTTAACGTTTCAGTCCGGTGACCCTCTGAGGAACGGTCACCGGACTTGAAACTTTAACTTTGACTTTTTCTTCACAGATGCTGCCAGATCGGCTGAGATTCTCCAGCAACTTCTGTTTTTGTCGCTGATTTACAGCATCTGCAGTTCTTTCAGTTTCTATGTTGCTCTATATTTAAATGGACTGTCAAGTAGTTTAACAAGCCTTTCCTTGTGTCAAACCTCACTGGCAACAGCATCTCTAGAAGATCTGCTTCTCAGAACATGTTGTGTATTGTCAGTGACACCTGCATCCTGAGAATTTGTGGAGAAATATACATACATATATTATTTAGTCTTATACCAAAGCAATTTCTGCATCAATTAAATACCGTCAATATGTGGCGAGACTGAATACATATTGTCCCACACTAAATTTGAGGGTGTATGGAACAACATCTAAAAGAAAATTTCAACATAATTTTGGCCGCACACAGATTAACGTGCAAAGAGAAAACTTAAAAAATCATAGGCTGCTGCCTCTTAATAGTCACTTTCCAGCAGTTTTACAACTAGCAGGTTGCTTACTGCCCTGTTTTATTGATTGTACACTGGCTCTTTAACGCCACTTTAGCTACCTCACCAACCGAAAAGGAAGATGGCATAAGGGGAGGGTTAAAGGTTAATGAAGGTCTCTGCCAGTCAAATGGCATGACGGATAAGTTACTATGGACAAAAATGAGCAGACAGGAGCACTTAAACATATGTGGTGTGTAGATCTAGAACAGAAGGTCATAATTTCACAGTAAGGAGTTTGTCATTTATAACACAGACAAGGAGAAATTTCTTCACCTAAGTGCTGTTCGGTATTTTTAAGACAAAGTTCGACAGAATTTTGGGTATTAAGTAATTTATAGGATAAAGGGATATAAGGGATTTGGGGTTTAAGAGAGAAGGTGGAATTGAGGTAGATTATTAGTCATGATCTTGCTGAATAGCAGACTAGGCTCCAAGGGTGAAATGACCTACTACAGCTTCTATTATTATGTTCTTATATTGAATGGGAAAATCAGTCTGATTGATATTCCAGAGAACTTCTTATCCTAATGAGAACTTTTTTCCTCATCAAAAGATAGACTTTGCTCACTGCTTGACATCTATTTGCAACGACTACAAAAGCCTTATTTTAACAAGTGTTCGCTCAGGCTAATTGGCAGTTCAACCTTTGAAAAAGTCCCTAGTTCACAAACTTCCTTCCCATTTATTCCTGTGTTCTATCAATCAACAGTTGGAAGCATAGTTCACCCAAAACATCCAAGAATGTATGCGATGTGCTTACCTGCAGCAGCCTATTCAAACCTAGCCCCATAAGCCTTCAGCTGTTGCTCTCCTGTCTATTATACCAGTTGTTATAAACTGTGAATACACTGACCTGCCTCTGCTCATCTTGGCTTCTGAATACTGAGGACAACTCACTCCCCAGTCCACCTGCTCCACTGAGCAGGAGCAAAGCACTGCTCCAAAATATTTTAGCTTTTACTGAGGTATTACAAAACAAGGTATTCATAAACAGCACAGAACCCTTTTCATGAGATGATTGTACAAAGTTCCACT
Source organism: Stegostoma tigrinum (assembly GCF_030684315.1). Classification (NCBI taxonomy): domain Eukaryota; kingdom Metazoa; phylum Chordata; class Chondrichthyes; order Orectolobiformes; family Stegostomatidae; genus Stegostoma; species Stegostoma tigrinum. Next base: position 88,543,641 of record NC_081360.1, read on the forward strand.
TGGAAAGCAAGTCTAAGCAAACACAACTTCGCCCTCTTAAAAATTTCTGACCCCACTGTACTACATTTAGGGATCCTGCTTTTCCAAGTTGGAGTCGTGTTGAAAGAGAGCACAGGTTGGTGATATGGGTGGCACCATCGTGGCTACAACTCATTGACCATCATTCCCCTCAAGCAACACTAAACAATAGCAGCGCTGAAGCACTGTATGTATAGAATGGTTAGAGCAAAACAGGAAGCCATTCAGCCCACTGCAGCCATGCCAGCTCATTACAAAAAGAATTAATCTAGTCACCCAGCCCAGCCTCTTTGCCATAGCTCTGTAATTCTCCTTCTTCAGTTAACAATCCGATTCTCTTTCAAAAGCTACGCATTGAATCTGCCTCCACCACACTCTCAGGTAAGCACAATCCAGATCCTACCCATTCACTGTGTAAAAAATAGTCCCTTGTGGCTTTTTGTTTTGCAAATCACCTAAAAGCAGCATCCTCTGGTTCTGGATTCTCCTGCAATGGAGACTGTTTCTCCCTAATTATCCTGTCCAGACTGATCATGATTTGTAACATCCCAATCGCACACCCCCTCAACCTTCTCTTTTCTGTGGAATCTGAAGCAGAGCCAGTGAAATGAATAATCGCATTTACTTCTTATTTCATTTTGAATAATGTTATCCTGCCAGTCCACAATCTGTAACAGTTAAAATTCTGAGAGGATGGTTCAAGGTAGGTAGGAGCAGGTAGTTTCCAGTGGCTTCTAGATCAAGAAGAAGGGGTCACAGACTCAAGGTTAATTGTAAAGACACTTAGAAGGGAGGACAGATGAGAATTCTTTACCAGAGATTTATGAGGCTGTGGAATTCACTTCCAAAGGTTGGTGGTTAAGGCAAAAAGTATGTAAATATTTCAAGTTTAGATTGGACAACTGGATGAAGGAAATGAACGGATATGAAAGGAGGATGACTAAATGTGGTACGAGCTATTTGCTTGCATGGAGACTTAATGCCAGCATAGACTTGTTTGAGCTGAGCAGTTTGTTTTTGTGCAGCTACCTCAATACAGTTCTTTGAGATAACAAACTCAAACAAGCATAGAAAATGCTGAAGAAACTCGACAGGTCCGGCAGCATCAATGGAGACAAATACAGCTAACATTTCCAGTTTGGTATGGCTTTTCTTCATGATTTATTTGAGTTTTTTTTTACAATGGATTATGTACTGTGCTTGACACCTCTAGGAGCTGGGGTTGCATTAAGTTAGAGTTCCATTTCATTTGGTCCAAGAGCCACCTGAAAGGATCCCTTTTCAACAAAACAAGGCATCAGTCCTGCTCCCAATGGGTTGGAAGAAAGAGCACAACACTGCACTAACAGTGCAGCAGCACCTTTGGCTCTCTCTAGGCCACAGGGTGCAAGTGTGTCAAACCAGAGATGTGTTTTCCAAGTTGGAACTAAAGGGCACTGCTGAATCCGAGGACAGAGAATCATACTGTAACTAAGCTGTACCTGTCCTGTTCCATGCTAATGTGAGGTTCCAGTAACAGAAAATTGTATGATATCCCTCACCTTGGTCAACACAAAAAAGAAAAGATATGAAAACAGATTGGAAAGAGTTGATCACTTTCTTTTCTAACATAATGCTTTGAACTATGTTTTAAGATTCAATGGTCTTAAAAGATTTTCCTCAAGTTCCTGTTTTGCCATCTCCCCCAGTTGACTAAATCAAACTCAAGCAACACAACCCTCAGTCCCATTTGCCCAAGACCTCTTGACACAACTGATTTCTCATGAGATAACTGAAGCAACACAAGCATTATCTATCAGCAGCATGCATATTTCATCCTCCAAATTAATGGGCCTGCTTCAGTTTCTGTCACGTCGCAGGGCTGCATAGCAAAGGAAAAGATATTGTGAAGAATCACGGTGCCTGCGAGCTAACTATGGATGGGTGACAGTTACCACAGACATTAAGCATGCTAACAAATCTTCTGCCAGGTCTCCTGCCATCAGCCCTGAATCTGACAGAAAAAAAACCTCTCCTTTGAACCCATTCATCATCACTAAACTCAACCAACTTGCTTTATGAATAATGCAGTCAATCTTCCATTTCTGAGCTAGCAAAAGAAAATAACTGGATTGTTGCTTTGGCAAGCACAATCAGCTGGGTTTAAAAGCAGCTTCAAAAAGGCTGGCTCACTTCTTGGAGCTGCTTTATTACAGAACAGGAGTTTTCCTTTTTGTTCTGAGGTTGAGTTTCAAGGCGACAGAGAGATAGCACATTTAATTGCACTGGCACTGAAACAGCTACATTCAAATAGTGCCTGACATGGCTTCAGGATGTCCCAATGAACCATTTTGAATTGTTGTCATGTAGGAAATTCAACAAGCAAATTAATACTCAGCAAGATCTCACAAACCTCAATGCAGTAATGACCAGTTATTTGGTTCGGCTAGTGCGCTGCTTGAGAAATAACTATTGGTTAGGATAATGTGGAGAAACTCCCCCAACTTACGTTCAACCCTGGGGACAGGAAAAGCCTGGTCATGTGATTGATAGCACACCTCGAGTGTGTATCACTCACTGTTTGCTGATGACATTGAAGCAGGTGGAGTGGGAGTTGTGAGGCGGATACAAAGAGGCTTCAAGGGGATTTGGACAGATTCAGTGAGTGAACAACAGCACGACAGATGGAATATGATGTGGAAAACAAGAAGGTATCTGTTTTGGGAGTAAAACAGAAATGCAGAGTGTTTCTTAAACAGTAAGAGGTCCAAGTTTTGATCTGCAAAGCGCCCTGCATGTTCTGGTTCATACATTTCTGAAAGCTAACACATACATACTGCAAGTAATTAGGAAGGCAAATTGTATTTTGGCCTTTAACACAAGAGGGTTTGCTGTAATTGTATACAACTTTGGAGACTTCACCCAGAGTATTCTCTATAGTTTTAGTCTCTTTACCTGAGGAAGAATACAATTTCTTTAAGCAATGCATTTCTAGCTTGGGGAGGTTGTCCTACACGGATTCATTGAAGAGAGTGGGTTTGTATTCTCATGGGTTTTGAAGAATGAAAGGTGACCTCACTGAAACTTGCAAAACACTTAAAGGAGCAGAAAGGGTAGATGCAGAAAGAGTTGGTTAGAGGTGTGCAAAGAGAGGGGATAGAGTCTCAGAATAAGAGCAGACCACTCAGGACTGACATGAGGAGAATTGCTTTTACACAGAGTGTGGACAGCTTTTGAAATTCTGAGGATCATTGATTTGATGCAAAACAGATTTCAGATTGACAGATTTCTAGAGATTAAAGATAGTAAAGAATGTGACTATGTATCTGTGGTGATTGTAAGGAGGTCTGCTGGGTGGATCTCAGAGTTTCATGATTGGGGCTGTTAATCTGATCCAATCTGGTAGCCCTAGCTGACAGATAAGAACAGGAGTGACAGAGGTTCTGGTCACTCTGAGAATTGGCTCTGATAGAACTGGATCAGTGACAAAAAGTATCCATGTGTAAATAAAGGGTGACTTGGTGATGGGAGATCAGCTTCTGTGGAGTTATTTCAGTATCAGTCTTGTCTCGGTAGACAGTCCTGTCATCTTTCAGCAGCAAGTTATAATTTCAAGACTCATTCCAGAGATCTGAGCAAAGAACTCCAAAGAAGAGCTGCATGAAGTAATGATGATCACAGAAACATAGATCATAGGAACAGGAGTGGCTGGCCAGACATCCCAGAAATGAAAGAAGAAAAATTGAGAGCAATGGGGATAGTGGAAAAATGGCACCAAAATGGCAGCTCAGTCATGATCTAGTTGAATGGTAGAGTCAATTGGAAAGGCTGAACAGTCCACTAGTTAGGGAGTAAATAGTTAGTTTTACTTTTATCCTCACTATTTGCCCTAAGAATCTGTAATTACTTGTGAATACACCAGAGGGAGCCTAATTATGGAGGCAGAGATAATGGGAACTGCAAATGCTGGAGAAACCAAGATAACAAAGTGTGGGGCTGGATGAACACAGCAGGCCAAGCAGCATCTTAGGAGCACAAAAGCTGACGTTTCGGGCCTAGACCCTTCATCAGAAAAGCTTTTCTGATGAAGGGTCTAGGCCCGAAACGTCAGCTTTTGTGCTCCTAAGATGCTGCTTGGCCTGCTGTGTTCATCCAGCCCCACACTTTGTTACCAATTATGGAGGCAATTCTGTTTTCATTGTGTAAACTCCTAGCTTGATGATGTTGTATCAATTGGTGAGAAACCAGGTGAAGCACAGACATATTAACCCTCAAGAGGAATCGTTTCTTTTCAATGTTATTCAGACACAAAATCTCTTCTTCAGCAGCCAGTAGGGTAAGTGGGGGCCCTGGTTCTAGCTGTTTATGCTACATTGTCACTGTTAAGCGTCACGATTCCCAGGCTTTGCAAAGAGCAGAAATGTCACAGACTAGGTTGGCTGTCGTGCCCAATTTAGTTCAGATGTTTTCTAATCAACCTGTTCAGAGATGTTATTACACATTTCTGGAGCAGATGGGACTTGAACCCAGGTCTCCTGGCTCAGAGGTAGGGACACTACCACCATTCTCATCTTCAATAATCTACCTGTTGGAGCTGCATCTGTCCATGTCAAGGTCAGTGGGAGGAACCTCCACACAGTCCTTGTGGAAACAAGTGCCTGAGTTCTCACCATTGTGTAATATTATTAAAACATAATCATTTCCAGGATATGGGCATCACTAGGTAAGTTAGAATTTATTGGTCATCCCTAATTGCTCAGAGGATGTCGCAACATCAGCCATATTGCTGTGGGTTTGAGCTCAAGTGTAGGCCAAATCCGGTGAGGGTGGCAGGTTTCTTTCCCTTAAGGACATTAGTGAACCAGATGAGATTTTCCCCTGATGATCAATAAAGGTTTCATGGTCGTCAGCAGATTCTTAATTCCAGATCTTTGTTGAATTCAATTTCCACCACTTGCCCTGGCAGGATTCAAAACTAGGTCCTCAGAACATTACCTGGGTCTTTCAGGAATAACCAATTAGCAATTATAATGCCAAGCCATTGCCTCCCCATAAAAGGTGAAGATTTTTGGTATGGTATGGTATGGTTCACTCGGTGACAGGTGGGATTTGAACCTAGACTACCTTGCCCAAGGGCAATGGCAGTGCCACCATGCTACAACAGTCCCCTCATTTTAGCTCATTGATTCAGAAATGCCATCCCCTTTCCCACTCTGTAGCCTCCTAACTAGTACTCAAGAGATTTTCACCTCTTCCACTTCTTCAGGTCTGGTGTAGTTTTGCATGTGGAAGACCTGGCTTTGGTCAGGACATTGGACTGATGTCATGAATTTGCCCCAATTAAACGTCGTGACAGTGTGTTCATTTCTAATTTCTTGCTGGAAAGTTGAGACTTGTATAGGGCTATATGTATGCTAAGACTTGGGCCTCATGTAGCTTGCCTCGAGCAAGTGAGGTCCTTTGACAGCATACCCACTATGCAACCATCGTGACTTGAGCAGTTGCAGGTGATTTAGAGCCAGTTATCGTTGAAGTTCATTAAGTTCCAGCACAGATGGAAACCATCTAACTGACCATGCCTGTGAAAGAACAGTTGTGCTTAGATCATATCACACTGCTTGAAACTCATTGGGAAGATAAACCAGTTTTTCTCCTATCTGTGGTTGAGTATTATTGTATTTACTCACTTTACTGGTGGGAAGACAGTGGAAGAAATGAAACAATTTTCAAAACATCTTTAATCAGTTAAATAAGAGCAAAATACTACCAACCAAGGAAAGCCTCCAGTGCAGAAGCAGGCCATTTGGCCCATCAAGTCCATACCAACCCTCTGAAGAGCATCCCCCAATAACCCACCCCCAACAACCCTGCAAATCCCTAGTCACCATGGGCGATATAATATGACCAATCCAACTAACTTGTACATTCCTAGTCACTATGGGCAATTTAGTATGGCCAATCTACCTAATCTGCACATTTTTGGACTGTGGACACTGCATCAAATGGAAACCCAGAGGGACAATCTGCACACAGTTGCCCAAGGGTGGAATGGAACCCAGATTCCTGGCACTCTGAGGTAGCAGTGCTAACGACTGTGTCATTATGCCATCCCTGCAGGCTGAAATGAAACAGAGAAGAGCTGAAGACATGCAGCAGGTCTGTTAAAGGGTGAAAACAGTGCAATAATACCGGACTGTGAGTGACAAGGGCTATGACAAGATTTTAAAAAATGTTAATGCTTTAAGTCAAATATCACTCTTCTCAGTTCAGAACAAGAGACATATCAAACTCAAAACTTCAGCTCTGTTTCTCTCTCCACTGATGCTGCCAGATCTGCTGAAACCCTCTGGCACTTTTACTTGATGTTTCATCAGTTCACTTTTTCCGATGATCCTGCTCTGTTCTGCAAATGTCACATGTTTACTTGCCCACATGGCTCAACTCCTCCGACCACCTCTGTGACTGATGTCTCCAGCACCCCATCGCTCAGCCAGGAACCCACTCTCTGGCCTGTGGCAATCTTATGCAATCCAGCTGTTCTTTCAAAAGGACAGGCTGCCTTTAAGAACAAATGGCTGGCTGAACCACATGCTGCATGAACCACAGGGTGGCATGGTGGCTCAGTGATTAGCACTGCTGCCTCACAGTGCCAGGGATCCAGAATTGATTCCAGCCCTGGGCAACTGCCTGTGTGGTGTTTGCACGTTAGTCTCGTATCTGCGTGGGTTTCCTCTGGGTGCTCCAGTTTACTCCCACAGTCCATAGAGGTGCAGGCTAGGTGGATTGGCCATGCTAAATTGCCCACACTGTCCAGGGCTGTGCAGGTTAGGGTAGATTAGTCATGGGGAATATAGGGTGACAGGGATAAAAGATCTCGGTTTGATTCTCTTCACAGATTCTAAGTGAACTCAATGGGCTGAATGGTCTGCTTCTACTCTGTAGGGATTCTATGCTCACAGCAGAATGCTGTTTGGCCTCAACTCAGCATGGAGATAGCCAGTAGCAAACTCAACAATTCCGCTGATGGAACAGCAATCCAAATTTACATGGGGCACAGGTGTAATCAGATTAGCATGTCCCAAACACGGGTGAAACAATTCTTAACCCAAAATCTTTGCACCGTGAGAACACATCCATCTGACCGATCCTTGGTTCATTTCACTGTTCTTCACAGAATTGGCATTTCTTTTCTTTCAAAAAACAGGGAGCCGTCAAACAAAGAGGTGTCACGGGGACACATGGGTTTTAGTCATCTATTTCTCAGATTGACAGAACATTAGTGATCGCTCTGCTACGTTGACTAAAATATCTACACCTTATTTTTTTTTGTCTGCTTTTCTCGTTCTGACCAACTTGAAGAAAAAGAGACTGTAGCATTCTATAAGCTCACTTCAACAAATATATGCAGTATGGTAGAGTGGCAAGGCTGAATCCATGCTGCCAAATGTCCACCCTTTCAAAAAGTACTCTGCTGATCTACCAAGTGCAACATAAATAAAACTGACAGCAAAGAACACAAGCACAGACTACAGGAAGGAGCCAAATGGGACCTAAATGTGGTCATGTTACTTAGATAAACACATAGACTCCTACATCAATTCCTCAGAAACGAGCAAATCCCATTTATTTGAAAAAATAACATTTTTATGCCATCTGTAAAGTCTTTTCAAAAGAGCTGGAGTCACAACAATTTTGCACAGTGTTTGATATGCACTGCAACTTCCAGGGAAGATATGAAACAGATGCGCGGTGCTGTTAGTTTTAAGAAACTCCCTTCTCATTAATCTGGGAATTTGTTACACAAAATGGATACAGCAAAACCTTTCTTATCCCACTGCCAGACAACTGGAAACGTATCATATCCTTGCCCACCATCCCCCAATCCCAACATCAGCATTTTTCCTCTCCTCCTCTTCAAAAATTGGCCTTGAAATGATGCTAATAGGTGTGATTTATTTTACTTGGGTTAATCACAAAATCAGAGAATTATTATTGCTCTGAAGGAGGCTATTCAGCCCATTATAGAACATAGAACATTACAGCACAGTACAGGCCCTTCAGCCCTCGATGTTGTGCCGACCTGTCATACCGATCTCAAGCCCATCTAACCTACACTATTCCATGTACGTCCATATGCTTATGGCAGCACTGGCTCTTCAAACGAATATCATTACCTTCATGCCAATCTCCTGATTTCTCCCCATATCCTTGCACATTATTTCTATCCAGGTAATCACCCAATGCCACCATCCGAAACAGCAGGGACAGGATTTTCAGTGGAATGCCTGGAACACTATTAGTTGCTATCCTACAGCGTATTCTTACTGACTCTTGTGAGTAAATGGCTCCAGGAGTTTTTGTTTCTAATACCGATGCCCAACGATACATCACACAGCAGAGGCTGGCATTTGGGCAATTTCTCCATTAGGCACCAGACTGGAGACTGCTGTCATGATGATAGTGGCACTGTGCCAGGTCCCAGTGCGTGGTTCCAGGACAACCTTCCTTTCTCAAACCCAGGGCACTGAGGTTCATTGCACCACACAATTGTTGGCCTAGATGTTAACCTCAACATGAGCCTGCAATCAAATCTCAAGCTTGAATGGCTCACTAGCTCACAGGCATTCATTGCACAAGCATGTTTTAATGGAGCTTCCCAAGTTAGCTTGGGCTACCACACACTTTCATGGGATGTGGGCATCACTGATTGGGCCAGCATTTATTTCCAATCTTTAATTGCCCCGAGAAGATTACAGTGAGCTGCCTTTTTTCAATTTCAATCAATCCCTACAGTGTGGAAATAGGCCCTTCAGCTCAACAAGTCCACACTGACCCTCAGACATCCCACCCAGACTCAACCCCTCTTGCCCGCCTAATCCACACATCCCTGAACGCTACGGGCAATTTCGTACAGCCATTCCAACCTAGCCCATACTTCTTTGGACTAAGAACAAAGAACAAAGAAAATTACAGTACAGGAACAGGCCCTTCAGCCCTCCAAGCCTGCACCAACATGCTGCCCGTCATAACTAAAACCCTCTACTCTTTCGGGGACCGTATCCCTCCATTCCCATCCTATTCAAGACACCCTTTAAAAATCACTATACTATCGGCTTCCACTACCTCCCCAGCAGCAAGTTCCGGGTACCCACTACCCTCTGTGTCAAAAACCAGCCTCGTACATCACCTTTAAACCTTGCCCTCACACCTTAAACCCATGGCCCCTGGTAACTGATGAAAAACTTCTGACTGTCCAGACTGTCTATGCCCTTCATCATCTCGTAGACGTCTACCAAGTCACCCCTCAAACTCCATCGATCCAGTGAGAGCAATATAAGTTTCTCCAACTTCACCTCAGACTGTGGGAGGAAACCAGAGCACCTGGAGGAAACCCACGCAGACACGGGGAGAATGTGCAAACCCCACACAGAACAGTGATATGTTTTCAAGTCAGGACAGTTAGAGGCTTGGAGGGGAACTTGGTGGTATCCCCATGGTATCTGCTGCCCTTGTCCTTCTAGATGACAGAGGTTGAGAGTTTGGATGGTGCTGTCAAAGCAACCTTGATGAGTTAATGAATAACAATGACAGTCTGATGAAAATAAACGTCAACGTGCCACAGAAGGCTAAGTGTTTACTTATAAGCTCGTAAGATATTGAAGGCTTCAGAGGATCACTTCACTGAGAATTCAACTCATCCTGGTTACAGTCAAACTCAACCCAACCTGGGAGAATATGTGCTTAAAGGATTCACAACTGGTAATAACCCTTAGCTCCAATCTGTTCTGAAAAGGACAGGGCAAAAGATGGTGAGCACTCATTCTCTCCTTCCAAACCCATCATCAACCCAATCTATAATAACAAGCTGCATTTTTTTGTTTGCCAGACTATTTTGGTTGGTAAACTTGAGGGATGTGTCTACTTGTAGGGGTTCCTTAGGCACTTTTGCCACCCCTTTTATGTTACAATGACACATCAGAATATCAAAGTCATCAAGTGCCATGCCACAAATGCAGAACTTTACAGTTTTGTAGAACAACTTGCCTAAACATGAAACAAAAGAAAAATGTAGGTCAGGTAGCATCCATGGAAAGTGAGCAAGCTAACATTTCAAGTCTAGATGACTTTTCATTAGAGCTGATACTCCACGTCAACTCTGTCGAAGAGTCACCTAGTGTTAGCATGCTCTTTTTCCATGGATGCTGACTGCACTGCTGTGATTTCCAGCATTTTTTTGTACATATTCCAGCACCTTCAGTAAGTCACTCCTATCTAAGTTTAAAGCAATTCACAAGACACGGCAATAATGTTAAAGTAAGTTGGACATCTTTCACCAGCGTTGTCCATATAGGGTCCTGGGCACTATGGAGAGGCAGCATTGCCAATGAGGGAAAACTAGTCAGCAGTGCCTGTGAGATATTGTAACCAAGGGACGATTGAGAATTCCTGACTGTACACCCTGCCAGAATGGCAGGAGAATGAACAGCTAGCAGAAGATGATTAAATGCTAGACACTGATGACAATACCTGGCAAAATACATTTATGCAGGACCTTCAGGAGCAGGATATCATTTGAATGAAAGAAATTATGATCATCCAGCTTTGTAACAGAGTCTCGCTCTCCGTTGTCCCGTTTGCATGGGACTGGAAGAAGCAAAGAGGCTAGCTACACGATATAATTCATCGACAACATTGTTTTTCTTTCAAACACATACCACAAACTGAGAGTAGACTTACATTCAAATAAGCAGTAATGCCTTCTTTCTAATGACACAAACAAAATAAGATCAACAACAAAATCCAGTCGGAAAACATAATTATGAACAGAGCCACTTAGCAATGCTTCTAATTAAAGAACAAAATCCTGATGTCGGGATGGAAAGTTTGCCAAGAAAAGGCAGGAATTCCAATAGATCATATCACATTTACCAAACTGCCTCATTTTGGCATAATTAAACCCAATTAAAGATGTTTCTGTGAATATGATACTTGAACCGCAAGAATGCAGACTTATTCGTGACTGCTCATGAACTCTGAAGATTGAGTTTCAGAGACCATTTCAATCTTTTCAGTTTTGTAAACCACATCCAGGCAGACAAAGAATGAAACTCACCTCCAGTTCAATCATGGGGATTGTTTCTTTACTGTATTATGGAAAATGTTGAGATTGCAGGAGGGTGGAAGGAAAACAATCAGAACATGAAGTTGGTCACAGATGCACTACTGATCACGTTTTGAGAGAGAAGGACGTAGACATGATCTCTGGATCTTGTCAGCTAAGAAACAGAGCCTGACGTGATGCAGTGGGTACTGGCATATAACTATTTCCTCTGAGGAAAGATCACTTGACCCAAAACATTAACTCTGATTTCTCTCCACAGGTGCTGCCAGATTTGCTGAGCTTTTCCAGCAATTTCTCTTTTTATCTATTCCGTTCTATGATATTTAGACTGTTCACAGAAAGAGGGGTTATTCCTATGTGGAGAGACGCTCGATAATACACCCATAGTTAGAGGGGTTCCGAAGAATGAGCACTGTTCTAATTGAAACATGAAATTCTTAAGTGGCTTGACAGAGAAGATGCTGAGATGATGTTTCCCTTTGGCTAAGGAACCTAAAGCACACTGTTCACAGTGACAGAATAAATGGGTCAGTTAAGTAGGATTGAGATGAGGAGAAATTTCTTCACTCAAAGGATTATGGATCTTTGGAATTCTGCACTTAGGTGGGCTGCAAGCCTTTTGACTATGTTCAAAAACAAGCTCAGTAGATTTTGGGATAGTTAAGGTTGTTAAGGGACATCAGGATCTGCTGATAATCTCCTGATTATACGGGAATGAAGTAGAATGATCAATCATGATCTTACTGAATGGTGAAGCAGGCTTGAAGGACAAAATGGCCTACATCTATTTCTTATGTACTATTGTTTAGTGCAAATCATCAAACAACAGGTTTATTAAATTACTTAACACTGCTGCTAAATTTTCAGGGAGAGGAATTTTGGGCAAACGTATTTCCCAAGCTGGGATCCATACCAGTGTCAATGTGGCCGATTTTCACAGTTTTAAAAAATCTGTGCTCGGGGTATCGGTGTCAATGGTAAGGACAGTATTTGTTGCCTAAATGTCCTGAAGCTGACTGGCACTCTTCAAAAGGCAGTTAAAAGGCAACCATGTTGTTGTAATACTGGAGTCATTTGTAGGCTAGAACAGGTAAGGATGGCAGTTTCCTTCTCTAAAGGACATTTAGGGGCCAGATGGATAATCAACAGTAGTTACATGGTTAACATTAAGTTAGCTTTAAATTCCAAATTTTATTAAGTTCAAGTTTCACCATCTACCATGGTGGGATTTGAACTCATATCCCAGAACATTAGCCTTGGGCTCTGGATTACTAATCCAGCAACATTATACTTCACCACCATCTCCTGCTCGACCCCCTGCCCCAAACCCCTGCCACTATTTGCTTCTATTTTAATTACTTTTGTACGTGAAACCAAAGGAATTATTTCTGAAATACTGCACAGCACAGTAATCAGTCTGCCCCTGTGATTATTGCCCTCTCAATCTCCTGCTGTTTGCAATTGGAAAATAAACTACACACATTGGTGATTTATATTACAGAGGAAAAAGAAAACCACACTATATTTAAAATGCTATACCTAAGAAAAAAGCAACTTCAATAATGTATTTTAAGCATCGCTCCTTCATAAATGGGCTGTCAGACCCTAAATTCGCTGCTGTGGTGATCTGGCAAATTGCACAGATCATTCAAGAGTAATACTCCTCCTGGAGCAACCAATACTTTCATAGTAGATATTAAACACCAAATCAGAGACAAGGACTGAATTCCAGATGCCCAATCAGTCCTTAGCCTGTGATTATAAGAATCACAATGAAGATTCAGTCCACTAAATATTTGTCCCCGATTGTCTCCAAAAACAGGGACTTAAAAAAAATGTTAAGTTGGTCCCAGCTGTTTTCTTCTTACATAAATCTCTTGTCCATGTGCATTTTTTTGCAGTTGCTGAATTCTGACTTGACAGTTTTCTTTCACCAATATCTTTTGGTTTAACGTATCTTTTCACCTTTAGCCAATCTTCTTGGTACATTAACGTACATCAGTGTATTGACCACGAGTGATGATTTTTGCGTGACTCATTTTTTTTTCCCTTTAGGTGTGATTCACCATCTACACTCACATTATCAAACAATTTTTAGTACTTTTTCACAGGATGTGAGTGTAATTAGCTGGGCCAGCAGTCATTGCCCATACATTGTGCCCTTCAGAAGGTGGTGGTGAACCACCTTCTTGAACTTCTGCCGTCTACGCACTGTTGGTTCACCCACAATGATGTTAGGAAGGAGCTGCCAAAATGTTGACCCAGTGGCAGTGAAATATGCAGCAATATCGTTCCAAATGAGTATGGTGTGTGATTTGGAGGAGGACCTGTGATTATCTCATGCATTTGCTGCCCTTGTTTTTCTAGATGGTGCAGAGAACAAGTTTGAAAGGTACTTTTAAGGGAGGACTGACAAATTGCTGTAGCCCATCTTGTAGGTGGTGCACATTGCCACCGCTGTATGCTGGCATTGCAGGGCATTTGTAGTTAAAGGAGTTGGACAGGCTTCTTTTCCCTTGATGCTTCCGAGTCTCTCAAGTGCTGTTGGAGCTGCATTCATTCAGGCAATGAGGAGCATTCCATTACCCTCCTGACCTGTGCCTTGTAAAAAGTAGGCAGGCTTTGGTTAGTCAAGAGGTGAGTTACTCATCATTGAATTCTAAGCCTCTGAAATATAAATACAATAAGTATAAATACAAGATAATGTAAGGTTTAGAAGGGGTGGACGCTAGGAAGTTGTTTCCGTTAGGCGGGGAGACTAGGACCTGTGCGCACAGACTTAGAATTAGAGGGGGTAAATTTAAAACTGAAATGAGATGACATTTCTTCAGCCAGAGAGTGGTGGGCTTGTGGAATTCATTGCCGCAGAGTGCAGTGGAGGCCAGGACGTTGGATGCCTTCAAGGCAGAGTTCGACAAATTCTTGATCTCAAAAGGAATCAAGGGCTACGGGGGGAGTGCAGGGAAGTGGTGTTGAAATGCCCATCAGCCATGATTTAAGTGGCGGAGTGGACTTGATGGACCGAATGGCCTTACTTCCACTCCTATGTCTTATGGTCTTAAATAGTGATGCTCAATTTTCTAAACTGGGGCAAAAGATCCATTCTGTTGGAAACTGGAAAACAAACAGCATGGTTGATCTTTCGTACTCAGGTTCTGGCACAGGAGATTTTAAAAAAAACATCATGCACAATTTAGAACCAGAAGGCATGAGTAACAAGTCAAATTCTGATGGCTTGCATTTTTGTTTTAAAACTGAAACAAGAAAGGACTTTCATTCATGTTCCACAAGAAGATTTTGCAAGTGGGAGAATATTATGCAATATTTATTTATATCTAACATATTTTGACTGGAGCTAGAAAGAAACAGTGCTTCACAAGAGCTATCCCACTAAATTGAAACTAGCAAGTTACCTAATAGTTACTGTCTGGGACATTTTGTGACTTGATGGAAGAGTTTACTGCAAATGCTATTTTGGGAACTTCGATGAGAAGGAAGTTAATGGCACTTATTTTTATTGATAACTTACATAAACTTCTCATTGGGTCTTTTGGGAATTGTAAAGGAAGTATTGCCAAACTGGATCTTATGAAATCCAACAAGTGATATAATTGTTCTCGTTGTATGAAAAGTAATTGAATGGTAGAAGTGTACATTTTCCTTTGGAAGTCTTGAGCGACTAAACTGCAATTAGTCCCTTGGAAACTCATAGAAAAAACAATGCTTACTTGAACTCACAGGAACTCACTCTAATTTACCTTCCTTAACTGGGAATGTCAGAAGAACAGAAATACCTGACTGCACTTCCTCTTTTGTAATCAGGGTAGGCACAATGTGTAGTTAATTTTGCTATTTAGTGAAACACATCATGCTTTTATAAAGTCCAATGGTAATTGTACTTTTTTACGAGTAACATGAAAATATTTTTAAAATACTAAGATAAAAACAACTGGCTTGTGAATAAAGTTCTATTAATCTTCCAGCTTTCCGTTCCTAAATGATTCTCTGCATCATGACTTGAGATACAATTTCTCATTCAGCTAACCAGAAACATTGGAAATACCATAGCAACTAATGTGCTGTGATTCCTGGCCGTGATTACTGACTTCAAATTAAAATTAGTACTTTTTCTTGATTCCTTCTATTAACAATTTAAAATGCAAGTTCATTTTCCATTCGAAGACAAACACAATGCCTATTAATTTCTCTTGATGTATCAATGGGGCAACAAAGTAATTGGCCTTACTTATCCAGCATCTTCCAAAACATCACTTAAAAGTCCTCAAGGACCCTGCACATCTTGCCCTTGCTCTGGGTTAAGATACCTTTGACCTCTAACCATCCTGTAAGAAATTACATCTAAAATTGAAGAATATGCCATCAAAGGTATCTACTGACCTGTACCGACAGAAACATGCCATTTTCCAACACAAAGCAGACACTGGTAGCATGCAGATGTTTCACATGGAATGATAGAGTCACTTTTTAATGTGTATGATTTCATCACATAAGTGGTCAAATAGATATTTTAAAAAAAACTTTGATATTACAATGACAAAGGCAGTGATGGACCAAACAAACATAAGTGACGTTCCAGGTCTCAAAAAACAAGTGACTTTTCTGACTCATTTACTATTTTACATGATCTGGTGGAACGATCCCTCCTTTGAAGGGCACTTTCCGTGTAAAACAGAAATGAGTAGCAGATGTGTGGATACATACAATAGCGTTGGTCCATGTAGCCATTTCGGGGGTCCACTGACAAACAGACTGCCCGGTAGGGAGTATGCTGCTCGGCTAAGTCTGGCAGTGAGCCCAGAGAGTTCTTGGTTTTTGAGGAAGAGCTAGAGTCTTCACTGGAGCTGCACGGCTCTTCAGTTATCTTGCAATAGGACAGCCCTGTCCCGTGTGGCCGCATTGAGATTGCATTCCTGCGCTCTCTTACATAGTCAGGCCAGGGGCTTTCGACTTCTGTGTGAAGGAAGGAGAAATAACAAACACTTTTACCTGTTATTAATATGCCCATGTTAAAACTTAAGCAATGTCCCCTTTTTCCCAAGAAAACGTTTCATATTATTCTTCCTATAAATCCATCGTTGCTTCTTTTATTTTAGAAAAATAATCTCAATGCTTTTCCCACACCCATTTTCCTCCTGAGCCTTTCTGATTCCTGTTCACCTTCTTATTTGAAGAACTGATATGAAACATCGCTCTTATAATGCAATGAAAATTGCCAAATTTGCAACATAGAAATTTTAGCATTGTGTTTTCAAAGTGTAAAATCCTACAATGATGTTCATGTTTTACACCTTTCTATACATCTGCAATGAAGATTGTTCTCTTCACCTTTGATAGGGTCATAGGATTTTACACTGCAGAAGGAGGCCATTCAGTTCATCATTCCTGTACTAGCTCCCAAGACTTATAATAAGCCACAGCTGATCCAGTTTCAATAACCTCTCTTTACATTGTAAGACTATAAACTGAGAAATTCAGAGGGATCATCAGCAATTTTCCAAATACAATCTGTGAGTGTTCACAAAAGCACCGTCATTGGTCTATTAAGCTAAAAATAAATTCAAAGCAGATTATATAGGTTTGCAAGCAGAATGCCTCAGGAAAGACCCTGTTTAATTGAGACCTGCGATCAGAAATTGTCCAACAGAGAGCCGGGAAAAGGACCCTGTCGGATAGAAATCCAGGGTCAGGGTCGGGAAATTGTCCAATAAAGATCTGGAAGCAGCACCATGCCCAGTAGAAATCTGGACTCAGTCTGCCTAATTAAGATCAGGAATCATCTCTCTTGTCAAACAGAGATTTAGGATCTGGAAACTGTCAAATAAAGATCTGGGATCAGGCAGTACCTTTCTGACCAAAGAGACGAAATAAAAAAAGTGACGCAAAGGAGGAAAAACTTCAACGAAATTTTAAAAAAGGTAAATTTCTTCAGAAAGCCAGGAGTGAAACCGGTGCCAGGTGTAAAACTTATACTTCCTCAGGAGCTTCAATACAATCGACAAAAGTTAAAGACCAGCCAACAAGCAGCGCCGAAATAATCCAGCGGTGCCCCACGCCAGCAATCGCAGCACGACTGTTACATCTCAAACAGAAGTCAAGTTTACCTTAGCAGAGAAAGAAAAATGTCCGAGTCGTCCTGCTGGACACCACTCGGCTCGGAGAACTATCAAAGTCTCTTCTTTGAAAGGAAACCCAGCGACTTACTGCAGTGCCTGAGAGATGCACAAGCCAGCCTGCCTATCGCAGTGAGCTGGAACATGAATGCTACAAGCGTGTTCTGCCATTGATCTATTCTGTCAGGGTTGTTCTACATTTTCCGTTATTATAAGTTCCCTGTGGGTATTAGGGGTCGAACAGAGATATATCACTATTCAGGACAGAGAAGGGAAATAAAAATTAAACACTACACCAAATCTAAATGTCATCAAAAAAGGCAGTCTTATAGAGATCATGGGCACCTCAACAATTTTGCATCTAAACTTTCAAACACTTTACCGGCCTCAAGCAGTGAAATCTCTCCAAACCTGGCACAATCTAAATCTAAATCTTAATCTAATCTAAAGTCTGTGCTCCACTTTTTAAGCCACCTCCCCCCCCCCACTCTACTCCAGACTCAAACAATTATTTATCCTTTTGCAATCAGACTTTCATGCGTCTCGTTGTTAAAACAAATCGGAGAGGAAATCCATTGAAATGTAGCACACAACTGCAATTTTCGTTTCTTTTGTTTTAAAAATACTAAAATGACTTTACGATTTATGAAATGGGTGATGAGAATGAGTTCAGTACTCACTGGGATGATTTTCACCATGAATTTAGACTGGGAGACAGTGAAGGAATTTCAGTGCACTATTCTGCCCCAAACCGGCACAAAGCCTTGAATGGTCGGTCAGCTTTTCAAATCCTCCCCCGGAACAATGAGGCCATTTCAATATGAAGCTTTCTTTTCCTCCTCCTCCGAGTGATTAACATTCAGCCCCATGCCCTCAGTGAAAAAAAAGGCGAGTTATGCTCCAGTTAAAGGTTTCGGAGGAGCAGAGGGTCAGGTAGCTAATCATTAAAATCAAACTCCTTGGCAGCTCCTCACAATTACTCCCGCTGAAAGAGAGGCCTTTATTGCTTCAGTTTATGCAGAATAAATAACCTTACAAAAAAAACATTTTTCTTTGGAAAAACACAGGAGGGTCAACAATGGCATCAATTACAAGGGGAACGTTTTTTTGACAAACGCCACTGGTCCTCTCTGTTGTGCTCGGTTGTGGCACGTTTTGAAACGAAAGCTCGGTTTCCTGAACTTTCTATTATTTCTCTCTCTCTCCTGGCAGCAAATCTGTAACACTCAGGCAACGCGCAACTTGCTCCTTAGCCAACTCTCAGTCTAATGTCCAACCCACCTCTCTCTTTTACTGCTCTTCGCTTTTACACACACAATACCCAAATTCTCAATAGGCGAATTCAAGCGTGAAGAAAAATCACTTGTTCTCGTCCCATCTCCAATGGAAAGATCGCCTAGGAATTCCTAAAATGTTCCCTCCAAAAGGAAACAAAAACTGTTGCGCAAATTGAGCTCAGGGAGTTCAATTTTAACTGGTCAAGATGCTAAACAGAAAAACCCTTTTGCTTCTCCCAAAAAAGGCTTCACTTTCCTCTTACCCTCCCCACTTCACCACCAAACCAGAGAACTGAACTGCCACCGGAGTGTTTGCTAATCTCTGCCAAGATATAATCAAAATGAGAAACAACCACAAAGCAGGTCTATGTGAATCTAAATAAACAAAAGGACTCGTGTAGCTCCCTCCTTGCACGCTCTAGTATTGTGTTTAGGACAGGGGAGAGGATAGGAGGGGGTTAGCAGTTTGAGTTTGCAAGGAAGTCCTGAACTTTTTTTCTTGAAGCTAACTACATCATACACATCCCTCAATGAGATGTAAGCTAATATTGTTAAAAGATCTAAACTGTGAATGCATGTACAAAGCCCATCAGCAAACTGCAATATTGATCTTTACACAGTGTCAGAGAATGCCTTAGTGGACTCAACGAGTTTGGACAAATACTTGTATTGCTGTTGCTTCTCTTTTAAGAGTTCGTCGAGATGGCACTTCAGTGCTTCCCTGGAAGTGCACCTCAAGACCCTTGCAATCCATCAAAGAATGCAAATTGGTGGGCAGACAAAAACAGGCAGTCAGTGGCATGTTAAATAACAGTGCAGCCACAGTGAAAAGTGTTTCCTTGAGAATGATTGCTATGCACACAGTTAGAATAAATCCCTGGCCACCATTCATGGCGATGACAAACCAAAGTGATAACTAAGAGTAGAACAAATATGAAGTGGAGCTAACTTGACAAAAAAAACCCTCAGAACTTGAAATGTTTGCAATACAAAAATAAGCAATTAGGATTCTTTCCAGGATAAATATATAATCAAAAGGTAACAACTAAATTTCAAAAAAATTCTTCCACTTTCGACTGGACAGTGAATTGATTTTATTCAAGTTATTTAATGCAACATTTTGAAATAATTTTTTTCCTTGGGCAAAGGGCTTGCTTTGCAGCACTGAACTAGAAGGTGAAATGAAAGCTGTCTATTTTCTTTGGCATTCTTAATCAATCAAACATCTTTTCCTCTCTCTCTCACCCTACCCAAGAGTTAAAGAATACTTGTTATTTAAGAACTATTGTTAAGAAATCAACTTTTGTCTCTCAATTTACTGAACAGCAAGATTATAGAATCATTATCACTCAGACCTGAACTGTTGCTAGTTTCGTCGTTTATTCATTGACAAAATTGTGAAACAATAGTTGCCACATGACTAAAATAATGGAAAATGCAAAAGTAATTGCTGACATAAAGAGAAGAATGCATACCCCTTACATAACAAACCGGCTACTGAAATTCAAAGTTGAGCGGCTTTTTTCATATATCTATTGGGGTACCTCCCTGCTGCTAGTTTGTGTTTCCACATGCCACTCTATAAATCAACTCAAATAGCTTTAGTAACATACAGACAGACTCATTTCTCATTTGTTTCATTAACCCTTCAGGTGCCCAAATCTCTAATGTGACTTAATTTCAATGACTTAACTTGGTCCAATTTCAGCAGGAATTGTACCCTGATATGGAAAGACCAGAAAAGCCAAACATTTCCCTTTTTAGTTAACCACTGGACGAACATGAATTAAATTTCTGTTCAAAATGCCTTTTCACAAAGCCCAACAGTTCTACAGTGACTCTACATGCCAAAAGGCTAATCGCTCAACAGTGTTTACTGAGCATTTGCTGTTTATAATTTTTTTCCTCTATATATTCAGGTCAGTATCTTTATATTTTTACTACAACATTCACCAACACAAAGATTCCTGAATTATTGCTTACAGTTCTATTTAGTTATATAAATATTGTTTTCCTCATGTATCATACCAGCTACTGGTTTTTCTGTTTCCACAATGCGGAAAGCATTTCTGCAGATGTGAACGAATCAGATAAAAATAGAAGGAAAGATAGAAAGAGAAAGAGGTTACATTTATGTTGCCTCATTCATAAATTCAGGATCTCCTAAAGCTCTTTACTATGAATGAAATACTTCCTTTAAGTGCAGTTACCATTTGTGCTTGAAAGTTCTCACCAGTGCCAGACAATGAACTATAGCGATGTTAGTTGAGGGTTAAATATCAGTGAGTCCATTGCAAGCAAAAATTAAAAGCTAAATCAATTTATTTTAAAAAAGTAAATGATTTGATTGAAAGATGATTTTTTTTTGGTTTAATACTTCCACCTGGGCAAAAATGCAGGATTGAGTCTTACCAGACAGAAGCAGATCACTGACAACTACAATATCAGACAACAACAATAGTAATGAACTCACCCATCAACACATCCTGGCATTACATTTCACAAAAAAAATCATGTCGGCTGAGACACAATTATTGCTATTTGGTTTGTACCAACTACTGTACAATAGAAAATAAAGTCATGTTTATTGCAACATTAGCCAACACTCAGAGACGTGGGGAAAAATTTTATCAACATGTTGTCCACACAATTCTGAGAAATTATTCATGACTAATTTGCAAATGTTATTATGACATGTGAAAGACAACCTACTGATTTAAGGAAGTTGCATGTTTGTGTTGATGTTATTACAATTTTACATGCACTTTGTAACTTGAAGACTGAAATTAATGTTTTCTGATCTCTTTTCCAAACTTTACAGGGGTGGTTATCTAGGGGACTGGAGAAGAGGAGAACAGAGTGACATTTTGCACTTGTTCAATCGCTTTTGTACTGACTCATTAAATTGAAAAGTAGGTTGGCAGCATTTTCATGGAATTGAGTCTGGCTAATCCCCCACGACCTTCCATCTGCCTCGTCACTTCTGCTACAACTCCAAAAATTGTACAGTGCATTAAAGACAAGCTTTGCAGTGGCATCATTTGCAAGTTTATTTATTCTACTCAATCGGTGCAGGCATCAGAGAAGGGATAGTAAATTTTAGGTTAAATGATAGGAGTGGATGGAAAGAATTGGTCTTTTCCCTACATTACACAGTATCAGCACTTCTAACTTTAGATAACTTCCCTGAATGAACAGGGATACATTGATTAATGTACAGGTGAAAACTGTTTTCCCTGCAGTTTATTTGATATACAAAAACTGGGGTATGTTGTCCAGGTTTGTAAGTGAGCAGCAGAACAAATTGGGGGAGGGGAACAAAGGAAATTAGGAAAAATTAACAGGAAAGAATGGCTGGACAAGGAATTAAAGAGGCAAAATGAAGAATTAAACCCAGTGAAAGAAGAAAAGGAAGAATTTAAATTGAAGAGTAAAAGAAAAAGATCCTCAAAACTTATGTATAAGTGTGGAATTTTTAAATTATTTTCCAAATGATACAGAGGTCGATGTGTTACATGCAAAAGTCAAAAAAGAATCTGGGTTCACATAGTTTGGCAGCACCACGAAGATTGAATGAAGATAAGAAACGTAATAAAAAGTGACTCTCTAGCATTGCTCATTTTGAAATTATAAGTGGTTTTGATGCTTTAAAGAAGAATTGAGGAATTCAGTGAAGAATTTAAGAAATGGGAGATCCCCACTTGTTCACAATTCATAGAATGGCAACTCAGCAGTTCATAAAATAATTTGCACCATTAGCATGATGAAGTGTGTATGACAACTCTCAATCTGACTACCACTTTTACAAAACAATATTTGCATCAAACCCTACTCAGGCAAAGGAATTGGTATTGATGGACATAAGGGAGCATTTTAGCCATCAAGTCAGCCATCCAGTTAGTCATATCCTTTCCTACTTCTAACCATATAAATATAAACAAACTCTTAAATATCATGTGATATTTAAAAACAGTAAGTACACATGCTATGCAGATGTTGTCAAATATTGCTACCTGTAACTGTCCAGGTTTTCCTCTCAGTCCTTTGTCTAGCATAATGTGGCTTTCATTATGTGGCATGACACACCTAGGTATAATGCTAGAAATCATTTCTTCCATCAACCAAGTCAAACAAGAACAGTTACTGACAAGGTCCAGTTCTAAAACGGTGCTTTGCTCCTTCAAATACACTGCAGTATAACGTTTGGAATGCTTAACTCCTCCTCATATAAGATTTAAGGAGCTACTCCTGCAGCAGATTTCCCTCTGAGGAACACAAGAACCTGATGTGAAATTGCACCACCATTCATTCATCACTGTTGGGCCAACGTTCTCTGTCTAACAGCACTGTGGGTGCATACATACCACGCAAACTGCAGGAGATGGCTCACCATCACTTTCTTAAGGGTAATCAGGGATGGGCAATAAATTCTGGCCTGGGCAATACCCACATCCCCTGGACAAATAAAACACTCCACATGGTGGCAGGCCTCTCAGGGTAGCTTGTATACTGTTCCATTCTGAACTCCAGCCAGGGTTAAGAGGGTCAGGGAGCTATGAGGAGAGTTACTGTGCTTTTTTACCTTAAAACGAGGACAATTAACAATGTACTTAGTGGGCATGTTTAAAGGCGTGGAGGGTTTTGATAGAATAAAAAGAGAGAAACTTCTTTCCCTGGCAGATGTATCAATACTCGTTTAAGTACACAGTTAAGATAATTGGCGGAAGGTCAGTGTGAAGTGGTAATGATGTGGAGTCGTTACGGGGCCGCCGGGGGGAGGGGGGGGGTTCTGGTGGGGAGATGCGGTGAAGATTGGGTTGAGAAAGGTTAACGTGGAAACTGTTTTCCTTAAACAGTAAGTTAGTATGATTTGGATTGCTTTGTTTGAAAGGATGGCAACAGCACAGCAGTGACTTTCAAAAAAGTGGGATAAATATATGAAAAGGAGAAATTGGCAGGTTGATGGGGAAACAGTGGGCAGTGAAATGAAGTGGATGGCTGTTGCAAAGAGTTGGCATAGGGCTGATTGGCCTCCCTCGATGCTACATGTTTCTATGAATCTAGGATACAATTCATGAGACAGTCATAGAGCTGTACAACATGGAAACAGACCCTTCGGTCCAACTTGTCCCTGCCGACCAGATATCCTATATTAATCTAGTCCCATTTGCCAGTATTTGGCCCATATCACTCTAACCCCTTCCTATTCATATACCCATCCACGTATCTTTTAAATCTTGTAGTTTTACAAGCCTCCACCAGCTGGCTGCTCTTTCCATACATGCTCTATCCTCTGTGTGAAAAGCTTGCCCCGTAGGTCTCTTATGAATCTTGCCCCTCTCACCTTAAATCTATGCCCTCTAGCACTGGACACCCCTACCCTGGCTATTAATCCTATCCATGCCCCTCATGATTTTTTAAACCTGTATAAGGTCAGCCCTCAGCCTCTGACGCTCCAGAGAAAATATCTTCAGCCTATTCAGCCTCGCCCAATAGCACAAACCCTCCAACCACAGCAACATCCTTGTCAATCTTTTCTGCACTCTTTCAAGTTTAACAACATCTGTCCTGGAGCACAAAAACCAGAATTGAATGCAGTATTCCAAAAGTGGCCTAACCAATGTCCTGTACAGGCACAACATGACATCCCAACTCCGATACTCAATGCCCTGACTAACAAAGGAATATGTACCAAAGATGGTCAGGGAGCTGTGAGGAGAGATACTCTGCTTTTTCAACTTAAAATGAAGACAGTTAACAGTGTATTTAGTGGGGATGTTTAAAGGCATGGAGGGTTTTGATAGAATAAAAAGAGAGAAACTTCTTCCTCTGGCAGATGTATCAATACCCAGACATTATACATTTAAGATAATTGGCAGAAGGTCAGTGTGAAGTGTTGGTGATGTGGAGTCATTACTGTCTGCCAGTGACTCCACCTTCAAGGAACTATGAACCTGCACCCCAACCTCACTTATTTCAGCAACATTCCCCAGGATCCTACCATTAAGCGTATAAATCCTGCCCTGATTTGCCTTGCCAAATTGCAACAACTCATGCTTATCTCAGTCATTGCTCATAAGTCTCTTTGCTTAAATTTCAGTATGAATGTTCCATTGAATTTGGCAGAGTTCCATTAAGAAACAAAACATAGCTCTGAAATTCATTCTATATCAGTGCAACTTGACTTAGGTGGATGAAACGCTCACAGCCAAACACAGTCTTCCACCATATCGCTGGCAAAATTACACCACTCCAGCAGTAGAAATTCCAATGAAAATTAGAGTGATTATCTGCAACTTGCAGACACATGTACAGAGAGAAAAAAAAAATTGGGGCTAGCCTAGAAAAGACTAAAATGCACATGGATTTTTAAACTGAGAGTATAATTATTGCATTTTAAGACAGAATAATCGAATACTTTTCCAGCATAAATTCTTCACTGAGCCCTCAAATTAATGTTAATCTGCCAGAGCGTTTTGTTTTTTTTAAGTGGGTTTGATCTTGAAGAGATATGTTAATATTAAATACAAAATGGAAAGTTCACGCATACAGATGGATTTTCTGTCTCTAGTGGCTTCATGGATATCGCAGTGTAGAACATTTACGACACAGTTTAAAGATAGCTGCTGGCACTACAAAGGTAAATTAATCACTGACACTGGAATCAGTTTCATTGTTCAAGTACTTCATATACCTTCGTTATTCCCTAAATAACTACATCCTACTGGTGAAGTTGTTCTTCAAGGTGGCTGTCTCTTTAATAATTGATGCCAACATCCCATTATATCAATTCCCTTCTCTACACACCCACATATCGTTGCCTTTCACACTCAATCCCTCTGCAGTTCTCTTTCTGATCCCCCTGTTGTGCACATCTGAGAGATCAGGCAGCCAGGACTCCACCAATGCTACTTAAGGACAGCTACCAATGGTAGCAAAGAACTTTGAGAGGTCCAACATGTGAGCAGGATGCTAGTAATATTGATTCATAGAATGCCAACAGTGTGGAAGCAGACCATTCAGCCCATTGAGTCCACACCAACCTGTCAAAGAGCATCCCACCTATACCCACTCCCCTACCCTATATCCCTGCAGCTCGTATGGCTAGTCCACCAAGCCTGCACATCCTTGGACAGTATGGGTAATTTAAGATGCCAATCTACTTAATTTGCATGTCTTTGGACAGTGAGGGGAAACTGAAGGAGCCAGAGGAAACCCATACAAACACAGGAGAATGTGCAAACTCCACACAGAAAGTCATCCAAGGCTGGGATTGAACCCAGGTCCCTGGCTCTGTGAGGCAGTGGTGCTAACCATTGAGCCACAGTGCTGCCCGGGCAAGATATATTCGTGACAATATGTCGCAACATTTATTGTTGGTAGCTGGGAAGATGTAACCATCTCCTTTTGCTATCATTTCAGCCACTCACATGCAATACATTCAACACCTCTGTATTATTTTGGAGCTGTTTGGTCTGTTCAAATGCGCTTCAAACCTATACTGTCCTCATCAAGTCACAGTTGTTGCACGTTCTGAGATGACAGATTGACAGAGATCAGAAGAGTCAGTGCATGAATGGGGAAGTGGCTAGAATATCTTCAGTGAAATAATTCTGTTTTTGGGGGTCCATCTACCTTGCGAAGATGCAACATGTAGAAACATACGTGCAAACTTAAAATGCCAGAATAAATGAGGTCACCGACTACTACCGAAGCAGACTAAGCCATTTTGCCAAGCTGACTTGTGTCTGATAGCAAAGAATATTAGACTGCTCTTGGTAGGATAATGATTCAATCCCACCAAGGTCCATACATGCAATGTCTGTGCCGTCAATACTCTGAACAGATCGTGAGCCTTACAAGTAAAACAGGAAGTGATTTCTTGTATAAGATAACACAGTGCGGAGCTGGAGGAACACAGCAGGCCAGGCAGCATCAGACGAGCCGGAAAGCTGACATTTCGGGTTCGTACCCTTCTTCAGAAATGGTGGAGGGGCAAGGGAGCTCTGAAATAACTAGAGAGAGGAGGGCTGGGGAAGGTAGGTGGAAAGGTGATAGGTGAGTACGGGTGGTAGTTGATCAGTGAGGTGGGAGGTGCGGATACATGGGAGAGAAGACGGACAGGTCAAAGAGGTGGGGATGAGAGGGAGGGTTGATCATGGGATGAGGCCGGGGATAAGGAGATTTTGAAATTGGTAAAGTCCACATTGAGACCATTGGGTTGTAGGCTCCCATGACGGAATATGAGGCGCTGCTCCTCCAGTTTCCAGATGGCGTTGCTGTGACACGGTATGTCATCAAAGTAAACTGCATAGTTAGGAAAACTGGTGAACACTTGATTAATCCATCTCTGGAAAAAGGCAGGGGCACAGCAAATGATATCACATGGCATTGGAGAAAACGTTCTGGTGTGACAGAGGCTCACATATGTTTCTTAGTATGCGAAAGGAAGCATCATTAACAAATCAACTTTCATAAGAAATCTGGCACTATGAACTGTTTCAATACAGGCTTCCAAATGAGGAATTAGGTAAGAAACTGCCTTGGTTTTTCTGCCATCTATGTAGCATCTGACCAAACCTTCACATTTAGGCCCTAACATGACTGGGGAAGCAGCGTGTGAAGTAAAACAGCAGCTAATGAACTTAAAAGACCCTATACAGACAACAAACAAAACGAACATCATCTACAAAATACCTTGCAAGAACTGTGACAAACACTACATTGGACAAACTGGCAGAAAGCTAGCCACCAGGATACACGAACATCAACTAGCCACAAAACGACATGACCCACTATCACTCGTATCCTTACATACAGATGAGGAAGGATACCACTTTGATTGGGACAACACATCCATCCTAGGACAAGCCAAACAGAGACACGCACGAGAATTCCTAGAAGCATGGCATTCCAACTGGAATTCCATCAACAAACACATTGATTTGGAGCCCATCTACCATCCTCTGAGAAAAAGAACAAGAAATGACATCACCAATGCGGAAAATGACATCATCGACCCAAGGAAACCCAAACAGATAAATAGAAAGCGGGACATAACACCAGCGCTTCATCGGAGGCTCACTGATGATGTTACCTAGAATGGTGACGAAACGTCTGAAAACTAACCTTCCAGCTCAGCGAGCAAACTCACATCCAGAACCTCAACCTGAGCTACAAATCTTCTCAAAACTCGCTATGACTGGGGAACTCCAGTAGTAGTAGCTACTACTTTTAGGTTCAATGAGATGGTTTTCTGTTTTCACCAGGGCATATTTCCCTGCACTTAAATGACAAGCATTCTGTTTTATTGGAGACAATTCTCCTCCATCATATTACGTATGG
Organism: Stegostoma tigrinum; assembly: GCF_030684315.1. NCBI lineage: Eukaryota > Metazoa > Chordata > Chondrichthyes > Orectolobiformes > Stegostomatidae > Stegostoma > Stegostoma tigrinum. The sequence continues at coordinate 88,571,513 of NC_081360.1, forward strand.
CTAAAGTTATCCACTCTGGTTTGCCTCTACCTTAGATTATTTGAGTAATTTTGATTGTCTTCTCGTTTTCTGGGTCTCAATGTGAAATGTGGAGGAGATAGCCTAGCGGTATTATTGCAGGTTTGAATCTCGCCATGCCAGACAGTGGAATTTGAATTCAATTTTTAAAAAATCTTGAATTAAGATTCTAGTGATGACGACAAATCCATCGTCGATTGCCAGTAAAAACCCATTCGGTTCACTAATGTCCTTTAGTGAAGGGAGCTGCTAACCTCACCTGGTCTAGTCTACATGTAACTCCAGATCCAAAGCAGTGTGGCTGACTTTCAACTTCCCTCTGGACAATTAGGGATGGGCAGTAAATGCTGGCCTGACCTGGCCAGTGATGCCCACATTCCATGAACAAATGAAATAAAAACAAAAACAATGGTGTCTTAACCTTCCTAATAGCTCAGTATTAGCTAACTGGATGATAGAAGGTTCCATTTTGGAATTGAACAGGTCTCTTTCTGCTTAATTCACACTGTCTCTTTTATCTTGCATTGTCCTGACAGCCTTTCATACTTCCACTTTATCATTTCCCTCAGTACACAGGCAGTTCCCAATTTATAAATATCCAACCTACAAACACGATCCCACATAGGGTGTATTCACGCTAATTATAAAGATCCAACATGCAAACATTTCCCCATACTGCAATCACAGAATCCCTACAGAGTGGAAACAGGACCTATGGCCTAACAAGACCACACCGACCCTCACAGCATCGCACCCAGAGCTATCCCCCATAACCCACATATCCCTGAACACAATGGAGCAATTTCCCATGGCCTATCCACCTAACCTGCACATCTTTGGACTATGGGAGGAAACCAGACCACCCGGAGGAAACCTACTCAGCCACGGGGAGAATGTGCAAACTCCACACAGATAACTGCCCAAAGGTGAGATCGAACCTGGGTCCCTGGCACTGTCAGGCAGCAGTGCTAACCACTGAGCCACCGTGCCAGCCTGGCTATTGGCTATTTTGTCCTGCATTGTATTCTGACTTGCTTAAAACCTTGCTTAAAACCTGACATGCAAATGGACTCAAGAACAGAGCCTGCTCGCAACTCAGGGACTGCCTGTATTGATACAACAGGATTCTGTTCTTCCAGTCACCTGGAGTGTCATCAGATAATTTACCAAATATTTTCATTTCCTTATATGGACCACTGAACAATTTTTTTGAATAATTGACTCTATAAAGGCAACAGTACTAACAACTTGTGTCCTGGTTGAAAAGTTAGGATTTGGCAGCTTTATCAGCCCATTTCTTTAACTTTGAGGGATGCTTTAAGACACTCCTGAGCTATTTTGCAGGCTCCAAAGATACAGATACATAATCTAACATGGAGAATTCACCTTTGACTTATTTCAGAGGACTTTGAATCTCATGTCCATAAAGCAATTCAAATGGACTGAAACCAACAGATGCATTAGCTGAATCTCAGGCGAGAAACAACAGAACTTCCAGAGCTATGCCACTATAGAAACATAGAAAGTAGGTTCAGGAGTAGGCCATTTGGCCCATCAATATGATCACAGTTGAAAAACAAAAACAAAATTGCTGGAGAAACAGTTCTGAGGAAGGGTCACTGGACCCGAAAGATTAATTCTGTATGTTTCTTCACAGATGCTGCCACACCTGCTGAACTTTTCCAGCAATATAATAAAATGTGAGGCTGGATGAACACAGCAGGCCAAGCAGCATCTCAGGAGCACAAAAGCTGACATTTCGGGCCTAGACCCTTCATCAGAGAGGGGGATGGGGAGAGGGAACTGGAATAAATAGGGAGCTCTTCCCCCCCACCCACTGCATCCCAAAACCAGTCCAACCTGTCTCTGCCTCCCTAACCGGTTCTTCCTCTCACCCATCCCTTCCTCCCACCCCAAGCCGCACCCCCATCTACCTACTAACCTCATCCCACCTCCTTGACCTGTCCGTCTTACCTGGACTGACCTATCCCCTCCCTACCTCCCCACCTACACTCTCTCCACCTATCTTCTTTACTCTCCATCTTCGGTCCGCCTCCCCCTCTCTCCCTATTTATTCCAGAACCCTCTCCCCATCCCCCTCTCTGATGAAGGGTCTAGGCCCGAAACGTCAGCTTTTGTGCTCCTGAGATGCTGCTGGGCCTGCTGTGTTCATCCAGCCTCACATTTTATTATCTTGGATTCTCCAGCATCTGCAGTTCCCATTATCTCTGATACTTTTCCAGCAACTTTGTTTTTGTTCCTGATTTACAGCATCTGCAGTTCTTTCGATTTTTTATTTAGTTGATCATCGTTGATCCTGTTTCCACTTTCTCCCCATACCCTTTGATCCCTTTAGCCATAAGAATTACACTTAATTCCTTCTTGAAAACATTCAATGCTTTGAACCTCAATCACTTTCTGTGATGGAGAATTCCACAGGCTCACCACTCTCTAGGTGAAGAAATCTCAACTCATCTAAGTCCTAAATGATCTACTCCTTATCCCTAAGCAGTGACCCCTGGTTCGGGACTCCTTGGTGATAAGGAACATTGTTCCTACATTTACTGTCTCGTCCTGTTAGAATGATATACATTGCTATGAGATGCCCCCTCTTTCATTGAAATTCCAATGTCTACAGTCCTAACCGATTAAGTCTCTGAATCAAGATCTCTATCCTTCTGCCTATCACAAGGATATTCATGACCATATGCTCCGATCATTGTTTTGAAGATCTGGCGGTCCCTTTCTAAAGCTCCTTGTGTCTGCGGGTGGTATTTGTCACGTTTTGGGTGGGGGGGTGGTGTTGGCGTTCAGATCAGTGACTACGCTCAAACTTGTGCTCCACCAGACTAGGGATGAGGAACTATCAACAGTGATGAAGCAAGAGAGTTATGAGACACTCTGACATCCCTCCAGGCACCCCGTCTCCTCAGGGAGTCATGGATGTGGCAAGGCGCTCTGATACGGAGGAATGAGGATGAGCAGTAAGGTTCTCCAAATTTTTATCTTTGGGACACTCCTGTCTCTCTCCCTCCTGTCTTCCAATGACTTGCATCAAAGAGAGTGCACCTGCACTTGGGCAGGGGACTTTCAGCAGGCCTCAGTCCACCAAAGGATGGCTCACCCTGGGCAGCAAGGCAAAGCAGTCAGGAGGACACCTTTACCTCAGGGGTGGATGATCGACACTGCATCTGAGTGCAGTGGTTGGAAAAGAAACAATAAGAAATGATAAGGGGACAGGTGTCTATGCAGAACGCCTTTATAACTACACATTTAATTCCATTTCATTCATGCATGCAGTATTTCCGCTGCTTTGCGCATTGTTCCAGTTAATGATGTGGGCCCTTTGAGAAACCATTCACTGTGTCACATCATCAGCAACAGTGTCTCTGAGTAGACAGAGCAACATTTGTAAAGTCGCAGTCTGGGAAAGCACACTAGTTCCCAACAGGTCTGTCCTGAAGTGTGACATGGGGTCCAAATTGGACATTTGCACTTTCTGTAATTTTGCATTGAGACCATAAATGTTAGAATATCACACAGAGCTCTTAATGGCCTATCGTTCACCCATTAGCCTTGCATTTCTTCCCACTGCCTGTTAACAGAACTGGATATTTTTACTCAGTCTCTGCACTAAGTGCACGCTGTTTGCAACAGAGGATAACAGCACTTGATGGAAGATTAGCAAAGCTTTCCAGTGGTAACGTAAAAAAGAAACACCTAATTTGTTCCCTTTGTTACTATGTTAAATGTGACAAATTGTTACACACTCTGGGCATTTCCTCACTGCCAGCAGCTGCTACTCAAGGGAGAAAATACTGTAACAACAAAATAAACCCAAATCTTTCATAAAAACATATGTCACAATGATGGACAACTGGAGAGGGGGTTGATATTAAATAGATTTAAAGCTGCCAAGGTTTTGTGTGAGCAAAAGAGGCTCTCATAAGCAAGTGACATTCAGTGGCTCTCCTCACAGCTGTATAATGACTGTTCTGGGTCTTTGTAACAAAGTTTTTTTTCATCTCTCGAGATGCTCATGCCCTCTAGGCACAGCTCTAGCCTCTTTTACATTAACCAAAAGTTACATTTTCTGCAGTGGTATAATTTGTAAGCACAGCTGGGACCAGAACAGAGAAAGCTACATTCAACATGACGACGAGGAGGTGAGTTTAGATCAAAGGCCGTATGTATTCTCTTGCCTGTTTCCCCTGTTCCCGTACCTGATAGGATGTGACTTTTCACACTGAAGAGGGAAGGTGCATTTTTTTTTTGGAAATTGAGACCCACCATTAGAGTTAAATGTGACCAACAACATGAGTCTTTGACACACTTAAGTTGGTGCTGCCCAAATGGTACTTTTAAAGTGCCTGGCATGACTTTAAAAAAATTTCACTTCAAATATTTCAAGTGGGTGAACCATGTGACTAGTTTCCTAATCAGTCTCCCAGTATGTGCAACACATACAAAAAAAGTGACAAGACAGATTAACACACAGATTTAGCTGAATTATTAACCAAATAACCAGGCACAATTTTTTTTGTAAATGAGCCATTTTTGCCAAACAATTGATCTTCTATGATTGGTTCCACAGATTATTTGCTCTCAATATTGTATCAAACAAAGGCTTATGACTTGCTAACCAGTTTCTGTTTTCAATAAAACATGATGGCATATTTTAAGCTTAAACCCCAAAGCTAACAGAGTCTACAGGAGGTAACTCAACTTCTGGTTCAAATTAGGCTATGGTCTGATGGTAATAAAAAGATAGTTGGATGGGAAATATTTGAAGTCAACTTAAATCTCTGTGTTCCTCATCAAAATCATGAGATCATTTTATTCCTTTCCGTTAATTCCTCTGACATTTTATTATTATTCTGCTGGATGGTGGGATAATATTTCATTAGACCCTGCACAATGTACTGTTGAGTGTTTAACTGACTGCTAACAATCTGGACTTACTTATCAAGAGTACGGTCCTGAAAAAGAAAGTGGGCATAAAACAGGAAGCATTACAAAGATTGATTTATTCAGAACAAACACTTCCTACTTTACGCTTATTATCATGGAACAGCTTAATACAGTCTAAAACTGTTTTGTGCATTCTAGGCTGGAACCAATTTGTGCTCTTACGCTGCACGCTTCCCCCACTTTCCCAAACTCCATCCTTTTCTGATGTTGCCAAATTATGTTGAGATGTAGTTTCACAGTGCCAGCTACTCCACAGTGCATTAGGTTACTGACTGATCATCGTATGAGAGTTTAGACAATGACTTCAGCAACCTGTTGAACTACATGTTATGCTGTAGTCCAGTGTGCTTGGGTCCTCACCTACACTCACTTCCGACAGGGGTCACCAAATGGTAGGCAGGAGATCGCTCCTCTCTCCTTAGTCATGGAGAGCTAAGGTAATTGGACAGTCTATATCACAACGGCCTTCAACCCACAGTTTCTTGTCCTCTATCCCTCACTTAACCCAGCATGACAACTCTCAAAGTTAAAACAAAAAAAATCCCATGTACTCAAACTTCCACTCTGCTAAAGCATGTATTGACGATAATTTCCAATGCCCACCATCAGCTTTCCTTGTCCACCTTTACAGAGAGAAGCATCAATGCTAAGTCCTTTGCCTTCCTGATTTACCTTGGGCAAGTACCAATCACATCAATCCTAGAATAATAAGGCAATCTGTTTATTAATGCTGTTTTCTTATTTCATTTGTACACTTATGCAGAAGGTAGTGCATGTATGGAATAAACTGCCTGAGGAAGGGGTGGAGGCAGGTACAATTACAACATTTAAAAAGCATCTGGATGGGTACATGAATAGGAAGAGTTTGCAGGGATATGAGCAAAATGCTGGCAAACGGGACCAAATTAATTTAGAATATCTGGCCAGTATGGATGAGTTGGACCGAAGGGCCTGTTTCCATGCTATACATCTCTATAATTGCTGAACACTGAGCTTCTGTGGCTAGTTCATCATTCTGACCTGTTGTAAACAGCTAAACTTTGATGGGTGAACTTGGGAGTGACAGGTCAGATTCACTGAATTTGCTTCTTGTCATCTTTCCCCCTCAATTAAACACTTGTCTGTTTCTTCCTAACCAATTAATACAATTGGTTGGCATGTCAGTGACTACAAGATACAGACTTATTTTTTTATTTTGACACATCAGCAAAGGAGGAAGGCCATTTGGCCCACCAGGTCCATGCCAGCTCTCTCTGTTCAGGAATCTAGTCAGTCTTGTTCCCCCTGCTTTAAACATGGAGATTTGCAGTTTGTCTTCGTCAGAACTGCTTTGAGATCGTTGATCATCTCTGCTGCTAACATTTTCCATGTTATGACCACTCACCAAGACAACCTAAAATCCTGGGTGAAGAGAACGAGGTCTTCTTTATGCAATGGTCTGGCATGCTGTGTGCGTTAGGAGATTGAGTATTAATTTTTAATAACCAATTGGGTATATTTTAAAAAGAAAGAAGTTTGCAGGGCTATACAGAATAAAAGCAAACGTGTGGAAATAAGTGTTTAACTCTTTTACAGATCTTGCATAAACATGATAGATCAAATGACCTCCTTCTGTGCTGGATTATCCAATTATTCTCCAGTGCAACTGTGTGAAGGATAGTTTAAGAATCAAAAATAAATAACGCAATAAACTGAGCAGCAATTATTTTATCCTGTAACACAAACCCAGATGTTCCGAAGCAATGAAGATAACAAAATGTGAAGCTGGATGAACACAGCAGGCCAAGCAGCATCTCAGGAGCACAAAAGCTGATGAAGGGTCCAAGCCCGAAACGTCAGCTTTTGTGCTCCTGAGATGCTGCTTGGCCTGCTGTGTTCATCCAGCTTCACACTTTGTTATCTTGGATTCTCCAGCATCTGCAGTTCCCATTATCTCTGTTCCAAAGCATTATTTGATTTTAAACCTCCTTAATTACTGCACCTCCAGTATAAATACCCATCTCCTAAACAATAGACATTGATGAAGATGGCATGGTTCCGGCAAGCTGGGAAGTGTTTGATCTCTGTGCCCGCTCCTGCTCAGCTGGCCTGCTGCATTCGTCTTTATTCTTTATTTTTGTTTTCCTTCTTCATTTCTCTTTTGTGTCAAAGTTCACCTTTTCTTCTCCCCCGCGGCCATGAGAGCCTGTTGCGACAGCCTGGCCGATCTGGATGTCGGTTCCTTGTGGCCGTAGGCGGCTGAGGCCTGTTGAAGGCCTCGTTGTCTGTCGGTGGACCGGGTCCGTTCGTCCTCCTGGCGGCGGTGCAGTGGTTTTCAGCGGTGGCAGCACGGTGGCTCCAGTTTGTTCCTTGTGACTATGTCGGCCAGGAGGCTGCAACTGAAAGGATGATGGTTTCAGCTTCGGCAACTCGGTGGGTTCAGCCTGTCCCTCCTTGCTATGGCGACGATGCAGTCGCTTTGGCATCCCCTGTGGTGGTGACAGAGCGGTGGGCGCTGTCTGGAAACCCTTGATTTGGCGGCCTCAGGGGTGGCTTTGGCAATGGTGTCACATAGCCATCCAGAAACCCAGGAAGCAATGGGGGGAACGAACGATCAACTTTGTCTCGATTATTTCTTTTGACAATTTCTGCAATTAAAATTATTTCGGCAACTTTTACGCAACTCACTGTATTTTTGTGAATAAGAGTGAGAGTAAATTGCTATAAATCTTCAAACAATCAAGACAGCACCTAACAATCCAGATGCACAAAATTAACAAACAAGTGCAGAATGGCGCGAAGTAATAAATTGTCTCTCTTGTTTAATCAAGCACTTTCCCTGGGGGAGAATTTGTTTGGCATCACCTGCACTGTGTGATGATCTTTCCTTCTTCCCCCTCCAGCTAGAAATGTCTGTGAGGTAGTCTAACCTTTATCTCAAGGAACTGAAAACATTCCGACTGGGAAACAATCCAAGCACAAAGGAAGATGAACAGACAGGCTCAGTGTGCAGTTGTGGCCTGTTTTAACACAAGCAATGAAATCCTGCTGGAAGAAACAGCAAACTGAGCGAGAAACTTGACTGCAGTTCAGGCTGCTGTGATTTTGTTAGAACTGAACTCTATCCTTCTTCTGACTTTAATATTTCTTCAGTGAGGTTTATGGATGTCACATAGAATCAAGGTGCATAAAAAACAGTAATTTGGTCCATCTTGCCTGAGCTGCTTCTTTGACAGAGCTGTCTGATAAGTCCCACACCACCAGCCCTTTCTATGTAGACTTGCAAATTTTTCCTTTTAAGTCTGCATACCTTTCCTTCTTCGGAAATGGGAAGAAAGGATGGGAAATGGTGAGTTATATTTTCAGCAATCTCTCGTCCCAGAAGCATCGGGATTTACCTTTGAGGAATCAGGTGGATCCTACTGGGTGGTCTTTATCTCGGAGTTCAACGGATAATTGGCAAGATTAACATGTGGACTTATTACATCCTGTCATTCATACACCTACAAGTTTCACATTTGTCGGTCACTGTGAGATTGCTATAAACTGAATACACCATGTGATAGTAAAGTGGTTACGTTATGCAGGAACATGTGAAATGATCTCGGTCGACATGTTTGTGTTTTGAATTCCACTTTTCCCAATAACCTTTGATTCGCCTATCCATGTGTACAGTTTTGGTCTCCTTATTTAAAGGAGTTATCCAAATGCATCGGAGGTGGGTCAGAGGGAGTTTATTTGATTGACACCTGAAATAAGTGGGTTTTCTTCTATGGATAAGTAGGACAGGCTGGGCTTGTTTCCAATGGAGTTTAAAAGAGTGAGGGGATTTCATTCAAGTGTATAAGATCCCGAACGGCCTTGATTGGGCGGACTTGGAAAGGATGGTTCTCTTCTGGGTCAGGCCAGAACAAGGGAGAGCTATCCTCTTTGGGACACAGATGAAGAGAATTTTCCCTCAGAGAGTTGTACAAATTTGAAGTCTCTGCCTCAGAAAGTGATGGCTGTTGAATACTTTTAAGGTGGAGGTAAAATCTGTCCACTGTAATTAGAGTTTCATGGCCAAATGTGGGTAATGCCATGCCACTACGCTCCCGCGACAATTTGCTTTAAAGAGCGGGAATGGCAAATCTTAGTTTTCGATAAACCGAGTAGCATTTTGTTAGATGTGAAAACAAAGTGCATGCCTTCAGTTTTATTGAGAAGTGGAAGCAAAACTCCAAAGCCCTGGCTATGAGGAGGAAAAATGAGCCAAGTATGACTAGCTATTGAAGAAGGCGTGGAGATTTACATTGGGAAGTCTCTGAAAGCAAGAATTTGTGAAGGTGAGATCATTCTTGGGTCAGCATCCATAATGGCTTATTTGGGGCTTCGCAAGAACAAGGGACAAAAGTTCACAGGAGCATTGGCCAAATGGAATCATTAAGATAAAGTGACCTAAAAAGAAATGTCTAACTGAAAATATGATAGCTTACAAAGGAGCAGCTCCATGGATTCAGAACTATGTGCTTGATATCACAATGTTTATGTATGTGAAACAATTTAGTGTAAACTCTATACGCGGGAGAAAGAATAATCAGCAGCCCTAGTAAATCTGGAGTTAGTGAAGCTTTAAACATTTCCTCACTGGCCTTGAGATTTTGTGCAACAACTTTTCTTGATTCTTTCAATGCAAGTTGAGCTCAAAGCAGCCCAACAGCGCTATCAACATTCAAGGAAAAGATAACTCCAAAACTGTCTAATTCCTCCACTTTACAGGGATTTACAGTTGAAGTTGCCTAGCTATTGTTTATAACAGCTAAATCTGAACTGATTTGTGTAAAGACTCCAACTCAGAATCTCCCAAAACAAAAGCTAAGTACCAAGAGCTTAGCAATGAAAATAAAGTAGACCCAAAAATCTTAGCAATTCAGAGCAGATGAAGACACTTTCCTGGGGATACAGTAATTGCCTTTCCCTGTGACTTATTACATATAACTTCAGGGCAACCTCATTCATTCAATATAAACCTTAAGGCAAGGAGAACAGTATAATTAAAATCCTACTTTTTAATTCGTAACTGACAATTGATTTACTCCGTGTAACACCTTTTTACAGTTTACTGTTAACAACCTGATCATTTTTCTTCCCCTCAGTTCTATTCTTACATCTTCCTTTTCTTTCCCTTCCCCCAGAATTATTCACCGTTTCTGAACCAGAGAGACAGCAAGCAGCAACAACCTAAACTTAAATAGAAGGTCAAGACAAATTAAACAGTAAGTGAAATATACTCATTCATAATTAAGATATGTCACCATACTTAAATCAAAATGAGTGAGTATCATGAAGATGAAATGGGGCTTATAAGTCCACTTAAGTGTGAGTAAGGTCACGAAGTAACTAAATGAATGAAACACAAGCATTTTTCTCTTCCCACCAAAACACCATCTCTCCTTTTGGGAATGCATCTTTATTTCAACTTGGTGCTTCTTCATTCCTCACTCAGCCTCTTTGCTCCAACCTCAACTTAACCAAACTACTGGTATTAACTTTAAGATGTGAGGTTCGACTCACAGTCAGCCCTGATTCAGAAGGCTCTGGGTTCAAGCCCCAATATAAGTGGAACACATCATTTTTGCTGATATTGTGGTGCGGTACAGAAGGGGTGCTACACTGGCGCTGCCTTTTGGGTAAGACGTTAAACAGGCTGCCTGATTGGATTGTCAAATGGATGTAAAAGATCTAATGCCAATATTTGTAGAAGAGCAGATATGGTTTCCGCAATGTTCTGTTCAAAATTTGTCCCTTAACAACATCATTAAAATAAATGATCTGTTATCTTACTTCATGATTGGCAACTTCCACCAAGCATCAGGTATAGGAGCATAATTAAGCCACTGGCCCATCAAATCTTCAGCACCAGTTGATCATGGATGATCAACCCCATTCTCCTGTCCTCTCCTCATAACCCTTGATCGTCTTACCAATCAAGAATCTATCTCTGTCTTAAGTACACTCAGTGATTTGGGCTCCACAACCTTATCTGGCAATGAGTTCCACAGATTCACCATAGTAACTGAAGAAATTCATCATCATCTCAGATCTAAAGGGTTGTCCTTTAACTATGAAGCTGTATCCTCCAATCGTTGTCTTTCTTACCAGTGGAAATATCTTCTCACGTGCACTCTATCCAAGCCTCTCAGTACTCTGTAAGTTTCGATTAGATTCTTCCCCATGCTTGTAAACACAAAGTATAATCCCAGAGTCCTCAACCATTCCTCATAATGGCAAGCACTTCATCCCTGGGACATTCTTATAAACCTCTTCTGGACCCCCTCCAAGGCCAGCACATCCTTCCTTAGATACAGGGTGCCAAACTGCTCACAATATTCCAAATGTTGTCTGACCACAGCCTCGAACTGCATGAGCAGTATATCCATGCCCTTGTATTCTAATCCCCTTAGAATGAAAGCTAACATTCCATTTGCTTTCCTAACTACCATCTGAGCCTGATGATTATTAACTTCAAAAGTGTGGTGGAATGTCCTAAAATTGTGCAAGTCACTATACAAATGCAAATTCTGCTTTGTTATTTTAGTTGTAAGGTTTGTCATGTCTAAATTTAGCAAGGGAAAGGGTTTCTACTTGATTGATACAAATAAAGGCAGATCAGTTCTGGGGCTTTTTCTCCTGTGAAGGAAAATTAAACAGCTTGACAGCATACAATAACTTGAGACTATGTATGGAAATTAAAGACGTAACTGCAAATATGAAAAAAAATTCTACATACTAAATTTATGAATTATATGTTCCCAGGAGGGAAGCTCATCCACCAGGTCCACGTATCTGTAACACTAGGCATATGATACTCACTTTACATTTTAAAGTTTCCAGGCATCCAATCAAAAGATAGGATGGTCCCCTTCAAAGCTGGGCAGGCAGAATTTGTATCAGAGATAATGGGAACTGCAGATGCTGGAGAATTCCAAGATAATAAAATGTGAGGCTGGATGAACACAGCAGGCCAAGCAGCATCTCAGGAGCACAAAAGCTGACGTTTCGGGCCTAGACCCTTCATCAGAGAGGGGGATGGGGAGAGGGAACTGGAATAAATAGGGAGAGAGGGGGAGGCGGACCGAAGATGGAGAGTAAAGAAGATAGGTGGAGAGAGTGTAGGTGGGGAGGTAGGGAGGGGATAGGTCAGTCCAGGGAAGACGGACAGGTCAAGGAGGTGGGATGAGGTTAGTAGGTAGCTGGGGGTGCGGCTTGGGGTGGGAGGAAGGGATGGGTGAGAGGAAGAACCGGTTAGGGAGGCAGAGACAGGTTGGACTGGTTTTGGGATGCAGTGGGTGCGGGGGAAGAGCTGGGCTGGTTGTGTGGTGCAGTGGGGGGAGGGGACGAACTGGGCTGGTTTAGGGATGCAGTAGGGGAAGGGGAGATTTTGAAACTGGTGAAGTCCACATTGATACCATTGGGCTGCAGGGTTCCCAGGCGGAATATGAGTTGCTGTTCCTGCAACCTTCGGGTGGCATCATTGTGGCAGTGCAGGAGGCCCATGATGGACATATCATCTAGAGAATGGGAGGGGGAGTGGAAATGGTTTGCGACTGGGAGGTGCAGTTGTTTGTTGCGAACTGAGCGGAGGTGTTCTGCAAAGCGGTCCCCAAGCCTCCGCTTGGTTTCCCCAATGTAGAGGAAGCCGCACCGGGTACAGTGGATGCAGTATACCACATTGGCAGATGTGCAGGTGAACCTCTGCTTAATGTGGAATGTCATCTTGGGGCCTGGGATGGGGGTGAGGGAGGAGGTGTGGGGACAAGTGTAGCATTTCCTGCGGTTGCAGGGGAAGGTGCCGGGTGTGGTGGGGTTGGAGGGCAGTGTGGAGCGAACAAGGGAGTCACGGAGAGAGTAGTCTCTCCGGAAAGCAGACAGGGGAGGGGATGGAAAAATGTCTTGGGTGGTGGGGTCGGATTGTAAATGGCGGAAGTGTCGGAGGATAATGCGTTGTATCCGGAGGTTGGTAGGGTGGTGTGTGAGAACGAGGGGGATCCTCTTGGGGCGGTTGTGGCGGGGGCGGGGTGTGAGCGATGTGTTGCGGGAAATACGGGAGACGCGGTCAAGGGCGTTCTCGATCACTGTGGGGGGAAAGTTGCAGTCCTTAAAGAACTTGGACATCTGGGATGTGCAGGAGTGGAATGTCTTATTGTGGGAGCAGATGCGGTGGAGGCGGAGGAATTGGGAATAGGGGATGGAATTTTTGCAGGAGAGTGGGTGGGAGGAGGTGTATTCTAGGTAGCTGTGGGAGTCGGTGGGCTTGAAATGGACATCAGTTACAAGCTGGTTGCCTGAGATGGAGACTGAGAGGTCCAGGAAGGTGAGGGATGTGCTGGAGATGGCCCAGGTGAACTGAAGGTTGGGGTGGAAGGTGTTGGTGAAGTGGATGAACTGTTTGAGCTCCTCTGGGGAGCAAGAGGCGGCGCCGATACAGTCATCAATGTACCGGAGGAAGAGGTGGGGTTTGGGGCCTGTGTAGGTGCGGAAGAGGGACTGTTCCACGTAACCTACAAAGAGGCAGGCATAGCTGGGGCCCATGCGGGTGCCCATGGCCACCCCCTTAGTCTGTAGGAAGTGGGAGGAGTCAAAAGAGAAGTTGTTGAGTGTGAGGACGAGTTCAGCTAGGCGGATGAGAGTGTCGGTGGAGGGGGACTGGTCGGGCCTGCGGGACAGGAAGAAGCGGAGGGCCTTGAGGCCATCTCCATGCGGAATGCAGGTGTACAGGGATTGGACGTCCATGGTGAATATGAGGTGTTGGGGGCCAGGGAATTGGAAGTCCTGGAGGAGGTGGAGGGCGTGGGTGGTGTCATGGACGTAGGTGGGGAGTTCCTGGACCAAAGGGGAGAAAATGGAGTCCAGATAGGTGGAGATGAGTTCGGTGGGGCAGGAGCAGGCTGAAACGATGGGTCGACCAGGGCAGGCAGGTTTGTGGATTTTGGGAAGGAGATAGAAACGGGCCGTGCGGGGTTGGGGAACAATGAGGTTGGAGGCTGTTGGTGGGAGGTCCTCTGAGGTGATGAGGTCGTGAATGGTGTTGGAGATGATGGTTTGGTGCTCGGGTGTGGGGTCATGATCGAGGAGGCGGTAGGAGGTGGTGTCGGAGAGTTGGCATCTGGCCTCGGCGATGTAGAGGTCAGTGCGCCATACTACCACTGCGCCACCCTTGTCTGCGGGTTTGATGGTGAGGTTGGGGTTGGAGCGGAGGGAGCGGAGGGCTGCCCATTCTGCAGGGGAGAGGTTGGAGTGGGTGAGAGGGGTGGAGAGGTTGAGGTGGTTAATGTCTCAACGGCAGTTGGAGATGAAGAGGTCGAGGGAGGGTAGGAGGCCTGGGGGTGGTGTCCAGGAGGAGGACTTGTGTTGGAAGCGGGTGAAGGGGTCAGTGGAAGGAGGGTTAGGTTCCCGGTTGAAGAAGTAGGCATGGAGGTGAAGACGGCGGAAAAACTGCTCTATGTCCAACCGTGACTGGTATTCGTTGATGTGTCCTTGTAGGGGGACAAAGGTGAGCCCCTTGCTAAGGACTGACCGTTCGTCCTCAGTCAGTGGGAGGTCTGGGGGGATGGTGAAGATGCGGCAGGGCTCAGTGTGGCTGTGCATTATCCTCCGACACTTCCACCATTTACAATCCGACCCCACCACCCAAGACATTTTTCCATCCCCTCCCCTGTCTGCTTTCCGGAGAGACTACTCTCTCCGTGACTCCCTTGTTCGCTCCACACTGCCCTCCAACCCCACCACACCCGGCACCTTCCCCTGCAACCGCAGGAAATGCTACACTTGTCCCCACACCTCCTCCCTCACCCCCATCCCAGGCTCCAAGATGACATTCCACATTAAGCAGAGGTTCACCTGCACATCTGCCAATGTGGTATACTGCATCCACTGTACCCGGTGCGGCTTCCTCTACATTGGGGAAACCAAGCGGAGGCTTGGGGACCGCTTTGCAGAACACCTCCGCTCAGTTCGCAACAAACAACTGCACCTCCCAGTCGCAAACCATTTCCACTCCCCCTCCCATTCTCTAGATGACATGTCCATCATGGGCCTCCTGCACTGCCACAATGATGCCACCCGAAGGTTGCAGGAACAGCAACTCATATTCCGCCTGGGAACCCTGCAGCCCAATGGTATCAATGTGGACTTCACCAGTTTCAAAATCTCCCCTTCCCCTACTGCATCCCTAAACCAGCCCAGTTCGTCCCCTCCCCCCACTGCACCACACAACCAGCCCAGCTCTTCCCCCCTACCAACTGCATCCCAAAACCAGTCCAACCTGTCTCTGCCTCCCTAACCGGTTCTTCCTCTCACCCATCCCTTCCTCCCACCCCAAGCCGCACCCCCAGCTACCTACTAACCTCAGCCCACCTCCTTGACCTGTCCGTCTTCCCTGGACTGACCTATCCCCTCCCTACCTCCCCACCTACACTCTCTCCACCTATCTTCTTTACTCTCCATCTTCGGTCCGCCTCCCCCTCTCTCCCTATTTATTCCAGTTCCCTCTCCCCATCCCCCTCTCTGATGAAGGGTCTCGGCCCGAAACGTCAGCTTTTGTGCTCCTGAGATGCTGCTTGGCCTGCTGTGTTCATCCAGCCTCACATTTTATTATCCAGGCAGTATTTGTACTGATTCTAAACCTTCACACCACAGCCCAGTAGCACATCCTCTACCATTTCATTTTGGGGCCAGAAATCACATCTTGGTTAATCTCAGCAGAAAATCTGACAGGAATGCAAAGAGGTGGCAGTTATGGAGAACGTATTTTGCTTTCTGTTCAGTGTCAATCTGCGTATTCCTGAGCTTTCAGTAATGGATTAACATTTTCCAATGGAAAAAAAAAGTTGGACTACGAATAAGGTGTGGAGCTGGATGAACACAGCAGGCCAAGCAGCATCAGAGGAATAGGAAAGCCGGCATTTCAGGCCTAGACCCTTCTTCATTTTTCATTTTTCTGAAGAAGGGTCTAGGCCCAAAACGTCAGCTTTCCTGCTTCTCTGATGCTGCTTGGCCTGCGGTGTTCATCCAGCTCTACACCTTGTTATCTCAGATTCTCCAGCATCTGCAGTTCCTACTATCTCTGGATTACGAATAAACTTTGATCTCATTCAAGTCCTATTAATGGCTATTAATGGGAAGCTCATTCAAATATCTATCATACAGGCTCTCTTCCAAAGGGCTATTTAAAAATAGGTCAGGCTCTGAAGTTACTGCAAACTACTTCTGTAGATTAATGCACTTTGCAACAGTGGTGGATTGACTACTTAGGTAGAACCAAGGGGAGGACTGGCAGAAGTTTGTTGTGATAAACTGATATTTTTCCACAATTGAAATCTTTTAGCAATCTTGAGCCATAAGCATATATGCAACTGTGCTTTCACTTACGGTTCCTGATTGACAGGATGATGAAGCAAATTTGAAAATGTCATGGCACAGTTGCCGAATCTGACCCTGCGCAGTGAATCAAAACACTGAACAACTCACGGCAAATAATTCCATTTTGATTCCAATTGATTATGTGTAGTGTTAACTGCCTAGGCCTCACACAGACCAGCTCCTTCCCCTGTCAGTGAGCACAATGCTCTTTATGATGCAAGAGTAGTCAACTAAATCGGGGGCTTTTTTTAAGAAAAAAGACTCTTTCGTGTGAAGCGTTTCATTTACAAAGTAAAAGGGACCACGGTTGCTTTTGTGTGGGAAAACAATCAATAGAAAATGGCATTTCTCTTTCCATCAGTGACTGTGTGTATAAAGTGTAGATTCTTCCTGCTCACACACCAGGAATCATAGACTCAGCAAAGAAAATGCTTTTGTTGCTGTTAATGAAGGTGAACGTGTCTTTGGGTTAAAGCCATCTAGCTTGAAAATAATCAGTCAAAAGTTTCGAATGTCACTCGCTTCACAAGTAGTTATTAAGATTCATTTCCTGCCCAGATTAGTTGTAACTTCAGAACATGCCCTGCATGAAATAACAATTTTTATTTTTTTTTAATGGCTAATTATCAGTTACTCCATGCCAGACATTTACGTCTATTTTTTAATCCTGACAACTATCAGTCATTACTGGAAGAATGGTTGTATCAGACATCTTTAATGTGTTGTCTTTCACGGCGAAGCTAACCAGACTGAACAGAATCAAGCACGAAGCAATTTTAAGAGATCAGTATTAAGTACATTCGCTCATCACATAAATCATTGTTGGAGTGTCTCCAAATGGGGAATAAAATGAGGGCATCCAGAATAATTGCAGACTTCTCATGGTATCTCTGTTACCAACTATCAAATGCACACATAGTGGAAACATGTGATGCTACACATGGAAATCAGGACTAAGATTTAACACAGTGTGGAGCTGGAGGAACACAGCAGGCCAAGCAGCATCAGAGGAGCAGGAAAGTTGTTGTTTCGGGATGGACCCTTCTTCAGAAATGACCCGAAATGTCAACTTTCCTGCTCCTCTGATGCTGCCTGGCCTGCTGTGCTCCTCCAGCTCCTCACTGTGTTATCTCTGACTCCAGCATCTGCGGTTCTTACTAACTCTGAAATCAGGACTAAATGTGGTTTTTAGGTTAGGTCAGAAGCCTGTTGCCAATTGGCCTGCATTTACAAAGTAAATAGATAGCACTTTAACATCTTGTATTCATTTTAAGAAATTCTTTCAAAGCTGGACCCTCTTCTGAAGTACTGTGTCCAGGTTTTGGTCTCTCTGATATAGGGGGGATATTATAAAGCTGGAGTGAGCTCAGAAGAGATTTACCAAGGAGTTGCTAGGAATGGAGGGTTTGAGTCACAAGGAGAAGTTGGATAGATTGGGACTTTTTTCAGTGGAGCTTAGCAGGTTGAAAGGTGATCTTTTAAAGGTTTATAAAATAATGAGGGGTATAGGCAAGGTGAATAGCAGGTGTATTTTCCCGAGGGTTGGGGATTTCAAGACTAGAGGGCATACTTTTAAGCTGAGAGGAGAAAGATTCAAGATAAACATGAGGGCAATTGTTTTACACAGAGAGTGGTTTGTGTGGAATGAACATCTGGAGGAAGTGGTGGATGCAGGTACAGTTACACGGGGCAGCACGGTGGCTCAGTGGTTAGCACTGCAGCCTCACAGCACCAGGGACCCAGGTTCGATTCCAGCCTCAGGCGACTGTCTGTGTGGAGTTTGCACATTCTCCCTGTGTCTGCGTGGGTTTCCTCTGGGTGCTCCAGTTTCCTCCCACAGTCCAAAGATGTGCAGGCTAGGTGGATTGGCCATGTTAAATTGCCAGTAGTGTTCAGGGGTTTGTGGGTTATAGGGGGATGGGTTTGGGTGGGATGCTTCAAGGGGCAGAGTGGACTTGTTGGGCCGAAGTGCCTGTTTCCACACTGTAGGGAATCAAATCAAATCTAATCTAATCAACAATGCTTAAAAGATATTTGCATAAATACATGAATAAGCAATGTTTGGAGGAATATGGGCCAGGTGCAGGCAGGTGGGACCAGTTTAGTTTGGGATTAAGTTTGGCATGGACTAGTTGAATCGAAGGGTCTGTTTCTATGTTGTACGACTCTATGATTGGGGCATCCCTGTCTGGGCCAGCATTTATTGCTCTATCCCTAAATGCCTTGAAAAAATGGCACTGCCTTCCTGAACAGCTGCCATCCATAGTGAGTAGTCACCCACAATGCAGTGAGGAAAGATGTTCCTGGATTTGATCACACGAGAGTGAAACAAAGCCAATATTGTAAAAGTCCAGATATGAGGGGGGGTTGGAGGGGAGCTTGCAGACAATGGTCCTCCCATGTCTATGTTGCCCTTTTCCATCAAGCTGGTTTAGATGGTCCCTTTGAAAAAGAGCCTCAGTGAATTGCTGCACAGAATATTGTTGATGGTACACACTATTGCCACTGTGCTTCAGGGGGTGGAGGAGTGAAGTCTGTTTTATCCTGGATGGTATTACGCCTGAGTGTTGTTGGAGCTGCACTCATCTAGGCAAGTGAGGGGTATTCCATCACACTCCTGACACTCATGATATATAATATTTTGACTTCACATTATTATTTATGGTAAAATATGGCAGTTTGAGAAGCAGAAACATACAGTTGGCTGGAGTGACACAGCTGTTCGCCAACACAAACTAAAAAGTCAGCGGATGAAATGTTGAAGGGTGTAATTAGTGACAAGTTCATACAGGCAGTTTCTGGTGTGAAATGGACAAAATAACATATAACACGTAAAGTTGACACAAAAATGTGACTGAAGGATTATAACAGAACTTTTGTATAGATAGAAAATATACTCACAAGTGACAATTTATTACAGATATAAAAAGTAAATATATAAATTGGTGAATTCGTGACAAGGTTCAAAAATACCCTTTTCACTTCCACTTTGCAAACTGCCCCCACCAAGCTTTAAAACACAGCTGACATACTTGAAGCTTGCGCATTATTGTAAAAAGATGTGAGAATTACATTTATTTTAAAACATAACACGAAAGCATGATTCAATCTCTAAGTGATCAAAGATCCCCAAATGCAATTGTTTTCCAAACAATACAAAATTTTCTCTTCATATCTTGGGTTTACCACTCTACTGCAAACGTATTTATCTGTCCACATTTTGAACGCACACAGCTTTTACGCTGCTGTAATTACACCTTCCTGCCAGGTGAGGCATTATAGTTTTGCAAATTCCAACTCTGAAGTTTCTACTGGAGAAAAACTTTTATGCTCTGATCAACTTTTCTTCTCCTCTCCCATAATTGCTGTGTATTTTGCTATTTAAGTATAAATTTTTAAAGTATGAGAAATCTTAATATTTGCAGATGTTTCCTGTCAATTTCCTCCAAGAAAAATCTTTACATCCACAAGTAATTCACAGCTGTCCACGGAAACTGATCGTGCTGCAGTTACATCCTCCCACCAATAGGAGTGCTGTAATATGGCAAAGAGTTTATGGGATTATTCCGCATTGATCGTGGATGGAGAATTTGTTACAAAAAAACCGCAATAATTACATAATGTGTGAGTCTGGGGATGGTTGCTCACTAAATTCCAATTATGACCACTGTCAAATGACACTTCACCCGAAGAACTGATGTCAATCCTAAGTTGTGCTCAGTTCCAGAGAGGTTCAACTGGAAATAATGTAACTGCACTGCAACAGAACAACAAGAACGATATGATTTTAAATTTGAGACTTCACAAAATCTGATTTACAGAAATGTAATGATGCAGAAGAAAGTCATTTGGCCCATCAAGTCAACAGTAGCCTTAATGCCATTTTTTTCAGTAATGCTGCACATTCATTCCATTTAAAAGTTCATCCAATAGCCTCTTAATGCCTTGACTGTATCAGCCCCAACGACATTTCTAGGCAGTTCATTCTAGGCATGAAGCGCTAGCTGTGAGAAAAAGTTGTCTTTCTCATCACATTTACTTATTTTGCAAAATCACTTTAAACCTGCGCCTTCTCAATCTTCTTAGGAGGGGTAGCAGATCATTCGCCCCTTCAAGCCTGCTCTGGTAACAGGCAAAATCATGGCTGATCTGGTTGTGGTCTCAACTCCACTTTCCTGTATTCTCATACACACCCCCACATCCCATCCCTTAACCAAATGCCTGAATGGTTCAAATTACCTGTTACACCTTCTCCTCCATGTTAGGGCTTCACTTTGTCTTGTCTACTCATGTTAAGTGTTACAGGATATTGACTAGAAATGTCAGAATTTTTTTTATGAAATCATGTTTCCAAGACAATGTTTCAGTAAAGTTTTCACTATTGAAACAGAAAGGTAAAGGTGAAGAGAAGGAATATTTAGTCATAATGGCTAGCTGTATTAATGGGACAGGCACAATTTGATGACATATATTCCTTGCCCACCAATTCTAAAAGTTTGTACATGTTCAGCAAACAGATTTTCTGAAGCTGGTAAGATTTAGCCGGTGAAGGAAAATAAAGACATAGATTATTAAAAGTACGCTTCACCAATTGGATGAAATACAGGAAGCTAACCAATTCAGCCAGACAATCCAGCATATGTGGAGCGATCAACCAAAATACAGGAGCACGTCGATCACTCACCTGAATAGCAAGAAACAGTTTTAAATTGGTTGATAAAACACTTTGCTAGTATCTTTGCCTTTGGCACAAATTCTTATACAACATAATTTTTAAAAAAACTTGCATTTATGCATTTTCTTACTGTAAGTCTCAGAAATGTGTGATAATTTAGAACATAGAACATTACAGCACAGTACAGGCCCTTCGGCCCTCGATGTTGTGCCAACCTGCCATACCAATCTGAAGCCCATCTAACCTACACTATTCCATCTACGTCCATATGCTTATCTTTAAGCTCTGTCTGAGGGAGAAAATTGCAAAAATGCAGGGCAAAGATGTTGCATGCACTGAAGTAAGGGTAAGTCAGTGAATGCTAAGACAGCAAGTGAGGAGTCCAGAGATGTACCCAGTCCAATCCGAGATAGGCACTTCCTCCTGTGCATAAACTTCCTGCTGTAGCAGCAATACAATGAGAGGGTCCAGTATGTTCCAAAGTGTGGCAATGAGGTGCAAGTGGGTCAGAGATGTGCCATGAAGGTACAGTAAGGCTGAGCCATGTCAAATAACAACATCTGTGGACAGGGATGTGGCAGTCGCTGCCCTGCTTCCAATAAATTAAAATATTATGAATATTACAAAATTAAAATCCAGTTGGGCAAAATACTATAATAAGAGGGATGTCAATACACCTGACAGCATGAAGAACAGATTTACCTGAATGGGTCTGCGGTGAAGGATTTTAGCAACAAGGTATGGAGGTGGACTAGGGTGGACAAGGTCAGAAATCACATGACACCAGGTCATAGTCCAACAGGTTTATTTGGAAATACAAGCTTTCGGAGTCTTACTCCTTCTTCAGGTGTTAGAAACAAGAAGGAGTAAAACTCCAAAAGCTTGCGTTTCCAAATAAACCTGTTTGACTATAACCTGGTGTCATGTGATTTCTGATCTTTAGCAAGAAGCATAGGTGGAGGAGCTAGAGGATCTGTTTGGAGCAAATGAGAGGTCTGATTGCTGTGACCATTAATTGCTGGTAATAAAACTGTGCACAAAATGTATGTGAAGAAGTAAGTTTAATGCAATGAGTAGTAATAAAGGCAGTCCCTGGGTTACAAACAGGTTCTGCTCTTGAGTTCATTAACGGGTTGTTTTGTACGCAAGCCTGAATGCAAAAAAGGGCAATATAAAGTAGTCATTCGTAGGTCCAGGAAACCTTCGTATATCAGAGCTTTAAAATCACATCCCTATATACAAATGCATTCACAATCACGAGCATTCTTAAGGTGGACATTTGCAAATTGGAGACGCCTGTGACCTGGAATTTGCTGCACGCAAGTGTAGTCGAAGCATTTGTGCACAACGTGGTCCCATGGCACAAGAAAGAGTTGGGTGACGAGCTAATCTATTTTGTTTGGTGTTGACTGAAGGAGGAATGTTGGCCAGGAAGCCTGAAGAATGTTCTGTTCCTTTTTGAATTATTCCATGGGAGTTTAACATCCTACTGAAACAACAGACACAACATTGGTTTATATCTCATACGAAGATGGGACCTCTGGCAAAGGCGTATTTCCTTCAGTATTTGATTACATGTTCCAAAGTCAAGCTTGAACTCCTAACCCTTACTAATCAAATGCGTGAGTTCCTCCAAACCAAGCCAAGCTGACCCTTCCCTTGCCGTCTGCTGAAGGTCACAGCGTGAGAAACAAATTCAGATGACTTTTTGTCAGTATAAGCTTCAGTCTGTTAACTTGATAACTTTTAAATTTCAAAACCCACGGTGGAATCCTACCGGGCTGTCAGTGATGTTGGCTATAGCCACATGTGTTAATATTGGAAAAGATACCCAGGGATCCCCATCTTGACATCAAGGCCACCTCACGACATCATCGATGCTTTTATCGAAATGGCATGGCAACATTCTAACTTGGCAGAGGCAAATTCCTGATGGATGCGCATTTTTGTTTGCTAAATGCCTTGTTAACTGCCCAATTTGCCACAGGTTGTAACCTTACCAAACTTACCATTCAAATAGTGGGAAAATGCAGCATGGAAAGCAGAGTGCGTTCTTGACAGGTTCACCTTGCTTCTTATTCTAAAAGACCTCTATGTTGGACACTCTGCACCCTACATCTTGCATGGGCCTCATGGCCACAGGTCACATGTACCCCATGTCCACGGGCACTGGCATCTAGCATGTGCCAGCCTCTATGAATCCTCATGGCACATCTCTGATCCACACAGAGGATGCTTTTGTGCTTCAATGCTGCATCTTGGAATGCAATGGAAACTCTTATTGCAGCAAGGACACCGAATGTTCAGGGACACACACCCATTTCATGACTGGACCAGGCTGAGCCTCTGGGCTCATCACATGCTCTCAGTGGACTTACTCACTCTAAGACAGCCTGGACGTTCACAGCATCCTGGCTTTTCATTGCCTAGCCTCACCTTTTTGCAGTCAGAGTCAGGACCATCTGTTGATAAGGGGTGAAGAGTCAAATGACAGGTAACACACTAATGCCTTGTCTCCATCTCTGGAATGAGAGAGGTAAGTATTATAGGAGATATGTGTCAAACACAGAAGATATGTAGCACAGCCATTATAATTGGTGCGGACATGGAGGTATCCCAAGGAAGTAAGTTGGCTACACAGATGGAATACAGGGTGAGTGGTGTCACCGGTGGGGTGGGTGACTACAAGGGAGTGAAGATGTTGCAAGCACTAGCATGTGTGGTGGAGCATGAGCCTTTGTGAGAGGTGGATACAGCAGCAGATACAGAATGAGTGTAAGCTTTTGTAAAGAAAGTAACAGCTCTTAAGCTGGTACAGTAGAGACAGACAATGACCTTCTTCCTATAGTGCTGAGCATTCCTCCAGATGGCTGACACTGCTTTAATGTGGGTGGCAATATAAGAACAAGTTGGCATGGTGCAATGATGTGTCCTCCACCGTTGGTCCTTGAGGAAGAGGAAATCCTGCCTGTGCACCACCCTATCCAGAAGGAACTCCAGGATCATGTCAAAAAGCTGGGCACTGATTTCCCCCTGTCTGCCACGTCCACGACGAATGACAGGGGCCGTGCAGGGCAGCACCAGGACTGACGGTGTTTGTCCAAGTGCACAACAGGCTTTTAAACATAGCACTGACACCAGGGATGTTAACCCGATTCTGGGGTGTCCATAGTGAGGGACAGGTTGGTCCAGGAATGGTGCGGGCTCGAAGTCGGACATGTTACTTTCCATAAAGGCCAAAATTCCAATTAATACAGTGAACTTGATAAGATATGGTTACAAAACCTGCTCAGCCTGGCAGCGAGAAGCACTCCAACAAACTCAACACAATTCACACTTAGTTAAAATATTGTCAAGCTTCAACCCTCAGAATTAAGTTTTGGCTGCTCACTTGCGATTTGGCTCCAATGCGTTATGTTGCATAAGCTGGGCTAATTTATGTGCAATAGTGTAAATTAGTTGCTTTCCGTAACCCCAATATTGTAATAAAAACTGTGAACAATGTATAGTGTGCTGTCAATTCAATGTCACTTATATTATTGAACAATGTTAAAATCTGCCCTAGTACATAGCATTTGTATGATAAAATATACTGTTTCTGTCTTATATGTGAATAATTATCAGACATTAGGAAAGCACTGGATCATATCAACTTTGTAAATCAGATCAACTGTTCAACTGTGCTTCATTGATTACACTGAACATAGTTTTGAGTGGGATTCATGAAATTTCTTTGCTCCTGATTCAAAGCTGGCATTTTGTTCGACTGGCAAGGCAAGGGTTTTCAATGAATGTTACGCCACGGTGTCTTCCCATGATTGTTGTTAGAGGATGGAAAAAGACATGCTGCCTCATTGGCAGGTGAAAGAACTAATAGATGAGTTAATTTGGCACAGCAAACATACACTTCTTATCTGTCCTTAAAACTAGGGAAAGGTGAAGAGAGAATAACGAACAGTGAAGAAAAGAATGCTAAAGATTTTTCAAGGAGCTGCCATTTTCCAAGAACTTGGTGCTTTACATTTTTTCATTAGCAATCCTTAGTGATGCAGATGACGTGGTTTCTCACACAGTTCTTGACATCAAATGCTCAAATTCAGAGGGGTACCTGTACTACACAAAGACATATACCAACCCAATTTCATGGTTTTCTTTCAGCACGTTAGCTTTGGATGGTTCCTCTTCCTTCAGTCACAAGTTACAATTCTCCAGTTTATTTTCTCTGATTTTAAAATATCTTCATCACCAGATGGCCTGTATGCTGGTTTAGATTAGATTCCCTACAGTGTGGAAACAGGCCCTTTGGCCCAACAAGTCCACACTGCCCCTTGAAGCATCCCACCCAGACCCTTCCCCCTATAACCCACACACCCCTGAGAACTACGGGCAATTTAGAATGGCCAATCCACCTAGTTTGCACATCTTTGGACTGTGGGAGGAAACCGGAGCACCCGGAGGAAACCCACGCAGACACGGGGAGAATGTGCAAACTCCACACAGACAGTCGCCTGAGACCGGAATTGAACCCGGGTCCCTGGTGCTGTGAGGCTGCAGTGCTAACCACTGAGCCACCATGCCGCCCCATAAGTAGTTTATGAACTAAAACACCGGTCACTCTGCTGTCCAACAAGTATATTCCTCAAAAGCCTTGGGTTCTGCTAATCAAACTTAAAATCTGCATGTCTTTCCATTGTGGTCCTGATATTGAGAAGACAAACAGAAAGATTCAAATTCTGCTCAGACATGTCTTTCATCTGGCTATCTTGCGTATCTTACTGGGATTTTGCCTAATGCATTTTTGAGTGGCTAATCTGTTCCAAGGATACTGTGGTCACAATCAAATAAAAGGGTTCTCCACCTTGATTTTAATTATAAGCAAAGTCTTAAAAATAATTTGCACATCAAAGCTTGTGATATTCAACCTGCTCATTTCATTTCCATTGTGAACATAGGAATATTAAACTACTATCATCAAATCGTTTAAATATTAATCGTGTGATCCTTAATTGCCAAAACAAGTTTTATGCCGTGCTTACGGCAAGTTAACTGTAGTTTGTAAAGATAAATATTGCATTTACACGACCCATTTCACAACCTCTCAATATCCTAAAGCACTCTGCAATGAAAGACTAATCTTTCTTTTCTAATATAATGTTAATTAAGGGGTAGACGTTAACTGGGGTACTGCATATAATCCTCCACTCTTCGTAGCATAATAGAATGTACAGCACAGAATTTGGCCATTCAGCCCATTGTGTCTGTTCTGGTTATCTGGAGGAACAATTCACCTGGTGCAATTGTTTTTCCCCCAAAACCCTACAAAATTTTCCCTTTCAATGAATCAATTCCCAACTTTCACTTGACCCTACCTTCACTTCACTATACGTCAGCACATTCTACAGCCAAAACACTCACTTAATGCAGAACCTTCTCCTTCTGTTGTCATTGCTGGTTTTTTATAATTATTTTAAATCAAAGCCATCCAGTACTCTATCCTTCCAACAATAGGAACAGTTTCGCCCAATCTATTCTGTCCATACCTCTCTTGATTTCAAACACCTCACTCAAATTTCCTATAAACCCTTTACCCAAGTAGAACAGTTTCAACATCATCAATCTTTCTACATAATTAAGTTAATTATTCCTGGAATAATTTTTATTACTCTCTTCTGTACCCTCTCTAATGCCCTTAAATCTTTCCCAAGTGGAATGCACTGGATGTAATGCTCCAGTTGAGGCCAAATCAATGTTTTATACAAGTCTAACATGAAACCCGCATTCTGACGATCTATTAAGAGGATATTATCCAGGACTTATATCATCAACTAAACATGTATATCTTTAAAAAAATTGCAGAGCAAAGTACACAGACTGCTTTCGTAATAACGTTGCATTTGCAAAGAACAAGCTGTTTGGATGGAGATATCAAGTCCACAGTAGTTTCAGAGATGAGTCACGTGGCCTAGATCATGGATGGAATAATACCGGTTTTGCACACAAACAGGCAGAACTTGCCACAGATGCAAACGCCTTTGTTCTCTCTCTTTTTCTCTGAAACCCCTTGCTTCAAAGTTTGAATTCCGAAAACCCACCAGGGTACCTCGTCCCTGCAAGTGGAGGATTCTTAAAAGGAGAAATCTGAACTTTTACCACTTTCTCCAGAAAACAAGTATCAACCAGTTATAACTGATCCAGGAAGGAACTCCAGCTTATACCGAAAATATCTTCGGCTGAGGAATAATATTTGAATCATCTGTGATTAAATATTTTTCTTCCAAATTTATGTTGGTTGGCCAAAGTACTTTTAAGATAACACTCAGCAGAATTTTACATTTTTTTCCAGGTCTATATGTGTGTGGGTTTGCTGTTACTTTTCAAGTGTATCAGACACATCGAACATTTTAAATCTTTGCATCTTTGCTCGACTAAGTTTATTCTGCAATAAACTAGTTCTTTAATTATTTTAGAAACCTGCTGACATGTTTCTGATACTGATCTATATACAGATATATATAAATATCACCTCCCATCTAAAAGTTACACTTTATTATGGTCAGTGGGTGAATGAGAAAATGAGAGGAATCAGTTCACCATTCCTAACTGAGTTGTAACAAATCCTCTTTATAGTTTTCAGAATGCAGTATGCCTTATTAACCACTCTTCTACCTGACCTGCCACATTCAATGATTTATACACATTTACACACAGTCACTCTGCTCCTGCAAACCCCTGTGGAATTGTACTCTTTCTTTAACACTGTCTCTTCACATTCTTCCGCCCAAAATGAATCATATCAAACGACTTTGCATTAAATTCCAACTTCCACTTGTTTGCCCGTTCCTTCAACCAGTCTGTGTCCTTTTGAAGCTCCACATTATCCTCCTCATGGTTCATAATACTTTCAATTTTTGTATCATCTGTAAATTTTGAAATTGTGCCCTGTACACCAAGGTCTCAGCCATGAATGCATAACAGGAAGAGCACAGATCTTAATCATCCCCCATTCTGTTTGCTGTCACCTGGCTAATTGCGTCCATGTTGCTAAGTATCCCTTTTCTACCACAAGCTAACTGTGTGTTCATGAGTATTTTGTGTGCCTCTTTGTCAAATGTCTTTTGGCAGCCCATATCCACTGCTTAAACAGCATCACCCTCATCGACCCTCTCTGACACTCAAACGAGTTAGGTAAACACTCTTTAGCCTCAACAAATCCATGCTGACTTTTCTTAATTAACCCAACATTTTCCAGAGTGATCATTCATTTTGACCCTTCTTCAAAACAGAACCACAGGATTGTTTTCCCCTTTACATTTGTTTGAATGAACAGATTGGGTGTTGCTTTATTAATGCTTCATCTGAAAGATGACAGTAAGGCCACCTTAGTCTTACCAGATCATAGGGATGCTCTTTTACTAGAGAGAGATAACTGGTGGTTGTTTAACTTGAGGGACATCACACCTCAGGCAAGGTGACACTTTAAGAAGGACAGCCCTTTGTGGCAATCTCAGCCAGAGCAGGAACTGAACCCACACGGTTGACATCACTCTCTGCATTGCAAAACAGCTACCTAGGCAACTGAGCTAACTGACAGCACCTCTGATAGTGCAACACTCCCTCAGTGGTCACAGTGGAGATCAGGCTAGATTTCTGCACTCAAGTCTCTAGAGTGGGGCTCAAACTGTTATCCATCTAATTCAGATTAAACACCCTACCACTGCTGATGGCTAGATGAAAAGCACTAAAATGATATAGGACAAACTCCTTGAGTTTTATCTAATTTCACTTATTTTTGAGAAGCAGTGGGATGCATGATGTTGGAAGTCCGTGGGTAAGATTTAGTGTGGTCAAAAGAATGATCTTTCCATGTTAGCACGTTGAGAGTAAGGTTTGTCAACAGAGGGCACTCTCATCAGTGTCTCAGCAGCAAAGTGTACGAAGATCCTAAAACTGGCCGTATTCCCAGAAACAGGAAGCAACACACAGAATACATGCAGATGGACTTGGTCAAGATACTTCCAAACTGAATCAGGAAAGCATAAATACACAAAAAAAACGTGCCCATTATCATTCAAGTTCAAAGCAATTACTCCAAGGCAACCATTCTGTAAAATAGCTCAAGATGAAGAATACACAGTCCAGTCTATAATGCCCAGGATCTGTATCATCCATCTGAATTATTTTTAAGAAGTACAGTAATCTTTTGTAAATTAAAGTTGCAACTTGCTTCAAGTGGGGAAACCTGTTCGTGCAAATGGAAAACTTCCTTTTTATCCCCCTAGAAAGAAATAAACAAGCTTCTGCAGTTGCAAAATAGTAAGTTCTCTTCAAGCAACTTTCATTCATATTGTTCTTTTGTGCTTTTTAAGAGCGAAACAGCAGAAGTGACAGTACAAATCCCATATTCACTAGTGACATCTGAATGTGGTGTCAATCAAGCTGCCTGGTAGTCAATAAGCAAACCAGAATGTTAAGAAATGCAAATATCCACTGTTGTGGGAAAAATGCTTCTGTGAGAAGCATTTAACCATTTATGGTCAAAGAACGAAACTATTTTGGTAAGGTTGGAATATTTAAATTGGCCACTGTTCGTTTGTAGCTGGAAACATATGAAAATTATACAATTAATGACTAGGAATTAATTGTTCCATGCTTGAAGTGCACAAGCTTACTCTTTGTTCTGACACCTTGAGTTTCTCAGAGGATTTGTGAATTGCTCTCTCAGGTCTTGTTCTTCCGTGACATTATCCGATGCAAAATCCTTCTCTACACCACAATAATACACAGCAACCAGAAACTGTGGCCTTGCTTGGCCTTCATGATCCAGGGATGCCAGTTTAAACAACCTTTCAGAATCTGTTTGGAAAACCAAAGAGTAGAAGAAAAACCACAAACTCAAGTTCTTTGTCAAAACGATCCAGTTATTTGACAGAATGAATTAATTTTGGTATGGAATAGTCACTTTCTTGCTGTGGCGATGAATCTGTGTCATGCAGTGCGTTGACTCGCCTTGGTAGAGGAGGAGGCCACTCAGCCCACCATGTCTGCATTAGCTCTCTGAATGAGCATTATGACCTGGTGTCATTCCCCTGTGTTGTTTTCCTATCTGTGTGTTTTCCAGTTAACTAATCATCCAATGCACTCTTAAATGGCTTGTTTGAAACTGCTATCAACCCATTTCAGACTGCATTTCAGCCACTAACTGCTCACTGCATGAAAAGTTTCTTCTCACACTGTCTGTTTCTTTTGCAAATTATTTTAAATCTGTGCCCTCCCATTTGTGATTGATTTATGAGCGGTGTCAGCTACTCCCCATTTCCCCTCACGGTTTTGATGTATTTTTTTCTCGAATCTCCTCCCAGCTTTCTCCTCTCCAAGGAAAACAGTCCCAAGTTCTCCACTGCATCTTCATTCCTGAAGTCAAGGTGACTGAGTTAAGTTCAGACCTCAGTTTGATGTATAGCAGGCTGAGCCTCACCCCTCTGAGGTCAGTCTTCTATTGCTGTCAAGTGTGGACATAATTTAGGATTTAAAATGTATCGACACCAAGTCTGCACTGCTTATGGGCACTTTAGATTTTGAACTCAACAGAAAAATAGTGAGCAAAAGAAAGACATTGCTGGAAAAGCTCAGCAGAGTCAGCAGCATCTGTGGAGAGAAATCACAGTAAATGTTTCGGGTCGGGTCGGGGTCAGGTAACAATTCCACAGAAGACATCAAATAAACAGACGCAAGAGTATGCACAATGAAAACACAAACTGGTATTTATCTAGTATTACTTCCATCCTCCTCTTCATAGTCGATAACTTATTTTTGAAACGGGGTCACTGTTGTTTTATAGATAATTAATAGTTGATCTGCACACAGTAAGATCCCAAAGACAGTAAATGAGGTGAATGTACAGTGACTCTAATTTTGTCAGTTATTGTTGAGGGAATAACATTGGATAGGACACTGAGGGATGACCCTGGTATTTTTCAACAAAAATACCATCTTTCACACTATAGTTTCCAAGTTATGGTGAAAGGTGTCTGCGGACATTTAGACTGTTTCAATTACACCCATTACCAGTGGAGTGACACTGAAAGATGTCTGATGTACTGTAAAGAAGCCCCATGCTTCAGTGTCTCTGTTTTATGTATTTCCATTAACGTTGCCATTTAACAACAATATGGTTATAAAATAACCGTATTATACCTAAAATAAGAACAGAATCTGTGACTATAAAATGGACAGTGAATTCAATCTCTGCATTGTCATCTAATCATCTCTCTGTGCTTTCACCTTGTCTGAATGTTATATTTGGTTTTAACTTCATGGACTGAACCTTACGCTGGAGTTGGTAATTCCATGAAAAGTCAGGGGCAAGCCCATCCCTGTGTGGCCAGCTTGCCCAGCAGCTATTAAAAAACCAATCAGCCTTTTAATTGGTTTGAGGATGCCCCATTTCATAGAGATGCCAGTCAGTCAGAGGGCCATCAGCTCTGAAGTCCCAGCAATGTCGTCAGCAGAGGTGGCTACTGCCAGGACTGCAGCAAGGATGAAAACAAGGCCTTCAGTGTGGGGAATGGGGACATCAGCTGAGTCACAGAAGCAGAAAGTAGGATCAGGTGTAGGCCATTCGGCCCTTTGAGCTTGATCCACCATTCAGCATGGTCATGGCTGATCATCCAACTCAGCACCTGTTCCTGTTTATTCCCCAAACCTTCTGATCCCTTTAGAACTATATCTAACACCTTCTTGAAAACGTTCAATGTTTTGGCCTCAACTGCTTTCTGTGACAGGCTCATCACTTTCTGGGTGATGGAATTTCTCATCATCTCAGTCTTAAACGGCTGACCCCGTATCCATGGGAGCTGTGACTTAAACTGAGTCTGAGGTCTCATTAGGAGTGAGGGACTTTGTTGAGAAAGGGGAGGGTGAAGAATGAGGTGAAGATGGAATGTTTTGCACCTTGGGGTTGCCTGGCAGCTCACCTGCCACTGGATTGAAGTCACAGAAGTATGAGCAAGTGCAATGACACGGCAACTGATTTTCGACCATTCCCTCTACGCCCATCATCTTGTCGCCTGAGGAAAGCTGTGAAATTCCACCTTATGTGTGCAATGCCAGGACAGGTCAACTGTAAAGCTCCAGTTATTTCATTACAGACATGTCTAAAAAATAGTGGAACTTGGGTAAGAGTTAACCAAAGTGGGGGCTAACTGACCCATTCAGAACTAAGGTGTGGTGGCAGTCTTTCACAACTATCTTAGACTTAGACACCGAAACAGCAAAAACCATTCATGTCACCCATCTGCCTTCACTATCAATCTGGGTTTCTTCATAGCAACAACAACTTGCATTTATGTAGTATCTGTAAAAAGTAGCAAAGTGGCCCAAGAGAATTTACAGCAGCTTTAACAGCAGACTGTGTGAGTACTGGTATCAATTTGGGCCAATGATATTGTTTCTGATTCTGCATCAAAAAATCACGGGTTCAAATGCCACTGGAGGATTCACTCATAATGAGCTCCAATTATCAAGCAGACTTCAGCTCATCACACTCTCCCCACTGATTCAGAAGATTCTATATTCAGCATCTAATGCAGGGGCTTAGTACAACAATGAAGGCTGACAATGCAGCAAAGTGCTGAGGAAATGCTGCCCTGTTGGACATGCTGTCCTCTGAATAAAATATTAAAATAAGGCCATGTCTGCTCTCCCAGGTGGATGTAAAAGATCCCACAATTCTCTTCTGAAGAACAGCGCAGGGCTTTCCCAGCTGTTTTGGCAAAAGACTTATCCATTAATTAACATCATAAGGACTTTATTCATTGGAGTTTCGAAGAATGAGAGGTGATCTCATTGAAACATGTAGAATTCTTAAGGGGCTTAACTGAGTAAACACTGAGCACTTAGGGCTCCTTATGGCACAGTGGTAATATCCCTACCCCTGGACTGGGAGGTCTAAGTTTCAAGGCCCACCTACTCAGAGGTGTGGAATAACATCACTGAATAGATTAATTTTAAAAAGAAATGCTGAAAGGATGTTTCTCCTCATGAGACAGTCCAGAACCGAAGAGCACAGTGTCAGAATGAAGGGGTCCCAATTGAAGAGGAGGAGGAATTCTTATTTATGCCCATTGGAGAGTCGCTCCATGACATTATCAGAAGGTTACTCAAGTTTCCGAAGTCCCTTACACAACAGCAAACATGCTGGTTATGCTGCAGAAAGTTTAGGTAGTAGATTTTATTTTGCTTTTACATGGGCTACCACAATGAACATATTTTACTCCTGATGCATTAGAGATGAAATGCACTGCAAAGTTCTTGATGCATAACAAAGCAAGTGCTCCAAGATTCAATATCCTACTTCTATCTTCTCAGTGGAATATCAACGGGGTGTATCATTTAATCATAGAATCCCAACAGTGTGGAAGCAGGCCATTTTTCCCATTGAGTCCACACTGAACTTCCAGGGAGCATACCACCCAGACCCATCCTATCCCTGTAACCCTACATTTCTCATGAAAATCCACCTAGACTCCAAATCCCTGGGCACTGTGGACAATTTAGCATGGCCAACTCACCTAACCTGCAGATTTTTGGACTGCAGGAGGAAATCGGAGCACCAGGAGGAAACGTACACAGACACGGGAGAACATGCAAACTCCGCACAGACAGTGTACTCCAGTGAACCCAGAAGATGAGCCTGGAGTGAGGCTTCCTGCTTTAGCTCCCTCCTCAGAGTGTGCTGCTGTCTAATATCTTTGTATGGGAAATACATGTAGCACAGGAAAGCTGTGTCATCTACACTTGCGTACAGGGAGCGAGCGAAAAACTTCTTTTGGAGTGGGCCAGCAGCTGCTGTAGGTGAGAAAATTAAAAGGAGTCTTCTTAAAAAAAAACAACAAAATAGAATATGCCTACGATGGGTTCCTCCTTCTGTCCATTGTTGACAAGGGATTTGTTGGCATAAAGATGGGGGGAGGTAAGTGACTAGTCAACTGGCTTAGGATGCAAAGCAGATGGCAAAGGTTTGAAGCAGTAGTTCCAAATTAAAATTTGGCCAGTGTGATCATATTCATATTACAATCTACTTTCCATATTTTGACAGTTGCTATTTCACAATGTTTTGCCAATAGTTACTTGGCTTTTCCTGGCTGTTAAAAACAAAAGGCAATCAGGAAATACGCCTCCTGCCAGTGATCGCTATGACTCTTTTGAGGTCCTAAATGAAATTAGCTACACCGATCTCAATCTAGATCCTGAACCCATAAATGGAAACTGTCCCTCATGAAAAACATAATTGAAACAAGCAGCAACTGAAATCATAGAGCACAGTGATGGGTGGAGTATGTAATTGATAAATATTATGCCGGTGCGTGTAAGATCACAGTTCTGAGATTAGGGTTAAGGCATGATCGAGTAGGTCAATGCCAATAAAAACATTCGAGAAACTCAGAAGGTCTGGCAGCATCTGTGGAGAGAGACAAACAGAGATAACATTTTCAGCCCGATATGACTGTTGTCATTTTTTTTCCTCTTTTCACAAACACTCCAGATCTGCTGAGCTTCTCCAGCATTACCTGTTTTTCAGCCAGTAACCTCTAATACATTTAAGCTACAAAAAAGCTTGTCTTTTAAAATAAAGCTACAAAACACTGAAAAAAGTCCAGTTGATTGAGCACTGACAAATTATGTGGTAACTTGCCAGCAGCAAGATGCAAGAGACATCTTCACTTCTATCAGCCCTTTAATAGCCAATCATCAACATCAGCATTTTAGCAGCTGTTGTAATAATGGTACTGATAAGATAGGATAAGAAAGCTCCTAAACAGATAAACCAACAAACCCCCTTGTCACGTAAGGGCAGAGGTGTTGGATACTTCCAAACCCAGAGCATACTACAGGGAGACTGGGATGTATGCATGTTGTATAAACCCAGTGTTGAAACAATATAATAATCCAACTACAACAAGCAACATGCTAAGGCTCTGACTACGTTTTTTAATAACATACAAATGGTCTCTCAATGCTTCAAGCATTATAAATCAAGAATTAAAATTAGTATAGCAAATTAAAAATATTTACGGCATTAACTTCAAACAAATTCATTAAAAGGTCAAATTAAAGAGGTGTGCCTACAGGTATTCATAACTCCTAGATCAGATAGTCCCCTGTGTAAACAAACACCCCTTTCAACACTATCCAACACGGCAATAGGTGCCACAATATTCCTTGGAGCTGATACAATGTTGTTGTAGAAGTTCCTACAGAGTAAGCTCATTATGGAATGCTGTAAGTATGGCACAAACAAGTTGAACTGAAACATTCAAGAGGGCATAGGGTATGGCGAAAATGCAGGATATTGGAACTCGGTAACAATGCTCATTTCATGAGCTGGTGAAGGCTCGAAGGGCTGGATTGTGTCCTTCTATACAATGACACTTCTGTGATCATTGCCTCTATAATTGCAGCAGGTGGGCAGAACTCATTACTGCTGCCATGTTGGACTCTGAATCATAGCAAAAAAAAACACTTTTTTTCCATTATGAAATCAAAACTGATCAAAAACTGCTGACAAAGAACAGGTTTCTAACTTTGCTTATGTCCCTTCGTCTTGGTTTGATATTAGTTTGGTACATTGACTTATTAACACTATTAGCACCCAGTGTACTTGACACAAAAAGTGTTAAATCGAGAAATAACCAGTTTGTGGCAAGATGAGTTAACTCCGGAATCTGTTCATCAGTATAACTTCAAATCTAAAGAAGTAAACCGCATCCAACAATCAGATGTCAGACAGAAATATTTGTGTCACGTACATACATGTTTCATTACCAGTGCAGTAAATAATGCACTCAAACTGTGAGGCTGCTAACGGCACCTCATTAGTCAATCTTGCATAAGTAAACTGAGGTCTCAACCGTTACAGCAGATGTAAACAAATTACATTGGGGATTTTGCTTCTCAATTCATTGAGTTCATCCATTCAGAACAAGCCTGGTGTCATATTCCTGGCTGTAACTCTCACAGAAGACCTAAAATAAAGGACCTGAGATCAGTAGTGATTCATTCTGAAGGAAATATACAATTTATACAAACAATCATTTGTTACCATCCAACTCACAGGCCAGTGAGAGCCTCTGAATTCATAAAATATGATCAAAGTTTTGCTCTGAAAAACATTTCACCACCTCTGGAATTCAACGTTTGTGTAAGGCAGAAGAAAAACCCTGATACTTTTCAGCATGAAAATCTGGCACTGCCCTGAAATTTCAGGAGGCCACAGATAACTTTTCAGGGAGTGGAAAAATGACTTCAATCGCTATTTGGAACATATTCACAGATTTAAAATTTCCTCAAGGAGAGATTACTTGTATTTTTGGTCCAGCCCTTGAAACCACTTTCAGGCCACACAGAAGTTATAGTGGAAGCATATGACAATCTCCCCCTCCAAGACTTTAAACTGTAACAGGGCAGGCTAATCACATCAATGCAGACTTTTTTTTCCTCTCCCCCCGCCGTCACATCATAGCCAATCAGATAAAATGCACTTAAAAGGGGGGCAATTAAGGGCATGTCAGGCAGAGGAGCTGACGCTGTGCAAGATTTGCAACATGTAGAATTTAAGGCATTAATTAACATGAAATGTTTCTCACTACAAAGAAAACAAGAGTAAACCTGTCCAGTTTGTATGTGAGAGAGATCAATTAGGGAAAAAAAACGGCATGTGTTGCAATTTGACAGCTCTGTACAGGTGCTGACTTTACAGACAGCTGAAAGGCACAATTGTCAGCCCTAAAACGATTAAGTTAATTTTGATATAATACTGCTCCAGAATGGACTTTTTACTCAATATGAGATGGGGTCTATAATTAAGTACTTTAAAACCAGTCCCGGGGGGGATGCATGGAAATCTATGTGTCTACCCAAGTACAAAAAGATCTGAATTAATCCTGCTCAGTACTAAAGATAACAAGCATTACTCTGGTGTAAAGTGGGCATACACACTTTACAGCTATCTCTTGCATCAAATTAGTTAACGGCTGTAGTGTTTGCTATTAAACATCAGGATGAAATCCTGTTCCTTCAATTAGCCATGCATTACACAAAGAAAATCAGTTTAATGATGAATTTCCCCCAAAGTACAGTCAAAATAGTTTTCAATGTATCACTGTAGGGATTGATTGATTGATTTATTTCCACATCTGCTGAGATACAGTAAAAAGTTTTGTTTTATGTGCTATAGAGGCAGATTGTACCATACAAAGTGCATCAAGGTTGGAAAACAGTGCCAAATACAGTGTTACAGCCACAGAGAAGGTGGGGGGCGGGGGGGATCAGAAATAACATTTGAGAGGTCCATTCAAAAGTCTGCTGACAGCAGGGAAGAGGCTGTTCTTGAATCTATTCATACGCATCTTCAAACTTTTATACGTTCTGCCCGAAAGAAGAGG
Organism: Stegostoma tigrinum; assembly: GCF_030684315.1. Taxonomy (NCBI): domain Eukaryota; kingdom Metazoa; phylum Chordata; class Chondrichthyes; order Orectolobiformes; family Stegostomatidae; genus Stegostoma; species Stegostoma tigrinum. The sequence goes on from NC_081360.1 coordinate 88,608,998, forward strand.
TGGAAAAGTGTACAGCCAGATCGGGAGGGGTCTTTCATTAAGTTGGTTGCTATCTGGAGATAGCAGAGTGTATAGATGGAGTCAGTGGATGGAAGGCTGGTTTGTGTGATGGACTGGGCTGTGCTCACAACTCTCTGCAGTTTCTAGCGGCCTTGGGAATACATTTGCCATACCACGCTGTGATGCAAATGGTAAGAGTCCTTCTTGTCATGCTGAATTTATTTAGTCACCTGAGGAAGTAGAGGCGCTCTTGTGGCTTCTTGACCTTCACGTTGATGAGGGTGGACCAGTACAGATTGTTGGGCATCATCACCTCCAGGAACCTGATGCTTTCTATTATCTCCACTTCTCCCCACTGTAGACAGGGAGGTGCGCTCCACTCTGCTTCCCAAAGTCCATGACAGGCTCCTTTGTTTTGCTGACATTGGTGGAGAGATCGGTGTCTTTAAACCATGCCACTCAACACTCAATCTCTTCCCTGTGTTCTGTCTTGTGGTTGTTTGAGATATGATCTACAATGGTGGGGATATCAGCAAACTTGTAAATGGAGTTGGGAGTGGAATTTGGCCACACGGTCTTGCGTGTATAATGACTGCAGTATGGGGCTGAGTACGCAGCCTTGTGGGGCACTGGTGTTGTCGCCTATTCTTACTGATTGTGGTCAATGGGTCAGGAAGTCAAGGATCCAGTCACAGAGCGGGGAGCTGTGACCTAGGTCTCAGAGTTTAGAGATGAGTTTGTTTAGAATTGTGGTGTTGAAGGTGGAACTGTTGTGAATAAGTGACATCAGCATGCTTGTTATCCAGATGTTCCAGGGATGAATGTAGGGCCAGCGAGATGGCATTGATGTTGCTGTGGTAGGAAAATTGCACAAGATCAAGCTAGTTTGGAAGGCTGGAGTCGATGTGAGCTACAACTAGCCTCTCAAAACACTTCACAATGATGTGTTACAACCACTGAATCCTGGACATCCTTGGAGTGAAGACAATGTCTCTTACACACAACACCCAATGGTGGCTTCTTTATGTATGTTTTATGCAGCAAGCCACATGGAATAGTTGGGCACTCGGCCTGATCTGCAAGCACTGGCAGAAACACAGATTCCCCTCACAAAATGGGAGGCACATGCCATTTTGCTCCCAGGCAGTTTAGTACAACAGAAAAGACCAGATTAATACTGCAACTTGGACCACTAAACGATATTTTTCTTTTGATTTCTTGGAATAAAGTTGGACCAGTGCACAGGTTGTTAAGACAAAAAGGAGAGCTGCATCTGAAAGCATCTTTTAGTTTCAACAGTCAGACACGCTGACACTAACACACTGCCTGTGCAGGTGCAGGAAATGGTCTCACTAGTGTCATGGTACAAATGAACGCAGTCTTTACAAAAGAGGACAATCTCACCAAGGTGCCTCAGGACCAGTTCTCTGTGTCCAACTGTACTTAAGATATGCTGTGACCTCTATTTGTTCAAATCTTCATACTCTGAAGATAACAGTTTGGAATTGCGATATCTGAATTGATGGCAACACCATGGCTTTAAAGGAACTCCTTGCTCTGCTGGTCTAGTCTCAAGTCCATGCCTCCACTCCAGCTCATCTCTATGCACCTTGCCCACTACTCACCTCGCCGCACTACCCTAACCCCCTTCAGTTCCCCAATTCTCTCATCAACTGTTTCCACTCCTCCTCTCTACGTGACCCCACCTTTTCTCAATAAACTTCCTCGTCTACCCTAAACCTGTTCACTCAGCCCCTTCTCTCCACACACTTCCAAATTTCTCTCTTCCCCGCCTCACCCTCAGTCTTCCTCAGGCTGAAGAAGGGTCACTGGGCCCGTAAGTTTAACTTTTTTTTCTCCTTCACAGATGCTGAGCTTTTCCAGCATCTTTGTTATTGCCCTTGACCTTCTCCATGATGGTAAATTCAGAAGGGGTTGTTGCTTTGCTGTGTTGGTGAAATGCTGGCTTTGATTTCTCATTACAAATTTTCAAATTTATTTCTGCTGCATTCTTATTTCTCCCAATGTTGCCACGATCATATTGTTATTGCCGTTGACTAATTCTTCATCTCTTCCCCCTCCCTTTCTCTTATGGCCAAGCCATCCCTTAATTTATGCCAGGAGTTGGTCACCCTGGAGTGGAGGGTGCTGCAGCGTGATCAGAAAGAAGCGCAGGCCGCCAGCTGAAATACAATATCTGAGGGAAGTGCATGGGAACAATTCTGAAAATACGTGGTAAGTCTTGTTTATTGTTGTTTATGTCATGACATGTCGGAAGCTGTTTTCAAAGCAAAATGCCTTTTCCAAAAATTTAACAAGCTGTGATCAGTTTATAATGTTTACGATTGCTTCACCAAATTTAACAAGCTGTGACTGCTTTTGAACACAGAGAAACAAGGAGGAGGTGGAGTAGATTGTTTGGGCCTTTGAGCCTTCTCTGACATTCAAAATGGTCATGGCTAATCTTCTGCCTCAACTCCATGTTCCACTTTTCTGGTCATATCCCTTAATGCCTTTACTAATTTCTTGCTTGGATATACTCAGTGGCCTTTTGCCACAGCAAATTCCACAGGTAGACCACCCTGAAGAAATTTTCCTCATATTTTTCCAGCAAGACAGCAGCAGATTAGGACACTCTACCCAGAGGTCCTCTGCTCTGCCAGTTCTTATTCTTTTCTTTTACTTCTCTATTTTTAGCAGTTTTGGAGCAGTGTAAGGGGAAATGAATTCCAGTGCAGCGCGAGGGGAAGGGAGTCCTGGTGCAGCGCGAGGAGAAGGGAGTCCTGGTGCAGCGCAAGGGGAAGGGAGTCCCGGTGCAGCGCAAGGGGAAGGGAGTCCCGGTGCAGCGCGAGGGGAAGGGAGCCCCGTGCAGCACAAAGGGGAAGGGAGCCCCATGCAGCACAAAGGGGAAGTGAGTCCCGGTGCAGCATGAAGGGGAAGCGAGTCCCGGTGCAGCATGAAGGGGAAGCGAGTCCCGGTCCAGCGCGAGGGGAAGCGAGTCACGGTGCAGCGCGAGGGGATGCGAGTTACGGTGCAGCGCGAGGGTAAGTGAGTCCCGGTGCAGCACGAAGGGAAGTGAGTCCCAATGCAGCGCGAAGGGAAGTGAGTCCCAATGCAGCGCGAAGGGAAGGGAGTCCCAATGCAGCGCAAGGGGAAGGGAGTCCCGGTGCAGCGCGAGGGGAAGGGAGTCCCAATGCAGCGCGAGGGGAAGGCAGTCCTGGTGGACTATCATGGACTGGTGTACAAGGACATTCAGATCCCTTTGTACACGCATAATACTCAGTATATCACCATTTAATTAATACGCTTCCTTTGTAGTTTCACACCAATTCTTTAATCTATCATATCCCACTATGCTTGTTATATGGCATCTACCATGTGTTTGCACACACACTCAATTTGTCTTGATCGCCATGAAGCTTCCTTGCATCCTCCTCACAACTCACAATCCCAACTAATTATTTTATCATCAGCAAACTTGGAAGTATTGCATTTAGCTCTCTCATCCACGTCATTTAGAAATATCATATTTCATTTATATGTATCACGCAGGCACCACACCACTTATCACCAATGGCCAACCAAAAAAAATACCCATTTATTCCCACTCTGTGTCTTCAATCTGTCAACCAATTCTCATTTGTTGCCAGTTTTCTACCCCCAATCTTGTCTGCTTTATTCCCCTCTAGCCTCTGCTGTGGGGACTTGTCAAAAGCCTTCTTTAAATCCAAATATTTCAAATCCATTGATTCCCCTGATTCCATTGGTTCTCCCTATTCCCTGTACTAGTCACATCTTCAAACATCTCCAGTAGATTGGCATGATTTCCCTTCCTAAAACCATGCCGACTTTATCTAGTCCTGTTAATGCTTTCCGAATGTTCAGTTATCACACCTTTTATTAGAGACTCAAGTATTTTTTCCACTCTGTACGGAATCTGAATCAGCAATCAACCCAATAAAGTCCTCCAAAGTCCAAAGTCATTGTTCTGAATGAGGCGAAATATCCCATAGACTAGTTACACAACACAGTCACCTTCACAGAATCGCACCCTCCAGATGAGATGCAAGATCAGATGCTTTTAAATGATCAGTTTGGTTGTCTTCTGATTATGGTCTTCTGGTAATGGCCGAGTGGGATTATCATTGGACTGCTGTTCCAGAGACTTGGTAATGTTCTGGGGACCCAAGTGTGAATCCCACCATGGCAAATGATGGAGTTGGAATTCAATAAAAATCTGGAATTCACAATCTAATGATGACCAAGTGTTGATTATCATGGAAATACCTATCTGAATTATTAATGTTCTTAAGAGAGGATAACTACCATCCGTATCTAGTCTGGCCTACATGTAAATCCAAACTCACAGCAATATAGTTGACTTTAAACTGCCCTCTGGGCAATTAGGAACGGGGAATACATGCTGAGCTAGCCAGTGATGCTCTCATCCTATGAATGAATAATAAAAAGATTCTGGAAAGTAGGATTAGAATGGGTGGCTAGTTTATTCAGACAGTGTTGACATAATGGGCTGAAAGGCCTCTTTCTGAGCTGTAAGTTTCTTTAGGTCGAAAATTGATTCCAGAACTGGCCAGATTTTGTACACGATATCAAATCCTTCTCTAATTTGGCCAAAAAACTTTTGCACTAATGCTTTATTTTCTCTCTGCCAAATCTGTCTGTTTTGCTAAAATTCATTTTATATCTATGCTTGAATTTTTCTAATAAGCTTTTCTACAAAGCATTGTATCAAATACACTCTAAAAATTAACTTACGCTTCCTCTACTGCATTCCCTTTTACCATTGAGTTAGTAACTGCTTTGAAAAGCTCTACTCAACTTGTCCATTTCAACTTGCATTTAACAAAATCTTCTTGGCTGTTTTGGCTAACTGTACCTTTCTAAATACTCACTAATTAAGTTTTTGAGAGTTTGTGCACTACTGAAGCTAAACTAGTTTGGTCTATGATTATCTGATTTGTTCCTTTCAGAACAAGTGTCTCTTGTCTGTACTTCAGTCTTATGGCACAGCATTTCTATTTAAGGGAAATTGAAACTTCTTATTCATTTGCGATTTGGTCATTTTTTCATAGCTTTTCAAGAGATCCCTCTACCAAATGTTTTATATTCTATGCAATGTTCTGATTTCCACCATCATTTCTAAAAACCAAGCCTTCTGTTCATCTTTTGATGTCTATGTTAATCCTGCTCTCTGTCTAGTATCACACTCTTTACTGTAAATCCTCCTGCTCTGCAGTGTTACCTTCTCTTCAAAGACACTGATGTTGTGTACTGTTGGGTCAAGACTATCCCTTTACTCTAGCCTTCCATTGTTTTTAGACTTGCTGTAATGACCCCAAAAATGCAAACCCCTCCCTTCAGTCTTAATCCAGTGATCATGCATTGACAATGCTCATTTCCTCCTCCTTAATGACAGTGTGAAGAGCTACATTAGCATTCCAATTAAGGCTCAGAGCAATTGTAAATATAATAGACGAGGTCTACTTGTATTTTGGACAACAAACACTTTCAATGAAATTCAGTAATGCAGATGAAATGGTCAGTTTTCTCTTTACTGTTTCCAGGGCCTTGCTGTGCAGAAATTGATTGTCAAGCCTACAAAACCATGAATATACAGCAAAAACAATTCCTTGATTACAAAATGTTTTGTGACATCCTGAGCATGTAAAAAGTCCTCATAAACACAAATTCTGCGTTATATAATTTGCAAAATAAATATTCAATAATGCTAGGAGCGGATGTACAATTTAATTTGACAATAGCGAATAAAATGTGAAAGTTCCTGGCATAGTCAGCTCTTGAAGCACTTTGGAAAAAACAGTCAGCTCCCTTCAGAATTGCGCTTGTACCTCAGAATTACTCATCCAATTTGCTCAACACCCAAGTATGTGATTTATAATATACCACACTCAGTGATTTCCAACGTCTCTTGTTTGGCTGGGAATTACTGCGCCAGACTCCTGACTCAGCTCAGGAACAGTTCCATCTTAACCGCCTCTCAATGTTTGCTCTGTAAAAGTGCGCAGTCATAAAAGTCCACTCCTCTCATCCTTCAATGTTAAACTCAAATGGAACTTCTGCGAAACTGCACACAGCTCTAGACATGCTCTCCCTGATGAGCCAATGAAAGGTGAAACGGTTAGTCTTAACCTCAATGCAATACACAGCAGTACATCTTCCATAAAATGGACCGCTCTCTGTCTACATGCTGTTCCAATTTCCTAGTAAATGCTGATTATATCATTTTAATGCTTTCATTTTCTTTAGAACTCTATTAACTGAACCAAAGATAAAAAGAGGATGGCAATAATACTTTTCAAGTCAAATGTACATAAAAGCCACATAAATACATTGAGCATGAGATTCATTATCCTGCTCTAAGTATTTGGGGTTTTAAGACTTTTTTTCCATGATCAGGGAGATGGAAATGATCATTGTTCTATTTTCAAATGGATCTAACTAGAGATAGCATGTGGCATTACTAATGGCAGGAAAAGATCAGACAGGTCAACATGGCTTCCTGCAATCAGATCTTTCAGATATAACTAAATACTGTTTACTGAATTATTACAATGTGCTTCATTGCACGTTAATCGCTACTTCATTTGCAGTTCTGTGCAATATAAGGACAGCCTTATGAATAGTTAAACTGGCTATACAGCACTCTGTTTAAGGTGTCCTCATCATAAAGAATTCAGAGCTTGGCCACTGACATTATGTATCTAAGTATTAACACACTTAATAGGTCAAAGATGGTGCCAGGCAACACAAATTAGAATGAGACATACAAAGTTCTTAGACACTTTCAAAATTCCAATTTAAAATTTCCATTACAGTGATCAATTGTTTCATAAAGCAGTTTAGTACTCTGTTTCAAAAATCACTTATTGACAAGTTACTTCAATCGTCAGTTATTGTCTTTATCAAAAAATGGCCTTGAGGTCCATCTTAAATTTGATTTTCACAGTCAATGAAATGCTTCTATTACAGTGTTTGTAAGGCAGAGGTGATAGACAAAATTCTGCAGATGTTATCTTTAAAGTCAGACCTCTCTGTAAGTTTTAAATTGAAATATGGGGTATGTTTCTGGATACATCATGGCACCACTGTGAGCCCACCCTGCAACCATGCCCAGGTCTCCAGTCCACATTCCATATAAGGCCCATTTATGTCACCCGGGCTCAATGTACATATCTCAAGTGGACCCTGTCAGTGGGAGTTTTGGTAACCATCAAACTAATATTGCAATTGTTCAGATCAGGAGCACAAATTCTTCCGTGTTTCATTCTAACTGCACTCCCACAAAGTCCACTTTCCTAGCAGACAATCAGAGTTAAAACTGAATTTGCCATTTTTACCTTTCCCTAGGAATTCCAGTCTGATCAGGTACACTAGAGCAGTTTGGACAGACAACATTACACTTCTGTTGAGACTGAAATAATTGTCCTTTCCATGGACAAATCTTGGCATTTCTACAGCACAAGACAGAGGTCATTCATCCCATTGACTCCACTTTGGTTTTGTGTGGAGCAATCCAGGCAGTTCCATTTCCCTGCAAAACCCTCCCTTTGCTTAAAACCTTAAATCATTGCCACCTGGTACTTATACCATCAGTTAATGCAAACAGTTTCACGTTTCCTCCCTTGCCTGAACCTGCTGGACCAGTGGCGAGGAGGAGGAGAAACAATCTACCTTTCTCAGAATGATTCAAAGAAGAACTCCCATCACACTAGGGAACAGTTAGCAGAGTAGGAGCTGCACGCTTAGATTCTGACTGCGAGTAGAAATATCCAATACTGTGCAGGTAAGCACGGAGTTTCAGATCCTAAGAACATTAGAAAGAGGGTCAGGAGTAGACAGTTTGGCTTCTCAATCCTGTCTCATCATTCCAAAAAATCATGGCTCAAGTCTCAACCTCTCTCTCATGGCAGCTCCTCATAACCATTAACTCTCTGATATTTCAAAAATCTATTTAATTCCCCGTTAAATACTTCCAGTGATCTAGCTTCCACAAATCTTTTAAGGTAGGAAATTCCAGACACTCACGATCTTTTGGGAGAAGAAGTTCCCTCACATTGCAGTTTCAAGTAAGTGTCCCCTTATTCTGAAACTATGCCCCCTAGTTTCAGATTCCCTCATTAGTGGCAATATCTTGTCAACATCTACTCTTTCAAGGCCCCCAGAATCTGGTATGTTTCAATAGGATTTTTTATTCATTCATGGGATGTGGGTGTCACTGACTGGGCTAGCATTTGTTTGCCGGTCCCTAACTGCCCTTGAGAAACTGGTGGTGAGCTGCCTTCATGAACTGCTGCAGCCCATTTGGTGTAGATAGACCCACAATGCCATGAGGGAAGTAATTCTCGGACTTTGACTCGGCGACACTGAAGGAATAGTGATTTATTTCCAAGTTAGGATGGTGAGTGGCTTGGAGAGAAATTTGCAGGTAGTGGTGTTGCCATATATCTGCTGCCCTGGTCCTTCCAAGTGCAAGTGGTCATGAATTTGGAAGGTGCTGTCTAAGGAGACATACAATGAGATCAAAATTCAGGTCTTCGGACAGATTCCAATAGTTACACCACTGTAACCTTTAAACTGCTTGGCCTGCTGTGTTCATCCAGCTCTACACCTTGTTAACACCATTCATCCTGATTCTTCGTGTTCTGTGTGCTGTGTGGATTACACAAGAGTCTCTCATCTGATAACAGAGACAACCTCTCACTCAGGACAATTACATGCATGTCTGAAATGGACAGGGTAGAAGGAGCTTAATTTTATCAGTAACTTTTGACCTGGATTGGGAGTAATTATGCTACTATCAATGCTAGTACTGCTTAGTGTTCTATTCCCTGGCACTGAAGCTTGACAAATAATCACACACCGAGTAACAGTAACTCTAATGAGCAAGGTGTAGCTGCTTTATTTGGATGAATACTGTTTCAAATTAAAACCTTATTACCGGGCTGGGCAGTTAAAAGCATTCATTTATTTAATTAGATACTTGAACCTTGAATGAAGAAATTTCACAAACAGCTACTAGATAACAAAACGGAAAGCCTTGCACTTTTATAATTTTCTACCATAACACTAGCACTGTGCTCTACAGTGAGTACTTTGAAACATTCTCACTGTTACAAGGTACGAATTGTGCACTAACAGCTCTCTCAGACTGAAAATGTGATCAATGACCACATTGAGCCACTGGATTCCCTTCTTCAAAATTGTGCCAAGCGATTCACACAAACCTAAGGGGATGGACAGAGTCTTAATTTAACATGGTGTCTCAAAACCATCAACTCTTACAGTGAGTAACTCCCTCAGTACTGCACTGGATAGTCAATCATGGCTTCCTGTTCTTAAGTAGGTGCTTGAACCCACAACCTCTGGTCCTCGAAACAATAGTGCTATCAACTGAGACAAACTGAATAAGCAAAAATCTCTAGAACTACAGAATTCAGTCTGACTTTTTACATTGGTTGGGGATATTTACAACATATTTCTAACAAACTGTGCAAGATGAATTCATTTATTAATTTATTGTTATTTACTGTGAAACTACGGTGTTGCTGTCAGTACTCATACCAGATCTAGCCACATAAAGTGATTATCCCAATGATCTCCTAGCTTGCCTCCCACTTTGTGTCCTCCGTGAATGTGGATTGATCCCAACACTGCTGCCCTTTTCCAAACTTACACAAACCACTGTTCACCTTTTACCTTTGCACTCATTGATCTATGTTAGCTCCTGACATTGTAAAGCCTTGAATTAAAACTCATCTTTGTTTTCAAATCCTTCCATTCCCTTGCTTTCCTTTTATCTTTGTATACTGGTCCAGTTCTACAACCTTCCAAGACTGTTAAATTCCTCGGAATCCAGCCTCTTGTGTACCCCCAATATCTGTCCACATCTTATGCAACCTGGGATCTGAAATTTGGAATTCCCAAAACCTCTTGATCACTCTCTCTCCTTATTTAAAACATTCCGTGAAATCTATTACTGCAGCCAAGTCACTGCTTAAGTGATTTCTTGTCAAATTTTACTTGATCACTCCCCTGTAAAGCGTCTTGGATTTTGATCCAGTGACACCAAAGAAATGACAATATTATGTGTACAGGACAGTGTTCCCATGTATCTGTAGCCTTTACCCTTCAAGATGGTGGTCTTCATGGGTATGGAAGGTACAGCCTAATGACCTTGATGAATTTCTGCAGTCCATCTAGTAGATGGTACACACTGCTGCTATTAAGGTGGTGGAGCGAGTGGATATTTGTAGATTTAGTGCCAATCAAGTGGGCTACATTGTCCTGGATGGACACATCCAGGCAAGTGGAGATCATTTCTTCAGATTCCTTATTTGTGTCTTGTAAATGGTGGACAAACTTTGGGAACTCCGGAAGTGAATTACTCACTGCAAGATTCCTAGCTTCTGACCTGCTCTTATAGCCATTGTTCTATCATGACTGACCTTACCAACAATAGCAGCATGGAGTAAACGCACCACAAGGACATCTCCTCAGCATTAATCCAACACATCCACTCCTTGAAATGGATAAGCACAGGTATGAATAATGAGGTCCTGTAAACTTGTGAAGGTCAAAACTGGAGCATAGGGATGTATTGGACTACCTCACAGCACATTCACCTGATGTAGCATTCAATAACACTCATCTGTTTGTTCCTTAGGATCAACATAAGCTTTGGAACTTAGGGAGGAAATGAATGGTTGTCTTGGGATTTGACTGTCTAGATTCTTAGATAGCTACTTGTCAAGGGAAGGTCACTTTTATGCAGGTACATCATGAGGTGTCAATGGCCAACTGTTAGAAAACCAATTACACACTTCAAACAATGTCCTAAAATCAAGCACAGTAAATTCTGCAAACTGATTGTTCTCTGGGACATCTTCTCAGCCATCTTGAGCTTTGGATTTCCATTCTCTGATGCCAAGTCAGCACCACCTTGGCTCAGCAATGATTGTATTATTGTTAACAGCTAGGTCATAATACACATGGGTAGCACAGTGGCTCAGTGATTAGCACTGCTACCTCCCAGCACCAGGGATCCATGTTCAATTCTAGCCTTGGGTGACTGTCTGCATGCATTTCTTCCTGATGTACAGGTTACGTGGATTGGCTGTGGGAAATGCAGTGTCATGACGATGTGGTGGGTCTGGGTGGGATGCTCTTTGGAGAGTCAGTGTGAGCTTGATGGACCAAATGACCTGCTCCCACACTGTGAGAGTTCTACATTTTAGAAACATTACTTCTAGTTATAGGAATTAAAAGGTTAAATGCAAGATAAGTTTTAAACCCTGATTAAGAAATAGTATAAATCCTGGTTCAGACACTGATGAACAACCATAATGTAACACAAATCAAACAAACTGAGCTTTAATTAACCTGCATTCATCTTAGAAAGTCAGAATTGATGGTTAAAAACTTGAAAAATGAATGGATCAACCTCTAAGCTTGGAATGGAGCCAAGAGATCTGAAAAAAAAAGCTGCAGACTCCATGAGCATTGTTGATGATTCACTTGGTTACAACAGGGTTGGGAACCTCATGTTGGTTTGTGAGCTGAAATGCTGGGGTCTTGAGCTCTGAGGCAGCAAAGACTGCCATGAAACTCCAACAGAATTACAGTCAAAGTCCTCACAGATGGGCTGAGACACACTTCAAACCTTGAATCAGGGTGAACAGTTAGAAAGAGCTTGGGAAACAATGGGTTCAGGCTTCAGAGTTGCGCTGAGGGTTAACTAAAACATTTCTGCATGAGGACATCCCAACAGTTTCATGCATGGGTAGAAGGTTCTTCTGTTTAGTTTATCCATGAGTGTTTGCTGACAGAAGCAAGCAGCTCAGTTTGGAATTCAGACAGATGCAGTTGCAGCTTTGCTGTGCAATAGAAGGGATCTCACAAGAAAGAGTAAGCCCACAGGGCAGAAAGCATGTTGGCTTCGTCATTTCCTGTGCTTAGGGGTGACAGTGATGTAGTGGTAATATCACTAAACAAGCAAGCCATGTATCCATACTGGTGTTTTGGGCCCCATGGGTTCAAATCCCACTGTGGAAGCTCATGGAGTTAATTCTGACTTTGGAAATCTCTGCCTCAGAAAGCAGTGGAGATGGATTTTTTCAGGCAAAGTGGACAGATTCTTGCTAAGCAGGGGAATGAAGGATTATCAAAGAATTTGAAACACAAAGCAATCAGCCATGATGCAACTGGATGGTAGGCTGGACTCACAGAGCCAAATGGTCTGCATCTGCTCCTATTTCATATGCTTGTGTGTATATATGAAGGTGGGTGGGGCACTGTGTCAGTTTGGGAGAAAAAAGCAACTGAAAAATCTGCAGGCCTGGCAGCATCTGTGAAGAAAAGTCAGAGTTAACATTTTGGTTCTGGTGACCCTTTCTCAGAACTTTAGTTTTTGTTCCTGATTTACAGCATCCGCAGTTCTTTCATTTTTTTTAAATTGGAAGATCTGTTCTGCATAGCAGCTAATGGATAAAATACATTATGGTCCTCAAACAACCTTCTGGCAGAAAGCAGTCAACAGAGCTAGTTTAGGAAATTAAACCATAAGCCCATAAGATATAGGGATGTTTTTAGACCTTTTGGCCCAGTGAATCTGCTCCACCATTCGATCATGATTGATGTCTCTCAATGTTATTCTCCTGCCTTCTCCCCACAACCCTTGATACCTTTACTAAGGTGCCACATCAAAAGTTATTATGGAACACTCTCATGGTGTAAGGGGTAACATACTGGCATGGACAGAAGATTGGCTGGCTAACATGAAGCACAGATTGGGAATCAATTTGTCTTTTTCAGGCTGGGAAGATGTCACGAGTAATGTGTCAAGGAGTTGGTGCTGAGGTCCTGATTTGGATGAAGGGATGGAAAGTATGGGGAGCTAACTTTGCTATTGATGCAAAGGCAGTTAGGAAAGTGCGTGGTAAAAAGGGCAAAAGGAGCCTCCAAAGGGATATAGATTTATTAGATAAGTCACCAAAGATCTGGAAAATGGAGTACAATGTGGAAGAGTGTGAAATTGTCCATTTTGGCAGAAGGATTAAAAGGAAGCATTTTAGCTAGATGGTAAGAGGCAGTTGATCACTGAGACGCGGAGAGTCCTGGCTGTCCTAGTGTGTGAGTCAGAGAAGATTAGTATGTAGGTACAGCAAGTAATCAGAAAAGCTAATAAAATGTTACAGTTTAATGCCAGGGAACTGTCTGGAGGTTATGTTGTCATTACACAGGGTATTGGTGAGTATGTTAATGTGTTGCAAGCAATTCAGAGAAGGTTTACCAGACTAATACCTGGAATGAATGGTTGCTTTATAAGGAAAGGTTGGTCAGGCTAGGCCTGTATCATCTGGTGTTTCCAAGTGTCAGAACTGATATAATTAGAACACATAAGATCCTACGGGGACTGAGAAGGTGGATGTTGAAAGCATGTTTCCTCTTGTGTGAGAATTTAGAACTACGGGTCCTAGTTTAAAAATAAGGGCTGCTCTTTTAAAATAGAGATGAGGAAACATGCTTTCTCTCAGAGCGTTGAGTGTCTTTGGAATTCTCTTCGTCAAAAGTCAGTAGATGAAGAAACTTGAAATATTTTTAAGGCAGAAGTAGACAGATTCTTGATTACCAAGGTATGAAGAATTATTGGGGTATGTAGGAGAGTAGAGGTTAAAATCAGATCAGATCAGATCTTGTCTTATTGAATGGCGAAGCATGCCTGAGGGGCCAAATGGCCTACTTTTTGCCTTGTTTGTATGCTTGTAGGTCTTAGCAAAGCAGAGGGGAGTACACTGAGGATACAGGCTTAGTAGACTTATAGTTTGATGTTCTCAGCCGGACTGGTTTTATTTTACAATGCTGAAAATCTTCACAATAAATCCTTTTGTTTAAAATACCTTCCTTCTATAAGTTGTTTCGGTTAATGACGCAATTAATTTAACAAAAGCATAGATAAAATATGACTAGTTACTTCATAAAATGGACCACTCAGTTAAACTAAGGAGGAAGTAACATACAGTTGTGAAAAGATGAGTGGTAGGTAAGAACACTGGACAGAATTTTTTTTTAAATCTGTAAGGAATGACTAAAAGATTAACAAGAAGAGAAATTAGAAAAATGAGAGAAAGCTAGCTGATAGTAAGGATTTGTGTAGATATTTTAAAGAGAACAGAGAGCAAAATGAGCACATGGCTAATAAAAAGTGAGTCTGGAGAATTAAGAATGGAAATTAAAGAGATGGCAAATGAGTTGAAAAAGTGATTTGCATTGCTCTTCACTATGGATAGAAGTAACATTTTGGGAACGGCTATAAATCAGTAAATGGAAGGGAGGAGGAAGTCAATAAAATTACAAGTACGAGGGAAATGGTAAAGAGAAATGGTTGGAGATGTGGGCTGTTGAGCCCTGCTATAATTCATCATAAGGTCTTAAAAGATATAACTACTGAATAGCTGACTTAACGATTGTTTTCCAAAACGTTCCCCATTTGCAGAAGGTTCTACAGATGTCAAAATAGTTAATATAACTCCCTTATTCAAGAAGGGAGGGCGACAGAAAATGTGAAACTACACACCAGTTATTTAACATCTTTCATTTTGAAGATGCTAGAGCTATTATTAAAGACTTTACGGGAGGGTATTTTCAAAAGGTTACAGTAGTCAAGTAGAACCAACATGTTTTTTGAAGATAGTAGGAACTGCAGATTCTGGAGAATCTGAGGTAACCAGGTGAAGAGCTGGGTGAACACAGCAGGCCAAGCAGCATCGGAGGAGCAAGAAAGCTGACGTTTCGGGCCTAGCCCCTTTTTCTGAAGAAGGGTCTAGGCCTGAAACATCAGCTTTCCTGCTCCTATGATGCTGCTGTACCCCTTGTTATCCCATGGTTTTTGAAAGTGAAATCATCTTTGACCAGTGTTGGGTTCTTTGAGGAAGCAATATGTGCTTTGGGTGAAGTGAAACCAGTGGATATTTAGATTTCAAGAAGGCGTTTAATAAGACATGACATCAAAGGCCATGATTTATATAAATAACATGGACAAAGGGAACAATGGTACAGTTGCTAAACTTGCTGATGTCACATAGATAACTAGAAAAGTAAGCTGGGAAGAGGACATAACAATGCTAAAAAGATAGAGGTAGGTTAAGTGCATGGAAACACATCTGGAAAATGGAGAATAATGAGTAAAGATATTTTGGCAGGAAGAGTAAAGAAGCATGTTATCTGAAAAGTGAGAGGTTGTAGAGATTCAAGATGCAGAGGGATCTGTAAACCCTGATGCATGAATGGAAAAAGGCAGGCACATCAAGAAATTAGGAAAGCAAATAGAACATTATAATTTATTGTGAGGGGAACAGCAAGATTATGATTGAGTTACACAGAGCTTTCGTGCGGACATATCTGGAATGCAATGGACAGTTTCGGTCTCCTTATTTAAGGAGGGATATAATTGCATCAAAAACAGCCCAGCAAAGGTTTACTGGGCTAATGTCTTGAATGGGTGGGTTGCCTTATGACAGAAAGGTTGGACAGACTGACGATGTTTCCACTTATGGGAGCATCGAGAACTAGAGGTCACTGCTTAAAAATCAGGGGTTACCCATTTAAAACAGAGGTGAGATGGAATTTATTCTCTCAGCAGGGCAGTGAGTCTTTGGAGTTCTTTTCCTGTAAAAGTGGTGGAAGAAAAGTCCCTCAATGTTTTAAAGGCAGAGGTGAATAATTTTTTTTTATTAAGGAAGAGGTTGAAAGGTTACCAGGATGCGCTAGGAACATGGAGCAAAGGTTGCAATCAGATTTGCCTGATTTTATGAAACCGCAGACTAGGCTCGAAGGGCCAAGTTGTCTACTTCTGCTCCTCGTTCACACGCTTGTTTGCTTGTGGTTGCACTCCATACAGGTCTCTGGGAACAGTGCACCCAGTTTAGGACTCTTTAGTTACAGAAAGATATACATGACATAGATGGAGTGCAACATGAGTTCACCAGATTGTCTGAAGAGGACAGATTGAGGAGACGTGGTTGATGTTCTCTGGAGTTTAGAATAAGGAAGAGTGATCTGGTAAAAGCATATAAGATTCTGACAAAGCTCAACAGGGTCTATGTAGAAACAATGTTTCCCCTGGCTAAGGGCCAGGTTTAGAAACAGGGGACTCAGTCTCAGAATCAGAGGCAACCCATTGGGAATGCAGATGAGGAGGAATTTCTTTACTTAAATTCTCATGAGCCTTTAGAAACCTCTACTTCAGATGGGCTGTGGGGGCTCAGTCATTGAGTTTGTTCCGGGCAGAGACAGATAGATTTCTAGACATTAAAGAGATCAAGGAATACAGGGATAGTGCAGGAAAATGGTGTTGAGGTAGATGATCAGATGGGATCTAGAATGGCAGAGCAAACTTCAGGGGGTGCTGAATGGACTACTCCTGCTGCTATTATCTATATTCCTTCATCTTCTTAGTTATCAGTTATCTTTCCCTTTTCTCCCAATTACTCATCAAATTACCTTTTCAGACCATCTGCGTTTTTACTCTGCTCAGCCACTTCCTGTTGTCACATACTGTACTATCCAACAGTGCAAGGGATCACAACCAATTCTATGCCTTTGTTTATCATCCTTGTGCATGCTTATTCTTTGCAGGGATCACTAGGTCACTCTGTCTCATATTCCTCTTGAACTAAGGTGTCTGAGGCCTTCTCTGTTGCTCAGAAACAGGGACTCAACAAGGTAAAAGGGTGGCACGATGGTTCAGTGGTTAGCATTGTTGCCAAATAGCCCCAAGAACCCAGGTTCAATTCCACCCTCAGGCAACTATCAGTGCAGGTTTCCTCCGGGTGCTCCAGTTTCCTACCACTATCCAAAGATGTGCAGGCTAGGTGGATCGGCAGTGCTAAATTGCCCATGGTTTGCAGGCTAGGTGGATTAGTGATTGAAATGCAAGTTATAGGGGCAGTTGGGGAGTGGGTCTGGTTGGGGTACTCTTCGAAGGGTTGGCGTGGGTTGAATGGCCTGCTTTCACACTTACGGAATTCTAAATGCTTAACTGGTAGAGTGAATTAGAATGAATCTCTTTTGAAAAGATGCTATTTTAAACTATTTGCAAACAATTGGGATTAAAAACAGCCTTCCTGCCAAATTGGACTTGTAGAGATGGAATAAAAATATCATGAAATATTACACAGATGTGACCTTTAATAATTAGCAATGACCACAGAACATAGAACAATACAGCACAATACAGGCCCATAAACTAATTTTCCTGAAAGGTACATCTTTTAAAAGCATGCCCATCCAAATACTTGGGATTTAGCTCGACTCTCTCAAGTGCCCAAAACCAGTTACCAGATTTGTTTTCATAGTTCCATCTTATTCAGGGACAAGCACAGCCAGCTTGCCTTCTATGTACCTTGCACCTGAACATCAAATGTCAACTGCTCCAATGCATTAAAAAGAAAGTGTTAATGCTCGCTTTTTAAATTTCATTCACTGCAAGCAAACCAAAAATGTGTACCACTCAAAATGGTGCAATGTACACATGAATTTGTAGTCTTGCATAAACACAGGCAATGAAAAAACCTGCCTTCCTAGATTTATTACTGGACTCTTTGATGTATTGATCCACATAGGTTCTAGCACATACCATGTAATTATTCTAAGATAATGCCCAAGGTACTTCACCTCAAACAGTTTTTTTTATCAAATGCACTACTCATATGTATGACTGCCTTCTACTGCACAGGTGCACTATGTTCTGTTTATTTCCACTGCACAAAATTCTGTTACCTTTCTGTGACAATACGTTTCTCCAAATAACGAAAACTGGGAGTGATTCACAGGCAGAAATCTCTACAAGGGATTCAATGTAAACTGCAATAATGCTCTTTAAATACCCCCACAGAACACCGAGTAAGGATAATGGCTTGATGTCATGTTCATGTATCCAATGATTTGTGTAATATATAATACGGGCAGGGAAATTGTACGGTTCACTTGGATATAATCATCACTGGCATCTCAAATAATGATTGTAAGGTGATCTCACTTCTTAAGGATTAACATTGATAACAACCACTGTTGGACTAAAACTCCAAGACAAGGAAGTGGGGACCAGTTTGGGCCAACTCGTGTGCACACACCTCTGCTGCGAATCAATCAGGCCAGATACCATCCTAGTGAGGACAATGGCACATGGACAGCCGACATTTGCCAGTAAGATACAGATCACTATATCTACTAGTGTGCAATGCTGATTTAGAGTCAAAGAGTCATACAGCATAGAAACAGGCCTTTTAATTAGCCCACCATGTCAATGCTGAGCAACAAATACCAAAGTATACTATTTGGAGTCATCAAGTTGTACAAGCTAGCAACAAGCTTTTAATTCTAATGGCACATTTTAGTGCTAATATTCCATCGAATGACTTCTCTTAACCTCACCTCTGAATATGTGAAGTGACAAGAATAACCCTACATCAGTACTATTTAAAGGTATCGCAGATTTAGTTTAATTTATCGCGGATTAGTTTTCGGTTAATTACTCTGGATGTTGCTACAACTGTTTGGCATTCGGTATTTTGCATTTTTCTCTCAAGCCGCAGAAGTCTTTTGGGGAATGTGGGGCAGATGCTGAAGGATGTTTTCCTGACTTCAAAACTTTTGTACAATCCAGTTGATCATTGACAAGGGAGTATGAGCGTTTGCTTTAGACTAGAGTCTAAGTGAAAGAATAAACAGAGCAAGCATTGACTAGGGCGAGCTGTTAGAAGATAGAGGAAAAGAGCTGTAAGTAGAAGTTCATATTTATCCAGTGTGTTCAGGGAGCATTTCTTTCACCTGAACCTCAGTCAGTGACAACATGCATGAAATTTGAACTTCAATACGAAAGTCATAACTAAAATCTGGCACTTGTTGCATTCACAACTGCAACCTCAGAATGGGTATATTACAGGACTGTACTACTAGCAGTTATAAAGGTGACTATGGTGATTAATTTTTGTGCATCTGTCTAGTTCAGGCTGGAGTTGCTGGTATTTACAATGTTTCACAGTTTCTTGGCCAACATTATATAAAGGGATAACACAGTGTGGAGCTGGAGGAACACAGCTGGCTAGGCAGCATCAGAGGAGCAGGAAAGATGATGTTTCGAGACAGGATCCTTTTTCAGAAAATGATGAAAAATTCTCTTTCTGAAGAAGGGTCCATCCCGAAACAACAACTTTCCTGCTCCTCTGATGCTGCCTGGCCTGCTGTGTTCCTCCAGCTCCACACTGTGTTATCTCAGGCTCCAGCATTGGCAGTTCCTACTATCTCGGAATGAATTACATAAAATGGGTTGTTTTCTCCAACATTCATCCTCATTCATCTTCCTCTTAAATGTGCCTGTCATCCATCTTAACTACACAAATGTTGGAAAGCTGGAATGATGTTTTCTCAATTATTTATTGGGTTTGTAATAGAACATAGAACATAGAAAAGTGCAGCACAGGTACAGGCCCTTCGGCCCACGATGTTGTGCCGTGGAATAATCCTAATCCAAAAATAAAATAACCTAACCCACATTCCCCTCAATTCACTGCTGTCCATGTGCATGTCCAGCAGTCGCTTAAATGTCACTAATGACCTGTGGACTGAAGGGCCTGTTTCCATGCTGTATGACACTATGGCTCTACATCCTGAAGCAGGGTGGAGTTGGGGCGGTCTGATGGTGGTTTGGAGATCACATGACTTCCTGCTTTCAATCGACGCATCCCTATAAATACCGCTATTGGATGCCCAAAATGTCCACCGCCACAATGCACCACCTTCCCACACCAATCAGAGTGGAAAAGCTGTCCATTACCCGGTTGAATGATTTGTGATCATCAGTCAAGCAGTGGTATATTGGCAAGCATGCACTGCACAATTGTGCTCTGCACGGCTTAAAATTACACAGCACCTTTAACATGGCAAAACTGCTGACCACATAATAAAACAAAATATGCCATCAGACCTCACTAAGAGAAATTAGGTCAAATGATAAAAGGCGTTAGACAAAGAGAGGTAGCTTGTAAGGAGTCTCATAAAGGAGAGAGAGAGGGAGAAAGACAGAGGGTTGGAGAGGGAGTATCCCTGAGCTTTGGGTTTAGGTAGAGGGTGGCTTGGCCACCAATGGGGAAGCAATTAAAATTGAAAGTCCAGAATTAGAGGAACACAGATACCTTGGGGAGGTTTTATGGCTGGAGAGGATTGCAGAGGTCGGGAGGGGGCCACAGACGGTTTGAAAATAATTACACACATTTTGAAATCAAAATGTTGCTCAAGAGGTTTCAAAGGTAAATTCTGATCTAGAAATTACAGACGTATACACTAACAAGAAACCAACCCCAATGCCATCTAGTTTTTATTTCTTTTAACAATCCTGTGAATTTTAAGACCCTTTATTTGATATCTGCATTAAATGTAGAACAATTTTCGAAGGTGCATTTTTCTCTGCCACTTCCTTGACCCTGGGAACAATCCCAATGCTTCCTCACATACAGCTGCAAAGCACACTTCACAGCGCCATAAATTATTTATAATCAAACAGAGGCCTCAGTCCCCAGCAAAAAGAAATGATGACTTTACATCCATTAAAGGACAATTTATACATTTTCACAAGGTGCTTAACTCTGGCTGGCATGCAACTTTTCTGGTTTTACATTACAGCCAAGTGGCTCTTTTGAAAATCTGCATTGTTTGCTGAGCTATAATTAAAATTCCACAAAAGCCTTCAACGTACCATAAAACTTCAACTAGATTTGTAAATGTTCACCGGGGCAATCTGACAAAAGGGAGATTTGTATAATTCAGAGTGCTTGACCTAATTGTTGTTTTGGTCTGACTTGCATCGAAGTGTTTCAGAAAGGAACGCTTTTGACAGAATCAGGGGGCAGCACGGTGGCTCAGTGATTAGCACTGCTGCCTCACAGCGCCAGGGACCCAGGTTCGATTCCATCCTTCAGTGACTGTTTGGAGTTTGCACATTCTCCCCTTGTCTGCATGGGTTTCCTCCAACAGTCCAAGATGTGCAGGTTAGGATTGGCCATGCTAAATTGTCTGTAGTGTCCAGGCTAGGTGGATTAGCCTTTGCAAAGGCAGGGTTATGGGATAGGATAGAGGGGTGGAACTGGATGGAATACTCTTCAGAGAATTGGTGTGGTCTCGATGGGCTGAATGGCCTACTTTCACATTGTAGGGGATTCTCTGATTCAGGGCTAACTGCCATTCCTCACTTTGAGGAAACAGGTTTGATTCAGTGACCCAGCAGCATGACACAAATTGACTGCTCATTACCATCCTATAGGTAAGCTAACAATTTCCTTCAAGAAGGTGGCACATGGAGAAGCTGGATCAAGGAATACAGAGGCACATCGATGTGCAGGGACAGCACAGTGACATTCAGACCCTTGAACTTGCTCTGCTGTTGATTTACAGCATTGCTGTTTCTGAATTCCATCCATGAACCCACTGCAGGTCCTGTCATTCCTCATGAAGAAAAATTTGTTATTTAAGCTCTCAACCTTAAAATTTATTCTGCCCCAGCATCCACAGCTTTGTGAGAATATTGTTCTAGAATTTCCACTCCTGTTATCACTGAGGCAGCTCCAACATCATTCTTGAACTGATCTGATCCATCTGAAAGGTAAAATCACCATAGCACCACTCATTACAGAGAGAGACAACTGGTGGTGAGTTTAACTTGAGGATCACCACACCTCAAGCAAGGTTTGTAGTTGAGAAGAGATAGCAGGAACTGCTGATGCTGGAGTCAGAGATAACAAGGATGTGGAGCTGGAGGAGCACAGCAGGCCAGGCAGCATCAGAAGAGCAGGAAAGCTGACATAGAAGGGTCCAGACAAGAAATGTCAGCTTTCCTGGTCTTCTGAAGCTGCCTGTCCTGCTGTGTTCCTCCAGTTCCAGACCTTGAAGTTGAGAAAGCAGGACCTTCATGGTAAACTCAGCCAGTCTGAGAACTCAACCCCAGTATCACTAACCTGATGCCCAGCCAACTGAGGTAACCGATTCCTTTCATGTGATTACGATTGCATGGAGCTTTTCCAGAGATGTGCTATGTCACCTGAAAAGCCCATACTATCATGACTGCCTGTATCCATGAGGCTTACCATCCCAACTAGTGGAAATGACCTGCACCTGAAGCCTGGGTCTATAACTGGGGGTGGATTCCTGAATATTAAGTATCATCTCAGGGAATTTGTTCTTTTAACCTTTCAGTCCCTTACGAAGGATGCTGATAGTACACGTTTGGTAAAGATTTCAAAGAGGTGCTAGGTCAACATCCTGCAGCCATACCCTGACCCATGGGCCCCCAAAATATTCCCCAAATCACAAAGGATTCTGCCAGGATTATTTAATCACGGGAATGGCCCCCTGAGCCTCGGACAGTTGCAAGGAGCCAGAAACAGATGTTTAACATGGGCCAACCTCCAATTATTGGTGCATGATTCCTGGGAGCTGGAGAATGACAGCAACAGAGAGACAAAAAGGCCAGAAAGATACTGGTCCTCAGTTGGTGCCGTGGGAGTCTGGGGGGGGGCGTGGTATCAGTAAAATAACTGGAATTTAACATTCGGACGGCTCCCGGATGCAGTCCCACTGCAGGGGGCTATTTTCTCAGCTCTTCTGAAAATACATAAATTTAAAGGCCATTCTAAGGGCTGCTGTATCGACCCACTGCCACAAGATGCGACATGACATCATCAGTGTAATAGAGAATAGGCTCCCTGCAATAGCCCGGAGGCCCATCAGAGCCTGAGACTTCAGAGCTTAAACAGTGATGCCACGGCCATAGGAATGAGCACTCCATGATCTCCCTGGGTGGGGAGGGGGTGTTCCTCTCTGAGCGTCAACATCACGAATGTTTAATTTTTTAATTTACTTTGCTGCAGGTGCCCTGAAATCTCAGCAGCAGGTACCATTCTCAGTGTCTGCTGCTCAGGCCTCAAAGCTGCTGGTCTTTGACAGGGCTGGCAACATAAAGGTCATGCCCACTCTTCTTCACAGGGCATTCAGCAACAGGGGAGGCAATAGCCTAGTGGTATTAACACTAGACTTTTAATCCAGAGACCCAGGTAATATTCTGGGTCTGAATCCTGCCAGTGCGGAATTTGAATTCAATGATAATCTGGAATTTGATGTCCATGAATCCATTGCTGATTGTCAGGAAAAACCCATCTAGTTCACTAATGCCCTTTGGCAATTAGGGATGGGCAATAAATGTTCATCCAGCCAGCGATGCCTATATCCCCTCAATGAACAAAAAAAAGTGGGTCAATTTGGACGTTATGTGTGGCGAACTAGCCATTCTCAGTAAAGAAACATGTTGAACACTCGTGACTTTTTATTGCATTAGCCAGGAGATAGGGCGCTCTGTAATTATTCATTGCTCCCTCATGGCCATGACTTGGCCAATCAGAGTCAACTTCCCAACTCAACATCACCAGTGAGGATCCCAATGAAGCGATGCTGTTCTACTCCACTTGAAATTTATTCTGTCCGGTGTGTTATGGTGAGTATTGTCATTTCAGGATTTGTTCTGTATGGGTTTGTATAACAGGCCCAATTCTATATGTTTGTTGATTGCCTTATGAGTTGAGAACCATGCCTCTCGGAATTTCTGTGTTTGCCTCTGTTTGGCTTGGAAATTTACAAACTATGGTAGTTTACAAATTACCATGCAACGACTGCCACAAATATTACATCAGGCAGACAGGAAGGAAACTAGCCATCAGAATACACGAACATCGGCTAACAGGAAAACGACATGACAAACTTTACATAATATTGGTACACTCAGACAATGATGGCTATCAATTTAACTGGGACAATGTAACCATAGTTGCCCAAGCCAAACAAACATGCACGGAAATTCCTAGAGGCATGGTTCTCCACCCATAATGCAATCAACAAACATAAAGAATTGGACTCCCATATACAAACCCATACAAAACAAAACCAGAAGTGACACTAATCTCCATAATGGACCAGACAGTATAAATTCCAAGCGGACTAGAACAACACTGCTTCATCGGAGGCCTCACTGATGATGTTACCTAGCATGGTGATGAAATATCTGAACGAAACCAAACAGCTCGGCGAACAAGTCAACAACCTCATCCACAACCCGAGCTACAAATCTATGCCAAGACCTTAGATGTCACTGTTTTCTTCT
Source organism: Stegostoma tigrinum (assembly GCF_030684315.1). Taxonomy (NCBI): domain Eukaryota; kingdom Metazoa; phylum Chordata; class Chondrichthyes; order Orectolobiformes; family Stegostomatidae; genus Stegostoma; species Stegostoma tigrinum. The sequence goes on from NC_081360.1 coordinate 88,633,239, forward strand.
GTAGTATAAATTGTTGAGATACTTTGAAAATTAGCATTCGTGCTTTTGTCTTGATGAGTGCAAGTCAAAAAAACTTTGGATATTTTCAGCAAGGAGCCAAGAATCCTTCTGCTACTGAATAGTTCTTTTGATGATTCCCGCTCTACCTATTGTGGAATTGCACAGTTAGCTCATCCTTACCAAAGTAGCTTGGAAAGTTGTTACAACTGGTCTCAGTGCCCATAGCTAGGAAATGTCAATGACATGTACAACTTGCATTTATATAGGACCTTCAACAATGTTAAAGTTAGTTAATGTTAAATTCTGCACATAATTGTAAGGAATATCATTAAAAAATCTACATTCTAAGCTATCAGGGGAAGACAGGACCTGATCCCATGTATGTCTGCAACTCCCCACAATCAAATGAGCCTCCTAACTGTCACCTCCCAGTTCAAACATGAGGAATAGTAAGAATACCTTAGTAATAACTAAGATTGTACGAACAGCAGCATCATACACCAGTGTAAGTGATGCTTTGAGGTAAAATGAAAGGTGACTAGAAAGAAAAGTCAAGTAGCTGACCCTACCAAATATGCAGCAACACCAACTTTTTGACTTCCTCAAAACTTTGGTGCGTAAAACGCTGATCAGGCCTAAGTCACATGACCAACATTCCCATTGTGGGGTCAGCCTGGAAACTGGTTTCCATGGCCATCCTTTGATCTGAGGAACTATGAGGAGAACCAACTTTGTAAAACAACAAAACAGAACATTATATGTTGGTTTACTTCTTCAGATGACTTCAAAGTCTTTTCCACCTTACCTAAAAGTACACAACACGTGGTGGAACCAAAGCAAACACTTTTCATTCAGAGAACGGACATCTTCTTCCCTGAGCATTTATTTTATCTGAGAAGATCTTCAGTCAGGTTTTCAGAAAAAAATAAAACTGCAGCATTAAAAAAATCATTGCACATGTGACAGTAATGACTCTTACCACAGCAGGTTCCATTCTGGCAGTCTGCATGAGGGATGGTACCGAAAGGGCAAGTTGAATGGCGCAGGGTTTCCTCAGGACCCTCTGGAGAGTAACGCCAAGCCTAGCTGAGCTTCATCACATGAAAGCAAAACATATGCACGTCATGACATCAACCTACTCACAAAGCCGACTGGAGAAAGATAGATGTGATGGGTTGGGAATTCCAGCTAATCAAATAAATGCAAAATATTCTGGAGTGGCTGTGCTCAATCTTTGGGTTACACAGCTCCTGAGCTTTTTGAATTAGCACTGGGCCTTTTTTTGCTGACATAAGGGCTACTTTGTACTAATCATTTCTATCTACATTTAATAACACTTATATAAAGCTATCCCTGCCTAGCTCTCATTTTATTCCTTTTTCTCTTGCTGAGATGTAGGATTCCTCGCCTCCTGATTTTGGTGGTTGTGTTGTAATGGTAATGTCATTGGATTAGCAGTCCAGAAACCCAAGGTTAATGCTCTGGGGTCATGGGTTTGAATCCCACAATGGCAGATGGTGAAATTTGAATGCAATAAAATTTTGGAAATAAAAAAGAAAGTCTGGTCTAATGGCATCCAGATAACTACTCTTGATTGTCATAAAAAGAACATCTGGTTCATTCATGTCCTTCAGAGAAGGAGAACTGCTGTCCTTGGCTGGTCTGGCCTACATGGAACTCCAGGCCCATAGCAATGTGGTCGTCTCTTAACTGCCCTTGGAGCAATTAGGGGTGGGCAATAAATGCTAAACCTAGCCACAATCTGTGAATGAATATTACAAAAAAGGTGGTGGAGGAAGAACCTATGCTGTGGTGTTGTGACACAAACAGGGATGTAGGGGGATGGTCAGCAGCTTTACTGCCTTCTGAACATTAGCCAGCCGCCAATTTGGCAGATGAAATGACCCAAAAGAGTGAACTTTCCCTAGGCCACTAGCATTTTGTCAGAATGGTGAAGTCCACAGGGCACAAGGACAGGAGTGGTACGGTAAACAATGCTTCCTCACTGTTCAAACTTTTCACTAGAGGGCTTTAACTCCCCTCTGCTGGCCCCACCTGCTTGGACCTCATAAAAGAAAACTATTTAATGCTCAACTTCATCAGAGAGCCTTGAATTGGGGCATCACCCCCACCCCCAACCCCGCACCCTCCCCCAACCATGTTCTCAGAGACAGCAGGAATTGCAGATACTGAAGTCACAGTCAATACAGTATTGAGCTGGAGAAACACAGCAGGCCAGGCAGCATCCAAGCAGCAGGAAAGTCGACATTTTGGGTTTACATCCTTCATCAGGACTGGGGAGGGAGAAGAGAGCTGGGAAATAAATAGTGAAAAGAGGGGTGGGGCTGGAGGAAAGTGGATGGGATGGTGATAGTTGGATGTCAGTAGGAGGGTAGTGGTGTTTGGTCAGTGGGAAGGATGGTCAGGTCCAATGTTGGATGTGAGGCGGGTGGTGTTGGGATCTATTGGGCAGGAAGAGACAGGGATGAGGTGGTGAGAGACAGCTCTCAAGTCAGGATCTGGTGGGTGTCAGTGGTCTGGGAGTAGAGTAATTAGGTATGTGTGAGATCAGTTAAATAGTTGCTCAGGAGATCAACCATGTATTTAATGGTTTAACCTCTCCTGAGCGACTACTTTATTAATTTTCTGGGAACCATTTGAAGGCTGAGACTCAAACGGAGGCTTCAGGAAGATTCTAGATGTAGAGGAATTGTCTGACGGCATGTTCAATTTCCCCAGCAATGCATTGAAATAATGACTGTGTAGCCACTGGAAAATCTAGGCATTTGTTTTAATTTAACTGCTGAACTAACAGTACCTTATTCAAGGGCAACTAACGATGGACAACAAATGCTCGTTCAGCCAGCAAGGCCCACATCTCATGAAATTTTTTTTTTAAATGACAGATTGTTAACAGTTATTGGTGTGCACTCCAGATTTGAAATCCCTGACATATTAATGAAGAACATAAATTAGTTAATTAGCATAAAATTATGCAATCTATTAAATAAATCTATTATTCTGCAGGAAATTTCTTTTCATGTGTTTGAAACTGAATCTGCTGAATTTATCATCTATTTCTAGAATCAAAGCTTAAACCATTTACTTGCAAATACGCCATATGTAAGTTTTAGCTTATTACATACTTGAATCATGCCCTCTCTTAATCTGTTTATCTCCAAAGAAAACATTTAAATTCTGTAAGCTTTAGTTGCTGGCTTGAAGCTTTAAATAGCACATTGATCCTCACCATTCTATCCTTGACCCTTTCTTTGCTAGGCTCCATCCACGGCAGGATGCAACATTCCAAGTTATAGAAGGTATACCACACATCTCAACAATGAGCAAAGAACACTGAGCTGCAGCCATAGTACTGAATCAATCTCTTGAATAACAACTTTATACCCTCTGAAAGTATAACACTCACCTCCTCACAGTCTAAGACCCCAAATATACCTTCTAGGTGAAGCATTTTAATTGTACTTCTTTCAGTCTAGTCAACTGTCATCCCTGCTCACAATGTGGTGTCCTTTATATTGGTCAGACCAAACATTGACTGGGTCTCTGCTTTATCCTTTGTTTTGTCTTTGGAAATGATCCCTAACTTATAGGTCCTTGCTATTTAAACACACCACCCTGCTCTCATTGCTAACATCTCCATCCTGGGATAGCTGCAGTGTGCCAACAGGCACAGTGTAAGCTTGAGGAGTAACATCCCTTTTTCTGCTTAGGCACCTTACAACCTTTAGGACACAATACTGAACTCCACAACCTCAAAGCCTGATCACATGATATCTATCCTCCATTTAGTCCTCCATTGGTCATGGGAAACAGAGGATTACAGGGAATAAAGTCAGGGGGAATGTGTCTGGGTGGGAAGTTCTTCAGATGGCCAGTGCATACTTGAAGGGCCGAATGGCCTGCTTCCACAATGTAGAGATTCTATGATTTTTCTTGTATTATTTAACTCCACCTTAATTTTTGTTTTAAATTTGATTTCATGTCATTATTGTCACTGGTATTTTGATACAAAATATTGTGGAAACTGTTATAGAGTGTTGTCACTCTCCAGTGCCATCTTAAAATGCGGAAAAATAAACCAAAATATAGAATACAGAGGCAGAAAAATAAAGATCGTTTGTATATTGTTTGTTTTGTTCTTAGCAGACAGCATTTATTTTCACCCTTTCACACCTTAATGTACAACAAATCTGCATCTCTATGTCTTTTTTCATCTCTAAGTCTCTTTTCACCACAGTTCAGAGCCCCTTTGTCTTTTGCTCTGGGCCTCCATACCATCTGTTCCCCTCACTCCTCCTTTGCTTCAGTCAAAAGTATTTTTAAAAATCATCATTTCCCAACCCCTTTCAGTTCTGAAGAAGTGTCATCCTGAATCAAAACATTAACACTTTCTCACTTCACAAATGCTGATAGACCTGCTGAATTTCTCCAGCCATTTCTGTGCTTGTTTCAGGTTTCAGCACCTACAGTATTTTGATGTGATATATTAGACTAAACTACCTTTCCTGTCCTTGCAAGAAAACTGCATTGATTAATCAAATCTACTACTTCCGAAAACTAAACAATGCTGTAAGTCACAGCCAGTCAGGCAGCATCTGTGCAGAGACAGCGAGTTAATGTTTCGAATCTAGATGACACTTCGTCAGAGCTGCTCTGATGAAGCGTCATCTAGATTTCCAACTTTAGCTTGCTCTCTCTCCACAGATCCTGCCTGACCCACTGTGATATCGAGCACTTTTTTTGTTTTCAGCACAGACTCCAGCATCTGCAGTAATTTGCTCCGACAAAGTCTACTATTTCAATAGTTTAACAGGACAGATCCCCCTAATACTGTAAAAATGAGCACTGCCTTTGGACTTGTTAACCTCTCTGACCTCTGAAGCAAAACCTGACATCTATTGCCAAGTGTGGGAGGAGAAGTGTCCACTTTCCATCAACATCACCAAGCTAATTTCATTGCAAATGATTCACTCACTGTTGCTGCTTTGAAAGACTAACAATAATAGGCAACTCATATTGCACCAAATTAATTACAATCAGCAAAAGTATGTACTTAAGTGGATTTCAGATCTCACATCATTGGCAACCATTTGAAATATTGAAATAAAGTGTTCTGAGCAGTCCTTGAAATTTAACTAATTCAGGAACAATGATTAACTTATACAGAGTGACTGCACGAGATCTACAGGCAAGATGTTGTTTTTAAACATCCAGACGTCACAGTGTTCCTACACCTGGATAGGGTGGAGGCTGCGGCCGTGGCAATGTCTGAGCGCAATTTGAAAATACTCTTGAAGAAAAATAAGTGAACATCATGGAGGAGGATAAAGCAATGGCAATGCTCATCGAGTAACAATTTCAGAGTGGGTTTTCCATTAGGGTGGAAAGTAAAGTCCTCATACCAACAAAGATGCTGCCATCAGAATCCATGGCAATATCCCACAATCTTCATTTTTCCCTCCCTAAAGGCAATGACTCTTGTTCATGTGTTTGATAGAGCTCAGCAACTTTCAGCACATATGGCCAATTTTCCAACCATTATTGATGCAGGCTGTATGATCCACGGCATTTGAGCAATGACAGCTTTGTACGGATCCAGGGCCATCACATTTCTCCTTACTCTATAACAAAGTGTGGAGCTGGAGGAATACAGCAGGGCAGGCAACATCAGAGGAGCAGGAAAGCTGACGTTTTGGGTCATTTTCTTCATTTTTCTGAAATGTCAGCTTTCCTGCTCGTCTGATGCTGCCTGGCCTCCAGTGTTCCTTCAGCTCCACACTGTGATATATCTGACTCCAGCCTCGGCAGTTCTTACTATCCCCTTACTCTGTCGTATTTTCACTTCATGATTACTCCAGTGCTTCAAATATAGTCAGTGATTGTATTTGGTATAACCACTTGTGACTATGCAAGCCATATTCTAACACCATGTACTTGGAAAATGTATCTCCAGCCCTTTCATTTATGCTTTAAGTACTGCCCCTAAACCTGACTATGTAATCCTGAGTTTAGGAGTGAGCTTAATTTATTTCAGCTGATAGACTACAATCTCGTCCCAACCTTAATTGATAAGTTTACCCATCATACCATCACACTATCACTGGCATCTATGTCAATAATTTGGATAATTATCAACAATTTCTTTGCAAGTTCTGATGACCAATTATTAAAATATTTCCTGCCACTGACATAAAACTACAGTGGAGCACTGAGATCAGTTAATTCAGAGTTATGAGAAGTCTCCATCTGTGTTTTCCTTCAACAGTCATTTATCACTATCTTTGTTTAGAAAGGACTCCTGGCAATGTTATGTAAGGAGCATTAATTATGCTTAAAACAAATTTTAATGGAGTCATTAACCCTTTGATTAGATTAGATTTCCTACAGTGTGGAAACAGGCCCTTCGGCCCAACAAGTCCACACTGCCCCTTGGAGTATCCCACCCAGACCCATCCCCCTATAACCCATACACCCCTGAACACTATGGGCAATTTAACATGGCCGATCCGCCTAGCCTGCACATCTTTGGACTGTGGGAAGAAACCGGAGCATCCGGCAGAAACCCATGCAGACACGGGGAGAATGTGCAAACTCCGCACAGACAGTTACCCGAGGCTGGAATCGAACCTGGGTCCCTGGCGCTGTGAGGCTGCAGTGCTAACCACTGAGCCACCGTGCCGCCCATACTTTGATAACATTGTGACCAAGATAACTTGGTACGAGTATACTGGTATTGGTACATCGGTATTGTCAATGCTTAGGCATTTAGAACGCATGAACAGTGGTAAGATCATGTCCAATTTCAAACACAATGATTTTGAAACTTACAGAGTTATTGTCACTATCCTCAAAATGCTCACCCACTGAAATTTCAACAACTTGAAAAGCTTCTTTCCTTAGGTTTATGTCTAGTACTGCCACATCTCTAGTTGGAGTATCTGTGTACTGGCACAAGAAGTTCTCCTGGATGCACTGTAAAAACTCCCCACCATCTAATCCTTTCACACCAAGGCATACCTAGTTAATATTGGCAAACTTGAAGTCCCATATAGTTATAACCTGGTTTCTTTCACACTTTTTCTGTGATTTGCCATATATCTGCTCCTCCATCATGCACACTTTTTCTGTGATTTGCCAGATATCACCCTCTGACCATTGGGAGACCTGCAGTATAATCCCAGCAAAGTAATTACCCTGGATAACAAGGTATAGAGCTGGATGAACACACTTCACATGACTCATGAACACTGGTTTTGAAATGCACTTTTAAATACTGATTGAAAAATATTTGAAAACAGCAGGACAAACCAATCATAACACCAGAGGATGATGCCCAAACTGAATTTATTTCATTGCCATCGGAGGTAGAATGTGGACTTGATCCCAAGCTGTCCCTTAAAGGGAACCTGAGTAGAAACAGTCCAATGGAAATGAGAAGGAAGCCAGCAATTTATTCTGGGGTCTAATCTTTACTGGGAAACCTCACTTAAGTGGAATGGGAGAAACCTTGGCATGATAATCTTCATAATGTACTTTCCAATGAAAAAATATAAAGGTAATGGTAAATGTTCCATAGTCCTAGACAGGACCTACGGTGATTTAACCTGAGGGTCACCGTATTTTAGGCAAGGGTTGAAGCTGAGAAGGCAGGTTCTTCATGGTAACTTCTGCTAGTATGGGAACTGAACCTGTGCTGTTAGATTAGTCTACATCACGAACCAGCTATCCAGCCAACCAAACTTATAATTGAAAAATAGACACATGGTAACCATCAGGCTGAAATTTCACTGCCCAAAACTTGAATAAAACTATTAACCCATCTGTTAACAACTTTATGAAGATGAAGAGTTTGACACAAATTCATTGACCAATGTGCTACAAATAGCACCCAAGGGAATTTCAACACCCATCACCCCCACCCCCCCCCCCCCACCCCAGCTATGTTAGAACCATTATTCTCTGCGTCTGCAGAGAATACAATGTGTGGTATGATAAAAGGCCAAGTGCTCATCAAAGTTCTTACACTGGCTATGTGCAAACACAAGTCAACTCTATAAGCTTTGCTCAAATCAGGACCCAAATCTTGATGTTAAAATGTTAATACAGCTCTCAATTACTTCACTACTTGGGTTGACCACGTCAAGAAAACGAACATGATTCAAATCAGATTACAATGAGGCCCAGAAAATCAAGGAAAAATAATCATTATTAAACCGAAATCCTGTGATTTTAGGTCCGTCCCTACAATTTGTCTCAGCTAATGAATTTCAGCAACAACAATAAATGTTGCTAATTCCTTAACCTAATTACCAGAGTTATATAGAGTAGTTACACCAATCATTTCAGACACACTAATTCCAAAATCACTTGCCAACCCTCCAGGCTTGTCCTGAAGCTTTCAGGAAATGAAGATTTATCTCCCAGACACTGCTGTAAGCAACAGAGAAGAAAAATCATTGCAGAAATTCAAAAATGGTGAGGTGCTTTCTTAATTTCTTTCAACAGTTGTCACTTAGAGCAATACTGCGAGAGGGGAATAAGCAGCTTTAATGGTGACGCAGTGGAAATTGGGGTGAGGTTGTGTGTCACATGATCCACGAAACATCGATGTCCCACCCTTGTTAAAAGTCAAGGCTTGCATTTATGGAAAGCAAAAGAACTGCCGATGCTGTAAATCAGGAACAAAACAGATGTTGCTGGAAAAGCTCAGCAGGTCTGGCAGCATCTGTGAAGAAAAATCAGAGTTAACGTTCTGGGTCCAACTTTGGTTTCTCTGAGGAAGGGTCACCGAAGCTGAAATGTTAACTCTGATTTTTTTCTTCACAGATGCTGCCAAACCTGTTGAGCTTTTCCAGCAAATTCAGCTTTTGTGCTTGCATTTATAGAATGCCTTTCATGACCTCTGAATGATCCACAACCGATTGAGTTATTTTCCAATGGACAGCAGTAGCCCCAGCAGTGTAGGAAATGCTGCAGCTAATGTGCATTGAGCAAACTGTAATGCAATGTTAATTGAAGATAGGCATTGCTCAGGAACAGCTTCCCTCTTCTTCTTTGTAAGAATGTTGTGGGATCACTTACAGCCACCTTAGAAGGTGATGAGAACCCCGGTTTAACATCTCACTTGGTCGTGCAGCACTGGAGGATGAGCCTAGATTTTTGGGTTCAAGTCCCTCATGTGGGACTTGAAGCCACAACCTTCTGGCTCAGAGTTACCAACTGAGTAACAGCTGACACCATAACACTTGGCAACCCAAATGGTAAGAGGAGATATGCCTTCAAGGAACAGCTGCAGCATTTCAAACACTTAGTTCATTTTACTTCATGACAATGTATTTTCTCCAACTGCCTAATTTAATGAACATTCAAAGACAACTGGGCAGTTTACTAACAAGTAGTATTGATTAGATTGATTAACCTCAAGATGCCATTTGTGTTTCAAAACTCAAACAAACAAAAGAAAATTTTTCACAATGAAGATCATAGGAGTGTTTGACAACACGTTTCAACTAAAATCATAACATCTTCCTAATCCTTTTTTCCCTTCAGAGTTGTGGTTGTTTCTCAACATTTTTAACACATTGTAGATTATGTCCCAGAAAGGGTTAAGTAAAGAAATATGTTTGAGTTCATTAGGCCTATGCTGTTTCCTTTGATCGGAGAGAAAGGGACCCATACAGCTAACGCACAATAAATTACCACGGTGTGATAAATGATTCTATTAGCAAAACAGATTGTTAAGCTCTGATATAACAGATAGGTGGGAGCAGAAGACCATTCATTCTCCCCACGGCACTTTCACAGTTGTAAATAGGTTATTTTATGTGTAAATAACACATTAAAACTCAACAATATGTGTGTCCTTTGATAGTGAACAAATTGGTGCAAATAAATTACATTGGACAAGGAAGTGAACTAACCCAGATATTACAGCAGCTGTTTGGTGAAGTTGTGCTAAAATGACTGAAAGGAGCTGTTGGTACTATAGCTGTCATTCTGTTTGTGCTGGCTCAGTTACACACTAATAGTAAATTATACCATGACATAAAGGTAATAAGGTCATATTTTAATGATATTTGAGATCTCATTCAGGAAAGGGCTGAAGCAAGAAAGTTTCCAAGCATATTTTATTCAAAAAAGGGTCAAGATATTTATGCATCAACAATTGAAAATTTCAACTTGCCCGGACTTTATTTTTGAACACTTCATTGAAATATTAAATCATTTAGAATTTGAAGGGCAGAGAATGTTAGAATGACATTTTCCCAAAATCAATGTATCTGAAAATGCTGCATGACAACATTAGCAACTACAAGTCTATCCATAAAGGGGCATTCCAAATCCCATATTGTTTACATCAGAAAATGTGGTCCCACCTGATCAGTAAACAGCTGAGCAGGAGGTTAGACTATAATGTGCAATAAGATAAGACCAGTTAGTAGAACTGCTTGAAATATATCTGTTTCTCTTCGGTCTGCCAAAGAAAGTGCCACTCCCTATCTGGATGGGAAGTGTATAGCTAATTAATACAAGGCTGGTAACCTTCTTGAAAGTGCCCATTTCTCACTGGTGCCCGCTCAGAAACTCCCATAGGCTGACAAAGACCAGCAACCTTTCAGATTGGTGAAATATTAATAGAGAAAGGGAACTTCCTCCGTATCAATGCACCACAAGTAAAATCAGCTGCACACAATGATGGGACAGTACTTACAATGTTGTACAAATGTGACAGCCACTGATTGGCAAATGGACCATGAAAAGAATCCTTATTTGCCACAATTGATGAGGAGGCAAAGGCTACCTCAATACCACAAACTGAAGTCTATTTTAAACAAAAGCATATTATGCCTAATGTCGGAATTTCCTCTAAGTTTATTGATACTGCAAGACCATTGTTTCACCAGCAAGCAAAGTGAAAATCTCACTTACTGCAGGGTTATTGCAGAAGTAAAAAGCCAGTTATACAGTCATAGAGTCACAGAAGTATACAGCATGAAAACAGACCCCCTGGCCCAACTCATCCATGCCGACCAAGTTTCCCGGTTATATCTTCGGTTGTCTCCCTGGAACCCCATTATCTCACTCTCATCTTTTGAAATGTTCCTCAAAAGATAGCCAGAGGCTTTTCCCCAGGGCAGGATTGACTGCAACGAGGGGTCATAGTTTTAGGGTGTTAGGAGAAGGTATTGAGGAGACGTCAGAGGGAGGTTCTTCACCCAGAGAGTTATGAGCACATGGAGTAGTTTGCCAGTGGTAGTCGTGGAAGCAGAGTCATTAGTGACATTTAAGCGACTGCTGGACATGCACATGGACAGCAGTGAATTGAGGGGAATGTAGGTTAGGTTATTTTACTTTTGGATTAGGATTATTCCACGGCACAACATCGCGGGCTGAAGGGCCTGTACTTTTCTATGTTCTATGTTCTAAAACTCTGACCAATGTATTGATTACCTCTCCTAACAACTGACATGGATTGCTATCAGACTTTCTTTTATAATCTGCCTGGGAGCTAGTGTGGGATGTTTCATCGGGTTTCTGGGTCCTCTATAAATATAGGCTGTTGTTGCAAATGCCAAATCTCAGTCATGTACAAAGCATATAAATCATGAGTTCTTGCTCTGTCATAAATTAATGCAATGCTCTATCATGTCCCCCAGAAAACACCTCCAAGTGTGATGCTGTACCATGAGGTGCTCCATTAGGTAGTCAAGTACAGCAGCTATTGCACAAGCTGTGCTTAAGATGCAGTAAATAAAGCATGTGCACATTTAATAACCTGCCAACTTCACTCGCTAAACTCTTACATAACGAAAGGCCACTGCAGTTCCCAGACCCCGTTCTAATGATCAATCAAGGTCTAGTCATTACTTCGATGGGTGAGGCTGGCAGGCTCTTCATTAGAACATCAAAACCAAAAGAAAAAGAAGTAAAAAAATAAGGATTGAAATTTCCACTTCAAAGATGCCCTTCAATCAGCACCTGCATCACATTCTGCTGGAGAGCGTGCAGTTTCTTGGATTAGGATATAATTTTAATGCTCACTAGCCATTTGAGTAAGTCATTACTGTGTTTTACATGATGGTCAGCTGATTGGTTACTGGATTCAGAAGGACTGACTCTTTAAACTTTATTACACCAGACTTTTATCATGTTTCCACTGACATCTGCAAACATGTTAAAAATAATAAGCAGGGATCAAAAAAAAGCATAAACCCACAAGACCTACCACTTGCTTTCTTTTCAAAGTACTTGCCCCAAATAATCCCAATTTTCTGTATTTTAAAGAAATCAGCCACCAATTCTTTTTTAATGAGCAAGGTAACAGCAAAGTGATGTCTGTTGTGGTCGTTTGCATTTGGCACCATCAATCAGCCCCGAACTCAGAGGACTGACGGAAATGGGTGAGTAGCTGCAGGTCCCAGTCCTTGTCAAAAGACAGAGTTACATTTCAAAATATCTAAAGAGTGATAAATCTTAAATGTTATATGTGTAGTCAGTGGGAATTGATTTTTCTTCACCAAATGCATGTTATTTGAGAAAGTGCTCTTTAAAGTTAAGGACAGTCCTGGGTTACGCAGATTTAATGCAGCAGGTTAAATTTGGTGAAAAGTGGAATTGGTGAAGTCTGTCAATATCTACTCAAATCAAAATAAAATTTGATAAAGTGGATGGGTACATTGTGTGGGTTGTCACTCTGACTTCATAAACTCAGCATAGTGTCCCTGCCTCACGAGTGCTGGTTTCAAGCCTCACCTGCTCCAGAGGTGTGCAAAAACATGTTTGAATAGTTTGATTTAAATAAAGCTATCCAACCCATTCAACCTATGTGAAATACTTAACCTTAATGCAGAGAAATAGGTAGGATGGTCCTTGTGTCTTTGACATTTGGGGAGGTGATGGTTTAGTGGTATTACCATTGAACTGTTAATCCAGATACCCAGATAACATTGTGGGGACCTGTATTCGAATCTCACCACAGCAGTTGGTGGAATTTGAATTCAATAAAATATCTGGAATTAAGAATCTAATGACGACCATAAATCCATTGTCAATTGTCAGAAAAAACCCATCTGGTTCACTAATGTCCTCTAGGGAAGGAAACTGCCATCTTTACCTGGTCTGGCATACATGTGACTCCAGACCAAAAGCAATGACTCTGAACTGCACTCTGGGCAATTAGGGATGGGCAATAAATACTGCCTAGCCAGCAATGGCCTCATCCCATGAATGAATGAAGAAACAAAAATTTGCCCAATATAAAGGCAAGCCTGGCATTTTCAAACGAAGAGACACATGTGCTAAGGCTAAAGGTTCGCTGAGCACTTACTAACCCATCTGTTAACAGCTTTATGAAAATAAATAACATTAATGCATCAGTCAATCAATCACTGAGTACAGGGAGAGTCCTTTCAGCCCATTGAGCCTGTACCAGCAAAACTACTCTAAATCTGCACCAGTTCCTCTTTCTAGCACTTGGCCCATAGCCTTAAATGTCACGATGGTGGGTCAGTGGTTAGCCATGCTGCCTCACAGCACTAGGGACTCATGTTTGCACGTTCTACCTATGATTATGTGGGTGCCCTCCCACAGTCCAAAGATGTGCAGGTTAGGGTGGATTGACCATGCTAGATTGCCCATAGTGTCCAGGAACATGTTGGCTGGGTGGATTGGCCTTGGAAATTATGGGATTACAGGCATTGGATAGGAGGTGGGGTCTGGGTGGGAGGCTCTTCAGGAGGTTGGTGTGGACTCGATGGGCCAAATGGCCTGCTTGTACACTGTAGGGATTCTAGACATTTCCAGTGCTCATCCTAGTAATTTTAAAGATCATGAGGTTTCCTCAACTACCATCCAAGGCAGTGTATTCCAGATTCCTACTACCCTTTGGGTGAAAACATGTTTCCTCCAAGCCCATCCAAAGCTCTTGCCTGTTACCTTCAAATTACACACCCTCTCAACATTATTTTCTAATCAACCTGTTCAGAGATATTATCACATACCTCTGGAGCAGGTGGAGCTTGATGCTGAACCTCCTGGTCCAGGGGCAGGGACACTACCACTGTGTCACAAGACAGCAATGCTCCCTCACCCCCACTTTATTGACCCTTCATTGTGGGGAACAGCTGTTTTCTATCCACCCTCTTCATACCCCTCTGAATGCCGTCCAAAAGAAAGGGAACATGCGCAGCCAAATACTGAGAACTTCCAAAAGCTCCTTTCAAGTGTTCACAGACATCTCAAAGTAGCAATTATTGTGTAACACAGTCTGCTTGCTGGAGCAGCTAAAATACAATCGTTCACTCTATCACTGGTAAGGATTTAGTTCTGAACAAACATTTGCAGCGGGGCAGATTACAATGTCTTTTCTATTGGTTTTAAACAATTCTACAACAAAACCGTGAATGAAATGCACTTGAAATTGACTCAATTCTATAGAAATTGTATGATACATAAATGACCAAATAATTAACAAATAATGAAAGCAGAGTTCAAAATTATGTCATAATATGTGAAATTCAAGAATCATAGACATGAACGCAACTGGCCTGCACAGGGATTTTGCAAGCCACAATCTGTCATCTTCAGCCCATTGCCCGAATCTAACTCTTGTGATAACCTCACAGGAATCTACTGCCTCCAACATGACTTTTTCGCTCAGCTCCTGCATAAAGAGGCTGCATAGCAGAAGGAAACCGGAAAAGAAATGATGGATGCCAGGGTTTACGTTTTGAATGCTTGGAATAACACTGAATTTCCAGCACAGGGTAAGGGTAAGGGTGCAATTGACAGAACGTGTTGGTGTTCTAATCTCCACTTTCCACCCTGGTTTGCCTCATTTGCTGTGCTGTGAGCCTGGGAACATCCTGTCTTGTAAATAGGATGTGCCCTGAGTAAACCAGAACAAGTTTTGGATTTTCTGTGTGCTGGGGGAGGCTCAGTTCAGGTTCCCAAACGTACCTCGTGATGCTGCCGAGGCTGCTGACTTCTTGCTAGCTTCTGTGAAGACATCCCCTTCAATAATGGAGCTTTTGGCCTCTTTCTTTTCAGTGGCAGTGGTCTGTGCTTGGGCTGCCATGGTAGCTGGTCATACTTCAGTGGACTGAACCTTGAGTTGCAAGTTCAAAGAAGAGAAAAAGGAAAACTGAATGAAGTGTTCTTTCCACTGTACTCTAAAACCGCACAAGAGTTTTCTCACTGAGCGATAAACATTTATAAGTTGTGCAATTACAGAATGTGTGAGGAATTCAATAGCTTCTTGCGTGAATAGGCACAAAGGCCACTGGCCAAGGTGTTTATTAGTGCACAGGAGTTGTGTTTTTGCCCCGCCAACTATGATCTCAGATTCCTTCATTTATTGCCATTAAACAGCAATAATTACAGAGCTAAATAAAAGGCCTGATAATTTTTAAAATTCACTCACAGGACGTGGGCGTCATTGGTAATGCTAGCATTTATTTCCCATCCCTAACTGCCCTTAGAAAGGAGGCAGTGAGCTGCCTGCTTGAGCCACTGTTGTTGATGAGTTTTCTTTTTGATACGAATAACTGACTTCCAGCAAGGCAATCACTTTGAGAACGGCATGGATTCATGTTTAGTCCAGATCGGGTGACAAAAACAGATTTTCTTCCTTACAGAAATGTGGTGAATGAGGGCAATCTTGTAGTTTTTTTGGACAGTATTTCTAATCATCATATCACAGCTCACCGCTGGTAGTCCACTGGAAATCAAGCCGCACTATACCCGGTATCATCACAAATGTGGAGAGATTTAATCAACTTATCCAAAGTCTCCAATTTAACTGGCTGGCAATCTCAGGTTAAAAGAAAATATAACGGGTCTCTGCACTTAAAGAGGAAACAGCTATTTATTGCAAATTTATTGTTAACCATTGTCAGAAAAGAAACATGAATTGCTAACTTAACCCTCCGTAACTTCAACCTTCCCTAAAACATCTGATAAAATCACATGCACGAACAGATACATGAAGAGATAAGCAAAGACACAAATATTATGGCTAGGGAAGAAGCAAGAAAGGTCAGTGAAGCACAGTTCTAGCACCAGTCCATTCACAGCAATCAATGAGATTTTTCCTTCAATTCCATTCTTATTTCTGTCAGCTGTTTGACGAGGATATAAGGTTGTGGACACACTGATTCTAACCTTTCATTCAATTTTTCAGTGTCTCTAAAGGTATGTTTTTCCCTTGTTCTCCTTTCAAGAAAGGAATTTGCAGGGGAGTGGGGTGAGGTGAGAGAGAGAGAGAGTTGCTACCCATTCAGGATTTTTCCTTTAATTCTTCACTTACAGAAGGGAGAGAGTGAGACACAGAGAGCGAGAGAGAGAAAAAGAGATATTTCCTCCTTCACAGGCTGGATATTTCTGCTGATTGTCTAAACACAAAAATGTAGCCGTTTGTCCAAGAACCAATCAAGAAGTTGTTACTATGCTGAGTACTTCTGAACAGAAGGGCTGGGTGCTGGTTGAAAATCCAATCAAAAGTCTTTCACTGGGTATAACTGCCCCTGGGCACACCCACAGAACCAAGGTACCAAGGCATCTGTCATTCACCCTCGCTACTTGATTAAGGAATATTGCAGATACAACAATGAGTTCCAACTACTGCTTTTCTGATAAAAAAAACTGCAATACCTTCTTTCTTGGTCGAAAGTAGCATAATTTCCCATTTTTAAGTCCACAGCCAGAAAACTAAAAGTGGTCTTTACACTCCCATTTCAGATTTCAATTTAACCATTTGCATTTAAATTCCCTGATTTAGTTTTGGTTTATTTTTTCTTGGGATAAGGGCATGGGATATGGTGGGTGGAGTGACTCAGTGATTAGCACTGCTGTCTCACAGCACCAGGGACCCAGGTTTGACTCCACCCTTGGGTGACTGTCGCATAGAGATTGTGCATCCTCCCCATGTCTGCGTGGGTTTCGTCCGGGCGCTCCAGTTTCTTTCCACAGTCCAAGGATGCGCAGTTTAGGTGGATGGGCCATGTTAAATTGCCCATAGTGTCCAGGCATGTGCAGGCTAGGGTAGATTAGTCATGGGAAATGCAGGGTTATGGAGATCACTTGGGGCTGTGAGTCTGGGTGGGACGCTGTTTGGAGGGTCGATGTGCGCTCAATGGGCTGGATGGTCTGCTTCTACACTGTAGGGATTCAATGATTCTATGACCAGCAAGACTAGCATTTGTTGTCCATTCCTAACTGCCCTTGAACTGATTGCCTTGCTAAACTATTTCAGAAAGCCTTTAACCATATTACAGTGAAGTTACAATTAGGCCAGACCAGGTAAGGACATCAGATTTCTTTCCCTCAAAGACATTTGTGAACCTTTTCATGACAATCAATGATATTTTCATGGAAACCATAACTGAGAATAGCTTTATATTCTACATTTATTAATTGAATTTAGTTTTCGATAGATACTGTGATGTGATTTGAACCCACTTTCACAAAGCATGTGAGTTATGCGTGAGATTCAAACTTACATCAACAGGTCATTAGTTCGGGCCTCTGGATTACTAGTTTTTTAACACAACCATCATAATAGTGTAATCCCACAATGATATATTACTGCGTATGCCCTGGACCTGAACCCTGGCAATTTATTTCTGCTTTTATGTGAACTGGAGGCTTTTGAGATAACTTAAAACATCAAAGTAACAAGTCATAATGCTTTTGCTAATCAGGTCAAAGATAATTCAAATTCTTATCGTTCCGTAGTATTTTATCACCCAAAGTAGAAATATTTTGTCCTGTTGCAGCATTAATGATTCTTCACCATACGTCTTGGCTTCTCTTCCCTTTACCACCCAAAAAGAAAGACGGCTGGATGGATGTGGGGAGGTGAATACAATCTTCACACAAGAGAAGATCTGTCCTTGCCATGGCTCATCAGCTGTTGAAGCCCTCATTTACAGCTTTGGGTCTCTAGAATTGACTATTCCAATGCACTCCTGGTTTGCCTCTCACATCCTGCTGCCTAAAAACCTGAGGCACCCCCAAATACCCTGCCCTAACTTATGATAAGTTCCATTCACTCATCACTCCTGGGTTTGATGGCAAACACTGGCTTCTCTGGTTTTAAAGCTCTCATCCTTGTTTTCAAATCCTAACAGGTCACCATTCTTCTCCAGCTCTACAATTTTCTCCAGTCCTATTAATCTCTGCATTCCTCAAACACTTGACCCTCTGACATCCCTGATGTTACTAGCTCCACCATGTCATCAAAAGCCCAGCTCTAGAACTTCCTGCTGAAATCTATCACTTTTAGACTCCAGCTTTAACATGCTTCTTAATTAAAGCCAACCTCAATGAATAAGCTTCTGATTACCTGTCATAATATCTTATGTGGCGCAGTGTCAAATTTTGTTTGATAACCACACCGGTGACATTTAACTAACAGTGCAAGTTGTTGGTACACAACATATGTTTGATATATTGTCACCAGGTATTCCCCCTAATAGTGAAAGTTTACCCCACATGACTCATCTTCCGATTCCACCAACACCCCGCTCCCTTCCCCCTCACCGAACAACCACTACCATTACTTATGGAGAAAAGTGCTTGGCTTCGCAGTTTATCTAAAGGTGGGATGGCTCAATGCAGGGAGTTAATATAAGTCATATATCATAGCTGTACCCAAAACCGCTATGAAGCCAAACAGCACATGCTGGGCACCTTTACACAACCACATTCACAAAGCAGTATATCCTCATCTAGCAACTGATTTAAGAGCAGTTTGTGAATTGGTTGATTGCTAAATCAATTGCTCAAATTAATTTCCAATGTAAGAAGTAGTCTTTATAAAAATCTACTTCCTTCCACCACACGGTATTATCATAATCAGTCAATGAACTCCTAACAATCAACACTGTCTGCTAACTTTGAAAGTTTCAGTATGTAATAAGAGGCAAGCATATGATTTACAATCGAAAATAAAAACCAAAAGAACTGCGGA